>NC_084512.1:16991550-17607383 GCF_024500385.1 Phyllopteryx taeniolatus
AAAAGATTAAAAAGTAATACAAAAATGAACAATAACAACAGCACTTGCTGTTACTTGGTTTGGGAGGGGACAGACAGAAATAAAACAAAAAAAGCAATAACAAAAGACAACAAAAGCAGTAATAAGACAGGCAAATCGATATGATTTGGTACAGGATCGACATAAAGAAAAGAGAGAAAGAATGACAACAAAGGCAACATTAGCCACAACAACTGTTGATACATGGTTTGTGAAAAGACAGAGAGAAAGGAAAGAATACACAGCAATAACAAAAGACAATGACAGCAACCACAACAGTTGCTACAACTGTATGTGCTTTGAGGTGGAACAGAGAGAAGATAGAACAAAAAGCAATTAAGTTTTTTCCCCCACCCTGTCATTTTGCTGAATGTGCGTTTATGTCTCCGACTGTCAGAGGTGGAGCCGTTTAGGCCGTGTCACCTGTCAGAGAAGATCCTGCTCCGTCTCATCAAACATCCCAGCGTGGTGCAAGAACTCAAATTCAATCCCAAGAACAAACACGCTGCTCAGCACTACCTCTTCCAGAGGAACAAACCCGTTGACTACTTTGTCCTCATCCTGCAGGTGAAAAACTGACATGCTGAATTTTGTAGAAAATCATTCAAACTAAATGTCTCAACTAGCTTTGTTGTTTTCAAGACCTTTTTCACAGTTCTGATCAAGTAACAGCCTATTTCCTCAAATTGTAGACATCCCTTTAACAGTGTTTCCCAAACCTGTTCCAGACTCCCAAAAATGACCCAAAAAAATTCCAGTGTCCTTTTGATTAATTATTTAAAAAATAAAATAAAATAGCACTCTATATTTTACGCTTTATACACATAATAGTAATGGAAATTAAATCGAATTAGTTTTATTTATTTATTTTTAACTTTCTCCATCAATGCATATAGTGCTGCTCATTCTGGTGTGTGCGCCTATAAATAAATAGAAATTGTAATGGAGACTCAGCTCCTCGCTTGGGTTCTTAGTATGGCAGTAATTAGTTGTTCTTCGCAGAGGATAAAGAATTCATACATGTGAGTATTGTTATATTATATCTCTATTTGTGTTGCTTCACCATTTGTGTTCAGATATCCATTGCTTAAAGTGTAACAACACCGCAACAAAGATGCTAATTTTTTGCCCGTGGGCCCTAAGGTGAAAAAAATTGATTCTATTTTGGTGTGAATTTGGATGAAGGTCACTTTTTTCATTTTGATTATTTGGGTCACTATGTGATCATGTCACTTCCCATTTGTTACTCAAACAAACAAAGAACTGGCCTGGTAATTAACAGACATCTTTTCAGTAGTTTGGCCATGGCAGAATTCTGCATTCCACTTAGTGACATTGTAGTTTTATCCGATCTTTATCCTACAACCAATCTAATGTCGGACGAACATTTCACATAGTATTGTACCTCATAAAGATGGCAAACACGCTGCACTGACAATATTATATTACAAGAACAATTTAGATCATGATCATCTCTTACTTTTCTCTTTTCTCTTATTATTTATTTTTTAAGCAAAGCATTGTATTATATGACTCAAAAAGTTAGGGATATAGGGATTTTGGCTTTTGTGTGAAACTTCAGGATGAACCTAAAATGCACTATAACCTTTGCATAGAAACTTGATTTGACCTTCTCAAATGCAAATCCTTGTGTTCAATATTGCATGCACAGTGTTGATTCAATATTTCCTGCGTGGGATGTTCAATTGAATTGTGGGTCGTGACATTATGAGTGAACGAAGTGCTGACATTGCAGGGACGGGTGGAGGTAGAAATCGGAAAGGAGGCCCTCCGCTTTGAAAATGGCGCATTTTCCTACTACGGCATGCCAGCCCTCATCCCGCCCCTGCCAATCGGTAAGAACATCCATGAAAAAAAGTCAATACATGTCGGGGGGGGGGCGGTGAATCAACGTGAGCTAATGGCTGTGTTGACGGCAGCTACAGGGAGCAATGATAATCAGGGGAAATAATTGACAGCTAAATTGCCCCAAGTTAAGTGTGCACCGGAGCAGCGGCTGTGGAAAGAAAGTAATTAAAAAGATGATCTTGAGAGAGAATTTCCCAGTGGAAGAACACAACCTGGCTGGGATTATGTGAGCTAAGAGTGCCGAGCAAGCCGAAAGGTTCTCAGTCCATATAATGTGCACTTTCTGTCTTCCAGTGTGTGTGTGCATATTTTGCATTTCAGTTGTAGACTTATAGCAATTCCAAAATGTCATTTTAATATCTCTTCATCCAAAGATTACGACAGTACAAAAGTCAGTAGTTCAGAAACTGCACAACTATAAAAACTCACTTGAGTGCATACTTTTTCACAAGCTGCTCTTTCGATCTTCGACTGTGGAAAGAAAAGTAGTACAGAAAGGGTTTTTGTAATTAACTAGTGTAACCATTAACACCCGGTTTGTTAAGAAGTACATTAAAATGTTCCCATAGGAGGGCAGCACGGTGTTATAGTGGTTAGCATGTTTGCCTCACAGTCATAAATTCCTGGGTTTAAATCTTAACTCCAGTCCTCCTGTGTGGAGTTTTCTCCATGCTTACGTGGGTTTTCTCTGAGTAGTCGGGCTTCCTACCACATTCCCAAAACGTGCATTGAAGACTCTAAAATGTAAATGTGAATTGTTGTTTGACTATATGAGCCATGTGAGGCTGCGATTGACTGGTGACTGGTCCAGGGTCTGCTGGGATAGGCGGCATCTCACCCGCAACAGTGTGCAGGATCTCTTTTTGAAATTGGCTTGTCTTGCTCTGTGTTATTTGTCTTTGTTATTTGCCCTGTGTCTTTAATAATATTCTTGTGTATTGTCTATTCCACACGTTCCTACGGTGTTTTTCCTGATTTTCTGTGCAGGTCAGAGGTACAGCTCTCGAAGTAGTGGTCTGAACCAATCAGACTCGCTGCTGAGTGGTGGCAGTATTGGTCAGCTCTCAGCGGGAGGGCTCTACTTACCGGACTACTCGGTCCGACAGCTCACAGACCTGCAAATCATCAAGGTGACTAACATAAACTCACGCTCATTAAGCACACAACATTGAATCTTTTAAAAAAGCCGTCCGTGACGCTTCCCTCAGATCATTAGGACGCACTACCAGAACGCCCTGACGGCCATGCGGATGGACAGCTCCCCGCAGACACCGGACCCGGTAGACGCAGACGCTAAAGGGAGGCCGCCCGTCGCAGAGGCGCGCTCCCACAGCATCGCCCTCCCCCTCACCAGCACCCACACCCGCCTGGGACTGGCGCGCCTCGCTCAGCTGCATCCCCACGCAGGCCTGCGCAACACCTCTTGGCTCAATGAGAGAAATCGTATAGTTCGTAAGTGGTGGAGGCTTTATGTGAGTCTTTGGTGGCATGAACGGCAACCAATTATTGATGACAGTGGCACCTTGAGATATGAGTTCAATTCATTCTGTGACCACGCTTCTAACTCAAAACACTCTTTTTCCATTGAAATGAATGGAAATGCCCTTAATCCGTTACAGCTTCCCTCACTGTACTATATAGGACATACAGTAATGGCAAAATTAAATAGATTTTAAAAGGATTAAACAGTTTTTGTCACACTGCATCAATTGAAAGGCCATTGTGCTGCTATTTCTGATATGCCTGTCTTGGCCACCTGGGAACAGTATAAGACCGATAGACGGATATAATGTTCATTGTGACGTCTTAACATCAGCTCATCAGTACGGCACTGATATTAATTGCTCTTAGCAGACAATATGTTATATTGTTTTTCTACATGTTGCTGCACCGTTTGTGTTCAATTCGTGGTTAGAGCACTGCAACATAGATGTTAATTAGCATTAGCATTAAGCTCGTGGACTGAAAGGCTATACTATCATCCATCCATCCATTTTCCGTACTGCTTAATATATATATATATATATATATATATATATATATATATATATATATATAAATTTTCTTGTCCTATTTAGCTCTAGGAGGTGGGCAAAATATTAGATTCCACGCAGCTCTACACCACAGCAAACTACAATCACAATAATAAAAAAGATTGCAAAATTAAATAGCTATTTGACAGTGTCAATCAAAACTGAGGTTTATTATGTAATGTAAGGGCAGATTTGTTGATGCAGCTCTTGCATTGAATCTAATATTGTTGTGGCCAGTGCGTGTGTATATTTAAAAAGGCATCTGAAATCCCAGTTTAATTATCTTTGACTATACCATAAGGTATTCACAGATAAAGCATCTGATGAAGTCAAAGTCCCATTATGACTCATCTCCCAAAACTCAACAAACGTGCAGGCATCGAGCAATCTGCTTTTTTTTAGGCTTAAAGGATTTCCCACAAACCATCTGTACTCTGCTGTGTGAGCTTTGTGTCAGTAAGAAAATATCAGCAGATGGTTCAACTGCTTGTCAATAACAGAGACTAATGTCATGGCGAGTCATAATACAAAGTCACATTGCACTAACTAAAACCACTCCCAGTTAAATCAACAAACTTGACATAAAGGGTCCTGAAAAACTAATCAATAGTCTTGGTTCTGTGCTGTCTGTTGCCTTTCTCCCCACAGGCAGCAAATCAGATGGCCAGCGGAGTCCCAACGACCCCGTGTTCCTCCGCATGGATGAGATTCCCTACATCCAAGAGGATCGACCAGAGAATTATGGAGAAAACGGTCAGTCAGGATTGTTTAATAAAATTGGCTATTTGAATAACTGAATACATATCATCTCTGCACCAAGTCATTCTTCAATATAAAATTGTGCTTTGATTCCTTCATAACATTAAATTAGGGGTGTCAGGAAGTACACTTCAACCCTTTAAAAACAGAAACTACAGTATTTGTCCTTAGTCATGGTGGAGACCAGGGAATTATGAACAGTTTCATATAACAGTCAGTGTTAGCACAAAACCTCCGCTCTTCTGCTAAAAATGAGGGAGAAAAATGTCAGAAAAAGCTTGTTAATCATAGGCACTTTAACACATTCAATGCTATTGACGGCTTTAGAAGTCAAATATCCATGTTAACTGGGAAGGCTGGCAGTGAATGAGTTAAATGGTGGCAGGTGTGTGCTGATTCCCATTTAAAGTTCCTCTAAACAGGCCAAAAAAATGTAAATTTGTAAATTTGACACATCATAGAAAGAGCCGTAGAGTTAACAAGCCGGGCTCTGAATTAATGGATTAAAAACAATAAAAAAAACAAAAATTATGTGAAATTGGACATCAAAATTGGCAAGAATTGAGACCCTCTTTCAGCTTCCAGATATTGTGGGCGTGTTACTGAGAGCTCTGAAAATCCCGGATTCCAAGAGCTTTCAGCTATTCATGGAATACCTGTAGGCTACTTCCTTCCTACTTACACCGGTCCCCATGGATGAATTTCCCCCCTCATCCTCCTTGCCCCGAGACATGCAATTGGCCAAATGTGAGTTTGATGGCCGTAACGCTGTTGTGCCGGACCTCTGGCAGCTTCTCTAACCGCAGTCGGGCTGGCAAAGGGCCGCAGGGCAGCGGATCTCCTCCGGTTTGGTGTTGGTTAACATAAAACATGTTAAGCTTAAACAGTTATATATTTCTACATTAATACAGTATAACATTTCCGACATGTAAAAGAACAAAAAGACAACCAAATACAATTTCACAAACTACTGTAACGTATATGAATAAATAAATATAGCACAAGTCAAATAGTACATTTGATATTTTTGCATAACTTGTGCCAGTTAATGTAATGTAATACTGTTTGTTATTTTTATATTTATTTGTATCTACTTTTTAATTTTTTTAATGAGCATGTATTCATATTTTATGGTATTATTATTTAATTTTATCCCATATTATACTATTTTTTTTAAATCTCAGAAAATACAACTGCTTGAAGCTGTTTCACATGGATGTATATATATATACAGTATGTGTATATGTATATGTATATATATATATATATATATATAACTTAAATTACTACTACTCTACTTTTTTGTGTCTTCTTTCAGACGTGCCTACAGACTCTCAGCCATCCACCTCTCCGTATATCAGCTCTCGCTCTCTGTCCAGCTCAGAGGAGAATGTCGGGAAGAAGCTCCTACGCAAATTGAGTGAGTGAGACATCTGCCTTGAACACATAAAGCGTTGCGCGTGTCTACTCTAAATGGTTGTGTCAGACATGGCAACTGTGCCTGCCGTAGCTTAGCAACAGATGATGGGTTACTATGATGGTTATTTACAGACGCTTAGCTCCCTGTTGGCTCCGGAATGAAATGACTCATTAAATAATTTTTCATTTGGTTCAAGGGATATTGTAGTCCAGTGTGGTGTTTGAGGCAATGTAAACGGGGGCAATGGCGTCTTACTGTTTCACATGTTTTATTTCACAAAGATTTCCAGCTCATTGTCCCCATGTGTTTGGAAGACTTTGTTATGGTCCGATGAAACTAAAAGTTGAACCTTTTGGCCCTAATTCCAAAAGATATGTTTGGTGCAACACAACACTGCTCATCACCAAAAGAACAGCATACCGACAGTGATGCATGGTGGTGACACCATCATGTTTTGGGTCTGTTTTTCTTCAGCTGGAACAGGAGCATTAGTCAAGGTGGAGTGCAATAATAAACAGTTCCAAGTAGCAGTCAGTATTAGCACAAAATATTGAGTCTTTTGCTACAAAGCAAAAAAAAAAAAAAAGGAAAATCCTACTAGAGCATCTGAGCTTTGTGTGGTGATAATCAGAGGCATTTTGAATGGTGGCAGGTGTGTGCCCAACTCCCATCACTTTAAATGTTGTTTGTAAATTCTGAACATAGCCACAATCCCAGTCACAAGAGGGTGTGCACACTTGTGCAACCACATTATTTTAGTTGTCTATTTCACTTCCCTCTCGTAAAGATTTTTTTTTTCAATTGAGTTGTACAAGTTATAGGTCACATTAATGGTGGAAAACCTCTGAAATTATGTATTTTGGTCACATTTTTAAAAAAATACTTTATCACCCAAAAATTGCATTCGAACAGGGGTGTACAGACTTTTTATATACAATCTAAATATTGGTGAAAAAGATAAAGAAAAAGCAACATGCGCGGACAGTTGCTGAAGTGAAGTCTCATGGGTGAGTTAGTTAGATTGCGAATTGTACACCCTTGGGTGCATTTGACTTCAGATGTTCCACACATTTAGTTTAGGTTCATAGTTAATTGAAAATAATGCAATAGAAAGAATGGCTTATCCCGGTGGGATCTTTTTTTTCCCCCCACTAAATGTCAACATGTTGTCCTTGTTTCCAGGTAACAAGAGGAGGAAAAAGTCTCGGGATGGAGAGAGGAGCTTAGAGGAAGGTCTGGAGCAGCCTCCAGTGACAAGCTAGCACACCTCTTATTTATTTTTACCTTCCCTCTGTAACCATCCCAGTCTCATAGACTCCCTCGATGCCCCGGCAGCTCCCTCCAGGAGCTGTTATCGTCATGTGCTGTAGTTACCAGTGCTCTCAGGTCTCCACGGATATTCTGTCTTTAATCTGCCTCCCTGCACACCTTCTGTGATTGAATACAAAAGGGAACGATGCGAGGGGGACAATAGAACTTGAGGTAAAAATTCCCAATAGCAATATATTGGCTTAATCGGCCTTAGGTGATGGTTCAATTCCTTAGTGGGAACTCAAGCCTCTTATACGACTTTCACACTGAGTTGGTGCCAGTGCCGGTTGGGTCTATGTGTTAGCGCCAGACTTTTCTGACATAAAATGTCCTTAAAAGAACTCAAACAAAAAAAATGTTTTGTTTTTTGGGGGCAGGCTGGAACGCATTACAGTAATGGCATTTCCATTCATTTTAATGGGGAAAGATGATTTGAATTATAAGCGTGGTCACGGAGCAAATTAAACTCATATTTAAAGGCACCACTGTAGATGGCTTCTCTCACATCTTTTTAAACCCCTTTCCTCCGTATCCAGCATCTGGACATAATTGTCCTGAAAGGAAGGTGCCCTTTTTTTTTTTTCTAAATGCAAATGAACTGCTGACGCTGGACCCGAAGAAGCTGGTCTCCTCTGTTGTGCCATGTGTTTGTGTAAAGGCTGCTTTGTCTCACCAATGTAGAGGTCAATGCCACTCCTCACTGCATTGCGCTGCATAAACAACATTGTTGAGTGTGCTTCTCTGGATTTTGTCCTGAGGGTGAACCAGCTTTAGTTTGAGGGTATTTGTGGGTTTGAAATGCATCAGTATGTTATATTTGGAGTTTCTCTGACAAACCAGCAACCTAAGGGACTCTCACATTCTTTCCTCAGGTTTGGCTGAGACAAAGGCTGAGTTAGGATACCCACAGTTAGCAACAGCTTTCCTGATGTATGTCTGCTCCTTTGTTCTTCCGTTGTCAGGCTAGGAATCTTCTTGTGTTCTAGAGGGTGATGGGAGTCAGTGGGAATTGAAACAGATCTTTTCAGTACAAAAAGAGATCCAAACCAGCACTGGTACCACCTCAGTGTGAAAGTGGCATCATTTAAGGCATAAAGTGTCACCGATACATCAGTAGAGCTTATATCTAACTATGGCATCAGTCATCTCAAGCAGAGCCTGTTCTTGTGACCATTTAGTAGAATATACAAACAAACCATATGGATTCTAGTATGACAAAATTTCAGTGTGGAAAAACTATACTAAAATAATGGCATATAACAGCCTTTTGGAAAAAAAAAAAACCACGTCATTAGAACACGTTTACAATCAGCAAAAGAGAGTATCACATTCCGCATTGTTCCATATTGTTATCAGGCGGTTTGCAACTGGAATTGTTGGCCTAACTCGTGTCATAATGGTGCCATCTACTGCCAATGCACAAAGAAGAAGAAGAAGAAGAAGAAAAAGCCACTCCTGTACAGACCAGAGCACATTTTTTTTTACAGCAGATTAAATAATAATAATAATAATAAAAATAAGAGCCATATTCTCCTGAACTTGAACAACAGCTAATTTTAACTCCCGCAGACTTAAGAGGGGCTTGCACAGTTTTCAAAAGGAGCCATTTTTTTTACCTGTTTGTTTTTATATGAGACTTACCAAATAGGACATGAAAAATAGCAATATCTACAGTTGGTTGATTTCATTTAGCATCAGATACTACTTCTACTACTACTAATTATGTCAATGCATGTTTTCTGCAAACACTGTTTTCTGTGCTTGTGTAGCTTCACATGAACTGATAATACTATTGTGTTGCCATACTAATAATAGTGCAATAAGACAATTCTATGCTACTTGAAACAGTGGAACCTCTAAAGTCGAAGGTCCCCCAATGTCGTACAATTCAGAATTTGACACATTTTATGAAAAATGTGCTTGTTAAGTGACACAGAACCAGAATGTATAAGAATGTTACAAAATAAGATCGGCAAGGCTCTGAATCTAAACGTAGAATCCATCCATTCTTTTTTTTGTGTGTGTCTGCTTGTCCTCATGAGGGCTGCAGCTGAGATGGAGCCTATCCCAAATGACTTTGGGCAAGAGGTGGTGTACATACTGGACTGGTCACCAGCCAATCACAGCACTCTTATAGACAAACAAGCATTCATACTCACATTCAAACCTACGGACCATTTACTCTTACATGCATGTTTTTGCAATATGGAAGAAGCTGGAGTACGTGGAGTAAAGAGAATATTCAAACTCCACACAGGAAGAAAGCAGCCAAGATTCGAACACCGAACCTGCCCCCTGAACTGTAAACACTATTTCGCCGTGCTGCTGACTTTTAAAATCTTCCTGACAAATTATCCATAAAATTGCCCATTGGTGTGAATGTGAGTGCCAATGCCTGTTTGTCGCTATTGAAAATGCATGGACGGTTTTACAATGGCGACAGTTTGACTCCTCTATGGGAATTCTTTTTCAAAGTACCCCCCAAAAATCAAAGCATCCCAGAATGGATTGTGTTCAACCTTAGAGGTTCCACAGTATTACATTTTACACACTCACAATGTCCATGAAAAAAAAGCCACTTTTCAAAGGCTCTTGCATAAATGTCATAATGTATCGATTTTTATAAGCATGATGTGCGTAAGTCCAAATGTTGACAAGGGACATTAGTTCATAATGGCATCTGTTTTGATAAAAACATCAATATTTGGCAATAGTTTCATCAAAACATATCACGACAGGAAGTATTGCAATAATATTTTGTAACCCTACATCTTAAAACAGATCACTGAAGCTGCCTACAAACCAACTAACAATAAGCTAAAAGTGTTTCGGGATGTCTTAAGACGATTAAGCAAAGAGACATTATTTGCATGTTTGTTTGCTGCCTATAAAGTAGGATTGTCCCCTTTAGAGAACCCTGCTGTCCATATGCATGCTGGGGCGGGGGCGGTGCATGAGTATAGCATTACTGCACTAACTTCTCCCCAAAACAGACTCCCTCAAATCTTATGCTACTGTCACTCGTGTGTGTGTGTGTGTTCCTCAGAAAAAAAAAAGTAAAAAGTGTTCCTTTAAACGGCAGCTTTAAGTTGCTGTGACATATGGAAATGGAAACTTGTGAGTACAGATGAGGCTGCCTGAGGCCTTTGAATACTTACACAAGGACATTAAAAGCCATTACTTTGTATCATCAGCAAAGGGAGTTATTCAACTCACTTTCTAATGAGTGGATCCGCTCTGGGAGAAACTTTAAAGTTGGATCAATATGAGAGAAAAGCAATATGACGCACACACTGACGTCAAGCCTCTTTTAAACACATGCCACAGCCTGAAAAGGGTAGAAAGTACAAAGGATAATGCACTGCTCAGCACTTGGTACTGACCCGCTCTATATACACTAACAAAAAAGGGAACTAATTTCGATATGACTCATTGACATATTTTATCATTTTGTCGCTGTCAGGCAGAATCCTCGCATCTCCAAAATCACTATTTTCCAAGAAATCAAAAAAGGCCATCTTGCTTGAGTTATTAAACACTGCATTGTTTGAGTTAGTATTATACAGTACCTCATAATGCTATCATATACTGTTGCGCACCAACATCAACACACTACCACCCAAAATCATGAATCGCTAATTTAATTCTTTAAAAAAAAAAGGTTTTAGCTGTCATTTAGTACATTGATGGGCACCAGCTGCCCACATCAATCTGCACTCACTCTAACCCCCCGAACAGACGAAAAGCCTTGAATAAATGACAAAAGCAAATTACTGTGGTTACATCATCTTCCCAAACTCTTTTTTAAGGTCTTAGAGCCATGATGCAATAAATAAAACAATGACGAAACAGTTTATTGGGTGGAGATGAATCTGGACATACTTAACAGTACATTCATGGCTAAAAAGTTCCTTCTGCAGTTCCTTGTTTAAAAATCATTCACACTTTTCAATTATGAGGCCACATAATGTGCACGGCTTCCACAGAGTGAGCGAAGAGGCTCAAAGAGTTTAAGCATTCAAGAGTTAATACATTTGTTCTCAAGCTATTTTCAACATTTTAAATTAGTTTATAACGCATAAAAATAAGGGACGCGAAGGGACAGACCAATAGTATCAATTTGTGAAAAAATATGAAATTGAGGCGGCACGTTGGGGCCTGGTTAGAGCATCTGCCTCACAGTTCTGAGGACCGGGGTTCAATCCCCTGCCTCGCCTGTGTGGAGTTTGCATGTTCTCCCCGTGCCTGCGTGGGTTTTCTCCGGGCACTCCGGTATCCTCCCACATTCCAAAAACATGCGTGATAGGTTAATTGACAACTCTAAATTGCCCGTAGGTGTGAATGTGAGTGTGAATGGTTGTTTGTTTCTATGCGCCCTGCGATTGGCTGGCAACCAGTTCAGGGTGTACCCCGCCTCCTGCCCGATGATAGCTGGGATAGGCTCCAGCACACCCGCAACCCTTGTGAGGAGAAGCGGCTCAGAAAATGGATGGATGGATGGATGGATATGAAATTGTCCATATTTGGACATATGAGGTTTCCGCCTGACAGCAATGATTTGTATTATGTAGTGTAAGTAACCCAAAGATAAGAAACTGGACAAACCTAACATACAGTATATGTGAACAAAATAATTTATTATGGAGAACAAAATATGCTACTTAATTGTTTTATTTATTTTTATTTACCATTAATTCTGATCTGCTGTATATTTATTTTCTTGTAACATTTTGTAATTTGGTTGATTATGTATGTAAGTACTGAAATATTATAGGAAATGTAACAAAGCTAATATATTTAAAGAAAATAAATTATATGATACATTATGAACAATAACATTGTACTATTTTGGTCTTTTAATTTTTTTTATGATAGGTACATGTATTTTTTTATTTACCATTCACACCAACTATCGCTATGTTTATTTTCTGGTCATATTTTGCAATCTGGATGGTTATGTTCTTTAAATTATCCAAAGATAAGAAAACTGCAAAAAGAAAAAATGTAAAATAGTATATTATGAACATATATAACATTTCCATATGTTGTTTGGTATTTATTTTATTTTTACTTTACCCATAATGCTAAACTGCTGCCAAGTTATTTACTTCTTGTAATGTGAAACTATTGAACCTACCCAAATATGATAAGAAACTTATCTAAAATATTGAATTCTAATGAATGCATTATAAACAAACAAATATTGTGGTCCCTTTTTTTTTTTTTATTTATTATTATTTTATATTTAACCATTAATGCTAAACCAGCATCGATTTAGTCATTTCTTTCCCTTAAGATGCACAATGATTCCAGCATGAATGACAAATGCACAAATGTGATTTCAACCAATTTATTAGAGTTTCTATTGAGAATTTTCATAGCTTGAATTCATGTGCACGTTAAGACTAAACACGATGAAGACTAGTGTCTTGTGTTTGTGTTAAAAGCTCCCATGATACAAGTTTGGAATACTGTACCCTGCGGTGAGACATTTTCATTTTGTCTAAGAGATAAAAACACATTGAATTAAGTCAGTGCTCTAACAAATCTGTCAGGAGGCAACTCAACTAGTACAACTTTATGTGGTAAGAAAATTGCTTCATTTCAAGCTTGATTTTAACGCCAAATTAAACACTTCCATATAGTGTTTATTCTTTGTTGTTTATCACAAATTCCAAGTCTTATTCGAAGCAGCGTGACTTATTTATTTATTTATATATATTTTTTTAATTACAATGTTCCCGTTTAGATTAAAACGGACAGTTAAGCAGTTTGCGCTGCAATACTGCTGCTTAATTTAAGCCAGTGATACAGCTACTGTGTTCAATGAACTAGTTTTAAATTGCCAAGAATCAAATTGTGACACTAGGAATGTAGTAACCTCTGACTGGTAATTTCTCAGCAGTAATATGATATGAAATTTAAAAAAACAAATTAGTAATTCCATAACCTTACAATGCCCACTCTGAACAAACAATTAGCTTAAGGGCGATTACTGGAAAGTTCTGTCTTTTGATAAAAAGGTCCATAATAAAATGGTCACTATACAGTGGCTATAAAATATCTACACCCCACTGTTTAAATGTCAGGGTTTTCTGATCTCTGTGTAGACACTACCCTATATAATGAGCATTTGAATGTTAAATGTTTTGGGGATTTTTACAGCTATTCCTGCAATATTTTACATGATTTAAAAATTGTGCGGTGTTGCACGGTCCACATTGGCCGTAATATAGCCATTAGGCTGCAGGTTGCCCACCCCTGCCTTAATGCATTTAGATAAGGTACAGTACTCGTGTGTCTTGTGTGGATGAGCAGAGTCTCCTATTGGACTTTGGTGACAGCCTCGTGGATGGACTCGGCCACGTAGTTGATGTTCTTGCTGGTCAAGCCGCACATGTTGATGCGTCCGCTGGCCATCAGGTAAATGTGTTTCTCCTTCACCATGTGTTCCACTTGTCTGGCTGCGAGAAATAACGGCGGCAGAAATGTGGCTATATTACACACATGTGTAACAGCGGGAACACATGTTGGAATTCTTCGCATAGCTGAGTTCAGAAAAAATATAAGTCATTGAGAACTTTGAACCTCGAACCGCCGCCTAGTAAGAGCTCAGTGTACCCCAGCTTAATAGCTGCTTAACCAGCTTAACTTAGCACACGCTTACTTTTTTCTTTGGCTATTTTTTCACACTATTTTTTTAAAAAAGGAGCAACCTCAACAAGATGTGTTAACAGAAGGTTTAAGAGTGCTAGCCCTGCAGAAAAAAATACATGCCAACAAAAACAGAAGAATATGTGCCAAAGTTGCATCAAGCTACTGCATCTTCCGAGGAGTACTCCAGCAACATGTCGTTTTTAACATTAGTTAATTTCTTTCTACTCTTTACAAATTGGATAAATGACAAAAAAAAGAGATGTGCTGCAATGCCCGTCAGCTTTGCGTAGGAAGGTTTTTGTGTCTTTATTGCTTTTTGTACCATCTTTACACTTGTATGACAGTTGAAAATATGGAAATGTTACTTAAAAATTGGATAAAATATAGGTTTTATAATGGTGAACGTCAGATAACTCAGCCCATTGTGTGTGACTTTCAATGTTCCGCTGCATTTGTAATTGCAAAACTCTACAGTCGGGTTAACAAAGCTACAGCAGTATAGATGTTGTGGAACTTGCGGTGTTATAACCCCTTTAACCCACTGATATTTAAACAAATGGTGCAGCAACACATGGAGACAGACAATATACTGTAACAATACTCACAGGCATATATTCTTTACCGACTGAGAAAAAAAACTATCAAATTACTGCAGCATAGCCCATTCCAATGTCAAATCTACATCTATGTATTTTAATGCCCGCTGGTGACCAAATAGAGTGCATTAGAAGGAGCAGCACAATGTCCATCGAATTAATAGTCAAGGTAACCCTGTATAACTGATTGTGTGCCTGTACTGCATGGTGTGTGTGTGTTTTTGCTTCCACCGTGAGCGTGTGCATGTGCGCGTGTACTCACGGTTGAGTCCGGTGAAGCTGAACATGCCGATTTGCTCTGTTATGTGGTCCCAGGTTCCTGGCGTCCCCAGAGCCTGGAGCTTGGCTTTCAGCTGGGCTCTCATCAACAATACTCTGTCAGCCATGGTCTTCACGTTTTCTTTCCTGGTTTCAAACAAATGAAATCTTACATTTGTTAACATACTACTTTAATAGCCATCGCATCAGATTTAGAGCTCTGACAACTAACCATTCGACAAAGAGCTCGGGCGAGTTCAGGGTGACGGCCACGATGCGAGCCCCCTGAGTCGGCGGGTTGGACCAGGTTGTCCGCACAATCTTCTCCATTTGGGACAGAATTCTCTTCAGGTTGTCAGCATCGCGAGCCACCACGGTCAGGTTGCCAACACGCTCGTCTGGTGGGAACAATAGATGTGAGAGGATTTCTCTTTGGGATTAATTAAGCATCATCTTTAGAAGAATGCCATTTTTAGCAGGTTCTGAACTGCATTCCACCTGTTTTTTTAGTCCACATATTTTCAACTTCCCTTTGGGATAAAGCAAGTGTTTGTATCTTCTTTAATGCCAATTTGTGATGATCGTATTTACACAAATAGTGGCGTTTATGTACTCATTTGCAGATGGGGGAAGATTTTTGGAATAATAATGTTAGAATTTATGTCTAGTGAAAGTGGAGTTTAACATAAAAAGGAGAAATATAGACAATGGGGCAGAGTGGAAGTCCTGTTGCTCACAAGAAAAACAACCTCGTGGAGTCATGTCAGACTCTTTTGGGACGCAAAGTGTGATTATAGACACCGTCCCCACAAAACACAAGATCATCTTCACTGCTGTGCAGGGAACTCGTTTACAACGTGCAAAGACTCCACACGTAAATTCATCTGAGAAATTGTTTACATGCTTTGGTGCTGCTGTTTTACTTAGCCGTGGAGTTCAAATGCTCAGCTTTACTTTTGAATGTATTCTATAAATTTGAATATTTTTAAATATATTGACTATTAATACTCTGAGATCTTATCGGTGACAAGCTGGTGGAGCGGGCGGATGCGGTTCTTACTATAGAGGCCAAAGTTCTTGGAGAACGACTGGGCGCAGAACATTTCAAAGCCCATAGATACGAAAAACCGGACGGCCCAGGCATCTTTATCCAGACTGCCCGAAGCGAATCCTTGATAAGCCGAGTCAAAGAACACAAACAGCTTTCTTCTCTGACAAAGAGCAGAAAAAAACAATACTCATTACAAACACAAACATTGAACTAGTACTTCTTATTGAGGACAAGTGAGGCAACAAGATTTTCATTACCATCATAACTTCAGCAATCTGCTTCCACTGCTCCTGTGTAGGGTCTGTGCCAGTTGGATTGTGGGCACAAGCGTGCAGGACAAAGATGGAACGCTCTGGACAGCTCTGAGAAAGGGGAAGTGGTTGACATTTTAGAAGTTGTAAGGAAGTTGAATAAAACTAAATAAAATCAAACTAAAGTAAAACTACTCATCCTTTGAGGACTTCTGACAAGGGAAATACTAGGGAACCGGGTACTGTCACCAAGTGGTGTTTTATATGTTTTCCATTAAAAAGTCAGCAGTCTCAGAACACATTTTGAGCTTTGTGCTTATTTTGTCAGTATGTAATTGATATTTGATTACCTGTATTGTCATTGTACTTCGCAGCCAGGCCTTTTCAGTGTGAGGGCCATTTTGTGGTTCTATGGTTGTCATTACACTTTTATATTTTGGCATTACTGGCACCCGTCTGTGGTGACGTCACAAAAAAAGCCAAAGAAAAAGCTAAACGAACTGAGTTGATGCATTAGAAGATTTGCCTTGGGGCAAATTTTGGGAGAACATTTTGGTTGAATTGCGAATTGTACCACTTTTGGGGCTGTTTGACTTTGCAGGCTTAGTTCCAGAGTTCACGTCACGCTGTTTACCTCCAAGTCGCCAAGGAAACCAGACAGATCTAGGCCTCTCTTTTCTGCATCCCAGTACTTGTAGGGACGGACATTATCGAAGCCGCTGTTGGTGAACACCCCGTTGTGATTTTCTGTAGCAAACAAGTAGATAAAGCCTCTTCACTGTTTTTGTACTTTTGACACAAGGTCGCTTTAGTCAACGTCCACTGATAATGAGCTGCTGTGACTAAAACGAGACCACAAATAATATCTTTATAGTGGCTTTCATGAAGGCTAAGAATACGTTACAATAATAACTATTCTCCAGTTTTTATTGTCTTTCTATGGCTGGATTTACACTGAATGGTTCATTCTCATTCTACTCACTTTTTCCACCATTAATCTGACCTACAGTATAACCTTCATCCATCCATCCATTTTCTGAGCCGCTTCTCCTCACTAGGGTCGCGGGCGTGCCGGAGCCTATCCCAGCTGTCATCGGGCAGGAGGCGGGGTACACCCTGAACTGGTTGCCAGCCAATCGCAGGGCACAAACAAACAAACAACCATTCACACTCACATTCACACCTACGGGTAATTTAGAGTCTCCAATTCATGTATGTTTTTGGGATGTGGGAGGAAACCGGAGTGCCCGGAGAAAACCCACGCAGGCACGGGGAGAACATGCAAACTCCACACAGGCGGGGCCGGGGATTGAACACGGGTCCTCAGAACTGTGAGGCCGACGCTCTAACCAGTCGGCCACCGTGCCGCCACAGTATAACCTGTACAAATAAAAAAATAATAATTTTCTTTTAGAGAGGGGGGAGTAAAAATAAAAAGCATAAATCACATGGTTGCACAAGTGTGCACACCCTCTCATCACTTGTGCAACCACATTATTTCAGTTGATTTTTACTTTCCCTCTCGAAAATATTGTTGTTGTTTTTTCATTTGAGCTGCACAGTTTATAGGTCCCATTAATGTTGGAAAAGGTTTTAACATTATTTATATTGGTCTCATTTTTTTATATTACAAAAATATGGCATTTGAACAAGGGTGTGTAGACTTTTTATATCCACTGTATTTCCATGCAATTTAAGTTGTTCCGTCAGTGTAAACAAAGCCATATTGTATATGTCCCACTCGAAATGACAATTTTATAAAAAATAATAATAATAAATGCATTAAATCGGAATTAGCCACTTGGAACTGGAGTGTAAATCCAGCCCAAGTGTGTTTATACCCCAGGTCGGCGCAGACACATAAACTGGTGTCTTTGTGTTGTTGCTTCCGTTGTAGAAACGTCTGAGGAACTCTGCTCCCATCTTTAGTGCACCGGTGCCGCCCAGACATTGAACCGCCCCCACCTGAATGGGACAGACAAACAGCATAAATGAAGACGAAAGGGAAGTGCAAATCCAATGGTGGAGCACACGAACCAAGTGTAACGCACCCTGTTCTCCAGGATAGCAGGGCTGTCGTATCCCAGCGCAATCTTGGACGCCGAGGACCTGAACTCGGGCAAACCCAGTATGGGCAGGTACTCGTGGTTGAGCTTGTCGTCATCGGCGATGATCATTTCCACCTTTTTCACCACCGGCAAAACCCACGGCTTGCCTTCATCTGTGCGGTAGGCTGCAACACAAGTTCAGGAGAGGGAAGAAGGAAGACCTGCAGAGCTTGCTAGCTAGCTACACATTATCCATTAAGCTTTCAGCTACTTTCCATTTACATTAGCATCAGTCCATTCATTTTCTATAAAACTTGTCCACATTAGCGTGGTTGGTGAGTTGGCGCCTATCCCAACTGACAAAAGGCATGGTACACCCTGGACTGGTCTCTGGCCCATCCAGGGCATTTGCTGTATGTAAGCATCTGCCTGGTAAAATGATTTTCTGCATGCAATTAATATCTCATGAATTACTCCCATTGCGGTCAGTAGCCAGACCTTTCCCTACATTACCAAGTGTCATTTCCAGTTCTATGGTCATCAGCACACTTTTCAGTTCAAATTGACCAATGTTTCTGCTGTTTGACACTAGAGGTTCCACTTTCAAATTATATGTAATTAATTGAATTACAATGAAGCAATTATTTAATACAATAATTATTAATATATTTGAAATAAGCAATTTCAGGGGAAAATGTCACATATGTGGCCCCAGAGTTGTACTTTGCCCACTCCTGTTTTAGGGCCAAAGACGTCCACGCTCATTATTGATGTATTCTAAACACTGCAGAATGTCATTTTTCTCTCTGGTAATGTGTACAACATTATTCTCAAATTCCGACTCAAGATACCTGGCTTGTTAGAAAACTTTGATTCTGCTTCCACTGCTACAAACAACCAAACACATGGCATGCATGATAAATCTTGACGTTTTGGCCTACATTCGCCATCTGCCAAACTGTCTTGTTAAAGATGAAGAGATTAGCAAGCCTCATCCCCCTGCACTTAATCATGGGACTCAGGTAGGAGCAGCAGCAGCAACACAACACAACATAACAGTGCCATTTACCACACACGCCTGCAGCATTTCTCGCATGGCTCTTTTGCAAAGCAAGCAGACAGGATTATTACTCGTAATCTGATTCAAAGTGACAAAGGTTGCACGGGACTAAATGTGTGGTTGTTTCACAAACAGGGGCGGAGTTTGAACTTTGAATCTGATCGAGAGTCAGAGGTCATTGTGCAGGTTTGCCTCACAGATGAGCACAAATGTCATTTGATAATGAATTAAATTTCAGGTGTACATTTGCAGGAAGAGTGAGACATCACTTACATTAATTGGTTTTATGATGACATAAAAAAAAACCTCACAACATTAAACCATGAATGGCAAAAGGATTGCAAATAACGGGACCGTAGTAAAATCAATGGTGTGTTCTGTTCCAACTTACCCCCAACGCCGAGGTTGACTTTGTGTGGAAACTGGTCGTTATTGAAGTCCTGTGTTAGTTTAAACACGGCTACGGGTGCCGCTTGGGGAACCTCGCTAAACACGGACATGGCTTTAGCGCTGTTACTGTACACTTTCAACTTTAAAACAAAACACAACTCAATCACGAAATGAACCGGACAAGCGACAGAAAGGGGACACTTGACACTTTGCACTCCGACAGCCGCTAAAGAGAAAAGGGAGTGATACGGCTGCACCAATGGGAACGCGGCCGTGTAATGCGCACCAATCACAGTCGGTCGGTAATACATTTCCGGTGAAAGTCCAACGGAGAGAGCGGAAAACAAGTGGCGAGGATGCTGACCAATGAGCGCCTTTGTCGCGCTACTGACACAAAACTCAGCCAATCGCATTCAAAAGGGCGGGGATCGTGATTAAAATGCAGGTAAAATACTTGACCACAAGATGGCGCAAAATAATTGAATATAGTGCAAATGTGTAATTTACAAGGACAGTCAATATTTACTGTAAAGTACTTTCAATGAAGTTTTATCATAATTACAAGTACAAGGAAGGTTTTAGAAGCTATATAAGTTCAACAGTGAACTATCCGTTCAGTGGAAACTTCATTAGGCCCCCAAAAAATATAAAGGGTCAAGTTTCTGAATTGATAAAGATAATGTTCAGTTTGGATTGATTTGACTGTCAAAAGAGGTATTATATCTTATGTATATCTGTGGCTGTAATTTGCAGTGGGCTAAACATACAAAAAACACATTCACGCCAACACCTATGGACGATTTTGAGTCTTCAGTGAACTTACCATGCATGCTTTTGGAGTGTGGCAGGAAGCCAGAGTCCCCGGAAAACCATTCAAACTCCACACATCATAACTCTATTGTCCACTTTTATGCATATATATGTTCTCCCCACTAAAGTTAAAAAAAGATATATCTCTGTATACACCAATGGAATTAAACCAGAAATTACATGAAAACCTGTTCCCAGGGCAGCTGACAAGTGACTTCAAAAAGCAATGGGTGGCCCTCTACGGAGTGTTTTTTTTTTTTTTTTTCATTTTAGCCAATCAGAAGCCTGAGAAGTCACCCCCGAAAAAGGCATCGTAAAAATTCTCATGTCAACGAATCGTGAGTTGGTCTATAATATCACACTGGATAGTGTGGAACATTGCCAAAAGTGCCAAAAGTTGTCAGACCTTCTCTGACTGAGTGTATCCATCACATCAAATGTGTGAACAAGCCAGACATTTCTCCAGCTCAATGTAGGAAAGACTGAAATCATTGCTTTGGGAAAAGGCCAATGCTCAACTTCATGTCATTTTAAATCAAGTGAGAATTCTTGCTGTGATTATTGACTCGGACCTGAATTTTAAGAGTCGCCGAAAAGCTGGGACTAAGTCTGTTTATATCTAGAAACGTCTTCTGTCCGAGACACAGAAAAGCTGGTTCACACAATAATTTCTAGTAGTTTGGACTACTGTAACAGGATTTTTACACGTCTGAATGCCAAATCAATCCGACAGCTGTAACTGATCCACAAGAGTGCTGCTTGAGTTCTACTCATATCAAGAAACTGGACCTCATCACACAGATCCTAAAACCTCTGTACTGACTACCTGTCAGTAAAAGATTACATTTTAAAATCTTGTTGGTCTACAAAGCTCTGAATGGTCTTGAGTGGACCTAAATATATTTAAGGCCTTTTAGTTTCCTATGAGACTTCCAGATCCCTCAGGTTGTCGGGTGCCGGTTTATTGAGTGATTCCAGAACCAAAAGCAAACAATGTGAAGCAGCATTCTGTTACAAAGCTCCTCAAATGTGAAACAAACTCCTTGAACATTTGAGAGCTTGCTCCAACTCTCGGTGCACTTAAATGTGGCGAGAGCTTTATGGTTGACAGCTGCATTTTCATAAATCAAAACCATTATTTCTCATTTTCAACATTTTCAATTTTCTCATCAATTTTGGGATTTTAAGTTGATCATTGTTTTTTTTTTTTCATTTTGCATTTGAAAGTGTATTTTAGTGACGCCACCACATAAGTACACCAGTGCAGCGTGATGATTACTAGAGATCCATAAATGTGAATTGCCACCGACTTGTAAACATCATATTGTACATACCGACGATGCAAATCACAAAGCTCATGTCTTTTTCTGTGCTCCCTGCGTAGACATAAGGATTCATTAATTACAGCAAAACGACACAAAGTGACAGTATCGCTCTGAAATCGCCTTGAAAGTGTGAGTATTTTAACTTTTAGTTTCATCACACAGATCTTAACTTCTCTATATACTGGGATACATTTCCATTGTAAAATATACAAAACAGTCAATCGATGAAATAAAAAAAATTACATCATGACAAAGGAGAAAAGCTGACTTCTCCATCTACATGCAAAGGCTTTCTGAGGAAAAAAATAATAATAATCAGTGACAACAATTACTGTTTGTATTTAAAAAGAAATACTTGCTCTTGTATTGGATCTCATGAGATTGAGCAGGTGTGCCTAACATTGTGGTCGAGAGTATACACGTCGATAGACGGACAATCAAAATGTCGTTTGAGTTAAGAGCATGTGCTGGTAGTGTAAATTAGACGGTGCGTGGATCCTCATCTGTTGTGTCCTGAAGGTCTGCGCTGAGCTCTGCTATAAACATACTGGCTCCACTGTGCTGTCTGCACCACTTGAAGGGATTCATAAATAAAAAGCTGCTCAGCCCAGCCAGCAGCTTGTTGGAAAGTGCTTCAGTCCTTCCACACAGGAGGCCAGATGCTCTGTCTAATGAAAATGACGTCCATTAATCGGGGAGTTCCAGCTCTGCGTTCAGTCACGGCTATTGAATTCAATTTAACTTTTTGCACCTAACTTGACAAACATCATTCAAAATATGTTATCGGTCTGAAAGCATTATCAATAATATTAATGAGGATATTGCCCAAATTTAGTAAACAATACACATAATGTGCACTCTGGGTGTGTTGACAAGAAATTACTGCTTCTCCTCAAATGCAGTGTACAGAAAATAAACCGAGAATGTCTGTCCATTCGCTAATATCGTAGATGTCATGCACCAAATAGTCAGTGGGTACGTCGTCCATCTTAGACAAATAGCAGTGGCCTACCTTCTCTTTCAGGAAAAAATTGTAACCGTAATAATATACTGTAAGTTCATAGATGTTATTAAATTTCATTGAATAGTGAACTGCTGAGCCCATTTGAACACTGTTGCTAACCAAAACAGAAGCACCAGCCTCTCAGACAAATTTGAATGTGTGCAATGAGTTCCTTGAGCATTATCAGCAGGTGAGCTTGCGTTATGCGACAACAATCAGCGTTCGCTCCGCAATATTGTGTGCGTGCATGTTTATGTTTCAGTGAGCGACATGATGCACTGCATTTGTTTCGCACAGTCTGTCTCATTCTTTCTCTCTATAATAGTGTTATTTAATACACTCCACTTTCATTTGACAAAGTGTAACATTGCAATAATATTTTGGAATATTGTTCCAAAAATGGAGATACAAATAAAGGCCTCCTTCCCCAATCTGCAGTTGTGTAAATAAACGCCCCTGGCCACTAATGATCTTTTCTTTGTAGTTCTTTGTAAAGGCGTAAGTACTTTGTCCAAACTATTAGTAGCGATACACATTTTCTGCTAAAAAAAGACATTTTGGGCCTGACTGACTCAGATCCCAAATAGCGGGCACTAAATTGCCTATTCGCTTGAACAGATTGCACACACTGTTGGTGGGCGTGTCGCTCATAAATCGCAATCTTTTACTAAGACTATGTTCACACTGCAGGTCAATTACGATTTTTTTGGCCAATGTGACATGTATCTGATTTTTTCATGTCAATGTAACCATTACAATTCCAATTTTTCATATTCCACCCAGGCCTCTTTCATATGAGGGTAGAAATTGGATATGTATCCAACTCGACTGGAGTGTGGAAGCTCACGGGGCGCGCATCCAACCTATATGTCATCGAAAGGTGACAAACGTCACAACTATTGGACAAAACAGAGATGCAAAAAAAGCAAATGGGAGACAAAGGAGCAGAAAACAGTTAGTGGCAAAAAGAAGATGCTCAAGAACTGATAAATATAAGAAAATGTTGGCTCCAGTTGCACAAAATGTTTGAAATTACCACCAATGCGCAGTGACGAGACCTACGCGAAGAGCCATATTAACTTTCGTCAACATGGCGCCTCGTGGTAATGCGCACGTGCAATGTGACGTCCTGCTTTGCGTGCATTCGCGTGACATCACGGATGCGTTCCAGCCTCACTGGAAACTGCATTTGTTTTTTGTGATGTGAATGACTACATAAAAAGATCGGATTTAGCCTAAAAATTCGAATTGGGGATCATGCCCTGCAGTGTGAACGTAGTGAATCTCACTCTAACAGATTCTTAAACGTGATGGAGACCGCTGTATTTAAAAGAGAGCTTTGCGCTGCAGAGCTGCAGATCACTAAGAAGCTACAAAATTTAACTAGAGGAGGATGTAATAATTTTTATTGGCATTACCAAAATGTAGTCTGTGCTACACTGGCACTGCTTTGCGTGCTAGTTTGCACCTAACTTTTAGACGCGCTATTTAAAAACATCGCAACTGTCTAAGGTTTGATAAATCACATTAATCAATTTGCCTATACTCCTCCCATAAAGTGTCAAATGTACTGCGCGGCAATTTAGTGTGTTTGGCAGAAGCAAACCTGGTTGTGTGCATCCATTTTTGCATGCCCAAACCTTTAGTAAATCAGGCCATTAAGAGTGTACTACGTTATTACCGTATTTTCACGACCATAAGGCGCATTTAAAAGTCTTAAATTTTCTCCAAAATGGACAGGGCACCTTATAATGCGGCGCACCTTATGTGTGCACCGAGTTCCAACATCTATAAATGTTGTTGTGTGATGAGCGCTCCGCTTGACTTTTAAATTTTGTTTTTATTTTTTTAGCATTTCCTGCCGAAACGCTGCTTACACAGAGGGAAAGCGGACGTGGCTGAGGACAGGGGAAAGGTGCGTGAAGTAGGATGCTAAAGCCACGCCCCCAGTAGGTATATAGCGCAGGGGTGTTTATTTTATTTGTTATTTTTTTACCGCTTGACTGACTGGGAGCATTTCCGGGGTGTGCATTGTGGAAAACAGGTTTGGCTAAGGACCCCCAAAAATGGCACCTACAAAGAGACACGCTTACGAAGCACAGTTGAAACTGCAAGCTATCAGTTACGCGGAGGAACATGGGAATCGAGCAGCCGTGAGAGAATTCAAGATCAACGAATCCATGGTTCGCAAGTGGAGGAAGCAGGAAAACGAGCTTCGCCAAGTCAAGAAGACGAAGACGAAAAAAGAAAAACAAAACACGGAAACAAGGCGAGGTGGCCCGAGTTGGAAGACCAACTCGAGTAATGGATTAATGAGCAAAGAACAGCCGGGAGAAGCGTCTCTACAGTCACCATTCGACTGAGGGCAATAACTCGGGGCTTGCTATCATTCCGGGAGGCTTGACGAACCGCTGGACATCTGTGTAAACAGGGCGTTCAAAGTGAAGTTGCGAGCGGCGTGGGAGCCATGGATGACAAATGGCGAACACAGCTTTACTAAGACTAGGAGGCAGCGCCGGGCGATTTACGTCACAATTTATGAATGGATTGTGGATGCTTGGGCTAACGTGTCTGCTTGCACTGTTGTTCAAGATTTCGCACGGCAATGAGACTGACTCGAACCTGCCGTGTTTGTTTGGGAACTTGCCCAGCTGTTCATTTCGGATACAGAACATGAGGACTTTGATGGATTTGTGGATGAGGATTGATAAAAAAAATAACGTGAGTACATTGTTAAATACGTCAATAAAGTTCAGCCAAACTCAGTTTTACTCCAGCTGCCTTTTTAAAAACATTGTTTTAGCGTGCATGCATGCTACCGTATGTTTTAAGCTAGCGTATGTTTTACCATGCCTGCGCCCAATAATGCAGTGCGCCTTATGGATGTGTTAAATACAGAAATAGACCCCGTAACTGAGACTGCGCCTTTTAATACGATGCGCCTTATGGCCGTGAAAATACGGTAGTTAAATCTACAGGGTGTCCAATGTCCACAAACTCCTTGATTTCAAACAGATATTAACTTTATTGTAATATTGCTTCACAGTATCTACAGTTGCATTCTTTCAAACAGTTTCATGAGCACTTAATACGCCCCATAGTGGAATTGCAACATTTTGCCCACAAATGCTCCCAAATTGATGACAATAAAAACATTTTTTTTTTCATTGATCAAGTATGGCCCTAAGGGGACTTAATAAAAACTGAAATGACCCCTAAAAGGAAAAAGGTTACGCACCCCTGGTTTAGATATTTAAAAGATTATTTTTTATTATTTCTCCTGCTTGAGGATTGCAAAACTAATTTTAGCAATCCTCAAACAGGAGCCTTCTGGCTAATTCTGGCTTTTTTAACCATGTGTACTTCATGTGTTTTATGAAATTGCATTGTCCCCTTTCAAAAATAAACTGAAGTAAAAAAAAAAAAAGAAATAAAGTTTTCTTTTTGTTGTTGTTTTTTTTTGACAGAAATTCATTTAAAAATTTTTTACATAAGGCCATTGCTCAACAGTTTGATAATGCACCTTTGGAAGCAACTCCAGCCTCAAGTATTTTTAAATATGATGCCACAAGCTTGGCCCACCTATTTTGGGGAAGTTTCCCCATTCCTCTCAAGCTCCATTAGGGTTGGACTTCTTTCATGCTGTCATAATTGGGATTTAAATTTAATCAATTCCATTTGGGTATGAGACTGTAAGCAACAAAATGATGAAGTGAAGTGCAGTGAATGCTTTGCATATACTCTGTATAATTAAAAAAAAATACAAATGTCAAAATAAAAAATAAATCAAATGACCAATCAAATGATAATAAGTTATTTTGGGGTGTTGTATTTCTTCTGAGATGTTGCACACTTTCCTCGAGTATCTTACCCTCCTCAATCATCTCCTCATTGCATTTTGACAGCCTTGATGTTTTCATTCCTTCCGACCAGGTGAGGACGTCTGCGTTAGCTATCGCTGTCAGCCCTGCAATTATGGGATTTGAGCTTCTGGAACAAGGCTTGGAGGCCCAGAGCAAGGCAGGGTGTGTGATGTGAATGCACTGGCGAGGGGCCCCCGGGGACCCAGTGATGTGACGTGTGAGTCAGAACAGAAGACGAAGACAGAAGAGGCCCCTGGCAAAACGATGCCCACAATTGGGAGCGTGTCACATCCAGATCAATGAGTGAATCCTCCTAATATAGACAGAGAACTTCTCTGCATTTCACTACCTGACAATTGATATGTGGAATATTTATTTTGGAATTTGTTACAGTGCAATAGAAAGCATGTCGAGAAAACGGGTGGGGGGGGGCTGCCAAGTGCTTTATCTGTGTTTTGTTTGTGTGCAGGTTAATCCCGCTGCTGTGCTACGCTGACACTGACAACACACAAAGGCACACATTGAGGCACAAGACAGACACATTCCAGCGGCCATATCAATGGAACACAAACAAGAGTGTGTGCGTGCACGCATTCCGAGGGGGGCGCTGCAGCGCGGCTCACATGTTGCGATGGCCTCCGTGTGTCTCTCTGGGTCAGGGAGCTGTGGTGAGTGACCACCTTTTTAGCCGCCCGCCTTGTTTGTTTTTTGAAGACAGCGTCATCAATTCTCTAACAAGGAGCGAGACACAGTCACAACACCGGGGACAGGGCCCCCCTGTGTAGTCTAATGACTGACTATATGCCGCCTGACACGTGTGTTTTGGTGTGGGCCTCCGCAAGTATCTGCATGCACGCGTTTGCGGGCTCCATTTGATATTGCCACGTGCTTTTAACAGAATTCAGCAGGAATTTGGACGCAAAGTGAAGCATTACATTGAAAGCATTTTTTTTTCCAGCTATATGAGCATTTGCCATCATTTCTGTTGATTGTGTTCAACTGATTTGTGACTACAGTGGACTCACAAATTCTCCTATTGGCATATTTTTGTTTATGAACGTATCCTATGTTATTTGAGGAAAAACTTGTCTATTTGCAATTTTCTATAAAGTGGCAAGGAAAATTCAGAAAATATATTTCTTCAATTTTTATGGCAAAATAATGTGTACACTACGCATTATATTTATTGTATTGCAGAGTCTCTTTAATTGAGACAAATGCTGGCTGTCGGCAGTAAACACACCAAAAGCAACCATTAAACGAGTTCTCTGCTAAACCAAATTTCGGTGATGAAAGGAAGAATTTTGCGTGTTGGTGGGACAAATCTGTGATTGACAGTCAGCGGGAGAGGATGAGATGGCAACGCATCTGTCTGCTTTGGCTCACGATAGTTTTACCAAACTAGGACTTAAACACGTCATCAAAACTAGGAACATAGCTTAACCTGTCCACGACCACCAGTTTGTGTTGTAACTGAACAGATCCATCAGTTTTGGGGTCAGCGCTAGCCATTCTGACACTAACATAGCTCGGAAACAACAGCAGAATTTCCCACCAGCCCAGGCCGGCCCAGGAGCGTCTGAACCATTGATGTAACTCCCGGACTTCGCTGTTTAAAAATGAACTGCACCGCTACAGCAATTATTCAGCATCATCATCATCATCAGAAACGTTGATGTGTATTTACAGGTTCTGTACACTGTGTACAGTGTACAGAACAGTGTACAGTGTACAGTGTGTATACTGTGTACTTAACGGTAAGCTGTTTAAAGCATTTTTAAGGGTACAGCTATGTTCAAAGATGTTTGTAAGCAATTGAAATGCTATTTAAGTGTTTTGGGATCATAGTTTGTGGTACTCTCATGGTTTCAACGATTAATATTGACAATTCTAATCACTTTCAGGGGAGTGTCAATTATTCGCGGAAATTCGCTATTCTCAATAGAGTTCGGTCCCTAACCCTTGCGAAGAGTGGGGGTCCACCGTAATCTTGTCTTGAAGCAACTGAGGCAAAATGAAGTACACTAGGCCAGTCTTTCTCACCCTTTAATAAGCCAAGATGCCCATTTTACTTCAGAAAAATCTCACAGTACACCGTCACACAAAAATCCTGAAATAAAGAGGATATTGTCTCAATTTACTCTTAGATTGACTTACTCAGTGTGAAGTCTGAGCCTCTTTAATTGAACACAGAGCAGATATACTCGCAGGAAGTTTGTTTTGCTGTATAAATGGAAACACAGGTTCATTGTACCCTCTGCTATGTAATAGAAGAGCATTACTATAGATCACTGGCATAGGTAGATGAACAAAGATATAATGGTAAGTAATGAATAATAATTTTCAAACAAATTGGATTATTTATAAAAAAAAAAAAAAACACTTATTCCAAAAGAAAGGGTTTGCCTCAGCGAGTGTTTTTAAAAGAAGAATGTTCTGTGGTTTTTCATTTTATATGGCAAACCACTTTTTCTATTTGTGTGACCGTTAAAATAGCCTCGCCAATAAATTTAAGAGTGAATTTATTTTACAGTATAACAATGGTTATCCTTTACTTGTGTGACACACAAGGTTAAATTTCTACTTGCCGTTACCGTTAAAGGTTCTCATGATGGGATAAGTCTGACGCTGGAACACATTATTTCCATTTTAATTATTTCCTATGAGAAAAGATTGTTTTGCTTAGTAAAAAATGGCGGTTCAATAGCATTCGGGAACGGATTGTGTTGCCCTTCAGTAATATATGCAAGCTTGGTAACATATGAATGCAGCATTAACACTATGGACATTTTTACTTAATTCAGTACTTCATCCATTTTAGTCTGAAGGTAGTAAAAAAAAAATTGCTGATCTCAACAAATTGCATGTTTTTTCTTGCTGTCTAATAAACTTCTTCACCACAGATCTGTCTGTTTTGCTTGAAAGGCATTTTGAAATGGGTGGAACCTCAAATACAAAGACTACAGAGCACGATTCGAACTGACTGATGTGTTGAGAAACAAAGACGGGAAGTGGAAGACCCATGTCATCAATTTTTAGCCTCAATTTTTTTGATACTGTACCAACTATTCAAGAAGAATGAAATGGCCTAATGTTATGTTACTAAAACGAATAAATGTTACTTGTACAGCAAAACAAACAGTCATTTCTGGATGGGGAGCGCAGCATTTCCCACAAACGTTTACACATCGCAGTCAAGATATTTTATAGCAACGTTGCCTTTCCCCCCTTGAGAGCCATTACACAAATGATCATGCTGAACTTAATTCAACCTCTTGATTTCGCCAATGTTATTTCAGCAGTCTCCAAGTATGGTCGTCAGTTAGGGAGAATAAAAAAAGGTCTAAACATCCTCCGCCACGTCTTTATCTACTTGTGGCAACTGGAGGATAAACATATTTAGGTTGCACGTTTCCTCCGAATTGACATTCCCAACACTGTAGATCCCACACAGCACAGCCCTTAAATCTCTCTGTTAACACTCATATATACAAACACACACCTGCTAGGGCAAGGCCGTCTGGGAGAGAATTACAGCAAGCTAATTTATGGGACCCGAGGGAGGGCAAAGGGCAGGGGATCCAGACTGGTCACTTCCTCCTCTCATGGTCTCCAAGTTTGGCATGAACCCTCCTGAATCGCAAAAACAGGGCAGCGGCCGTCTGTCAGGAAAAGAACAACAAGAACGAATCATTTGGGTGTCTCCCAAACTCAATAAGCACGAAGAATCTCCCAAAAAAAAAAAAAAAAAAAAAAGGTAAGCAGGTTATGGCGAGGGTCCCATGCTCAAGCGGTGGCCTCCCCATTTCCTCCAGAGAGAAGCCGCTGTCATCCGTCACTCGGCCCCAGGCAGTGGTACAATAGTGCAGCCTCGCTCCTGGCTACTGACACCATCGCATGCGCTGCTGATAAGACACGGCTTCCGGCACAGAGAACTCAACCATTAATGACAACACAACGGTTTGGTCCTTTGCCATTAATACAATATTAATGATGGCCGTGAGATAAAAGAAGAGGAAAGTGCACCGTTGAATGCGCCCAAGGCTGTCCATTTTGGGATTTTCAACAAATTTGCGGGGGGGGGGGGGGAATAGCACAAAACTTCAAGATGTCATGTAGCATCAACAATTTTCAGACCTCAGCTCAGCGAACATTAAAGGATTAATGCAGAATGTGTGCTTCGTGTTTGCGCAACACAATAAAGGGTGTTAAGAGAAGAACTTGTTGTGGCTCGTAATTTTGACAGTGCTAAAACTTTTTTTACACTTGTATGACAGGAATTTTAAGAAAATAAATTTGAGGGGATTAATGTCCTCGTTAAAATCAAGATAGCATTTTATTGTTTAGGCCTTAATATTAACAGTGGGCAATTTATTTTTACACTTGTATGAGATTTAAGAGCGTAAAGTGCATTATATCGCCTTTAGGCAAGATTGAGTGTTTTGTCATTTTAGTGCTTAAAATTGACAGTGCTTAACTTATTTTCTACCCTTGCACTTAAGAACGTTTAAAAACTATCTGGCGGAGGCATATTACTTTTTAGTCTTTCAATTCCAGACAGTTTTTTATGGTCAAGGTATTGATATCAACAGTGGTTACTTTATTTTTACACTTGTACGACAGTTATGAAAAAATATTTTGTTGTTATTCATCTTTAAAGTCAAGCTTGAGTATGTTGTTGTTTTACGAGTTCCGTGAGGCGCTTATGCAAAGCAAATTATCATCGTGTTACGATGTCATTAAAGATGTATTGTTCTGGTTTTAATATCATTAGCTATTTTAACACTTGTAAGACAGTTAAGAATGTTCAAATCTATCCCATCCATTTTCTTTACCGCTCATCCTCACTTGGGTAACGGGTGAGCTCGAGCCTATCTGAGCTGATTTCGGGACTGAACTGAACATTAAGACTAAAAATTATGTTATTAACTCATTCACTGCCAGCCTTCCCAGTTAATATGGATATTTGACTTCTAAAGCCGTCAATGGCAGTGAATGTGTTAAGTTATTAAGTTAATACATTAAAATTAATTCACAGAAAATTAAGAGTCTTCAATTAGAATATAATTGAATATTTATTTATGTGTTTATTTTTGAAAAGTTATGGAAGCAACACTTTGCCCATGGAACCAATTAATTCATCCATCCATCCATCCATTTTCTGAGCCGCTTATCCTCACAAGGGTCGCGGGCGTGCTGGAGCCTATCCCAGCTATCTTCGGGTAGGAGGCGGGGTACACCCTGAACTGGTTGCCAGCCAATCGCAGGGCACACATAAACAAACAACAATTCGCACTCACATTCACACCTGGGGGCAATTTAGAGACTTCAATTAAACTACCATCCATGTTTTTGGGAGGTGGGAGGAAACCAGAGTACCCGGAGAAAACGCGCGCATGCACGGGGAGAACATGCAAACTCCACACAGGCAGGGCCGGGGATTGAACCCCAGTCCTCAGAACTGTGAGCCAGACGCTCTAACCAGTCGCCCACCGTGCCGCTCCAAAAAATTCAATTTCCATTATTTCCCATGCAAAAAAAAAAAAAGGTTTAGGATTACATGAGACTTGCATGCCTTCTGCATTATTTTTCTTTCATGGTGGAAAGGCCCTAACACACAACAAAATTCTGCTATTGGTCTACAAGCACAACACGAAACCTGGCGAGGCAGACATGTTTGAACCCATCTCACTGACTGTAAGCATGTATCATCTCTGAGCAAATAAATTGGTCGCATAACAATACACTGCGTGGAACATCCACACTTGTGAAAAGCCCCCAAACACTGGGAGGGGGGTGACGAATGCTTACGTTAGGCAGTGTTTACAAGTGTGGTAAGACACTGAACATCTCTTGGTTTTACATGAGAAGACGCCACAGGCGAAAGTAAATCATAACTGTCTCTTCAGGGCTATCAAACTGGCACAAATTGCTTGGTGAACGTTCAGGACTAGGATAAATTAGATTTTCAGCAACGTATTACGTGAGAGTACACCTGCCATTCTACACAGAGACTTCTGATTCAACGGGTTTGTCGATGCAACATATGGAGACAAAGGGAGGAACGAGTCGAAACCTGTTCAGCAACGCCTGGCAAGCCGCCAATTCTTAAAGTGCTCAAGCAGCAAGTGAATTAAGGGAATGATTGAAATTTGACTGCTGAGTGGGTGGAAAGTGTCGATTTGAAATAGATGGGAGCTCCGGCTTATCTTGTTCATAGAACGGCAGCAGCCCGACGACCTCTGTGCGGGCCCGACCCGAGAGGCTTATCTCGCGACGATTCAGCGATGAAGGTGATGTATTGGACGGCGGGTATGGCGAGCAGCTCCTTGACACTCTGACGGGGAGTCTGGGTTTTGTTACAGGCAGGAAACAGACTCTTCCGCTCCGTAAACAAGCTAGCTCCCCTGCTCGGACGCTTGTGGGGGGCAAGGGCGGTGTTGGCACGCGAGGACCGCCTCAAGATGGCTGCCTCGGCGCACACGTGCCAGTAATTAATTTGCCCGTGCGCTCAGTAAAACTCATGGCATTTTTATTTGAACCACACAAATTTCTGGGTAATTTTTGTATAATTCGAACCCTACACAGAGCAAAGGGTGGTGGCCCAATGGAATAAACCTCTTGTCAATTGATTGTCTGTTGTCATACTAGAGCGGCTCCAACTACCGGGGACAAATTCCTTGTGTTTTTTGGACATACTTGGCAAATAAAGATGATTCTGATTCTGATTCTGATTCTGATTCTGATTGCATAACGGTAAAGACACAAACAACATCATAGTAACCATGCGAGTTGCACAATTTACATGCGTTGCCCTTCAAACTCCAGAGATACAAGTGCATAAATGATCCAAACTACTCATTAAACCCATTAGACTATCGCATTTAAACATGCAACATGAAGACGTGCAATTATTCTGACTCTTTCACAAATTCACACATACCTCCGAAATAACACCATCTATTTTGCTGTCTGCTATTATGTGAATGCAAAATGGTGGCCACATCCTGGCATTTCAGATCACAGCTCCCTCTGGCGTGAGTGACAAAGGACCATTTGTAAAAGAATCCAAAAGAGGAACACTTAGGTTAGTTTTCATGGAAAATGCATATTAAGCAATAGGAGAACAATCCAGTGTATTGAAATATGTATTATTAGCATTGTCAGAAAACATGTTGCAAATCATGAAATTTCATTTGGGACATAACAATAAAGACATTTTGGCGTTAAAAGTGTGAAAAATATTACTGTATATATATTTTTTTTTAGAAACAATAATTACCCCACAATAATTAAAAAACGCATAGCAATACAATTCATTGATTTTCAAAATGAAATTCAGTGGGGTATGTCTTTACCGTTATCAATCGAATCATATAAAAAAATAACCTTTATGGTTAGCTTTGACACTTGCATGCTAAGTATTCCTAAACCAGTTCCCTACTGTAAGTATTCCAAGTGAAATGCACATCGTATAAAGTGCTAATGTAATTAGGTCCTTATTTTATTTTATTTTTTTATTGAGTGTCTTAACGCAATGGAAAGGAGCATCTTAATGTCATAAACTTGTGTAAAGGAACTGTAGCCTCATATTTGACACGTTGTCCATTTTAGGATTGATCGCTTGTTACTTTAACACTCAATAAACAGGATTAAACAAATATTTTGGAAACAGGCTCGGTGCGGGCGTGTTTTGACAAGCACATTCCACTCAAGTCAGAATAAAATCAATCGTCCCAAATCGTTCAAAAATCACACGAAAATCCATCTCGTTGAAACTATTGCGTCATCGTCTCCAGGTAACCAAAAAAAAAAAAAGTGATTCAAATCATTTGATTTGTAAACCACGTGTTTATTTTCACATTTTAGACCATAATTCCTCTTTGCGTTGAAATGGCCCGTTTAGAGAAGAGAGGGGGGGGAGTCACGTTTGTAAACCTCAACAGGGCCTAATCTAAACAGCATCTTGTTGATGGCGAGCGGATGAGATTAGGCCGGCATGCTTTCCTTTTCTTTCCACACGGTTTAGGGCCAATGGGCCCTCGGAGCCTGGCGCCTGCACTTGGGCCACGGCAGACAGGTACAACAGAGGTGTCCCGTTTCACCAAACAGACGCCCCCCCACCCTTTGACACGTCCATACAATTCCTATATATTTGTTTAAGTGTTTCCTATTGGACTCAAATGAACTTGCAATCCGTGCAAGGAATCGATAAACGTATTGATTTTCATGGAATTGCTAATACTGTCTTTTTTTTTTTTTAAAGCAAGAATCTCAAGGCGTCATGCACGCTGGGGGAAAAAAAACACACAAAACCTCAGACTTATTGTTATAAAAATAAAAATAAAACGTGATGAAAAAATACTCCACAAGGAGTTACCTTATATTTTGTCCTTAATTTCATATGACAATTGGAATAAAATAATGCGAACAAGACTACGAAGACAATTAATGTTTAATTCAATGTAGCAGATTGCTTAATTAAGGTTTTCGTGTGAAGGCAGAGGACAGTATCACATCTAAATTTAATAGCTATTATTTTCTTGAAATGATCGCTTCATAAATAGACGTTACAAATCCAAAATACATTCTCGGACATCTTTTTCTGGAGTATTTCGCTCCGTCTAAGCATTGTTATCTTATCCCTTATAGCCGGGACAGGAAACAAAGATATGCCTAATCTATAGTGGTAATGGGACGATTTAGATGGACGGGGGCTGACATTCAGCAGATGATAAATAAATACAAATGCTTCTTCAACTTCTTGCTAAATTCATCGGAAAAAGAAATATCGTTTCTTCATTGCTTGTTTGTTATGTGTGTTGCCAAAATGGTCTTCGGGGTTTTTGTGGTGCTGAAAGAATCACTAAATTGAATGCAAATTAAATTTGCAACATTTAAAATGTGCAATATAATTACGCATATATGCTTACAAGTTTGCTATCCAGCACAGTACGTTATTGATTTTAAGTACAGTACATTTCTAAGTACAATTTGGCTGTATGTAACTTTTTTATTTTACAATAAATCTTAATGTAATCTTTAAGAACTGCTTATTTTAAAACATTTATTAAACTTTTTTTTTAACTAATGCATTTGAATTCAATAATTGAAGTAGGATATCCATCCATCCATCCATTTTCTGAGCCGCTTCTCCTCACTAGGGTCGCGGGCGTGCTGGAGCCTATCCCAGCTGTCATCGGGCAGGAGGCGGGGTACACCCTGAACTGGTTGCCAGCCAATCGCAGTGAAGTAGGATACATTTTATTTTATTTTTTATCTTTTCCTATATTTAAACGCACTCAAACCATGCATAATGTTACAGTGCCTTACAACAATTAATATACTTTTTAAAGTATAAAACATCTTTCCAATGGTTGATAAACACTTGGGCCTATTACGTTACTGTATTTTAATGTTAGTCACGATGGTGGTACTCGGAGAGCTAAGTTGTTTTTTGGGTTTTTTTTAAAAGATGGTACTTAGTCTAAAAATGTTTGAGAACTACTGTCCTGTCACTTTCAATAGGGAGGGGTGATCGAAAAGTGGATTAAAGTGATCACACGCATGCAGATAGAGAGAGAGAGAGAAGAGAGAGAGAGAGAGAGAGAGAGAGAGAAAGAGAGCGAGAGAGAGAGCGAGAGACTGAATCTCAATCAGCCCCTTCAGGAAGGGAGAGGACAGCATCTTGGCTCATCCTTCTCTTTCTCTTTTAAGATTGAGCCAACCAAACAGGATCCCCCACCCCACCCCACACCTCCCACCCCCTCCTCTCTTTCCCACCTCACCCCGCAGTCATTGACGTGAAGCCGAAAGAGAGGGATGTCTCCACAGACCGTCTTGTTTTGAAAGAAGAAGAAGAAGAAAAACAACAACAACAACAACAACAACACAGGTTTACGCACGGAGCTTTCTCTTCCTTTGGACGCATCAAGATATTTCCCGGTGGACAGCATGCTCCCCAGTCCGGTTATAACATCCTCCAGCACGCCTTTTTCGGTCAAGGACATCTTGAAGTTGGAGCTGCAGCAGCAATCTCAAGAGTTCCAGTTCATCTCCTGCCTCTCGGGTCTGTCCGGCGCGTTCCCCTTGCAGTCCGGAGCCTTCCGAGCCCACTCGCCGCCCTCCTGCATGCTGGCCCGCAGGGACAGCCCGAGTCCCATCAGTTCGGAGGGCGACGAGAGGATGTCGTTCCTCGGCGCGCTCGCCGGACCGGATCGGCTGCACGCGGAGTCCGGGCTGCCGGTGGAGATGTTCGGAAACCCGGCGCAGATCCACCCTGTGGACTTGGAACTGGACACCGAGCAGGAGGATCGAGACGCCAGTGAGTGCAGCAAACATTATTATTATTTTTAATTAATGACAATGTTCATGTGTCTTATAGAAGCTTTTTTAATAACGTACAAGAGTTCAAATTTAAATTCACATTGCTCGCATTCAATGTGTCTCCACGATGAACCAAATCCTACTTGATCAGAACAGAGACGCACCTTGTTGAAATAAACTCGTAATTGCCCCAAAACACAAAATAAAGTGACAATAAAACTGCAAACACTCAATGGCCACATTATCAGGCACACTCACAAGCGCCAACACAAGAATTGTACATTAATATATATATATATATATATGTGTATATATATATATATATATATACTTTTGACAGTTGGGTTTTGATTGACACTTTCGCATAGGCATTCATGTAACCATATGTTCATTATTTTATATCTACACTTTATCACACTGACAAGATTTGTTTCAAATCCATGAAATTAATCTGATAGTCTGATCGATAGTTCACTTCCTCGACAATAATGCTCATTTGCTTGTTTACGTAAGGAATATGAGCAGCACCTGTCACGTTTGACACCACTGCCAACCACAACCGCAATAAGAAATATATTGTTATGTCAATTAGCACTCTTAACAGCTCAAAACTGATCATTATTATTTTGTATTAGATTTCATCAGATGGATGCGAGGGGTACATAATGAAGTGTGACCGCTGAGTGTAATTTGTCTACTCAGCATCTTTAATACTTACATGCACATATATTTTATAAAGAACGTTAATAGACATTGGCGTCCACTGCAGACGTTCATCTGACACAGAAGGGTGTAGTTATTTTATCAGTAAATATATTCAAGTGCATTCTGAATTTGTTTTTTTCCCCCCGCTAATACAATTACCTCTAAAATTGCCACGAGAAATAATCACGTTTTTAAAATAAGAATTGAATCTAAAATATATATTAAATAATTTAATTAGAAGGATTTGTGTGTCAATAAAGTGTACAGTATAAGCATCCCACTAGAAATAATCCATTTTTTAATCATATTTAGAATTTTAATATCAATATCTAAAAACATATTCTTAAATTGGCTGATTTTGTATGTCAAATAAGCATCTCATGCAGGAATTACGTTTTGGATCAGATTTTTAAAAAAAAATTTTTTAAATCATTATCTAACATAATTTGATTAAAATTGTCGGATTTTTTTTTCAACAAAATGTACAATATTCGCATCTTGCAACAATCACGTTTTTATAATAATATTTTGACTTCACTCAGCAATATTCTATACAAATATATATTTAAAATTGCTGATAGATAGATAGATAGATAGATAGATAGATAGATAGATAGATAGATAGATAGATAGATAGATAGATAGATAGATAGATAGATAGATAGATCCTGCACTCAATATTATCGGAAGATATTATTATTAAAATTGATTTTTTTTTTTTTAGGTCAACTGTAAGCATCCCACGAGAAATAGTAAGAATATTTGTATTTAAATTAATGATATCAATATCATCTAAAAATGTAGCGGGCCTGATTTTTCCAATAAATGCAAGGAACACAGGAAAAGCAATCACTTTGAATGGTAATAGAACACATTGGAATGTTAGTTTTAGTTTTCCTCTGAAAGGAATCTGAAGCAGAATATGGCGTGGAAAGAAATGGAGTCGTGCACAGTTGGTGCACCTCGATATAAAGTGGTCAATTCTATGAATTGAATATGAATGTTGTGAATTTGGCCTCAACAATTTGCATCGGTCGTCACGCAGAGTTCGGCGGTGCGTTGCGGGGCGAGGAGGCCGAGAAGCCGCCGGGCAAGCAGCAGAGGACCAGGAGGAAGCCTCGGGTGCTCTTCTCTCAGACTCAGGTGTTCGAGCTGGAGCGTCGCTTCAAGCGGCAGCGCTACCTGTCCGCCCCGGAGAGAGAGCACCTGGCCGCCTCGCTCAAACTCACGCCGACGCAGGTGAAGATCTGGTTCCAGAACCGGAGGTACAAGTGCAAGAGGCAGCGGCAGGACAAGACTTTGGAGATGGCCGGACACCACCACCATCACCACCATCACCATCACCCACCGGGTCCTCCGCCGCCCAGGAGGGTGGCCGTGCCGGTTCTGGTGCGGGACGGCAGGCCTTGTTTGACTGGATCCCCGACCTATAACACTTCCTACCCGGCCGTGGGAGCTCCGAGCCCGTACGCCTACAACGGCTACCCGGCCTACAGCTACAACAACTCGGTGTACACCAACACTTATTCTTGTACGAGTTTACCTGCTCTGCCGGCCTCCAGCACCGCCAACGCCTTCGTGAACATGAATTTGGGCTCCCTGGGCGCGCAGACGCAGAGCCAGTCCGCGCAGGGGACGGTGGTCCCTCCGTGCCAGGGGACTCTGCAGGGCATCAGGGCATGGTGAAGCACCTGCGGACGCGCAGCTGGGATGTATACATTTTGGCGATGACACAGAACAGTCAATGCGATCAAATGAAATGACATGACATGACAACTGCAATTTAAAAAAGAAAAGAAAATGCTGGCCTCTTTCTGAATGGAGTGGAACCAACATGTAAAAAGGTTGACTGAAATAAATGCAGTACCATAAAGACAGCATGGGAAAATGTTATCAATGAAGATGCTGTAATATTCAGCTGAAAAAAGTCATCCAGTTGAAAGATTTTCACCGTGAATTACCAATTGATGATCTTGCAGGTTAATTGTGAGAATGAATAAGATCATCATTGGGATACCTGTTATTATTATTATTATGATATATAAATATTGATTTTCCTTCACAACATGCACGTGTGACACATCTTTTTTTTAGTTAATTAATGGGGCAGTTGTATTTATGGCTGTTTACGCCCGTATAGTTCAATAAACTGATAATGATATTATGAAATAATTCAATGAAGACAGTGGTATTCATTTTTAAATTTTGCTTGGAAAGTGTGTGACTGTGTATTAAAACCTCCAACACACGCATTTTTTAAAAATGTATTTATTTATTATTGTTATTATTATTTTGATGAGTTGATGCAGCCAATGTTTGCGAACAGATTATTTATATTAATTATATTTTTACATTTACCTTATTGAAATATTTGAAAATTCAAAATTTCAACACCAGAAACTTAGACTTTCCTCTACTAATTTTTTTCCATTAAAAAAAAAAATCATGTAAATATCTTTTTACATTTAGCCCTTTAGAGGGTATTCACTGAAAGAAAATACACCGGAAAATATTTTACTTATTTTAAAAAATTCTAATTATATTTATAACAATCATATAACCATCTAATACAAATACAATTCATATATAAAATGAATCCAAACGTTTATTATATTATACGTTTTTCATTAATTGGCTGCATTAGAAAAAAATCCAAGAACTCACTGACTGCCTCATATTGAGGTGTGTGGCTCCGATTTTCACTACATTTTAAATTACTATGGTTGCTCAATATTCAGGTATGTCTTGGTACTTTATATATTGGTATTTTTTTTGTTTATATTGTATTTTTATAGAAATGTTATAATGAGCACAATCACACGCCCCCTTCTATTGGATTAAAATAAAAGGAAAATTCAACGGCAACACAAGAAGAAGGCATTTAGTGCATGTGACCTCTCTTTACACTATGTAATTATATTACGTGTCGAGTCATATTAAAACATGTAGCAGGCAGTGAAACAGATCATTCATTTTCAGTGTGACATGAAGTTAATTATTAAACAATGCAAAAAGAGAGAACATTTAAAGCAAAAAACAAACACACACAAAAAACAATCCTGTAATGTTAAGTTGCAGGAACAATGTTGAACTCCCATGTCAAAATTATATGTGAAAAAAAACAAAAACTATTTTAAGACACCAGCATGAACCTAATAAAAAAAATGCCTTGTGCTATCTTTTTAAAAAGTGACACTAATCTTTAAATAGTATTTGTGTCTTTCCTGTGAGAACGTTCCAAGGAGTATTTGCTGAGACGAGAACCAGAAACTTTGAGAATGCACTTCCGGTCAGGATTTACAGATGGACAATAACCAGACAACCTCAAAGGACGAGTTAAAAAAAAAAATAGGAATACAAGAATGATGATGAAACATATGTATTAAACCGCATAGGACTGCGTACTCCTCCATGGACGAACACGCGCTGGGTTCATTAGAGTCCATTAGCGGGGCTCTAAACGCGTCCTTCCACGCTGTCACTAATGGAGCCGAATGACAACATAAACAGAACGTTTGTCTCCGTGATGGACACTCACTTCCCCCTGGTCGCTGCGTTCGCGGTGCGCGGCGCTGCTACAGTGTAAATAGAGCTGGCGACAGGACGGCGGTGCCTGAGGACGCAGGCCGGACGACGGCAGAGTGCAGCGATCGCTATCTGCGTGCCTCCAAAGATAGCAGGGCTCATCTGAGGTGGCGTCCCCCGGACAAAAGCTTCCCATGGCAACCAGTCCAAACACTAAAACACACAGGAGCACCTAATCAGGGCTGGGGGACCTTTCACCTATCGGGGGACATTTTAGGAAGTCCTCAGAGGGCCAAAGCGATGCACAAAATCTCACCTACTGAAAAGAAAAGGCAAATATTGGACCTTTATTACAATTACCTTTATGGAGGTTAACAAAGCTGCAGCGATGCCACCATACCACACACGGTGCCTTCACGTAGGAGTTGAATTTGTTCCCCCATTGAAATGACTGCATGGGTAATATCAATAATAGGAAAAATAACACTCATACAATAATAACATTATTTAATCGAATGGAAAGAATTCAACAGTTTCAGCTCATATTTTTCATGCGCTAATTCAATGGCCATTGTGAAGCTCCTTCTTGATGTGTGCACGTTGGCCACCAGGGTGCAGTATAAAATATACACGTGAATTTGATGGTGGAGTAATTTTAGTCGTTTTCCGCAGGTGATGAATAATATATGCCTGTATTGTTGTTATATTGGTCTGTCCGCGTGTGTTGCCGCACCATTTGTGTTAAAAAAAATATCCCAGTTTTGTTAGCTCGTCTATGGTGTTTTGTATTTTGTGATAGCACTAAGCTGGCAGACATTCATAAGGGAAAGTAATGTTTGGTTGAATAAACAACACACAAACACACACACACGCACACCCTTTATCAAGGGCCATTTTATCCACCCAATGACCATAACTTTGCTTAAAATGTCGCCAATGAGTAACAATGAATTGGACCTATATTTTTAGTAAGTAAGTACAAGGTCAGCAAAGCAGCATAGGCAGCAATGTAACAGTACAGCACCAAATAATATAGCAGTCAAGAAAATAAAACCCCAAGATTTGTTTCATAAATTGTAATTATACTAAGATGTTGAATTTGAACAAATTCCAAAGACCTGTTTATATTGCGAATTATAACATAATATTGAAAAATTGGCGAGCCATGATTGTGCAAGAGAAAAATGTCTCTCACATTGGAACAATTCAGTGGATACAAATGTAACTATGTTAAAGATATTTAAGAAGCTAAATTACACTCAGTGGGAACAACATTAGGTACATCAGCGCAATCAAACAATACATTAAAAGATGCTCAGTTTTGATTGACACTTCTTTATATCCTTTATTTATCCAGAAATTATCCCATTGAGATACAAGATCTCTTCTTCCCGGGTCCTATAGGTCCTATAGGCCACGATGGCACACAGAAAGTTTTAATATAGACGAAACACACACACAAAAAAGGAACATTAAAACAAGCAAACAAACAATAATAATAATTTTTTAAAAACACACACACAGTAGACTACTGGGGCGGAGGCAAGAAGCATAATCGAGTCAGCGACAGCATCAGGTAAAGCAGTTACATGTTTCCTGTAGGGCTACTTATAACATACCTTTGAAGACGCTCACGGTTGGGAGTGTTTCCAGACAACGTTTCTTTTGCAGCTCATTCCGTACAAATGGGGGACAGTAAGATCATGCCCCTTTGCCAAGCTCGGACTGCATCAAAGGATCATTTAAAACCATTTTATTTGCAGCTTGTCTGGTATTAAAAGTGTAAAAGGATACTAGTCTGGACATACAGGATATATAGCACAATATATATATACATATATATATATATACAAGCTCAAAATCAACATGTGAGATTGTCTTCTTTGATACAGAGAGGACCATCCTAATGATTGATTTGTGAGAACCCGCACCTGTTACCAAGCGTATAGCAGCACGATACGCAGAGTCCAGCTTTTTGAGCAGAGACGATGGAGCATCATTAGTCTCATACAGAAAGAAAGGAACTCTGCGCAATTCTCTTCATGGCTTCAAATGGGAAGCACTTCTTCAGACAAGAGAAAACAAAACAGTTTAAGCCCAAGCAATTTCAGCAGGCTTCCAGTATGCACACCAAAGGTCAAGCCCAATGCCCAAATAATTGGCTGGTATTGTAATTAAATTCAAATATATATAAAATGATTGTCCATATTCTGACCAATTTGGAAATTGCAGTGGAGGATAAGTTGTCGTTTGAAAACCTTTCCTGTGCAAAAATGTCTTTCAGTGTAAAGCAAAGTGCAGGTTTTAGAACACATAGCTAAAACGTGGTGTTAAGTGAGGGATGTACAGTATGCCGCAAATTAGTATAGCAGCAAAAATAATGTTTGTCCGTGTATTTAGTTGGGATGAAAAAAATATATAATAGGGGCCGGTTGACAGAGTGACGCTGGTTGAGATTGCATTTCAATGGACGCAGATGATTGTCTCCAATGGCTACCTCGCGGGGGCGCTGTTCGCTCCTTGGCCATTTCATCCATTTCACTCATGTAAGGTGGCTCACATTAGTGGCAACTAAAGTCTCAGGTCGACACATTTATGGTTATATATAGTGTATATATATTTATATACCGTGTCATGTATTTAGGGACAAGCCATTACAAACAACTCAGTATAATGCAATTTCACACCACCGCAAACTACAACCACAATAATAAACATTGTTCAATTAACACTGCTATGACATTGTCAGTAAAGGCTGAGGTGTTGATACAGTGCCTGAATTGAATAAGATTGTGCAGGTGTACCTAAAATTGTGACTAGGTTTTGAGTTTAAGATGCCACTGTGCTGTATTTTTGAGTGCCGTAATGTTATGGCAAGAAATATTGTGACGATTCGACAATTATGCATATCAATATAATGCATTCCTGAAAGGTTTTTGACAGCATGGACCTTGTCACATTCTCGCATTTAAAAATCTTTATTGTCACAAATCTGAACCTTTATCAAATATGTTTAATCATGTAATTCCTATACAGATAAATGAGAGGCAATGAAAACCAGTAAGATTGAGGAATGCGCATGGCGTTAAACAATTTTGTCTTTCATTTTGAATCAATGGAATGCTATTATTTTATCAATAATGTATTCTATATTTTGCAAAATGATGGACATCTAAATCAAGTCAAAAAATGATCAGTGAGAGTCGGCAAAAAATTCAATAATAGATTTGAGCTCCCAAACTTCAGAAAAAATGTAGACCCACGATTGAAATTTCACTGTGAATGAGTATACAGTCATCGAATACTTCGTTAGGATACAATCAAAAATCAAGAAAATTCTGTTTTGATTTACACAGTCAAGAGGTTTTCATTCAACAATATGTACATGATTTACATTTTTGTCCTTGTGTGCACCCAACAAAAACATTCATTATTGCGGTTTGTAGTGCTGTAGATTGTCGCTGCGTTATACAGACAGCTGTTCCTAATATTTTGACACTCATGTCGCTAAACGACCTAACCAAAATATTAGAAAGAGTGCTCATGCAGCTCTGCTCTACACCACTACACACTACAAAAACAAGCTTTGTTGAATTAATACCTCTTTGACAGTGTCAATCAAAACAGAGCATTCTGCAGAATTCCTGTATTGGATTACATTAGGTGTACCTAATCTTCTGGCCAGTGAATTTATATGTTTTTCTTTCCATAAGTCCCAAAATGTCAGACATGATCATGACTGCTGCAAGAATAGGCAAACGAATGAATGTTCCCTGTCAGCCACAGATGGTGCATGGAGAGCAGAGCTGGCAGGAGTTGGACAAGCATCTTCATCAGGAGGAAGAAGGGAAGGTCATCCACAAAGCAGCAGCAGTCCAGAAGACGACTGATGGGGTCCACATTGAGGAATGTGCCATGCAGTCGAAGTGCCCTTAGGGATGATGAAGACGAGTATCACGGGGACTAAAAATGCCTATATAGGTAAGGTACTCTGCAAATGTTTTTATGGATCTATATAAAACAGTTCAGTCGGACAGATCCATTTAGCAAAACCAATTTTAGAAGACTGCACCAATCTGGACAAATCTACACACACAGGAATACATCTATTTGACCACTGGAGTCACTATAACTCCAATACAACCTGTCCACCTTCTCGAGTCATGACAGTGTTGATTTTATAATGTGTAAAATCAGACAGTCAAATGGCCTAAAGTGGCTGCAACATTTAAAGAAGTGTTCTTGCAAAACTGCAGGTCTCATCGATTTGAGGAAAGTACTGTAGGTGTGTTTCTACTGGTCCTTACCAGACAGAGAACGGGATTTAGGATCTACTGGGGTTCATGGTTAAAGACTGTTAGTTTGACCCAGTCTCATGTGTGCACAATCTCACCCAGGGAGATTTCCAGGCTTGTTCCAGAAACATTTAGCAGATAACATCAGTGCACTAGGGAATGTAAACATTTACAGTGAAACCTCAAGACCTCTATACTAAACTATATCAGCTCCCCTATGGGACGCCACATCCATCACAATCCAAGCACACCATCCCTATGTGGCCTCTCCGATTTCTCGAAGGGTTTACTTCTTTCCACACAATTTGAAGTGACATAATCAGTACACTTTCTTCTCTCTGGCATCAAGACAGATCAGTTGTTTTGAACAAACAGGTGAATATCAAGAATCGTTTTTCTGCATCTCCAGCTTTCCCTGTTAAATTGATTGAAAGAGTTCTGACTCACAAAGGCAGTACTAAAGTAAACAAACACACTAATGTTCTCATCTGAGAGGATAAATGGGACAACAAGGATCCAAAAGCTCAGAAATTCTTAAAAGAAGCAGTAACCACTGTGAGAATCGAAGTGTTTTGAATTGTTATTGATTAGCTTAGACAAGAAGATGGAATATGAAGATATGACCCAATTTAAAGGGCTCATAAATTCCCATCTTCCATTCCAGCACTCAATGCCTCTTAAAATTGAATTGATGTTTTCAATTCTTGAAGAAGGGGTGCAGGCATAACTGTGTGTGTGTGTGGTGTGGTGTGGGGGGGGGGGAGACTCTAAATTGCCCGTAGGCATGACTGTGAGTGCGAATTGTTGTTTGTTTCTATGTGCCCTGCGATTGGCTGGAAACCAGTTCAGGGTGTACCCTGCCTCCTGCCCGATGACAGCTGGGATAGGCTCCAGCACACCCGCGACCCTAGTGAGAAGAAGCGGCTCAGAAAATGGATGGATGGATGAACCCATGGCAAACTGCATTTTAATAGAATTTTTAGGTCCAATAGTTTCCCTGATTTCCTTTCCTAATGTTTCAGGGTGTTCCTGGCAAGTAAAGGGGCCCAGGCAGCACCTGCCGGACCACCTCGGACCTGAAAAAGTGTCCAAGAATTGACCCCCAAAAATGTTTGGATCCAGGAGGGGCAGAAATGTGATTTTACAACAATTGCATATATGAAGAAGAAAACAAAAATCCCACCGTAAGTGTGATTTTATGCTCTTTTAAGTTCCAGGCAGGGACCCTGGTGTTGGATCCAGGCATTCCAAGCTGGAAAAGGATCCCTGGCAGAAAGAGCCAAACCCAACTTTAGGACAACAAATGGTTGAAGACCAACATTTCATTCTATTTTTGGGTCTGGTACAGTTTCCTTGCCCTCCTGTCTGGAAAACGGATCCCAACCAGAAATTCCATTCTGCAACAGAGGTGGACCTGAAAAATAGCCAAAAATGGAGCCCAAAGAAAAGTGAGATTCCTGCTATTTTTGGGCACCATCCAGGGCCCCTGGAGTGGGTTAAGTTAAGGGTTAAAAGTGGAACAGAATAGCAGAATCACCTGGCAGTTCCAGACAGAAACACGCTTTTTTTGATGACCTGAAAAAATGGCAGAACATTTGAATCAGGACTATAAAGACTATTCCTGTCCGAAAAAAAGTCCCTGTCATGGATTTGCGTTTCATCCATGAACTGATACTTTTAATCAGTGGGGTAGAGGAGTGTGGTAGTTCAAGAAGGTGCAAAGGTGTCATCAGAGCTGTTAGTCCTGACAAGAGCTGGAAGGCACAGCGGCTCGGCTAATTTGACAGAGACAGAAGACAGCTTCCTTTTCAAGATCAAGTTCTAAAGGGCAGGGAGGTCTGTTTCCTCTTCAGTGTCCCTGACTGCACCTGTGTTGCTTTAGTGCACACACACACACACACACTGCTCTTTGCACGTGAGCGTGGATGTGCACAGGAGCTGTGTGCTGGATCTTAAGTTGCATCTGAAGTGTTCCAATGAAGATTTAATGACCTCGCACGCATTTTCAAAAAGAAAAGAGGCATGGGCGTGAGTGGGAGAGAAAGTGGAGGACACCTGCATTCATCCATAACAATGGTGCAATGTTACACACACGCTCATGAAGGCCACAATTACAAAAATGTGTGATTTTATTTAAAAAAACAAAATAAAATAAAATAAAAAAGTGTTTCCCCTGATGAAACAACAGAAACAACAGTTCGGTCATATAACTTTTTTGGGGGCGAACTGACGCAGAGGATGAGTTTCACGTTCCGAAATTGCCTTGGTGTGTGTGTGTGAAAATATGAAAATGTCCACAGGTGCTTGCTCTAAGGGGCTTTGAGCAGAGGCTTGAGTTTCCAAAACACAGGCTCGTAACAGTACACAAGGGAGCATGTGCCTATGTCCATCTGCCAGGCCTTTGTCAACACTATGGGTATTTTTCAGCAATGATACTGTACATGAGTATGTGTGTGTGTGTGTGCGTTTAAAAGAAAGTAAGAAACGGCCTAAGATAACACTTGCACAGGCCACGTTGGAGATTTGGACACCTTTTTTTTTTTTTTACTAACAGACACAGTTGGCAAGTTGTTTTTCGGCAAGTTCGTGCTGTGAATATTTTTATTTTTACATTCTTTCTACACCAGCTACGATGAAGACTTGAGATAAAAAGCAGCCTTCACGCTCAGGAAACTTCACTCAGGCTGAACCAGATACAGCTGATATATGCATTATCTACACCTACCACCGTTTGAAGTACCTCCAATTAACCCCAAAATAAAGTTAAGCTGTTCTAGTAGGCTTTCCGTGACCTTTTTGTTGTCACATCCAGCACAAGCCATGGTCTGCAAAGAGATTCCACGGCATCAGAGTGATCTCCTAAGAGAAATAGGATTTGATTACCAAGACAAGAACTGATGCATTTGCGCACCTTGTCTGGCATCCATAAATCACGCAACATGGACTTAAGCACCGACACAGCGGTGCAGGCACTTCAGTGTCCAGACTTTCTTTTATACAGCTGTGGTCTCATCAGGAGCATGCCCGGCTCCGGACATTGATGGGGTGCAATGAGGTGCATTCAGGCACATGAGGTCGCACGCTATTAGTTATTTTTAGGAAATTGACAGTATGGCACCTCATTTTTTTCACCGTCCTGAAGACTTGCCTACCTCTTCTACATTTGGGCTTGTGTATTTTCACGCTGCCTCCTGCACTAAAGACAAAACCATTTTACTCGTTTCAAACTTAATTGAAATCCAAGTTTGATGTTCTACTGTAAGCTGGAATCTTCCAATGTCCCACTGGTATTGATTCTAGGAATAGTACTTGTTTGACTTTATCTAAAGTATTCAGAAAGAAACGCCAACACAGTTTTTATTTATTTATTATTATTCATGAGCACTGTCCACTGCTCACATATTATTATTTGATGAGTGCAATTCAGAATCAGTAAGAATGTCAGCTTCCATTTACTCAACAGGGGTACGATTTCAACGTTTTCCAACATAGTTTATTAAGATGACTTAAACGCTTGATTTTTGGGCTGTGGCCTATTCCATACAACCTCCACCTTCAAAGAACATTAGCAGACTTAGCAGCAGCAGTGAGAGAAACTAAGATCAGCCTCAGAACAGCCGTCTGCAGACAAGGCAATAATGGTGAATAGCTGAGAAGTACAAGGGGTTGTCAGTGGAAGCGCCACAAAGCAAACTATCCTAATAGGTTCCTAATTATGGATTACATTTTTATGTGGGTGAAATTGAAAATAAATTAAATAAGATTTAGATTACTCCGATGTCTACTTGTGGACGTAAAACGGCGCAAACAAAGACCAAAAACTTGACCCATGGTCTCATCTCCTCAAAAATGCAGATTTGTACATAACTATTTAAATTACTTTTTCCGGGGTTCCAGTTTACCCTATAATTTTGTAATTTGAGGTGGGGGGGGCGGGGGGGGGGGGCGGGATGAATGATAGTTTTGTGTGGCTTAAAAAAAAAAAACCCTGATCTGCAAACTTAAAGATTTGGCTGTGTTAAAAAAAATAATAAAAAAATTAAAAAAAAGGGTGAGCCGTAACAGCAAAGGTTTAGAAAATAACACTACTGCCCTCTTCTGGCGACAACCCGTGGCCTCAAGTTGAACAATTCTAATACTGTGACATTACTTTAGCAACATAAATCAAAGTGTGCGTAATCAGCAAACAGCGGTTTAAAAACTCTTTCTGAAAATGCCTGTCTGGCCAAAGGGACAGTGGAGATGGGTCTTAATGTAATTTCATGAGCTGTGCGTTATAAGCTGCCTTCCCCCTGGCAGCATCTACATCTCCGCCTCCATCTGCTGCGCTCGCCTCTTGTCGTGCTGGTGCTTGGTGAGTCCGTACTTGAAGAACTCGTACACGGACCAGCTGATGGCCGTGGAGGGCATCTGGTAGATGACCCTGGCCTGCACTCCCTTGAAGAAGCCCCGCAGGCCGCCCAGCCTGTAAACCGTCCGGAAGGCGTGGGCCAGGCCCGTGATATGTCTGTGGGCTCCTTGGTTGGCCGACAGGGAGTTGAGGGCAAGCGACTCTTGGGTGTTGAGCAGGGTCTTGCACACGTCCAGCGGCGTGGTGGCGGCGGCGGCCAGGGCCCCGGCCAGGGCGCCGGACAGCATGTGGGACGAAGGGTTGTATTGTCTGTGGGGGTTGAGCAGCTCCTGCAGGTACTCGTAAGTCATGAAGTGGAGCGCTTGAAAGGGCACGTTCATGGTCAGCTGAGTGGTGTAGCTGCGGTAGAACGCGCCGGGTCCTTCCTTCTGCCACACGGCGCGTATACAGTCCAACGCGCCGCGGTATGGCGAATTATACATCTGCATGCGCTGCTTCACAACTAAAAAGGACCACGTGATGACCATGAAGATGTCAGAGGGGGTGCGGCGGAGAGATGAAGACGGAAAAAAGAAAACGGAAATGAGTAAACAGTAGAAAACTCACTCGAGTTTCTGTACAAATAAAGCAACAGTAATAGTTCATAATACAGTAGAACCTCTAAAGCAGGCGTGGGCAAACATTTGTCCTCAAGAGTCAGATTTGAGTTTAAATATGAACAGATCGCCCAGGTCATTTATATATATATATAAAAAAATAAAAAATAAAAAAAATAAATAAATAAAAAAATAAAAAAAGTTAAAATTTGTATGTAAAACAGTTTTTCAATAATAATGCAGGATGGCGGACATAATTGTGTTAACAAGTTAACAGCAGCAGTTTCCCCGTAGCTATTTGGCCAGATTCACATACTCACTTTTGGCTGTTCAAAGTTTGAGGTTCTATTTTATAGTTCACAACAGTGGCAAATTCAACAGCTACACATTAAGGGCCTGATTTACTAAACGTTTGGACGTTCAAAAACGGGCGCTAACTTGCTCACACACAGAAGCTGATCTACTGACAGGGCCCACTGCATCTGCCAATTACACTAAATTGCCAAACGGTTAATTCTCCATGTTTGAGGACTTTGTGCAAATAGATGAAATTAGCACACACGTGACTCATCAAACCTGAGACGAATTGCGATGGCTGATTTTGCGTCTTTAAGTAGCATGTCCGAAATGGCAGAGGTGCACATTAGGCGCAAAGTGGTGACAGTATAGTGCAGGCTAATCCAATTTTAAAGCTTCGAGTGATTTAAGAACTGACTTGTAGCCTGTCACAAGAAGGAGTCATGCTATTTCAACTATGATAAAACTCCTTTCAACTCTATTTCTTTGCACATGGGTCATTTCAGCACACTGGAACAATTGCTGCTGGTCTCTCACAGAGCAGTTTTCTGGTTGTGCTTTCCCAAGTTTTAAATGCAGGGTTATGCATGACAGGCATATGCATCCAACTGTCACACACTAGGGTCGAGCTAAACAAAACATGGCTTGTATGCGGTTGCTGGCTTCCCCCAAAATTATCAGAGCAATCGATTTTTCTTCTGTAACTCAGTAATATGATTGTTTCTCTTCCACTGACACTTCACATTGCATCAATTCAAAGTTTCATTTTGCGCTTGCGGTACACTGCCAAATTTCCCACAGGGAAAACAATTAGCGAGTCCAAAATCGTATTTTAAATATTACAGTCGCCATCACGTTTACAATTGCTGGCAAAAGCGCACGGAATCTATAGCTACAATCTTAAATCACACGTAACATGCCCACCAACAGCACCCACATTCTGTTATTGAACACGCAATTTAGCACCCACTATTTGCAGTCTTAGTAAATCAGGCCCAAACACTCCTCCAACTGACCATAGGGATCAGCATTTTACTAAATATCATTTTTCAACTATGGAAAATAATTAACAATCATTCAGTAATATTTTTTCAACGGAGTAGGACAATCTTGCTGAATAGCCTGAATGTCCTGCACTCCTGTTTCATTGCCAGTGCTTTGAGCAGAATAACTCTGCCATTTTCTGACAACTGCTCCAAGTTGTGATAAATCAACAATCGACATCACATAATTCTGAAGTTTGGCTCATATAAAAGTGCTATTAAGGTATAAAAAGAGGCCTGTACCTTCTGATGGGTTCATGGATGCATCGTGAAGCAGAGTGGCCACACATCCGGCTGCTCCTGCAATTAACACGACTCAGACATTAAAACGATCTCGAGACAGCCAGTGAGCATTCACAAGGCATACTGACTGCTGGAAAGAGGTAGGAAAATATCAGTATGAAGGCTTTACTAAATAACAAACAAGACATTGGCTTGTATTACTCAGCAAGTCATCCGCTCATGAGAGACATTAAGTGGACAACACCGTTCATCGCCTCTATGAGAGCAAAAGAAACATGGTCAAAATGGGAAGGAAAGAGTAGTTTGGAGGGCAGAAAGAGGACTTACCCAGCCTCCCAATACTCTGGAAAGACGGAAGAGAGAAAGTAGGGAAAACAAGGAATAAGGGACAATGGCATTCAGTATAAGGATTTCCACACATGGGAAATGAGTCATATGTAACTGGAATTTAGCTACAGAGGAGTGGCTACAACAGTTGCAACGGAAATGCTTCATTCAATCAAGATGCTGGAGGGTTATAGCATGTACTAATGGGCCTACATCAGAAATGGGACTATTTATTAAACATTGGGATGGTATTGTATCATCATACATCACTGCCTATTTGTGTAATCGGTGAGTTTTATTGGTACCATTAGCCAAATGGCTGTTAGCGCCGGGATGGATCACATCACTCAGTGTCTTTTTGATTTTCTCATAGCTGGCAAAATAGAGGGCATGGGCAGGCCCCGCCCCGATGGCGGTCACATTCAGCCCTCTCATTGGCCGCCATGCTCCTTCTGTGGCCACGATGCGGCGGAGGGCATCCATCACGTTCCGGTAGCGGGCGGCAGGGTCAGGCTGGAGGCTCTGCATTCTTGTCTGGGGAAGAATTAAAATGGGGCAAAGTCAACAATCATACAGCTATGAAAGAGCCTCGTGAGCAAATAACGGTTCAGGTTCAAATAGGGAGCGTGGAGTGTGTCAGTGTACATTACATTATTGAATAGAAGGAAGCATGAAGTTACAAGCTCCAAGGTCACGGCAAATTTCCTGCCTATGTTCCCACTGACCCGAGATCACAACTTTCTTTGTGTCCACAATTGTAAACAGTGATAAATTAATCTAAGACTGAGTCAATCATGTGTTTTTGGGTGGTGGGGCCAAGTAGCATTTCGAAACCGAGCAGTGATATAGCGGTAATCCCCGAGTAGCAGTGTTCCAGCTGGATGGACAAATTTCCACCCGCCCCTCGGTCTGTATGCACATGCAGGGCTTGGGCAAAGAATAAACATGGCCTCATGAGACCCTGTGCTAACAAGAGAGGAATGCAGGGTGAATAGACCTGTGGTACAGGGCTACTCGGTTTATAGCGGTTCCTAATGGTGCGCATCAAACTAGTTTGCGAAAGAATACGCCTGGGGGTCACCAACCTTTTGGAAACAGAGAGCTACTTCTTGGGTACAGCTCAATACAAAAGGATTCCAATATGATAAAGACTTCTGAATTAATTTCCCTCAAATTACTTTTTATTATACATTATTACTGGTAATTCTCTGCAAGTGTTGACATTGTCAAATGATCACTTCTACAACATTCCTAAGAAATCACAATGTCCCATATCATTGGTGAGGTATTTTAACAACAGGCCCAAGGGCTACTCATATCCTGGGGGGGGGGGGGGGGGGGGGGGGGGGCTGGAATACATGGTCATGCAGCATGCTCGGTTTTACCGTTTTTCATTTGATTGTTTCATATTTATGACCGAGAAGTGTTTTTTATATAAATATTCCCTATATTCATGAGTTCACTACTGCTTTAACATAGATTAGTCAAATCTGTCGTCAACCGACCCTTCACAATATAGATACTGACTGTAAGAATACTATGAAAGACGTCTTTAATTGTAGGACTAATTTCAAGCCAATTAAGGTGAGGTTTAAAAAAATGAAGTGCTCACAAAAATTTCTAAAGATGCAAAATTCACTGCAGACAATCGTCGACCAGTCAAGGGAGAATGACAATCTGGACAGACACACTCCAGGGTATATGCAGCCTCTCACCAAAGTCAACTGGTTCCAGCTCAACTAATGAGGATAAGTTAACTTCTTGTTACATTATTATGACAGTTAAGCAAGTTAAAATGCTTCCCAAAACCGTCCCTGTACAGTTAAAGAGTTTTTTGACGACAGGTGACATTTTGACCCATGAACGAACTATATATACAGCTTCTCCTTTATTTCCCAAAATAAAATAGATTGTGTTGAAGCTTAGAGGTTCCGTTGGAGGTTTTAGTTCATGTGCACTGTGCAAGGATTTCCTGCTGAGCTCCATTAGCTGCGTAGCTCCAAAATAAATCAGTAAACACAAGCCTCCACTCGGTCCGTACAGGCTGTGAGAAAAAAACTACAGGTGTTTAAGACGTGGCTGAAGGGTGGGCGTGCGAGCTGCTTTTCGGTGTGACACAGAGAGCTGGATGTCCGAAGCTCATTGTGTCATCTCGCCAATGCACTGATCAACAACAACAAACAGAAGTGCAAATGTTTGCACGTGATTAAAACACTGCCATATAACGCACTTAGAACTAAGTGTTTGTGGACACAGTTTAACTAGCATTCAGCACAGGTCATGTGACTAGTACAAGTGAAATGTGATATATGAGTTTATTTGCCAGATAAATGACTGACAAAGTAATCATTCAGTACTTCTAACATAAGGTTAAGTGCTACACAATAGCAGTCCCAGCTCTGGAAACACTGGTACCTTTGCCTCTTGTATAATGCTTTTTAGAATACACTGCTGTTCAAGTTTGGGATCACTTAGAAATGTCGTGATTTTTGAAAGAGATCATCACGTGTGCTGTGGGAAATAATCTAGTTTCACCTTATTGGTCAGAAAATTCTTATTCATTTACTCCAAATAATGTATCTTTGTCCATTTATCAATGCCAGCGAAATGCTCTTCCACTAGATGGAAGAAGGTAGAATTAACCTGTGTATTCACCTGATGCCATTCATACAAAAGTATAATAGCTATGTGTTCAACTACACAGGCCCAAATTTCACACTAAGTAAGTTTGCAAGTAAACTGAAATTAGACCATCATTATTTCAGTATACAGTGTCCCCTGCATGTTTGCGGTTCACCATTCAAAAATGTGCATATTTTTGGGGGGAACCAATCCTTCGTTATTTGCTGGAAAACTCACCTGCCTCAGGCCAAGGCAATAAGAGTTTCTTTGGCACCATCTTGTGGGACGTTGGTACCAAGGAACTATGGTGAACTGAGCTGAGGAGCTTCATGTAGTGCTTTGCCGCCATCTTGTGGCAGTTTGGTGCCAAGGAACTATGCTGCAATGAGTTAAGGAGCTTCATGTAGTGCTTTGCTATTTTGGGGCATGGAGGCAATTACAAACCTTTTGGGGGGGGCGTCACTTCCACTGAACCCTCGATATTCGAGGAGGATTGGGAAGGAGCCCTGCCGCGAATGGCAAAAGTGCAAATAATCGACACTCCCGCCTGTAAAAGGGTTGCAATTGTGTATCGATACTAGTACTTAAAACAGAGAGGACCATAAAGCATCAATGCCGTGCTGCTACCGTGTACGCAAACACAAACCTGTTACATTATTACATATGACAGTATTCAGTAGTTTCAGAATTCAACAAAAAAAAAACACCTTCACATGAGGCTCATCAATTGAATCAGCTAGCATACTAGCCTAAATAACATACAAATAACAGAAACATACTTTCAGTTACACTTTTGACTGTTTGACTGTGCATGAGGTGCATTCAAGGACCACCAACAAAACAGGACATCTCAAAAGCTGACGAATAGCACAAGCAATGAATTAGAACAAGATTCCATCATACAAATAATACTTAATTATTTTGGCCTGAGCACAGAAACTGCAAATAAACGTGAATTTCCAGGGAAGACAAGTTAGGAGAAAAAAATCTGCGGCTATGTCACTACGGGAATACCAAACAGAAAATATGTGGGGATTCACTGTCGTCGCTGATTTTTGCTATTTGCAGCAGGGCTTGTTCTTGGACATGAATGACCCGAGCTGGCTCCTGATTGGGAGCTGATTTCTTGGGGGGGTTTCGGTCAAAATTTCCATCATTACATCGATTAGATCGGTGTTAGTTAGCAGGTCCACAAATTTTACTAGGGAGTCTTTACCGATGTTGATGGCAATCAAGTGGGTCGACAAGATCTTAAGGATAACAGCAATGACAAAGATAACTTGACTGTGCAATCCGCGTGATTTGGCTCCTCTCCCTTCAAGGGTTAGGATTATGGTCTTAATTCAAATTAGGTTAAATGTTAGTTCAAGAGATTGTAGTTGTAAAACACTCACCTGTTAATTATTTGTAGTTACAAGGAATAATACCACTACAGTGTAATTTTATAGTTGTGTGAACATTATGGAGTTGTTTGATTTTTAAGAAAAATGCTTTCTTGGAGTTGTCGAGCTTTGCCACTTCTAAGACCTCCTTGAAAGACCTTTCAATAAATTTGATCCCCCCCCCCCCCCCCGATTATCTTCTTACTTTATATTAACTTAGACTACCCAAAATAAAAATTGTTAGCTTTAACTTAGAACCAGATATAAAGAAACCCATTTTACTCAATTCACCCAAACATGGACGTCTGCTTTTGCGTGTAAACTCTTCTATACTGTGCTTTCTTAGTCTTTGTAAGTCGCTATCTGCTTTCCATTGTGTAGCCTATTTAGTTACTCCTTGGACCTGGAGTGTGTAAATAAAGCTGATTGATTGCTCGATAACCATGAGGCTCATTTGTTGACTTGTGTTAGTAACTTTTTTCAAATTAAGTTTCCCTCCAAATAAACGCGTACACGTTGGTTACGAAACAAGCTAATGGAGGTTTTGACTTGATTTCGTGACGAGCGAGACACCGAAAGGGCGACTCGGTTCAAAAAGTGACTAGTAAATGTTCCGGTAACTAGGCGACGTTGGTTATCTGGTTAAGGCTAGCGTGCTAACGGGTTACCTAGGAGAAGCTAACCGCTGACCTTGCGCACAGCTCTGACGCGTGTTTGGGTTAGCATGGGAGGCTAACGAGCTATGCTAACAGCCAGGGAATTCTATCAACATCTATGGCGCAGAAAAACGCTACATTGTGTAAAAAGTTAGCCGCCGAGCCAGCCAGGCTACCTTGACACAATCGATGGGGAACATGAGGCAGTGCTCCATGATCCCGGCCACGGCTCCGGCCAACATGTGGGTGCTCGTGGAGGCTCCCTGTGGCAAGCCTTCGTAGTCCGGTTCCGAGTCATCACTTTGATCCTGTCCGTTACGGGTGAAGTCAACACTCTGTAGTTCGGTCTCGCCCCCGATCCTCGGCGATAGACTTCCAACGATACTTTCCGAAACTCCCAGAAATCTGCCCCCCAGCCATCGAACTTCTGCCCCGGCAGATGCGCCAGCTACCCCGGGATCGTTGCCTGCAGTCTCCGCTGTCATCCGACGCCTCCTTACAAATCCATCCGCTTCCATGAGAAACCGAGGGACGAGAGGAAGTGGGCTCTTCGGCCGCGTACAAATGTCTTAATGTGTACAATTCGGCTACGAGGTTTTGCATTCCCTTAGGTGGGGTTGGCAGCTACTTGCCCGCTACAACATTCCCACCGGCGTCGTTACTTCCCAGCCGCAGCAGCCACGCAAGGCCGTGGAAGGACGGGAACACACGGAAACACTACAAGTGCCGAGAGACGAAGCTGATTGGCTCCAAGAGGCATGCCCTCCGCACGCTATTGGCCGAAAGACCTGTCATTCAAAACGCGGACAGCGTACACTCTTGGGCCACTCCAGGCTTAAGTAATGGTTTGTGGCCTTATGTTTGCAAGAGTTTTACCTTGTTTGTTAATAGTCTGCGCTTACACTCACGAGTACACTTGTCAATGTTATAAGTTTGATATTTACCATCATATTTATGTACAAAGAACTGTTTTTTTTTTTTTTTTTTGGGGGGGGGGGGGGGGGGGGCAGCATGGTAACCTACTGCAGTGTTTCCCATCTGTTTTTGAGCCAAGATACATAATACATTAGAAAACTCACTGCACACCACCGAACACAAATGTCACGAGAGCTATATATACTGACATAATGATGATCTTGTCTCAATTTACTTACAAATGTACTTAGTGTGAAAGCTGAGCCTGTGTAGTTGAACACAAAAAGCTACTATTCTGTTTGAAGAATGGCAATGTGTCTGCAGAGGTTAATTGTACCTTCTGCCATCTAGTGAAAGAGCATTAAATTATTCTGCCGGTGATTATACGTTGCCGGCATTGATAGGGAAATTATCCACTTTCACTTGCCCTTGAATCATCGGTATGGTGGTTAGCACATCTGCCTCACAGTTCTGAGGTTTTGGGTTCAAATCTCAGCTCTGGCCTTCCTGTGTGGTGTTTGCATGTTCTCCCCATGCTTGCATGGGGTTTCTCCAGGTATTCTGGCTTTCTCGCACATTTAAAAAAATCGGATCTATAGTTCAGAACATTCCCAGAGAATCTCCCATCCCATTAAAATCAATTAATCAAATAATGGTTGTTAATTTTTTTCACAGTCAATGGATGGAAATATTCCATTCTATTGCGAAGTGTACTGCACCTAATGAAAAGGCTGGCGAGCATATGGGATTAACTCACACACACACACACACACTACACATGATTAGATAAACTTTATGGTTCGGCACTTCCTCATTGACTTCCACTTTATTGAATGAGAGGCGTCCTGTATTGCTGCACAAGAAGAAGTATCTATTAATGACACACTCAAAGGTCAGCAGTAAAGAACACACTATTAAAATATGATAAAATATATCAATTTATACTCAAGAGTTCTCACTTAAATGTAAATTTGATGCAAACAATTTAGTGTTGTCTTGGCTATCTCAACCTCTTGAGCCATATTTGTACACCCATTATTCATCAAGATAAGATATCTACTGTATAGGTATTTATGTCTGCTGTCAGTTTATATTAGTTACCGAAGCTGGTCTATGTCAAGCTGTCAACATAGAACTTGTTGATCAAGTTCATTGTTTATCTAGTGTTTTGTTCTGCCAGGATGCTTTCTCTACCTGCTCCCCACAAGTTTGCTTTAGCTCTTTACAAGAAAAGAAATCATCGCGGTGGATGCCTAAAACAAGTGGAAATGGTCGCCGCGAGCCTTAAAATAAAGCACTGGAATCCTGAAGCCAATCAGTGAAGAAAGGTAAAATCTTTCCTGCAATACAATCTATTAAATGTGATCTGACAGTTCCATTCCGAGGTTGGATTTTGTTTTCGTATCAACAGTACTGTCAATGAAGCAGTAAAATATAATGTATTTTAAGTGGCATTTGCTGAACATATGAATCAAATATATATGATTTAGTTTATTCTTATAAATGAAGTACTCAGCTTCATTATAAGTATGTTGCTTATTCATGGTTGAATTATTACAGCTTATTCTAATTCTATGATACAATTATGAATACTTCCAAATGTCAGTACATTGACTGTAGGTCATTAGTTTGTCAGCCTGTAGAGGAAAAAGTCCCCCGCCCCCCTACAACTGATGCTATGGTGTTTTGGTGTGGGGCTGTAATAATACCATAATTGAATTTTCCCCTTTAATGCCTGAGAGAGCCTTGGCTGGCTGGAGTGTTGAATTTCTGCTGACAAAGGGAAATGAAGTGTTAATTTCTGCTTACAAGAACAAAATCTCCTCTTGTGATCTCGTTAAGGCCGATTGCAGACGTTCCTTAACGGAAAAGCGAAGCGTTCAGCCTGTCCGGATCATTTCTCTTGCCTGTTCTAATCCACCAAGGGAGAAGGGTGGAGGCTCAGGAGAGAAATCTTAGAACACCCCTTACACCTCATTTTACTCCCTCAGCCAACAGAATGCATCATCAATGCAACCAAGAAGAATTATTTTTCACCGTGTAAGCAAAATACAATCCAGAATTCCCCTCTATGAGGAAAGGATTACACTATGTGGTTATTCTGTTTTTTTTTTTTTGCCCCGAGTAAAACTATTCCTTCATCATACCCATAGTGACATTTTCCCTGTGGACTTCTATTGATGATGATGATCTATGGCTTTTCAACCAGGTCAATATTTTTCGAGCGGTAATGCCTGAAGAGCTCATCTCAACACAACCCTACCTGACATCCTCAAATTAACCAGGTCAAGTACACCATACACTCTACAGTACACTACTTATCATTCAGTAACATGAGCAGGTATATTAGAGCAGTTATTGATAAAGTGTGTCCCTCTATAGTGGTATGTGAAGGATTTACTGCCTAAGTACAGCCCAGTTGTATTTAACTTTTGAGTACAATACATTTGCATTTAATCGTTAAGCGCTGTTTAATTGAGTGATTGAATTGAATCGTTATAAGTACAGTTGATTTTATTTTCCTATATTTAAATGCAACCAGTTCAGGGTGAACTGTATGTATATAGGGGATGTGGGAGTTGGCCCCAGCCCTTTTAAATTCTCTGAGGGGGTTTGACTGTCCCACAATCCCTATTCTTGCACTTTTTTTTTAGCAACTGTTGTAGATAGTGGTAGTTTAGTTTCATAACTTGAGTTTTGCTGACGTGGCTGTTGTGACTCCCTGTATGGAACAACTGCGTCCTCAAGTGGTCAAAGTGGATAACGCCAAGCAGCGGAAACGCTTTATTTTATTTATTTTTAAATAAATATTTTGTCACCATTGATGTATGCATGGCTTAGTCTAGTGTTGAAAATTAAATTAATGATGTATCGCTTGTATAGTTAGTAGAATAGCGACTATTTGAACTTCAACATGTCCAGTGTGTGTCCAGTGTGTGTCCAACCTTTTTATTTATTTATTTATTTATTTATTTGTTTTTTTCTTCTTCAGTGTCTCGGTAGGTGGGATCTAAAATTCTCGGAATGGCTGCTCGTGCAATGTGGACTTATCGTACACAGAGACTTCCGACCGTCTTGGGCACTGTGGCGAGATGCAGAGCCTTTACACACATCGGTTGCAAATCACACTATGATGCACTGGTCATCGGTGGAGGTGAGGTCCGACGAATTTTGGTAAAAAAAAAAAAAAGTGTTGGGTTTTGCAACATTTAATGCAACGTTGCGTCTAATTGTACTTCAACTTAAACGCACGACAAGGTTTGTAATTATTTTAATATTTGTCTCGTAGAAAGTTTACTCTTTGGTTAACATGTAACTGTGCAAATTAAGTTGGAGCTTGAACTTTGTGCGTTTGAACCTCTTCAGCTTTGGACTGAAATAAACTGAACTGGGGGAATACTTATGCAATTTCATTTTATACATTTATCACTGACTTTCTGCTAACTTTATTACCAAAGTTCTTTAAGCAATTATATATATATATATATATATATATATATATATATATATATATATATATATATATATATATATATATATATATATATATATATTTCTTTTTTTATGTCACTGCAGGACACAATGGACTGGTGGCAGTGAGTCAAGACATTTTTTCTGTAACCACCATACAGTATTATGGCCCGTATGATTTCCGGTCAAAGGTAGTGTTTTGTTTTATTGTTCTTGTGTGTGTACCAGGCTGCCTACCTTCAGAAGGGAGGATTACAGACAGCAGTGTTGGAGCGCAGACATGTGCTGGGAGGTGCAGCAGTGACAGAGGAAATCTTCTCTGGTAAAATGCTTCCATCCTCTGGACTGATCCTTAAACAGGACATACAGGGAGTCCTCGGATTTTGTAAAATTACACGAAAACATCACATGCCATATAAATTCAGTCCACTGGTTTACCAATAGGCAATTGGGTGTAAACAGTAGGCAGTTTTCTATCACGTGATTGGGTATTTGTTTGTGCACCATGTTGGAGGTCAAGATTGGAGGACAAACTAGGTTTGTAACAGAAAGGCGAGAAGATGGACTTGTTTGTTCAAAAATCTCTCACCAACCGGGCGAAGACAAGCGGTCATAATACTGCGACTGTTTCACTTAATGACCCGAAATACTGTAGTTGACAGTTTGGTTGACTTTATGTTATATGTTGACATATAATGTATGTTTATATATACATTGACTTTGGATAACATTCGCCTCAAGGCGAGATGGCAGTTACCATGGTGGGAGTCAGCTGCCAGATTTGGGATTCAATCAATCCTACATCGTTTAATATAATGACATGGTAACAATTGATCCTAATGAAATGTCCTAATGAAAGGAGACACCTCCTTTGAAAAGTTCCTCAAATAGCAGTTGGGGTTGTTTTTGTATTCAACTGCAGAGAGTACCCGGCATTATTTGAGAGGAATATTTGAATGAAAAAACTTGAATGAAGTTTTGCTTCAGCCAGACTGTAGCAAAAATCTATTCAAGTTTGCCCTTGCTGCACGACCATGCTGATGTTTGGTGCATGTTTAATTAAAGACTCATTTATGCTCCTAGTGCGTAATGAAATAGATGGAATTTTAAACATTGTGGTTTTCCTCCCCCTCTAGCTGCATTTTTAATCTATATGTACAGCAAAATGCAATAAGCTCGGCACACGTGCCATCCCTCCAAGAGTTTGATAGAAATTGGTAATGCAGTTTTTGCATGATCCTGCTGCTGGAGGTAATAAATACCCCTCTGATGGTTCATATAAAAACCCTTATTATTAGGTTATTTTCCTTATAGGTGTACTTAATGAAGTGTCCAGTGAGCGCACATTAGGTCTAGTTGTAATACCACTTTTGTGTGTGTAGGTTTCCACTTCTCAAGGTGCTCCTATTTGCTGAGCTTATTACGGCCCCACATTTACGCGGACTTGGAGCTGAAGGTAAACAATGTACGCTCAAGGATTCAAGGGATGTGTTTTTGAAGTGCCCGTTGTATCGTTTGTTGTCAGAAACATGGGCTGAAGGTGTACACGAGGGACCCCCATGCTTTCACCCCCATGTTGGAGGAGGGGGTAAGGGGTGGCCTGCCAAGGTCACTCACCCTGGGCTCGGATCTCGCCGAGAACCAGAAGGAGATTGCCAAATTTTCCCAGAAAGATGCAAAGGTGATTCAAGCATCATGACGCATGCACACATGGTTTTATTTACTGTTATGTATTCTGCTGCAAATGGATCATCTTGAACTCTCTTTGCTACCAGGCTTTTTCAGAGTTTGTTTTGCACCTTGAGAAGCTAGCAGGCGCTATCCACCCACTCCTGGATGCCCCTCCTGTGGACATTCCAGGTGTCACAACTGGCTCACTAAAGAGAAGGCTGGCTGCTGCTAAATCATTGAAGCCTGTTGTCAAATGCGGTGTGTAACATGCCTCGGAAGTCCTTTTAAACATAGATGTCAGATAAATGAGTCACCTTAGGCTGTATTTTTTTTTTGGGTTATTGTAGGCTTGAAATTAGGCCGAAACATTCCAGACTTTTACGAGATCATAACAGCGCCAATCATGAAGGTTTGTCGTTAATTATTTAGCTGAATATTTACTGTCTCTAGCTGGCGTCATAATGATGCCTGCGTTTTCTCGTTATAGATCCTTAATCGCTGGTTTGAGTCGGAACCACTGAAAGCAACCCTGGCTACGGACGGTGTGATTGGAGCCATGACCAGTCCCAGCAATCCTGGTAGTGGGTGAGTCAACTTGTTAAGGAAACAGAAATGCTCCAGAAGTGGGACAATTTGAAGTTTAATCAAAATCTTCTGGAAAAGCAGTGGAGCAGTTTCTGGTTTGAATCTCAGCTCAGGCCCTCCTGTGTGGAGTTAACGTGTTCTTCATGTGTTTGTGTTTTTTTTTTTTTATGCTCAAGCTTCCTTCCACATTACCAAAACATTGATGTTAGACTCCACTCTTGAGGAAAAGCACTTTAGAAAATGAATGGATAGTTAGGAATGTTAAAATGTTACTGAAATCATTGCCTGTACAGAATGAATGTGGTAAAAGTAGGAATGGTGAGATTGCAATATTGTACTTTTTTTGGCTTCATTTGGCACTTGTTAAAAACAGTGTAGGATCCATTTACTGTAAGCCACTCTGGGTGGAATTTTGCATGCTGTAGGTATGTGCTGTTGCATCACCTGATGGGAGAGTTGGAGAAGGAGAAAGGTGCCTGGGGTTACGTTGAAGGCGGCATGGGAGGCGTGTCTAAAGCTTTAGCCAATGCTGCCCGATCTTATGGCGCTGACATTTTCACAGAGAAGGTAACGCTTAATTATAGAAAGGAATCCACCACTCGCATATCACGACTGCATAATTTATCATCTCCAAATGTGATCTTTGCTTATAAACCAAGTGTGACTTGCAGGATGTAGAGCACGTTGTTGTTGACTCAGATGGTGCAGCCAGGGGAGTGGTGCTGAAGAATGGCACACAGATTCATAGTAGAATAGTTCTTTCAAATGCTACCCCTTATGTCACATTCAAGAACCTCATGCCACAGGTAATAATAATTACCAAAAAAACATTAGCATGATTAATGACTGCACAAGATTTTTTTTTTATTTTTTTTTTCTAGGGTGCCCTTTCTTCAGAGTTCTTGAAAGCTGTCGATCAAATCGATTACACTTCACCTGTCACCAAGATCAATGGTAAACATTTAGGCCTGTCATGGAAATGTCAAATCCACACAAAAAACAAACTGATTTCAAATACAGTAAAATGGTAGTTTCATACAGGAAGAAATAGAGCAACATTATTTACACAGCAAGGACCCATATTTGGAAACATGAGTCCAAATGGATGCCATACATTTAAGTCTTATTTTATGGCGTGTGGTCTTTCGAAGGCTTATGAAATATGAGAAGTAATGACAAAACAATATTTTCCTTTCAAAAAAATAATATTGCATTCATATATTACTATAAATAAACATTTATAATACAGTATAACTTTTATCCCAAAATTCCATTTCCAATGTTTCAGTCTCAATACCTAAAAATCTATTTTGTAAATTTATAGTTAGAAAATTATTAATCTCTTGCACAGTTTGTCTTTTGCCATTTTCTGCTAAAATATACCATCCATCCATCCATTTTCTGAGCCGCTTCTCCTCACTAGGGTCACGGGCGTGCTGGAGCCTATCCCAGCTATCATCGGGCAGAAGGCGGGGTACACCCTGAACTGGTTGCCAGCCAATCGCAGGGCACATACAAACAAACAACCATTCGCACTCACATTCACACCTACGGGTAATTTAGAGTCTTCAATTCATGCATGTTTTTGGGATGTGGGAGGAAACCGGAGTGCCCGGAGAAAACCCACGCAGGCACGGGGGGAACATGCAAACTCCACACAGGCGGGGCCGGGGATTGAACCCCGCTCCTCAGAACTGTGAGGCTGACGCTCTAACCAGTCGGCCACCGTGTCGCCTAAAATATACCAATTCAACAAAAATAAAAACAAATTTTAGCCTAAAATCTGGACAGATCATGTTCAGTAATATGGGCATTATGGTAACTATATTATAAATATTATGTTACAAATTTTACATTAATAAAAAAAAAATCCAGTAATGTACTACAGTAATTTTCTGGAGTTAAAATGAAAAATGTCAAGTATTTAGTTAATTAGTTTCAAGTATTTTAATGAGTAAGGGTTAAGAAGGATAAGGCCCATATACGGTACATGGTAAGATTAAAGTCCCTGTAAAGTGAAAATAAATATTTTATAACTGACACACTTGTCTTTGCTCTCAAAGGCCCCCAAAAAATCAGCACAACTGAAATTGTTTAACACTATATCTGCACAATTGAGTACTATGTCGTTCTCTGTCTTTTCACATTTTCAGCAGTTATCTTCAAACATGTCTTTAGAAACAACTCTCCAAATTCCCTTTACAGGGTCTTTAAGTCACTGGTAAAGCTCTTAAAGATATATATATATTTTCTTACATTGAATATTCAATTTAAGGGCTTTTTGCACAATTGCTGTGGTTGTAATTCAAACATATAATCAATTTAGTCAGTCTTTACTGTTAAAACAGAAATTTCAAGAGTGAGGATACCCACGCTAGATGCAAACATTGTTTTAAGTGTGATTTATTTATCCCCCCCATTGTGTTATTAACAGTGGCAGTGGACAAGCTGCCAAACTTTCTCGCAGCTCCCACACCAGACAAAAAGCCAGGACCTCACCATCAGTGCTCCATTCACATCAATTGTGAGAGTGTGAACATACTGGAAGTGGCCTACATGGAGGCCATGAATGGACGCCCCTCAACAAGGCAAACCTGTCTCATTATCTCACCAACACTCTGAAACCGTTTGACTGCTTTGCAGAAGCTGTAGAGTAATCTAATCAATTTGTCTTGTGTTTTGTCTTTCAGGCCTATGATCGAGATGACCATTCCGTCTGTGTTGGACCCCACGTTGGCGCCCTCTGGCAGTCATGTGGTGTCATTGTTCACACAGTTCACCCCCTTCCACATCGAGGGCAGAGAGTGGAGTGAGCAGGACAGAGAGGCCTTCGCAGATAACGGTTAGAAATACATGCACAACATTCAAAACACGATTAAATGTGGTGTCTACACTATGCGCATATCACTCGATTTCCTCAAAATGTTTTCACTAACTGAGAAGGATCGATCAAATTATTTTAATCGCTAATTAGTTTGAAGTTTATTTTGAAAAAGCGAGTCAAATGTTAACTTGTCTGAAATTGGAGAGGTTAAATTTCATTTTATTTGCAGTTTTCTCAATATGTTGCTTCAAGTTAAGTTATGAGTCCAAAATTACAACTAAATATTTAAACTCTTTAAGTACTTTTAACCATCACAAGAGGGTCTGGGACAAATTCTTTTGCTCTTTTTGCGAACTAGATGCAAACATTATTTTGGCAATTTTAAATGCAGATGTGAACTATCTAGCAATTGGCACACATAACTCATAACATCTGTTAGTTGTTTAGTAGCTTGGAATTTATCTTTGGTATACACATAAAAGGCAGCATCATCTGCATAAAATTGGCAAGTGACGGTTGGTGGACAACAATCTGTTTCTGGTCAGTGTTCAAATGTTTAGCAAATTTTGCTCCGGAGTATCCACACTACATACTGAAGCAGTTACACCTGGCTGCAAATGTCAGCTTTACAGATGCTATGTCTGCTCTGCAGGTGGTGTCTTGTGGTAAAGACACATGGTGGTATCATTGGGAAGGTAATTACGTCCTGCTAGTTGCACATCGGTTGTTCTTTTTCTTCCTGAGGGGAAAAATTAGGCAGCATCTATAGCCGCTTTTCCATCAACCGGCCCAGGAACTTTGAGCTCCCGGTAGCAAAAGTTCCTGTGGCCCATGTGGTTTGCATTTCCACCACATCTCATAGTTCAGAGTGACTTATCCAAATGGGATTGCTGAAGTAGAAGAGGTACTGCGTTTTTGTGTTGCTCATTACTGATAATTGCTGGATCTAAAAAAAAAAATCATTGCAGCCAACTCAACCTCTCAAGTTTATGTATTATTTTATATCTTAATCTTGTAACTTGTAAATGTATCACGTTGTACAGTTTGTATACCACTGCTGTATATATTTGCTTTTATTTTGCTTTGTTTTATTCTGCTGTCTGCAGCCAAGTCAGCACTGCAAACACATTAAAATAGCTAAAATACCAAATACTTGAAAAAATACACTACTTCATGGGCAGCTCTTATTGAGTTTTTAAATACAACAGTGTGAAGTATTTTGTTACTTGTAAATGTGTTTGCATGACCAGTTAAAAAAACAAACAAACAAACAAAAAAAAAACAGGTTGTACATCGCTAATTTGTATCTGTGCACGTACAAACATACAAAACAAACACCAACAGACAGCCGGTGTTAAATTCCTTGCCTTGCGCCATGGCCAACTCTACATTTTCTGGCAAGTATCCCACTGTCAATGCTGACCGATTGGCACTGATGACCCGCCATCAGAGGGCCCCCGCCAGCCGGCCTCGGACGGCTCCTCCCGCCCACGGTGTCGCCTCTGAAGTGGAAAAACTTAATCTGGTTTGCAGTTTTCCTTTTCAGTGTGTTTTTATGAGCCGTAAAATGTTAATTTTGACTCGCCAATTGTGATATCATCTTAACCCATCCCACCCCACCATCATCTTTAATGATTTGCAGATAAATACCATTTATTTTATGTATTTGTGGGTAACGTGGCTGGCAACTACTTGAAACAGCATTTATTTGAGGGTTTGCTACTTTAGTGGTCTCAATAAATATGCCACAGTAGTTTTTGCTTTTTTGAAAAACTACATACCTGAGCGTCATTGTCAGACATAGTCAGAATATTTGAACTGGAATCTTTTATAGTTCAACCTGGTTAACTTTTAAAATGCATCTGTGTATTTGTTTCAGTATTTGACTGGGTGGAGAAATATGCCCCTGGATTCAAACAGTCAGTGGTGGGCAGGGACATCCTGACTCCGCCTGACCTGGAGAGGATTTTTGGGCTCACCGGAGGGGTAAACACTTGTGACTCGTTTGACACTCGCAACTGTTCATACACGCCTATGTACTTAAATCCATGTCATTCGACTCTCCTGTAATGAAAACAACGAGTGTTTGAACTGAGTCAGCATATTCGCTCGTTTACTGTACTCACACACATACTTATCCATGCCAAAGCAAACAAAATCTAAAAACTGCTTTACAGAATATTTTTCATGGATCAATGTCACTGGACCAGCTGTACCTAGCACGACCACTGCCCTCACTTTCAGACTACCGTACGCCAATTAAAGGCCTGTATCTTTGTGGCAGTGGCAGTCATCCAGGTTTGCTTGGATTGGAACACTCAAGAAACTGGTATAATATTGCAAAAATGTAAACTAAACTTTTTTTTTTTTTAGGTGGAGGTGTGATGGGGTCTAATGGCTGGAACGCCGCACTAACTGCCATGGCTGACCTGAAACGCCACTGACAAACTATTAATGTGTCCAGTAAAAAGACTCTCGACACATCGATCTGATCAGGTGCTATGCTGTGCACACTTTATAGCGTACATAGGTAATACATATGGGTTGCACGTCTGTGACAAGTTATGATCATAATGTTAATTGCGTATTAATGCCAAAGGCTCTCTCGTGGGGAAAAAGTGAGATCACTCCAAGTAAAACAGTGCAATATTGCCACACATAAATATAGTTGCTTTTTAAATTGTCGTATCAATGTATGCATGCAGTGCCTGCTTGATATTGTAAATTGGTACCAACATGCTTTCTCATCATCACCAAATGTGCATCTGTTGAGTGTTTTTAATGTGAAATAAAGTTAATAAAGCTGAATTGAATTTTAGTAGCACTTGTATTTGGTTTTATTATTATATGCACAATATGGGGACAGCAAACATTTTGATTGCATGGCAGGATTATTTTTCCTGCTCATGTTATACGCTTACCTGCTCATGGGTTCCATGGTGTAATGGTTAGCACTCTGGACTTTGAATCCAGTGATCTGAGTTCAAATCTCAGTGGGACCTTAGCTACTAGGGATACCCTGATCAGAAATGTTTGTGCTGATACCTCTGCAACAATATACAATATCTATCTAGCTATCTAAACAATACATTTCTCATACATAGTTATTTAAAAGTGACATACTTATTGAAACGCGTGACTTAAAAGTGTGACTTAATTCAGTGTATAATAAATGCAGCTGTGTAGTTGGTGTGCGATTGTTTTGATTGGTATAATTGCTGTATATTATACCAGGCTGCACAGTTTGTAACATTTTTTAGCTTGCCCTAACTGTTGGCCATGTAAACAATATGTTCCCACTCGTTGGTCTTCTGTTTGAAGGGAAGTTGTTTAACTGTCTCACATTTGTTAACTTGTTGCTCTTTCAACTCTTCAATGATTACATTCAGCGAGCTGTATCAGGCTTTGCACAGTTTGTAACATTGTTTAGCTTGTCCTAACTGTCGGCCATGCAAGCAAAACGTTCCCACATCTCACTCTGAGCCTGTTTTTTTCTGAACAAGCTGCAGAAAGATACTGGGTCTTTGTATATGCATTCAAGGTTCCACCAAGACTTGAAGTCGGAGCACTGGAAGTCCAGCGTGTTAACCATTACATCATGGAACCAATGAAGTTCCACACTGTGTGTCAATTTGTGTTCTTTTCAATTCCTGATGTACAATTATACCCCCGAACCCGACCCCATTGAATCACAACCCTGTATTAACTATAAAATACACATCGAAAGGAAAAAAGAATACCACCTTCTGAATATGCTGATAAGCTCCCCAGGTCTTAAATGCATATTATGTCAAAATTTGGTCAGTTTAATATATTTTCACAAATCGATATTATTGGTCAGATCCCACATGCTAATGTCAGGTTTACAAATGATTTACCAAAAATAAAGTGTTAAAAATGTTTCGAAGATGCATTGTGTTCCCACTCAACACAAGGAACTTATACTGTATGTAAACATACTGAGGACACATTAAGGTTCCACTGAGATTTGAACTCAGATGACTGGGTTCAAAGTCCAGCATGCTAACCATTACACCATGGAACCAATGCCTTTAGGTACTACGTGTCAATTTCTGTTCCTTTCACTTTCTGATGCACCATCGCCGCAGAGGCCAACTTCAAAATAAAAGCCACACCATCACTACATGGAACATCAATGCCTTGTTAGGCCTTTATTTTGAAGTTGGCCTCCGCAGCCCATCGTAGGCTTCCAGCATGAGCAACCACCATTCGCCGCCGGCCCGGCCATGACTACTTGAGTGGATGCTGTCCTGACCGGAGTTTATATTACCATCATATACAGTTTCCACCACCATCAATGCAACACCATTCCAAAATCATGTTCAATCGCTAATTCAATACACTACGCTGTCATTGATTAAATGATAGGATACGCCGCTGGCTCGATGGCATAAGTGGCTAGCAGCTGGCTACCTTAGTACCCGCTAGGCTCGCAAGTCGCGACAGCCGGCGGACTACTTTTCCGAGGCAATTTAATAGGAAAAAATGATTATTTGATTTGATGCCTACAGTCTGACAAAGTTCCAGTTCCGGTCGATTCATTTTTAACAAACTAGGCTTGCTCAAATATAAGGGAAGGCACTAGGTAGTAGCTACATTGGCGGCGATGTCACTTTCTCCCTCTCACTTTAAGGAGGGGCAGATTAACCTCATATTCTAGCTACTTCAGAAAATGGAATCGTAAAAATGGCAGCCCCGATGCAGTGTTTTAAAAGTATATATTTTTTTAGAATAAATACTTTGTAGATTTAAATAAATGGCATCAGACAAAGAAGATGCAGCCATTCACAACACAACACAACAGGAAGGTTTGCCTTGTAGGGTTTTGACCAGCTTTATGGCTCCACTGAGATTTGAACTCAGATCACTGGATTCAAAGTACCGAGTGCTAACCATTACACCATGGAACCCATGTGACAGCACATTGTGTATCATTTATGAGTTTAATGACTTCAGAATTTTTATTTTTCTTAGCGTGTGTGCGTGTAATCGATGCTATGGTGATCTTCGAGTCAAATTCGACTAATTGATGACGCAATGTATTCCCCCCCACCCCCCAAGACGAGATGGGGGAATTTGCAGCTTTTTTTTTTTGTGTTTTGTTTTGATTTTTCTTTAAGAAACCGCCATGCCTGAGTCAGATCAACCACATCAGAGACAGATGGCGTGACCGAGGTGTCAGTCATTCGCTGTGCACTCAAATGCCAACTTAGTATTGTTAGCCCTGCTATTTCGTTGAAGTTGGACAGTTTTCTCTCCTTTATGAATATTTATCACAACTATTCACTTTTATAATTGCATGTCGTTATGAATGGCCACGTTTGACAATCGCGCTTGTTCACATCAGTGAGGGGAGCGAGCGGCTTTGGGCAGACTACAGAGGGGGTAGGGATTAGTGAAGTGAGGCTAAAAACTACAAAACCCCTCTAATACTTTAAATTTGTCAGGGTTGTTTACAACATTCTTCTCTGTGGGGTGTCAAATTTATAAAACATTTATGTTCACTTTACAGTAGCAACGTGACGAGTGGCCGCCATCTTTGTGGAATTTTCTAAAAAACAATGAGCACTATATATTATTAAATAAATTCACGAAAAAACGATTGGTGAAGTACATCACCTATGACATCATTAGAAACATCGTGGTAATTTTGACACGTCGATTTCTCGGAATGCGCGATGGGTGAATATTTTTAACTGAAATTTGTCAGCCAATCGGAGAAGGGTGGCGAACCCCTTGTCCGATTGGAGAATAGCAGACAAATTAAGACGGTCGAGGAGATAAGTTGAGAAATAATTACGTTTTACCCAAATTTGAAGGCATTTTTCTGCAGGTGATATCACACAAAAACGTTCCCCAAATCGGCAATTTTTTCATCTCATTTTCTAAATTCTTGCTGCGTTGTACACCTTTTAAAGTTTCCGTTCCAACCACTCAAATCTAGTCAAGTTTCAATTTTATAAGGACTTTAAGAAAATCAAGTGTTAAGTGCAGCTACACAGAGCAAGAGCATATTGAATTACAACTCTGTTAATCTGGAAAGACAGAACAAAGAACACCACTGCAGGATCTGACTGGGTAGTATCCAGTTTTTTTTTAATTTTAATTAAAAAAAAAAAATTGTTTTTATTGTGTATTCCGAAATGTGATCTTATCAAAATGGAATGTGGCTGTCAGTGCAGTGGAATGACAACTATGCGACACGGGGTAGGAGGGGGGGGGGGGGGGGGGGGGGGGGGGGGGGGGGGAAGGTGCACTGCGGCTTTAAGACGCCGCTCCAGCTCGTCCAACGCCCGCGCTTGACTCTCAGGAAGCGGCTCGGAGGCTCATCCGCCGCGGGCAGATTCCCATAACCGACACGGACTCCGACAATCCCGATGCCACAGTCGTGCGGTGTCTACGCCGTCTGTCGTCTGTGGTAAAAGTGACTCTTCGGCACGGCTTTCTTCTACTGTAGACGATAATGCTGGATGGTTGCGCTCAGGAAAATCACCAGAGACATATGTCGCCTGTTGGGGCTCGCCGGCGGTAAGAAACACTTTACCACAAACTTTTGGAAGTAGGCATAAAGTGAGCAAACAACCCCCCCCCCCCCCCCCCCCCCCACCCCCCCGACCCTCAGAGTCGTTGGCGAACACTAGCCAGTAGACTGATTCTTAATTAGTCGTTTTGTGTTCGGAATGTAGAAATACAAAGTGTGTTTTAAGATGAGTTCTTGTTTGGCACAATGCCAGCTACACCCTTTTCCTCGCACCACCTTCAGTCCATGCCATAAAAGTGAACTTGTGCACGTCTTTAAAAAAACCCTTCCCGTTCCGCGGAATGTGGAAGAACGAAACACACAAGTGTGGCTTCCTACTGAAACAATATGAATGAAAGAAATGAGAGCAGAGGGAGCACGTAGGAATGACACCGATGCCTCAAATCGTTGCTAGCGCCCTGGAGCTAAATAAAAACACAAAAAATAAGGACATTTGTGTGGGGTATAGCATTGTCGGTTGTCACTAGGGATGGGAATTGATAAACATTTATCGATTCAGATTCCATTACTGATTCTTTTACTGATTGTCATTGGGTAGGGGAATGAAATGATATATTATATCATATGATAACACAAAAGATGTTTCTGCATAGTGCTGTGAGATATGGACAAAATGTCATATCCCTATATAGGTACTATTGTCTCTCGATTTTATATATATATATATATATATATATATATATATATATATATATAATATTGGCAAATTTCTCTGATCATATTTCCCTTATTTATAAAACGTTTTGTATTGAAAAACTAAAAGGGATACAAGATAAAAATACAGCACAAATCCTGGATAAATATCTTGTAGTCAACCAGTTTTCAAGAAATGTACTCTCTTTTTGTACATTGTCCATCCATCCATTTTCTGTACCATTTCTCCTCACTAGGGTTGTAATGGTTTGTAATGTACAGTGTTATTTTAATCCATGCTCCTCTAGCAGTGAGGCCTCCTCACTGGAGGACATAATCAATAAATATTGTCCCAACCCTGCAATTGTATTGATCAGATTCTACTTGAGTTCTATAATTTACAATTGCCTGGGAGGCCATAAAGGTAACAGAGTGCGATTTGTAATTGGATGAGGGCGTCGAGGGGTGGGGAAGAGGAAGCAGAGAGTCCGACTCGAAGGCTGACGGTTGTGGGAAATACTGTACAGTACGAGTTTAATGTTGTTTTGGCGTGATTGTGGCCGACAGTAATCATTTGTTTTGAAATAGTTTGTCGATAGCTCACTGCTCATCCTGGTTCCTTCGTCCAAGCTGCCGCACATAGCATTTGAAAAAGTTGGGTACAGTTGCAGGTTGTGCAGGCAAGAGGTTTAATTGCAAAATGAAACAATGAAGGGCTCCAACAAACTATTAGCATGGTTTCAGACTACAAAGTAAAGTGTGGATTAAGGGAGTGATATAGGCACAATCATTGAAGGAGAGCAAGCCAAGCCCCCCGCCCCCTGACACCCCACTATAGTAGCAAACGGCACAACTTGAAGCCTTTGAGAAAATATGACCCCTGACTACAGTTGACCCCCACCGACTCGCGGTTCGGCAATCGCGACTTCACCCGCCCACACATTAATTTTTTTTGGTGTCTTATCCCAGTATATTTTTGACAAAACAAAGTCTGAAAATGCTTTAAAAATTTTTTTTGTGGCAACATACTGTTATAGTATGTATGAAATGTATTTAATTTAGTAATTATCTTATTATTGTGATAAATATCAATAAATAAAATGTTTTCTTTGTGTACATGGTGTCCCCATGCAGCGAACATGCCGCCGCTCATGCACTTCTCGTGTGATCAGTAACAGGTGCAGGTCCCTACAGTAGGCTACATGTGCTGTAAATCTCTGCTTATTTTTTGGGCTTTTCGCCAACACATCAAGATGCCACGCAAACGTCATGCTCCTACAAATGCTTCTGACAAACAGACGAAGCGCCGGCAGAGAGTAATGACGCTCCAGGAAAGTGTTTACGTCCTTAAATTTTTGAAAATCTGATATCAAGTAATGCTGCAGCAGCACAACATTTTGGAGTTAACGAAAATATTGTAAGGTCCGTCAAGAAGAATGAAATTGCAATAAGGAAGACTGTACAGGTTAGTTTTTTTGGGAGTGCTAAAATGGTTGGAGTGGTGTGTGGCAAACTCATTGTGTGGATGGAGTCTGCCTTGGCCGTGTGGATTACAGAGTGCAGCAAAAAGAACGTTCTCGAGGACAGCAACATTATCCAGGAGGAAGCAAAGAATATATACATGCAATTCTAGCAAAGCCCAGCCAACACATAGGAAGCGGGACCATCATTGGCACCACAAGTGGAGTTTCAAGCAAGCAAGGGATGGTTTGAACGCTTTCAGAAGCAGTTCAAACTCAGGAATGTTTTATTGCACAGGGAAGAGTCATCTGCCGACACTGAAGCAGCAGAGAATTACCTTGAGGCTTTCTAAAAAAATGATTAATGAGAATGAGAATGTCTGCCTTCCGCAACAGGTTGTTGATAAGAAGACTCTCATGTTCTGGAAAAAGATGCCTTCCCAAATAACATGGAGGAAACCAAAGCCTTGGGATTCAAGGCACCGAAAGACAGAGTAACACTTATAATGTGTGGCAATGCTACTGGCTTCATGCTCAAACCAGGACTTATTTATAAGTCTGAAAACCCTAGGGCCCTTAAAAATAAAAACCTGCTACCTGTGTTCTGCACGCACAACGCACAACCCCAAAGCTTGGGTCACCAAATAAAGTCCTTGCTTCAAACTGGTTCCATCAGAGCTTAATCTCTCAATTCAAGGATTACTTGAACAATTTACGCATCAAATTGAAAATGTTGCTCATGATGGACAATGCTGGCAGCCACCCAATGGATTTATATTACGAGGGAGTTTAGATCAAAATTCGTCCCAGCCAGCACCACTTCCCTAATCCGGCCTATGGACCAGAGTGTGATTTATGCCTTCAAGGCGCTTTACACACTCAACTCTCTGAAACTCCTTGTGCAAGCAATCGATATGGACAATGAATTTATGCTGAGGCAATATTGTTGTAAATTTACGATTGCCACGTTTAACTGTCATCGGTCTATCTCTGAAGGACATGAAAAAAAACTAACAATGCGTGTTGTAAAAAATTGTGGGCAGGGTAACGCAGCGATTATTAAGGCAGTCACTTTAGCGAAAGCACTTGGTGGGGACGGCTTCGATGACATCACCGAAGAAGTAGTAAGCACCCTCATCGATAGCCACTCGGAACCCCAAGCAAACACGGAATTGGCGGAGTTGACCGAGTCTGCTAGCGAGGAAGAAGATGATACATCGGTTATAGAGCCTCAGGAGGATGAAGGTCTAATATTGGAGCGTTTTTATGAACTTATGAAGCTATCCAAGGAATTAACAGAGAAGGCTGAAAAATGAAATATCCCTCTATGGAACGCTCCCCAAAATTCTGCAATGCCGGCAACGCTATAATTTAGATTTCCAAATGCTTTTTGTCATGATGAAGAAACAGCGATAGCAGCTGCTGATCACCATGTTCTTCAGGCCGAAAGCCGCTGACAAAGTGAAGAAGAGATAAAACTACTGGTTTGCTGTTGAATGCTTATTGCTCTACAAGAACTGTTGCTTGTTCTACACCACCTCTCTAATTTTTTTTATACATCAGAATTGTTGAAGTGTACGTACACAGGTATGTTGTAAATGCCCAGCTGGAAGCTGTTTGCTCTTCAACAATGAATATTTAAACATAAAGCAGTGTTTGAGGACATTTGAACCATTATTAAAGTGTTTTGTGAATGTAGTTTGTGGTATATTTCAACTATTAATACCTGGATAGTGCATAGGCAGTTATAATCATTTTTTGGAGAGTGTCAATTTTATGTGGAAATTCGCTACCCGCGGCTTGGCGCGGTCCTTATCCCCTGCAGTTAATGGGGGTCGACTGTATATGAAATGTGGTTTTATTTGGAGTGTGAGAGAGAGAGCCCAATCTGCAGTTTGTGGCCAAGTGCAAAGCAATGTATTCATGAAACCATCGCAATTGCCATCTCGTAACAAAACACAACACTTATGGACAAACTCGAAAGCATCGTAATCGCCATCTCGTAACAAAACACAACACTTATGGACACACTGCCAGATTTTCTTTAATGAAAAGGTGGTGAATTGAACACTACAGCCTCTTGATCGCCAGAGCAGGTAAACCCCACACAATCGGGGAACAACTGTATTTACAGTACATTTTTTGCAAAAACGTTCTTCCTTCCTTTTCGGATCACCGTTCCTGCTGCTGTGGTTTGTTTACATCATGGTCTGTCGGGGTAGCGAACCTGTCTTGCCTTGTGCTTTATTCTGGTTGGGCTCTCCCTGGATTATCAAGTCAATCTGGATGCCGGTGAGGTGTAGTTCAAGGTGTTGTGCGTTACTTCGGGTAATCCGTTTTAATTCTAATTTACTCATAACATACTGCTGCCATATCGGCTTAGCAGTGCTTAGGGCAGGCACACTTCAAAGGCGACACACAACATATCACTGGCTTTGTTGTTGCTGCTGCTTTGTGCCGGCTGCCATTTCTGGTGGCCTTTGATTAAAGGCCTTTTCACACCGCACTTGAGCTATGTGAAAGGCCCGCGCAACACAGCAGCAATGACCACGACACCCGGTCCACTGTGCTCGAATTTGCAGGTGCTGACATAGCAGCCTACAAGGAAGTAAACAGGAAAGTTTTCCCGCAGGAGACGTAGACCGCACCTCAGCAACTTTGGCAATATATAGTTTTTTGTTGTTGTTTTTTTTTCAAATGAAAGCTCCGCCCCTGCGGCACGGTGACTACTTGACGATTGATGACTCTAAATTGCCTGTAGGTGTGAATGTGAGTGTGAATGGTTGTTTGTTTATTTGTGCCCTGCGATTGGCTGGCAACCAGTTCAGGGTGTTCCCCGCCTCCTGCTCGATGATAGCTGGGATAGGCTCCAGCACGCCCGCGACCTTAGTGAGAGAAGCGGCTCAGAAAATGGATGGCTGGATGGAACGCTCTGCCCATCGCTGTACCTTTTTATATACGTCATGGTATGTATTGTCTCTTGTGGTGGCACGGTGGATGACTGGTTAGCACATCTGCCTCACAGTTCTGAGGTCCTGCGTTCAAATCTGGCCTGTGTGGAGTTTGCTTGTTCTCCCCGTGCCTGCGTGGGTTGGTAGGTTAATTGAAGATTCTAAATTGTCCATGGGTATGAATGTGAGTCTTAATCATTGTTTGTTCCCATGTGCCCTGCGATTGGCTGGCAACCTGTTCAGGATATACCCCGCCTCCTGTCCGCAGTTAGCTGGGATATGCTCCAGCATACCCGTGACCCTAGTGAGGATAAGAGGTATAGAAAATGGATGGATGGATGGATTTTTCTCTTGTATCCCAAAGTTCGGGACACAAAGACACTGCATTTATCAGAGCTCCCTCCATTTTCCCCAGTACAAGTCAGCCAAAAAAGCACAGGGAACTCACTCTGCCGGCCTCTCTCCCATTGGAGGACTATTCTGACGACACCGCGACGCCACTCTCGCAATAGAACTTCTTTCTCTTCGAGTTTGCAGTGGGGTGCGTCAAACGCCCTCTCGCCCCCTCAGCACATACACAATGAATGGGAAAGTCGAGAGCGTCTATTGCTTTGCCATGTACGGTGTGAAAAGGCTGTATTCATACTTCTAAATCCCCTTTTCCACCAACCAGCCCAGGGACTTTGAGTTCCTGGTACAAAAAGGTTCCTGTGGCTCATTTGTTTTAAGGGTTGCACAATATATTGTTAGATCATCGTCATCGTGATGTGTGCATGCACAATAGTCACATCGCAAAGGTCCTGGCTATGTAGGGGGGGCAAAAGAACCTGGGTACCCAACATGCATTGCGCACATCATTCGACAAATCACAATCGTACTGTGAGTAGTTTAAGCTTGCAAAACATTCTCCAAATAAGAGGCAAAAGGTTCTTGCTTCATTTTATGTCATTCCCAGCTGTAATTCACTGTAAAACTTTCACGTAAAACAAATAAACACAGAATGTCTGCTATCTGGTGACTATAATCTTGTAGTCAGATGCAGGCACAAGGTGCACACAGTAGTGTGTGTTGTTTACTTTAAACTAATGCACTCAAATATACACTGCCACCAGAAAGTATTCACACCACTTTTTCCACATTTTTCTATGTTACAGACTTATTCTCAAACTGATTTGAGTATAATTTTCTTTAAAATAAAACCAACCTAAAATATCACATAATGACAAAGTAAAAACATTTTCAGACAGTTGTACAAATTTATTAAAAATGTCAAGATTTAAATGTAATAGGTTCATAAGTATTCACACCCTTGGGTTAATATTTTGTTGAAGCACCTTTGGCAGCAATCACAGCCTCAAGTCTTCTTGGGTATGTCTCTACGAGCTTGGCATACCTGTTTTAGGGTATTTTCTCCCATTCTTCTCTGCAGATCCTCTCAATGTCAGTCAGGTTGGATGGGCAGCGTCAATGGACAGTCATTTTTAGGTCTTTCCAGAGCTGTTCGATTGGATTCAAGCTCTGGCTGGGCCACTCAAGAACATTCATAGGGTGCTCCTGAAGCCACTCCTTTGTAATCTTGGTTGTGTGCTTTGGGTCATTGTGTCGGAATTTGAATCGATGCCCTAGTCTGAGTTCCAGAGCACGCTGGAGCAAGATATCTCGAAGAATTTCTCTATATTTGCCAGCTGTCATCTTACCCAATATGTGGACTAGTCACCCAGTTCCTGCAGCAGAAAAACAGCCCCACTGCATGATGCTTCCACACCATGCTTCACAGTAGGGATGGTGTTAGCTAGGTGATGAGCAGTGCCTCTTCTTCTCCAGATATTCTTCTTTTCCTTTCGACTTGTCCCGTTAGGGGTCGCCACAGCGCGTCATCCTTTTCCATGAGAGCCTATCTCCTGCATCCTCCTCTCGAACACCAACTGCCATCATGTCTTCCCTCACGACATCCATCAACCTTCTCTTTGGTCTTCCTCTAGCTCTCTTGCCTGGCAGCTCCATCCTCATCATCCTTCTACCAATATACTCACTCTCTCTCCTCTGGACGTGTCCAAACCATTGAAGTCTGCTCTCTCTAACTTTGTCTCCAAAACATCGAACCTTGGCTGTCCCTCTGATGAGCTCATTTCTAATTTTATCCAACCTGGTCACTCCGAGAGCGAACCTCAACATCTTCATTTCCGCCACCTCCAGCTCTGCTTCCTGTTTTCTCTTCAGTGCCACTGTCTCTAATCCATACATCATGGCTGGCCTCACCACTGTTTTATAAACTTTGCCCTTCATCCTAGCATAGACTCTTCTGTCACATAACACACCTGACACCTTCCTCCACCCGTTCCAACCTGCTTGGACCCGTTTCTTCACTTCCTGACCACACTCACCATTGCTCTGGACGGTTGACCCCAAGTATTTAAAGTCCTCTACCCTTGCCATCTCTTCTCCCTGTAGCCTCATTCTTCCCCCACCACCCCTCTCATTCATGCACATATATTCTGTTTTACTTCGGCTAATCTTCATTCCTCTTCTTTCCAGTGCATGCCTCCATCTTTCTAACTGTTCCTCCAGCTGCTCCCTGCTTTCACTGCAGATCACAATGTCATCTGCAAACATCATGGTCCACGGGGATTCCAGTCTAACCTCATCTGTCAGCCTATCCATCACCACTGCAAAAAGGAAGGGGCTCAGGGCTGATCCCTGATGCAGTCCCACGTCCACCTTAAATTCTTCTGTCACACCGACAGCACACCTCACCGCTGTTCTGCTGCCCTCGTACATGTCCTGTATTATTCTAACATACTTCTCTGCCACTCCAGACTTCCGCATGCAGTACCACAGTTCCTCTCTGGGTACTCTGTCATAGGCTTTCTCTAGATCTACAAAGACACAATGTAGCTCCTTCTGACCTTCTCTGTACTTTTCCATCAACATCCTCAAGGCAAATAATGCATCTGTGGTACTCTTTCTAGGCATGAAACCATACTGTTGCTCGCAAATACTCACTTCTGTTCTGAGTCTAGCCTCCACTACTCTTTCCCATAACTTCATTGTGTGGCTCATCAACTTTATTCCTCTATAGTTGCCACAGCTCTGCACATCACCTTTGTTCTTAAAAATGGGCACCAGTACACTTTTCCTCCATTCCTCAGGCATCTTCTCACGCACTAGAATTCTATTGAACAAGCTGGTCAAAAACTCCACAGCCACCTCTCCTAGATGCTTCCATACCTCCACAGGAATGTCATCAGGACCAACTGCCTTTCCATTTTTCATTCTCTTTAATGCCTTTCTAACTTCCCCCTTACTAATCATTGCCACTTCCTGGTCCACCACACTTGCCTCTTCTACTCTCCCTTCTCTATCATTTTCCTCATTCATCAACTCCTCGAAGTATTCTTTCCATCTAGCTAGCACACTGCTGGCACCCGTCAACATATTTCCATCTCTATCCTTAATCACCCTATCCTGCTGCACATCCTTCCCATCGCTATCCCTCTGTCTGGCCAGCCTGTATAGATCCTTTTCTCCTTCTTTAGTGTTCAACCTGCCATACATGTCATCATATGCCTCTTGTTTTGCCTTTGCCACCTCTACCTTTGCCCTATGTCGCATCTCAATGTATTCCTTTCGCTTTTCCTCGGTCCTTTCAGTGTCCCACTTCTTCTTAGCTAACCTTTTTCCTTGTATGATTTCCTGTACTGTGAGGTTCCACCACCAAGTCTCCTTCTCTCCTTTCCTGCCAGAAGATACACCAAGTACTCTCCTGCCTGCTTCTCTGATCACCTTGGCTGCAGTGGTCCAGTCTTCTGGAAGCTCTTCCCGTCCACCGAGAGCCTGTATCACCTCTTCCCGAAAAGCTGCACAACACTCGTCCTGTCTCAGCTTCCACCACATGGTTCTCTTCTCTGCCTTTGTCTTCCTAATTTTCCTCCCCACCACCAGAGTCATCTTACACACCACCATCCTATGCTGTCTAGCCACACTCTCCCCTACCACTACCTTACAGTTGGTAACCTCCTTCAGATTACATCGTCTGCACAAGATGTAATCCACCTGTGTGCTTCTACCTCCGCTCTTGTAGGTCACCCTATGTTCGTGCCTCTTCTGGAAAAAAGTGTTCACTACAGCCATTTGCATCCTTGTTACAAAGTCTACCACCATCTGTCCCTCCAAGTTCCTTTCCTGGATACTGTACTTACCCATCACTTCTTCATCACCCTTATTACCTTCACCAACATGTCCATTACAATCTGCACCAATTATGACTCTCTCTCTGTCTGGGATGCTCAGAACTACATCATCTAGCTCCTTCCAGAATTTCTCTTTCACCTCTAGGTCACATCCTACCTGTGGGGCATAGCCACTAATCACATTACACATAACACCCTCAATTTCAAATTTCAGCCTCATCACTCCATCTGATACTCTTTTCACCTCCAAGACATTCTTAGCCAACTCTTTTTTTAAAATAACCCCGACTCCATTTCTCTTCCCATCTACACCATGGTAAAATAATTTAAACCCTGCCCCTAAACTTCTAGCCTTACTGCCTTTCCACCTGGTCTCCTGGACACACAATATATCAACCTTTCCAACAGCGCCCTGCAGGTTGACGGCGCCGGTGGCGGACGTTGTTAACCCGGGCCACGACCGATCCGGTATGGAATTCTTTGGATGAACGCTCATATTTGTTTGGCAAGGTTTTAAGCCGGATGCCCTTCCTGACGCAACCCTCTGCATTTATCCGGGCTTGGGATCGGCCTACAGTTTGCACTGACTTGTGCCCCCCCCATAGGGCTGCATTCTTCTTCTCCAGATATGGCACTTGCAATTCAGGCCAAAAAGTTCTATTTTGGTTTCTTCAGACCAGATAATTTAGTTTCTGCAGGTCTGAGAATTTTGTTTCTGCACGTCCGAGAATCCTTAAGGTGCCTTTTGGCAAACCCCAAGAAGGCTGCCATGTGCTTTTTAGTGTGAAGTGGCTTCCGTCTGGCCAATTTACCATAAAGGCCTGATTGGTGGAATGAGTTAGCAATGGTTCTGGATGGTTCTCCTATCTCCGCAAGGGAACACTGGAGCTCCGCCTTAGTGGCCATAGGGTTCTTGTTCACCTCTCTGAGCAAGGCGGTTCTTCCCCGGTTACTCAGCTTGGTCGGACGGCCAGCTCTTGGAAGGTTCCTGGTATTTCCAAACGTCTTCCATTTCAGAATAATCGAGACCACATGATTTTTGGGACCTTCAATGCTGCTGAAATTCTTTTGTATCCTTCCCCAGATTTGTGCCTTGACACAATCCAGTCTCTGAGGTCTGCAGACAATTCCTTAAGGCCTCTTTATACTCCTGCGCTCGCGCGGCCAACAGTGCCCGCATTGCATCACGTGACCGGTGCATTGGGCCGAGCGGCCCCTATGCGTCACTTGACGCGCACACAGCAGAAATTGTTGCTGCGCGGAGAATGCCGCGGAGACCATCTCTCGTGATTGTTCCGTTTTAGTCACATGCTGTGATGACGGACTCCGCGTTCCCTTTGGTTCTACGTACCATCTACGCCGATTTTGCAGCATAATTAAACGTAACATCTGGTCATCTAGGTCCATTTGTTCGAGCAGACACTGTTCCACGGTCGCCATTGTTGTTGCTTTGTTCCTTGTTCCGGAAAGAAAAGTACAACAGCTACCGGAAATGCCCCAAAACTGCAGAGGAAACTCCACCTTGTGGTGTCCTAGCCAATACCAGCCGTAGCGACTTGGAGGAGAACTGCAGGTCATTTTCAAAACTGCGCGCGTGGGTTGCGCTCGAGTATAAAGGCAAACTACATGCGGAATAGCTGCAGTGACGTCAGTGGGGTCGCCGCCCGCGCGAGTATAAAGAAGCCTTAGACTTCATTGCTTGGTTTCTGCTCTGATATGCACTCCCAAATATGAGACCTTATATAAACAGGTGTCTGCCATTCCAAATGCTGTTCAATCAACTGAAGGTGGGGTCCAAGTTGTAAATGCATCTCAAGGATGATCAGTGAAAATCAGATGCACCTGAGCTTAAGTTTGAGTGTCATAGCAAAGGGTGTTAATACTTGTTTGTTTAAATTAAAAAAAAAAACAATTTACACGTCTGAAAATACATTTTAATTTGTCATTATGGGATATTTGATGTAGATTTAAAAAAGAAAAGAAAACTATACTTAAATCAGCTTTAGAATAAGTCTGTAACATAGCAAAATGTGGAAAAAGTGAAGGGGTGTGAATACTTTAGGGTGGCACTGTAGAAATACTAAGGTATATTATGTTAAAAGGTGTAAAATAACAGATTGATTAAAAACATGAAGAGTGTTTGGAATCTGCTATACATACTACAATATAACTGGGGATGAAAATAAATTATTTTAACTTCATGTCAGGCTGGACACTTACCAGCTCAGTACTATGGTGCATTTAAATAGAGGTAGACTTGACACAAATATGTCAGTATACTCTATTATATAAGAAAAATTGTTGTTCGTCACGCCTCGTTGGGAGAATATGACCGCCTCGCAAGCAAGTTCAGAGCAATCACGCTTGGTTGGAAGCATACCTGGTACCTTAGTAGCAGCTGCTCTGATCGCCTAGCTCTGGCCCACGGATAGGCTGGGAAGCAGAGTCTGTTCTCATCCCGACCTTCGCGGTTACCAAGCCGTGTGCCCGAACAAAAGGAAGGGGAGGGGTGGCCGGGCAGCTGCCAGCAAGACGAGCTAAGAAGCCAGACCAAAAACACAAGAGAGCAAGGAGGCGGGAGGCAGGAGGGGGCGTGTCGAAGACGACCGAGGACCAGACAAGACCACACCCATCAGCTTGAGTCTGGTCTACAAAATTAAATAAAATGGGTTTAAAATCATATATTAATATAAAATAACCTCAACTTGGTACTCTCTTTACTCACATGTCAAGCACATAGAATTGCTTTTTCTACTTTAGTTTTGGCAAATCAACTGCTTATGTTTCAAATCGCATTTCATGCTGCTTGGAGTCAAATCAAGACAAACAATTCTCAAAATCTCGCAATTGCGCTGGTAAAGTTGACACACTGACACAGGCATCAGATAGGCATATATTTGAAATATTTCTGCAGAGTTCGTGAAATATTAAAACAGACATTTATCCTTGGTTAAACATCAAATGAGTTCACGGGTTGCAGTACTCTCAAACACCAGTGGGTGGCACCTTGCATGCACGATTGGATATTAAGCAAATAGTTTGTTGCTGTATTTGCAATTGCAAATAATTACCCTTTAATGAACAAATCCCAATGAAATTGACAAACTGCAAATTGAGAGGAACATGAACAAAGTATTGTTTTGTCGTAGAAAGCAATTTTATTACATTTACACATACAGTATATCCGCTTTCAAAACACTTTAAACATTCCAAAACATTAAATACACACACAGTGATGCTGTGAAAAGCCTTACGTTTCTGTTGTCTAATAGCAAGTGTCTGGGGTGTGTTTTTATACTTACTGTAGCTGTAAAACACTTTAAAAAAATATATATATTGCTCAAAATGTGATATACACACACGTTTATATACAGCGGCATTGTACTTTTAAATCACGGCGTAGTAGGGGTTTAAAGGACCTCAAGGCTGAGAGTTCTTGTTGCAACCCTGTTGTGTTGTACATTTTTGTGGAACGAGCTTTTCTTTCAGCCAAACACTCAGATGAGGAGAGACAGAGGCGCTTTTGTTGCTGCTGTCCGACCACCTCAGATACTTGGTACAACAACATTCCGCTAAAATAAAACAAAAACAAAACCCAAAGTATCAGCGTAGCTAGCTGGACAGACTGGTTTGCCTTCCTTTTATGCTTTGTAAATGTTTTCAGGTCGAGAGAAATTTCAAGTGCTAAAAAAGGACACCCTGGATCAGTAACATGCAGAAAGAATGTCTCCATAATATTTGATCCTGCTTGAACAAATGGAACGGTGACACTGCACCAGTTCCCACATCTCAGTGTTTTCTTATCATTTGTGGGCTTCCACTCGACTCTACTCTGGGTGAAAAATCCAAATTATCTGCAGGAGTTTCACAGTGGTGTTTCTGAGAGGAAGGTTCTCAATGCCAAACACTCCAGTGGCTTGGATTGTTACAGTTCAGTTTTGTGACACCCTTCCTGAGTTTTTGGATAGAAAACTATGACCTCATCTCTGCAATCTCCAACATGTCATCAGAGGTCATTGTCATTGAACTTTGTCACAAGCAAGTCTTGCTATCTTGGTGGCCAAGCAATCTTGCAATCCGAGCTAATCAATCCTGACTTTGCATAATTTAAGTTTCCACCAGGCAATGCATTTCTGTTCAGCATGCTATCCAGTACAGCCTGCAATTGTGTGATCTGTATTGTATTTCTACTGCCGTGTAACCTGCCAGGAAATTCAATAAAGTAGTAGAATATTACAGAGTTCCAATACCAGGCCTGCGGTGTCCTAATTTCATTTTATTTTTTTAAACAAAGTGCTAGTGTGTACGACTTAACTTTTTGATTTGTGGAAATGGGATATTAACATTAAGATCCATGAATCCTTGCTCAGTGGAACCTTTATGGTTGAACACAATCCATTCTTTTTGTCCTGTTCGGCTGTTAGGTCAATCAGAATGGAATCTGTATCCTTTTTATGCCGGAACAGTTTTACTGTGTCTGAGTGGAGTTTTTAAGCTTCCGCTGTGGTATTATAATTGAGGTTTATTGAGAATCAGACTTGATCAGTCGAACAGAACAAAGTTTCTAGAAGGGAGAGAGAAACAAATACAAAGCACTAATTGTAAACAGGATGAGAGAAGTAAATCATTACATTATCTACAACAATGAAACATTAAATATGAGTGTTACATGGGGCTGTAGTGCTACACCCTGTGAGGGAAGGACAGGACAAGCTAGAACAGGACAAGAGCAGGAGAAGAAGCATGCAGGACAAGGGTCGTGAACCCGGCTGTACAATTGAAGTGTGGTTGCATTAATTATGTAAATTATAAAAGTCTACAGGGCGAGAGTATAAGTGAGGGGATACACAAGCGATTTGCATATTCATTAGTTATTTGTTGCAGTAAGTGCATGACCCCACACCCAGTGAAAGAGTCCTAGGGGTGTGTGCCTGCGGATAGATGCAAGTAAATTGATACCATTTCCAGAATGGAACATAATCCATTCTGGAACAATGGTATCCTCTCATTTGTCTGAATTTCAAAAATATTTTCCCCCATTCGAAAATAATGGAAATTGAATTAATCTAATCCAACATCAAACTGTCCTGATTATGAAACCTTTAGTAACCCTATACAGTTTGCCTGTGTGCAGGCAATGTTTTATGTAAAATTTGAACATTCGTGGTGTAAAAATTAGCTAACCAGGTCAATAATAATGTTATGTAATAAAACCCTGTTAACTGACCAGCTAACTAGTCGACAGCTACGTAGTTGTGGACTCTACAAACTTCCCAATGCTCACTCATCCACTCTATATTTGTTTACCAAAACGGAAGATGACACCATTGCACTGCATAAATCCCAGTGTTTTCATGACGTCATCGGGCCAGATTACAATAATGTCAGGATGACAAAGCTGTTCACACTAGAGACAGACTTCTGCTTTGGTAGGTGTGTCACACACACTCAGACGACAGAGTCTTTGCAATTTCCCATGAATTTGTTGGCATATTCAAGAGTAAAATCGGTGAGTGTTTCCCTTCGGCCATATGCCAACCGGGGTTTTTGTCACCAAACAGAATTATGGAAGAACTGTATGCGAGTAGATGGGGAAAACCAACGTTTGATTGGGTCAATTGTTCTTATGGTTAGAGACTTTAGTGCCACCTGCTACTTTGGAAAGTGCTTCAAATGTGTTTTCATGTGGACAGACAGTTGAGAAATGTTATTGAAATAAGCAGTTTATGGTTGCATATAGCATGTATATTATGAGTCATTCTCCCCAACAGGTCCGCCTGCGCAGCAGCAGGAAGGACAGATGGACTGTGTTGCTGCACTCTCTGACCCAAGTGATGCTGGGGCTTTGTCACAGGTAAACAAACGGTGTCAAGCTGACAGGGCACTGTCAACACTATACAGTCGAAGCATAATACTGGAGCCACTCTGACTGACTGTGTGTGCGTGTCAGGATGCATTAAATGTCGAGGAGGATCTGAGCGAGGACGAGAATGTCAGACGCAGAGCAGAGCGACGCAGGACCAAAAGAAAGGTACATGCGCAAATGTTGCTCCATTTTAAACATGAGACATATTTAGAGCTCTTACTCAATTCCAAAGAAGGCGATAACGAGGGCTGCAGGCATTTTTAATTTTAATTTTATTTTTTTAGAAATAATTATTCTACCGTTTCGCCAATCTGTTAATTTGAAACAAATGTATTTTGCATTATTAAACACAATAACATGCATAGGAGGTGTAGTTATTATTTATTTGTATTATTATTATTTATTTTTCTACTCGGACTGCACGATTTCGGCCAAAATAATCATAATTATTTTGATCGATATTGTAATCACTATTATTAATCATGATTATTCCTCATGTTAGGGAAAACTCTTGATTTTTATTGCACTACTTTTCAACAAACAATATGGAACAGGTTTCAGTGCATAATTAATCTTTAAATAAGAATAAATGTACCCCACAAAATTCTACTTTACCCAGGGCTAACTGAATAAATATGCTATTACAAAGTGCAATCACGAATTGCAAGTTAATTGAAGCAAATGCAGTTCATGCATAAAACACAATAACATTAGTCTGCAAGCACCGGCTTTTCATTTGGAAATCCTTGCCGTCAATAAAGTGAATTGTCAAGGACGGGTACATCTCCGTTGTTCTGCTTGACCAGTGGTCAGTCATGGCACAGTCACAAACTGCAAAGAACTCAACAATTGTGATTTTTCCCTCTCTATTTACTTCTGGCGTTTTTTCATTGCGGTCAGGCCAGCCGAAAAAGTTGAAGGCAAGGCAGCTGCTACTACGATTTTTAATAGTGTCTTACCATGACATGCTCCCTCTCTGCCAATGGGCTGAGAGGGCCAACTTAAAAATAAAAGCTTCATATAGTCCTATATTGGACATGAGTGCCATTTTAGGCTTTTATTTTGAAGTTGGCCCCGGAGCCTGGTGCCGCGCTCAATGAAGCCTTAACCATGCGTTTGCCCCCCGGTGGCTGGTTGACTAGGTTGCGGGTACTGCTGCATATGAATCAGAATCAGAATCATCTTTATTTGCCAAGTATGTCCAAAACACACAAGGAATTTGTCTCCGGTAGTTGGAGCCGCTCTAGTACAACAGACAGTCAATTTACAGAACACTTTGGAGACATAAAGACATTGACAAAAAACAATTGTGCAAAAAGTCCTCTAGCACTTAGAGCAGTTCGAATGACTAATATCGCAATAGTCCGGTGCAATGACCATTGTGCAAAGGACGCTGAGACTTCAAGGAGTGTATGCGGTTTAAAGTGACGAGTAGTGCGAGAAGCACTTTTCATATGCAGCATTTCAAATGTAATAAAATCGCCCACGATCAGGCTCCTTTAACCGTGGCAGCCAAAGTCGTGATCAAGATTAAAATTTGATTAATTGTGCAGCCCTAGATTATACTGTAGTATCTGTGCCTTTGACTTTGTCTGTATGTCTTTAAAAGGCTGGGCCTGGCCTAATGAGTGATGTGGGTGTCAGCGAATAAGAGTAGAGTTGGCTGGCTTTTAAATGGTTAGCCCGTCTGCGTGTTGAACAACTCCATGTGAGTTGTGGCCATTGGCCGCTTGTGTGTGAATGTACTTATTATTATGTGTTTGTTTTCTTACCGTTTGTTAATAAAGCGATTAAATGCTCTGATCCCCTGCAGGGGGGATTACAATACGCTCTAACAGTGACTATATTAAACAGTAACTATATTAAAATAGCTAACATCGATACGTTACCTTGTGTTGGCGATTGTGCTGAGTTGCACTATATTGTCCTTAAGTGGGAAATGATCCCAAACTTTGGACATTCTCTGTCTTTAATGGACACTTTCCTCCTGGCTTATTTCTACACATCCGTGATCCGTGTGACTGCAGTAACATTAATCTGTGTGGAAAAATTATCCCTGCAAAGGTTGGAGCCAGATATTTTGCTGCAACCTTTTTTTTATAATTATTTGATTAATCTTTGCAGCCCTAGCGTCAACTTCTAAATCTTTTTTCCAGCGCCGTCGAAAACGTAAGAAGCAGGAGCATGTGAAGCAAAGCGAGACAGCTGAACAGGTAATTGTCATGTTTTTCGCGTTTGATTTTGCTGTGCTATGTTGGATAATAACATGGTCCTCCTCATTAGGATGATGACGATAGAGGCAGCAAGTCTGAATTGGATGACAGTGAATCGGAAGTGGAAGCTAAGACGGAGGGGCACACACATCTGCAAAATGAGGACAAAAAGGATGCAAAACCAGCTGCCTCATACAAGCTTGCTACCTCCAACACCACCACTCCTTCCAGAGAGCATCACAAGGCAAGATCAACTGAAGAGGTTTGTTCACCTGTTACTTCAGTCTTGAACCCCTGTAGTAGGGGGGAACCTATGGCACATGAGAGCATTTGATCTGGCCCGACATGCAATTGTAAAAACAACACTTTAGAGGAACTGTTATACAAAGCCCCAAAACTTTTAATTTAATCCATATTTTTTCATAAACCTTGTATTTCCCTTGGAGGACATTATACAGTGTGTGGATCCTTTAAAAAGTGTTCGCCACTCCCAGGGCAACAGACCCAAACACCAGTGGGCTGAGTTGTTGGGAGAGCACTTAGAATTTACTTACTTACTACATACTTGTATAAAAATGACACTTAATCCTTAAATCATAGGTTGTAGAAAATCCACACAATAAACAACATTGTTGTATTTTCTTTGGGAACAGAGAGAGTTGATGAGCGGAACCATTTTGTGTTCAACCAACGTTATAAATTTCTGTTTAGCTAGCAAAATACAATTGTAAAAAAGGAAAAAGAATAGTCAGTGTTACATTTTGTTGAATGTAGATTTAGATTGTAAGTTGTTTATTGTGTAAAAATATTGTCATAACATTACTTAAGTTACTGTGATAAAATATCCAGCCCAGTATTGTCCACTCCTAATGGAAGTGAAGTTTTATATCCAATCAAACTGGCCTTAAAAAGGTCTAAAATTTTGCTTGCTTAACAGATATTCTGAAAGAGTGAAATGGCCTCTTACAGGACAAAAGTTTGCACTCCCCTGCTCGATACCACATTCACTAAGTCATTGTACAACATGTCTTGCTGTTGCCTACAGGAGCCAGAGTGGGACATGAGCAGTGCCTTCTTTGCAAACGCTGCCAGCCACATCAAGCATAAAGGAACATGCTGCAAGTCCAAAGAGAACAAAGAAAACGAGGCCAAAAAGGAGGTATTATACAGTCATGCAGCGGGATGAGGAATGCGTCTCATAATGTTGGTTATACTGGTGTGTTTGTTCCTGTGGGTGGTGCTGTGTAGAAACTAGACTTTGAATCACCTTTAAAAGCAGCTGCTGGAGTGTGCATGTATTTGGGATGAGCATTTGACTAGATTTCTTTGATAGACTCTGGGGCAAATTAACAAATCAATCAATGAATTGTTATTTTTTAACTCAATGCCATTGACAGCTATATACATCAAATATGCATGTTAACTGGGATGACTGGCAGTGAATAATTAAAGGGGATGAATGTAGCTTTCTGTGAACGATCTGAACTCCTGTGTTGTATTACGTAGAATAAGCTGCTCAGAAGAGTTGTCATAGAGTGCAGTTTGTATCTTGATGTACACATTCATAGCAATGAATTTAAACTGAACATGCAAATCCCATTGCAGACAAACGTAATTGACACCACGACGAAGAAAAGTACATCACTTGCAGGTAAATGACTGAAAATAACATTTAATGCCTCTTCCATGTTCAAAGATTGTGCAATGCTTTAAACGATGTATACACAGACATGGATATTTTCAAAAACATACGTTCCTACACACTTGTTGAAGTGAACAATTCTGTTGATTTTTAATCATCTTTTGTGCATTAATTTGAGTTATGTGTCTATGAATGTACTGTACATGTAATATCTCACTATAATGAGCAACAGGTGTTAGGCCTAGTCAGATTATGTTGCTTTTTCAGACTTCTGATTCCCCAAAATACATTAAAATGTGGTTTCACTTGCAATTTTTTTTTTCAATCCCTCATAAATTGGGTAAGATATCATATACTGTGAACTTCCACTAATTGCAGGGATTCTGCAAATTGATGGTACTCCTAAAAGATGTTTGTAATTGTGTATACTTGCTACAAGATGGCAACAAAGTACTTAAAACAGAGAAGACCATAAAGCACAAACACCATGCACGCGATCATGAACCCATGGTACATGAATGACTGTATTCAATAGTTAACTTATTCAGCACAAACAAAATACATGAGGCTCATCAATAGTATTTGCTAGCATACTCCCCTAAAAAACACACTGGTACAAACTGAGGTAACATCACACATGGACAAACAAATACTGTATGCTCACTACTATTAGTAGCTCTGTTGGGAGAGAAGCAGTAGCATGCTTTCACACTTTTGACAGTGCATGAGGTGCTTAAACTCAACAACAGCACCAACATTCGCTAAAGTAAAACATGATTGCTTTGGAATGAGCACAAAAACAGTGAATAGCTGAATTTTTTTCCCGTGAAAAATAGGATAAATTCTTCCCAAAATCTGTGAGAATATTCAAATTCACAAAAGCTGAACTGTGACTATGCAGGGATTCACTGTACCCGTAATATACTTGGAAAAAGAAATAAATAAGTAACCTATGGATGTACGTGTGGACCTGGCTTGAACCAGTTGCTGAATCACTGACAAGCATATGTTTTACTTGTAGAAAAAGGGATAAAGCTGGTGCAACAAGGGCAGTACTCAAAAGCAGCCTGCTTGTTTACAGAAGCCATCAAATGTGACCCAAATGATTACAGGTGCGTTCCCTTAATCATTTACCTGAAGTTATTCATGTATTTATTTCGTGTTTACGCTTAAACATTGTCAATTACTAAGAAATGGCAGGTATGCTGGAAACACTTGTCGTGATTGAAACTGATGTTTCTGCAGGTTCTACGGGAATCGTTCTTATTGCTATTACTGCTTAGAGAAGTACCCTCAGGGCCTGGCAGACGCCGAGCGCTCCATCCACCTGGCTCCAGACTGGCCCAAAGGACACTTCCGCAAGGGCAGTGCTCTTATGGGCATGAAGGTGGCCACTAGCACCACACTCGCTTCACATGACGTATACCTTTTCACTTAAGAATAATTGATTGACGACTGCATGCGAATGTGTCTTAGCGGTACTGTGAGGCGGAGAAGGCTATGGAGCAGGTGCTAAAACTGGACAAAGACTGTGAAGAGGCTGTCAATGAACTCTATAATTGCAAAGTGCTGCAATTGATGGTGAATGCACATGCAAATGATTCTATTTTTTTAATGAAGACATTTCCTTAAAACCTCTTTATTGTGCTTCAGGAGTTTGGTTTTGAAGAGGTAGAGAGCACATTGCTGCTGGAGAAATTCTCAACAGTGCAAGCTGTTTTGACTTGTTGCTTCGACACTGCCGGAGGTGGTGACAAATGTGACAAATATCAAAGAATCATATAGCATAGGATGCCCCCCACCCCACCTTTCTTATGAACTCCCTTAATCGAGCTTTTGTTTCCTCCTTTTGCAGCTGCAAGCCAAGATCAGTCAGTTACACAACTTGGGTAATGTGACATTTTTTCATGTGACTGTAAAGCATTTTACCACTTGCGTCCTTCTTGCTTAAAACAGCTTAAGTTTTCACCACGTTATCTGTGGTGATTTGAGTTCATCCTCAAAGTTATGGTAATAGTTTCATGTTATGAGACTAAAGTTGGATGTTTTAAGCAAAGAAAATTGTAATATAAGAACAATGGTTACTTTTTTCCATGTATAAAGTTGTAATATCATGAGAACAAAATAATAATAATTGACTTAATGTCTGAATGTCAAAACTTTTAACTTTATTCTCTTTTTTTTGGTTATGCTTTTATTGTCATAAAATGACATTTTTTGTAAAAATATATTTGTAATCTGATTTCATTCTTATAAAAGGACTTTTTTTTCTTAATCATATTCTGACAAAATTATCATAAAATGCCCTTTTTCTTGTAATGTTCTGACTTGATTCCCATAAAATGTCATTTTTATTTTCTCACCTTTATTCTCATAAAATAATTTTTTTTCCTCATAAGAATTAAATTCTATTCTGATGAAATGACAGCTTTTCTCGTAATACTATAACTTTATTCTCAGAAAATGATGTATTTTCTCCTAATATTCTTTTTTCTCAGAAAATGTAACATTTCTTATAATATTCTGACTTTATTGACTGCAAATATATTCTCAGAATATGAGATTTAATATTTCTCATAATATCACAGCTTAATTTTCATTGTAAAATGAAGCATATTGTTAGATTTAGATTGAGTTTCACGTTTGGCCTTACTGTCACTATTTTGAATTCATCTGCATCATCTTGACAATTACAACTGAAATGATTGAAAGATACGTTTAAGCCCTTACCAAAGTTCAGTTGGGCAGCAATTTTTGCTACCTGACACCCAACAATTATCGACCGTGTGACAAATTGTAGTCTTGTTTTGGTATTTGTTGCAGTTTCACATTCCCTCTGTTGTTTTTCCACCAGCCCTTGCCCATCTCTGTGGGTGGGAAATGTGACGACGGAGCTGACAGAAAAACACCTCAAGAACCTTTTTAAAATGTACGATCAAATATTTGTTTAATTATTGTTTCTATTATAAGGCAACAATGTGTAGTAATCTCACAGAAATAATAACACTTCATCATATGGATACTAAACTAGCTTGTAAGTAGGATTGTCTCACTGCCATTATCATGGCAACAATGATGTAGCCTATTGTACTGGTCGCGGACCAGCCTGGGCACTTCAATTGAACTTTATTTGGGATGGCAGGTGTGTGTCCTGATTCTCATTTACCATGAGTTTGAATGTGACTGGTTAATTCTGCACACAGCCACATCCCCTCTTGTAAGAGGGTATGCACGCTTGTGCAACCACACGTCAATTGTTTATTTTTACTACCCCTTAAAAAATGATAAAAACAAATTATTCTATTGAATTGCAGACATTACAGGTCACACTAATGCTGGAAATAGTTTTGAAATTATTTGTCTTGGTGTATTTTTAGACCTGGCATTTGAACACGGGTGGGTAGACTTTCTATGTCCACTTTAAATACAAAATGCTGTTTTTAAATGCTACTTTATTCATTCAGGAAAAAATAAATAAATCTGGCTCCATGTGAAAAGGTAATTGACCCTCCCCCATTGATGAGCTGTAGCATAAACACAAAGGGTGCTAACTATGCAAAAAAAATAAATAAGGAAGGGGGAGGAATACTTTTTCAAGGCATTGTATGTTTGAAATCTTTATTTTATTTGTATATCTTTTATTTTTATTATTTACATGACAGCTATGGTGAGATTGAGAGCATCCGCGTCCTGCACGAGAGGTTTTGCGCCTTTGTTAATTTCAAGAATGTTAACGACGCGGCCCGCGCCATGGAGAAACTCAACGTGAGTACTCTGCAACTTGCACACTCTTCATTGCTGCCACAAAACAAAGCCCTTTTACAGTTGAACCTCCCTCAGGGTTATTTAATTGAGAACACGCGTTTAGTGGTGCGCTATCCGGACCGTCGCTCTCAGCGAGTTCTTCCTCTTCCACTCGGTGTCACGCAGCAGGCAGGTGCTGCTGCTGGGTAAGAAGCTCTCCATTGTACGGTGGTGCCTTGACTTACAAGTTTTATTTAATAAGATATGAATGCAAAGACGCTTAACTCAATCATATTCCCATTGAAATAAATGGAATTGCCATGAATCCATTCCTGTCCCCTCAAAAAAAAAACACACGATTAAAGATTAAAGCAAAGATTCAAAGTGTGCACAGAACCTTACATTTATGTGCCCCTTGGACCCAATTAGTAACATAATTTGACCATAGATTTGGTTTTGTATCCAACCGCCTTTCAACAACATTGACAGAAGAGCCGTGAGGGAAAATGCAGGAGGTGTTACATTAGTGTTTATTGAACTTCAAAGTGATGTTGAATTGAAACTAGACAGAGCGGGGGGTCGTGGGGGATGGTGGTCCGGTGGCCGGGCCCCTCACTCGGGGACTGGTCGGGGCACTTCGGCCGGGCTCGGGACCTCCCTGGGTCCTGGGGGGTCGGTGGCATCCCCCTGGTTGGGTTCCCTCCTGGACGGGCTCACCCTTCCTCAATGTGCTGGCTCAGCAACTCTGTACTCCAGTTGACTAACATGCATGTGATTATGGTGTTCATTCACTAATAAGTTTGATAGACACACTATAGGACACACTAATGCCTTGTTCTGGAATCACTAACAACAACACGTTATGCTAACTCACAGGTTCTTACAGGTGTTTAGACACTAAAAAAAGAATCCCACTACACCACTCATCGGTAGCACTCCCTTGCTCATTTCCCACATCCTGTCCTGCCCTTTTCTGTCCTCTCTTGTTCTCTTGGTTATTTATTGCATGTCCTTACCGGGTGCCCCCCCTCCCCCCAATCTACAAATGACTGTTATAATGTTACTTGTGTTCAAATAGCTAGACTGTCTCACTATTGTTCTGCTGTGGTTGGAATTTATGTTAACATTTCATTTTATTCCTACATTTGAGCATTTTTCTGTATATTACTTGAATTATTGTGCATCGAAGATAAGATACCAAAAGTATCTAGTTCATGTCCCTGTTTGACATTCAGTTTAATTAGAGTTTATGTTCATTCCAACATTTGTTACAAAGCTACAGTGGTGTACTTGTTGTTTTTTAATAGCTTAGACTACCAGTACTAATCTTGGCTTGATATGCACTGGTCCTGTCAAAAGTGTGTGTGTTGGACAGAACCCATACATAATTAACATAATTAAATAGAATCTAAAGATTTGCACAGTTTGTGCATCACGATTTCATGGTTCAATTCACTGCACTGCTCGTCCTGGTGTGTGCACTTTGGTTACCAGAGGGCAGTATAATACATAGACATAATGATGAAACGTAGAAGAACTAAGCTCCAGTAATATTAGTCGTTTTTCATAGAGGGTAAATAATGTCTGTGAGTATTGTTGTATGCTCTTTATGCATGTTTTGCTACCGTTTATACTGTATGTTGTTTAAAGGTTTAGAACTACTGCAATATCAATTATAGATTTGTTAGTCCGTCTGTAGCGTTTCCATTCTGTTAGCATTAAGATAGCGGATTAGTCAAAATTATTATTATATATGGTTTAGTTTGATATACAAGTGTAATCTTCTCAATTTTATGTTTAGTTTTACAGTAAACCCCAACTGCGATGGGCAACAAACAGCTTGAAACAAACATTTGGTCTCTTTTTTTTTTTTTTTTGAAGAATTCCTCACTATCTGCTGCTTCGCTCCCACCATCTAATGCGTTTAACTAAAGTTTTTGCTCACAACTCAAGACAAAAATCCAAACAACGGCTCGTTTTGCGATTAAACTCATTAATTAGGGTCAATGGTAAGTCAAGGTACCACTGTTTTCTTTTTTCTTTTATTTATTTTTTTCCCCAATAAATACAGATTACATGTTCTCCTCCTCTATGCCCAGACCCCGGCGGAGAGGCCCCGTAAATGGAGACGAGTGTTACTTCTGGAGAACCACAGGTTGCCATTTCGGGGAGAAGTGTCGCTACAAACACATTACCGATCACAAAGGCAATGACAGGAAGCCGTGGCAGCCTTAAACTGACGTTTGCCTCCCTAGTTGACAGAAAACTGGGACACACCGTCAATGGAACTGGATGGTACGCTACTAAGCAGACCAGCGTCGCTCGACCAGTATATAATTTACCCTGGTAAAAACGGAGCACAGAAGTCAAGATCAGTGCCAGCACTCGGGTTGAAACGCAGGAGAAGTCAAGCATGTGCCCCAAAATCCACTGGGAATGTGATGACTTTCACTGCAAAACAAAGCAATAACAGCATCGCCCCATGGTGACATGCTGACTGCTCTGTGCCTTAAGGGACCAAACCTCAAAGACGCACGGACCGATGTATTCTATTGGTTCTGGTCTGTACAACAGTGAACAAATGATTGTATTAGTTTGTACACAACAGAAGAGTATTAGGCTACGCTGAAAATAAAGAAATGGGAGAATTACAAGAGAAAAAAAGTCAAGTTACAGGAATAAAGTTTGGAATGTACGAGAAAAGAAAACAAGAGATACAGTATGAGACTAAAGTCAGAACATTGAGTGATTGCCGGAAGTGCCACGTAGATGTAAAAACCACTCTTCTGGTTTTTGTCTCATAATATTCTGGCTTTCGTCTTGTAAAATGAAAACCTTTTGTAAGTATCAGGGTAACTTTGTGTGTAATATTACGGCTTTATTCTTAAAAAATGAAATTTTTTCTCGTTATATTACGATTTAGATTTTCCCAAATGACAACCTTTTTTCACATGGACATTTATTTCTGTAAACTGCAACCTTTTTTTTGAATTACGACTTTATTCTCCTACAATGTTTTTCTCTCCAACTCCAATTTTATTGTTGCAACAATTATTTTCTTATAAAATTGCAACTGTTGTAAAATGAGACCATGTCATATAAAATCTTTTTTCTTGTGATATTACAACTTCTTTCTAGTAAAATTACAGCTATTCTTTTAAAATGCAGAGCTTTGTTTTTTTTTTTTTTTTTTTACACCGGTGTAAAATGACAACTATTCTTATATAACCTTAGATATAATTCACCCCCCCCCCCCAAAAAAAAAATCCTAATATGATTTTATTCCCCTAAAATATATTTTTTCCCTCATAAGTAACTACTTACTTTTTGATAAAATTACATGGTTAGTCCCATAAACTGACATTTTGCTTGTAACATTCTGGTAATTTTTTCAAATGTCTTTATTCCTTGCAATAGTCTGACTTCCTTCTTATACAGTTCTTTTTTTCCTCATAGTATTACACCTTTATTCTCAGATGTGAAATGAGGACATTGTTCTTGTAGTGTGACCTTTTTTCATGTAAAATTTTTTTTTTATTACCCTTGTAATTCTGTGACTGTATACTTGCAGTATCATTCTCGTTATTTCTTTTCAATGTGGCCTTAAAACTTTGTGGAACAACCAGACTGAAACTTTAGTTGTACTTTTCATCATCAGTCTTTCCTTAAAACTGGACTGCATGCTTTTTGTCGTCATCAACCGCCCCATCCTTTTTGTTTTGATTCTTCTAGCCAGTTAAAAAAATAAACTGACAATGAATTTAAAAAAAAAATCCAGGCACCCGATACTAATTCCTGTATCCAACGAAATGGCCACTTTATTATACTTTTTTTTTGCAGTGGAAACAAGTCACTGCTGAATCTATGCAAGCAAAATGCTGGCTGACTTTTTCTGATACATGTTTTGGCCTTCCCCCATGTTGCCATGATGCACATAAAGAAAAGCAGTGTTTGTGATCTCTCAGTATTTCTTTGAACCAAAGAATCTGGTGGCTCTGCACGAAAAAAAAGGCCTTTGCACCAACACTAGCACATTAAAATTGGTGTCATCCAACAGCAACATAACTGAATATTCTCGTTTAGGCCTACACTATGTTCATAAGTAATAGTAACAATATTTATTTCCTATTTATAGATGTTGATCTTTTTTGAGTCCTGCCATAAGGACAGGTTGAACAAATGTTTAGTACAAATGTTTATTGTTAGACAAGCATTCTTATTAAGCACACTTTAAATGTTAACACTGTTTGTGGCACTTCTGCTTCTCGTCCATTATTTTCTGCCTTATGGTTTTTAAAAAAAAAAAAAAAAAAAAAAAAGAAATTGGACAACAGACTTGATGATTGATCACATTTGCTTAATATACTATATTGTTGCTTTTATTTGTGTTTTACCCATTTTCCAAGTGTTATTTCAGGAAAAGGGATTTTCAATTTCGATGTGCACATTTAGTGACCTGCGCACTGCATTGTTAATCCATGACATATTTTGTATTATCGTCACTGCACTGCAATAGTGTTTTGTATTTAATAAATGTTTTTTCAACTACATTACCCACGTTATCTTGTCAGGATTTTCTATGATTTTCTTGTTTCCACAGGGTGGCAGTGTTGCTCATGCAAAATTTCCACAGTTCCCAATCTCACCCTGTCAAAAGATTGCATTTTTCCCTTCCCTCAAATGCAAGATTTCCATCCATCCAATTATTTCTTGGCAGCTTTATTAACCCTGTGAATGTATGTCTGAGTCTGGAAGCAAACAAAGGGACTTGTTACTCATATTAATGTACTGCATGCTCCTGCTGAAAGGATTGGTAGAAATACACTACTTGAATTCAGCATTTTTGTATACATTACAAAATTGAGGATGTTTGAAACTTAAATATTGGTGTACTATGACCTTGAACAAAATCTACAACAATCAATTTCATCAGGTGTATTGTCACTTCTAGTTGAAGTTTACTGTAAAACTAAACTTAAAACACAGAATAACCACAAAGCTACCTTATGAAAGTCCACTAGCTTAATGCTAACACATGATGGGAAACGCCATAGATGGGCTAATAAAACTACCATCAATATTGCAATAGTTAATAAACCTTTAAATTATATTCAGTATTTAACACAAACTGTGCAGCAGCACAAGCAGAAAAAAGCATATAAAAATGTTTACAGGCATTTGCTCTGAAAAATGTCTAGTATGACTAGCTTATTTGCGATGGTCTTCATGTTTCATCATTAAATCTGTGTATGTACACTATTGCCAAATGTATCCTCTCACCTGCTTTGACTCGCTTAATACTTTCTTATTTTTAATCCGTAGGGTTTAATATGACATCTCTCTATCCTTTGCAGCCATGACATCTGAAAGTCTTATGGGAAGGTTTTCTAAAAGGTTTAGGAGTGCATTAATGAAAAGTTTTGAGAATTCTTCAAGAAGCGGATTTGCAATATCACACACTGATGTTGGACAAGAAGGCCTGACTCTGTTCTAATTCATCCAAGAGGTGTTGTAGGTTGAGGTCAGGACGATGTGCAGGCCCCACCAAACTCTCATCGATGATTTTATGGACCTTGCCTTGTGCACTGGTGCGCAGACATGTTGGAACAGGAAGAGGCCATTCTAATGCTGTTTGCACAAAATTAATGTAAGATATAATATAGTCGAACCTCTAAAGATTCTGGATGAAAGTTACTTTGCTGCATCCTAAGTCACAATTCCACAAAATGTAAAGGTTGTGTTTTAAGTCAGCTGCTGTCGAACTAATTTTTGTCGCTGGCCACATCTTAGTTATGGTTTCCCTCAGATGGCCGTTATGACTGTGAAACTAATTGATGGATGGCTAGTTTTGAAATCAGAAGCCAGTAAAAAAAAAAACTGTTCAACTGTAATTCAATTTGATTTAAAAGGGGGATTGGTAACAGAAAAATGTTGAAAAAATATGTCAACGCTTTTATAAGTGGCAACAATTTGCAATTTTGGTATATTATCTAGAAACATGAAGTCGACGCACATGATTTGCTTTCGTGGGCCACATAAAATGATGTGGCAGGCTGGATCGTGCCTACAGGCCTTGAGTTTGACACCCGTAATTAGTCAAATTTTATCAGACATACAGTATAAGTGGACGGCACGGTGGTTGACTGGTTAGCATATCTGCCTCACAGTTCTGAGGACTGGGGATCAAATCCTCTCCTCGCCTGTGTTGGAGTTTGCATATTCTCCCCATGCCTGCGTGGGTTTTCTCCGGGTACTCCGGTTTCTTCTCACATCCCAAAAACATGCATGGTAGGTTAATTGAAGACTAGATTGCCCATAGATGTGAATGGCTGTTTGTTTATATGTGCACTGCGATTGGCTGGCGACCAGTTCAGGGTGTACTCCGCCTCTTGCCCGAAGATGGCTGGGCAAGGCTCCAGAACGCCCGTGACCCTAGTGAGGAGAAGCGGTACAGAAAATGGATGGATGCATACAGTATAAGTGCAAAAACACGTTAACCGCTTAGAAGGAGACGTGTATTAAATTTCACCGTATGATTATGTATTAGGTACAGGGAAGTGCAGGAACCGGAGTTCTTGCTGAAGACTCGTGTTGTGTAAGTGTAAAAAGAAGTTAACTATACAGTATATTAATGGTGCACTCACCATATTCATGTTGACTTTAGTTTTAGCCATATTTTACGGGACTTGGACTTGTCAAAATTTGGTGGACCCCCCACATATTGTATTTGCGTTTGCCATTCGCACAGTCTATTTAGGGATTTTGGGGAGGAACCCGTGTCCCATAATTTGCGGAAACCCCCGCTTATTTGCATTGTTTGACCTGATCCCCTGCACCCTCTGAGTTTTTTTATTCATAGCAATGAGAAGAGAGCATCAATTATTCATGGAATTTCGCAGGGGTCCTCAGGGTTTCCAACTATTAGTGTTGAGCTGTTGTCCATTTCCTAAAAAGAAGACAAACAATTGTTGCGCTTTCCTAAAAAGAAAAGATTTAAGTTGTTGATGTTTCATAAATGTCATAAAATCTTTTTCCTGTTGACACAAAATATAAGCCATTTCCTTACGCGATCAAATGTGAAGCAAAACATAAGCTTAAAACCAAATTATTTTATGTAGTTAACTGTGAGTTTTGGTGCCTTTTATACCCTTGGTGATTATACATTTATGTGGTTTCACCATTATACAATCTTGCGTTATGTAGATGCTCTCTTACTTAGAGTGTCACAAGATTTGCCAACGCCTCACGTGATTTTGTGTATGAATACCAGTGTACGATGGTGCCTTGAGATTAGAGTTACATTTTTTTTTCTCTGACCATGCTCGTAACTCAGAACCATCTCACATCATCATCACTCATTGAAATGAATGGAATTGCCATTAATCTGTTCAAGCCTCACCCCAAAACAAAACAAAATTGGAATGTGTTTTAATAAGGAAAATAGAACTCTATAATATTGTACTTTATAAAAAACATAGAGTAATAACAAAAGCAGTTTGTGCATCATGATTCAATGCTTCAGTTCAATTCGTTGTGCTGCTCCTTCTGGTGTGCCCACCTTGGCCACCGGGGGCAGTATAATAGTCATGGAGACAAAGAATCATTTCAATGCTACTGTTTGACTCATTGACTCAAAGTTGCATTTGATTAGTCATTTTTTTTGCTGAGGATAAAGAATATATGCCTGTGAGGATTGTATTAATGTTTGTCTATGTGTGTTGTGCATATTTTGTATTCAAATGTCAGTTGCATAACGGAGTGTTAGCCCATTAATGCCATTTTCCACTATTTATTAGCATTATGTTAGCATTTTTAAGGTAAAGTTGTTGTAAATACACTAATTGAATTTTAGTTTGGGAGTAAATTTCAACTGGGAGTGGCATAAAACCGCTTGAAGACTTTTTTTTTGAAGGATTGTTTATCTGGCAAACTGCTGCTTATTGTGAAGTGAATTGAGTTCAGTGCCACCATACAGCGCTCGGATCTCAGGTTTGCGCTCGCAAGTCAAAGCAAAAAAACCAAAACAAAAATTGACCGTACAGCTCATATGACCCAAAATGTATAAGTCTGGTCACTTGTAATTTGAGGCACCACTGTACCTCGTAAACTGTGTATGACTTTTGAGGCGTGTTTTTCTAGGAATTGCTCGTCCAATTCCGGGACTATCTGACTTTTGATGTTCCACTGTACACTAGCTTGCACAAGTGCATTTTTTCCCCCTTCTCCGCTCTTTGATTTGAATGTAAAAGTTTAGCCAGCTTTTCAGGGAGCGGGGGGAGGCGGGGCGGGCTGCGGTCATATGGAAAGGCGGCTTGTTTATTGTTGGAGCGCATGTCTGGATTTGATGCCTCCACAGATTGCGGCAAGCTCGGTTGTAGTAATTAGAGAGGTCAAAAAAGAGAGCGACAGCGGTTTAGCGACCTAGTGGTTGGCACGTGTGCCTCATAGTCCTGGGGTTTGCAGTTCGAATCTGTGCTCTGGCCATCTTGCGCTGACTTTACATGTTCTCCCAGTGCTCGTGTGGGTTTTTTCCCCACATCCCCAAAACATGCACGTTAGGTTCATTGAAGACTGTCGATGTCGTGAATGGCTGTTTGTCTATATGTGCCTTGTGATTAACTGGCAACATCTCTAGGGTGTACCCTGCCTCTCACCTTAAATCAGCTGGGATTGGCTCCACGACAGAGCACAAATGATAGAAAATGGATGGATGTAAAAAAGAGGCAGCTGCTGTCTAAGTGTGCTTGAATGAGTGTGAAAGGCAGCATCAATACAACACATACACATGCATAGTACTGCTATTTTAAACCAAGCACCTCCTTTCTCTTTTTATATTAATACCTCGTTCACTTTCCTCCTCCTCTGATTTGGTCTCACTAATAGGGGGTCTGCTTTTCCTGTACGGCTTTACCAGTCAGGGCGGGACCACCGGCTTTCCCACCTCGTCCCTGCCATCGTTCACACGCACACACAAACATCCCAATTACAGCCTTTTTACACATGCACAAAAAGTCACACATCCAATGCAGCAAGGTAGAAATCTGCACGGACGTACAGCGTGTCTAAGAATAAACCAGACCGCCTTAAAAAAAGGATGTCGCCGAGGTTTGCTTCAAACCCGAAATAGTTCATCAACACAACGCCCCATGGCCAAACTTGACCATGTACCTAATTTGGGACCAAATGACTCAACAAAATAAATAAACAAACAGGTCTTAAAGATATGGATGGGTCCCAAGTTGCGCTAGAGTGACCCCTGTTCGGAAAAACCATAAAGGAGCAACGAGTGTCCGTCACGTTTGTCATCTCCACTGATGAGTCTTTCTGCTTCCTATAGCGTGATGATACGTTTGACAATAGTAACATACTCTTGGCTCGGGGTGGTATGTCGTTTTCTCATCTGTCACGTTCACCGTGGCTACATCTGAGGCCGGGGCTATTTTGAACGTCGGTGGTTTGCGGTGCTTTCGACAAGGAAATATCTACGTTGCGGTACAGGGAGCTTCTTTAAGGCAGTTGCAACTCTGGATATTTGAATCTATTCTGGAAGCGAGGCCTTCCTGTTGGTCACATGCATGTTCAACCCCCTCTGCGCTTGTGTAACACACTTTTGCGTTAGCTTGTGTAAAAGTGTGAGCGGCCAATCGGAGAGCGCAATAAAACTTACATTTGAAAAATTGCCTGATATAGTTGAAATTTCAATTTCCTCAGAAATTTTGGGTAACACTCTGCGATATAGTGGGACCGCGAAGCGTATACCATGATATAGCGGGAATTACTGTAAAACAAAACACTGCTAAGATGAAAAACTAATGACAAAGACCCGAAGCAATTTTTACCATCCTTATGTGTAACAAGTTTAAAAATAAGTCAAAGATACTGGGGCTGTCTTTTTCTCTTCAGCTGGAACTGGGGCCTTAGACAACGTGGAGGGAATGATGAACAGTTCCAAATAGCAGTCAGTATTAGCACAAAACCAGGGAAGCCTACCAGAACATCTGAACTTTATTTGGCTGGGGATTATTATAGGCACTTTAAATGCAAGTGGCCGGTGTGTGCTGACTTCCGTTTAACATAAGTTTGAATGTCATATGCCACATCTGTTATAAGAGGGTGTGCACACTTGTACAACCACATTATTTCAGTTATTTTCTTACTTACCCGCTCCAAAAAAAACAAAAAACAAAACAACACCACAGTTGAGTTGTACAGGTTATAGGCCACATTTAATAGGGGCAAAATAGATGAAGGTTTGTATAGATTTGTATAGATTTAAAAAAATATATATATAACAATCTGCCATTTAAACAGGGGTGTTTAGACTTTTTATACCCACTGTATATGCCCTAGAATCTGAACCTTGAAATGATACCTCATTATCGTGACATTACAGCTTTTTCTGCAAAGGTTTGGGAGTGACAAAAGTAATTGTGTTGCTGTGAAAACAATTGGCAAACAAATTGTTGCTTCCTGAATGGAAAACATTGTTGACTCCATCTCGCGCCCGTTTCCATTCAGTTCACTCCGTGCCCACAATTGCATTTGTCTGCAAAAATAACCGAAGCCTCCTGGGCGTCTTATCTCGTCAATAAACGCACAATCTAAAGCTTTGGTTTTTTTTTATTTACACGAGAGATGTGAAGGGAAAGGCAGCAAGGAAGGAGGGAGGGAGCGAGGGGAGTCAAGGAGGAGATATATGGCGAAGGAGGGATTGAAGTGAGATTTTTTAGCAGACACACTGCTTCACTCAAGACGTCCACGACTGCACACGCACACACTTTTCTGCTTGACAGGTAAGTGAACTTTCACCTTGATACTTTAATATTTTACATTTCGTGTATTGGTCTCATTTGTATTCATGTGTAGTATCCGGTTGTTAGGAAGATTTGTATTTATTATTGTTATTATTATTATTTTTACACACTTTTGAAGGCTCTGTGCTGTAGTTTCAAAGTGGTTCCCTCTCTGATTTCCCCAAGTCAGCATATGTACATAAACAGATGTCACGCACCTGGTATTGTAACTGTGGCCTGCAGTGATTTACTGGTGCAGTCCGGGACCACATTTTGAGTCCCCGCGCTTGTTAACCTCCAATTAAAACCTTCCCCACTGCACCGTTTTTCATCTTGATTTGTTGATTTTTCACATGGCTTGCAATACAAACTCATCTCTATTGCGTGACATGCGTTTGTGTGCGTTGAATACATTGGAATCCAGGGCACGTTCACAGGAAAATAATGTTGAATTCACATATTGAGAAGCATAACTGGTGGGTTTATTCTGCAACCGAGCAGGCAGACAGAGACACTTGTTTGTCCAGAAGATGTCATTGTTGCTCTTTTAGAAATTAGGCCTATCCTCTCAGCGTTCTTCATTTCAAGCACTCTACAATGATATCCAGAAATATGAGTCAAGCATTCATCCAAATCTGAGTCAAATATATAATTTGAACCACTGTCATCTCTGACAAAATTGGGATTTTTCATGCTTTTTAAAACACTTTTAACTGCCCTACAAATGTAAAAAAATAATTATAATGAAATAGAAGTGACGTATCGGTAGCACATAGAGAAGTAGACAGTGAGGCTTGGTGAAGACAAGTCGACTTTTTAATGCCACACGCTTTTTAACATTTTTAATGTTTTTAATGCAAATGTAAAAAGAAGTCAACCACTGTTTTAATTATATACAATGATATTTGACGGGGGCAGCACGGTGAACTAGTGGTTAGCTGACTCACAGTTAATAGTTTCGGGGTTCAAATCTCAGCTGTGGTTTTCCTGTGCTTGTGTGGGTTTTCCACGGGTACTCTAGCTTCCTCTCACATTGCGAGCATGCTTCACATGCGTCTTAGTTTCACTGAAGACTCGAAATTGTATACAGTAAGTGTGAAAGTCATCTTTCTAATCACTGAAACCCTATAATGAGGTCTGTCTCTTCTAGTCAAGCTGAAAATTCACACGAAGTCCAAAATAACTCCAAGGCAGTAATTTGACCTTAAAATGGATGGATGCATAGAATATTGAAATCTGGAAAAATATGCTGCAAGTGACCCGTAGGGTGTTTTACCTTCTTCCTCCTTAGACGCCCTCCTCTCCCGTCACAATGTCCCTCGCCATCTGCTCCAGCTGCTTGCTGTTCCTCTTCTTGGTGTCCCTCTCTGCTGGCGAGCCGAGGCGCACCGTTTCCGGTCAGCGCAGGGCGGCGCGCGCACCTGCCGCCAAGGTGCGTCTGGCGGGAAACTTTGCGCGGGAGCCTCACGAGGGTCGCGTGGAGGTGCTGCACAACAACACGTGGGGCACCGTGTGCGACGACGAAGTGGACATCAACCTGGCCAACGTGGTGTGTCGAGAGCTGGGCTTCCAGGGCGGCGTCACGTGGGCGCACAGCGCCAATTATGGAGAAGGACAGGGTAAGAAAAACACTTTGATCCCGCTGAATTGATACTGTAATAGGAGATCTGGCATTTATTGCCCGTTTACACAGAATTGAGTGCAGCGAAACATTGCTGGACCTTATTATTATTTCTTTGCATAGCCTGTGCGACAATTGCTTTTTAACACAACATGGTGGGAGAAGTTAGTGTCAGGTGTTAAAATTCCCACTGTCCCCCGCGGAATTCACACAGGGTGACTTCCGAAGCCAGGGAATTGCCAGGTCACCTTTATTACCCACATTCTGCCATTCACACAGAAGAGCAAAACGGGAAAATGACAACTTTGGGACGCAGCGTAAAAGGGGCTGTAATTAAATTGACTGGTGAAAGCTCAAGCCATACCGCATTAATGAGTGATTGTTGTCGCAGCTTACGTAAACCTCCCTCCTAAAGCTGGCTGTACAAAAACGATCAGAGACGTAACTACTTCAAATGTGTGCGATAATTGTTGCAGTCAACCACATTTTTGAGAGGCCAAGTATGTTGTATGACCGATTGTTGTATGACCAACTGACGAAAAATACCCAACGAGACCTGAAATCACTCCAAATTCAAATGTTAAAACTGGGCTTAAATCAGGCTTAATACGTACAACGTATGCCCATCTTCGCTAAATCGTTGATACATTAAAGCCTTGATCCACCATCCAGTCGAGTTTGGTCTGGGTTGCAAATGATTGTTTTTCCATTGTGAAAACTGCTGTGGTACACAAACAACTGATTCATGTTGTACACATTTTTGGCACTTTTTAGTAAGCTCGCTGAAGGTTCAACGTTATTAGCGATAGAGTGGTCAACTTTCAACTTGGGTTCAGTCCCCAGTTTCAATTCAATTTCAGTTGAAGAATCCTGGATGACCAACAATGTACATTTAGCATTTAACGCCCAGTTAAAAGGTTGCATTAGACCCACTCGTGATTGGAGGATCGTCTCTTCTCTGTGACAATGGAAAGAACACCGAGCATGTAATGATACACACGACTGACTTTCCTCGGATCGATTCCCACTGAGCGACTGTCAGGATAAATGAGAGTCTGAATGGTTGACCTCGATTGACTGGTGCCCAGTCCTTGTCTGCCGGGAAAGGCTCCATCTACTTGGAACAGTATGGATCAACGAACACTGAACACTACTTTTCCCAGACAAAGCATGTCTTCAGCTGCATGCTGGGAAGAAAGAACACAAAACATTGGAAGTCGTCCATCATTGTCGTTACTATGTCGTGTTTCTCTTCTCTGTTGAATTCATTGTGGTTTACGCCACGTGATGTCACACTAGTCACTGTCGCCCATGTTGGAAAAGCAAAACAGATCAAGGCTGACAGGCTGTTGCCTGGTGGAAATGTAGCTTAAATGATCATTGATTGTCATACAGCTTGACATGCAGTGGCAAACGTCAGTCATCATCAATGTTTCATGTTGGTCCAAATGCAATTACAGTACCACATATTGGACCAGTTCCTCCCAATCTAAATACTTTCAAACATGCCACACGGCTTACCGTACGCCAACAGCAGTAATTAAGACACCCGAAATAACTGACATCATAAAGGCACAAAGATGTCATCTCATTAAGGTCGCCCAGCAGCCTGGAGGAGCTCATGCATGAATAAAAAAAAGTGGGGACATTTGTTTTGGAGTAACGACAGCATACGCTTGACCATATTTCTGTAACACTTGCTGCGGTTTATGAGCATTCTTTACTGCTGCTTTTAAATCCAAATTAAAGAGGACGCAAAATGAATTTGAGAGGCATGGTCATAAAATACTCAACTTCTGAACACGCCGCGAAGGTGCAACCCTTAATCATGCTGCCAGTTAAAGTCATACATGAGGATCACTTTTCAGAGCTTGTGTGGTCTGTTTCCAGAACAACCTTGACTGGATAACATACTTAATAGCAACTTACTTTCCTCTGCCAAGGTCCCATATGGATGGACAATGTTCGATGCAACGGTTCTGAGAAGTCCCTAAAGGACTGCAAGCACAACGGCTGGGGGGTGAACGACTGCAAACACTCTGAAGACATGGGGGTGGTGTGCACCGCGGAGCACAGGCGGGAGCAGAGGACCAGCACCCGAGACCACAGCAACGCCATCAGCTCCAATGGGAATCCCTCGCCCCAGTGGCAAGGCCTCGTGGCCACCCGCAGGCACTCTGGATACGGCTATTATGCGAATGGACATCCATACGAAGTCCCCAGGATCCAGAGGCAGCAACTTTACCAGGCATGGCGGCACACCACTCACGAACACTCCACAACTGTTTAATTTTCCGTCTGTAAAAACTGTTCACTTCCTTCCATCAGGGTCACAGTAAGGTCCGAATCGAGGAGGTGCGCCTGAGGCCCATCCTCATGTCGACCAAGAAGAAGAGCTTGGTGACCGAAGGCGTGATAGAAGTGAAGCACGCGGGCAGATGGAGGCAGGTCTGCGATATGGGCTGGAGTTTGAACAGCAGCAGAGTGGTGTGCGGGATGCTCGGCTTTCCTGACGCCGCGCAGCCCGTCCTCAAAATGTACAAGTGAGTAGGTATCTTTTCCTGCAAGAAGCCCAGTAGAACACTTCCCAGCTGTCTACAGGCAGTGTTGGGCAAGTTGGGTAATTACGTTCAACACTGTCTCTGAATTGTTTATACGTGACACTACTTCTCAGTTACTTTCATGAAAAAAACTTAAATTCTTAAGTCAGTGTTTACATGATCTTTAGGTTTTTGTCAGTTATGGAAGCATATTAATCTCTTCAGGCATGGCCGTCAATCACACACAGTATGGTTGGCCTGACTATGAGTGTTTTATGGCGAATCATCAAACTTTGCTAACACGCACCACCCAGTGCAATGGAAAAAAAAACAACAACCTCAAATGCCTCACAATTCTGTATAGTATTGCCCATCTTTCTCATATAAGGGGTCCCAATTTGGTTGCAATTGGACAAACTCTCTAGGACAAGTTTACTAGTGAAGGATCCCTGGTAATGGCCAAAATGACCTTAGAATGGCTGCCTCAAACCAAAATGGCAGACTTCCAGTGTACTTTTTGGGTGTGGGTTCTTGAGACTTTTTTGTGGGTCTACTCATGATAGACATGTCTGCCAAATTTCATGTTGCTAAGCCAAACTTGATTTAAAAATAAATAAATCAGTTTGTGCTTACGGAGCCAGTTTTTTGGGCGTCAAGCTCACAGGTGTAAATTTTCACCAGGATTAACACGCCTGAAAAATTTGGTGGGTTATTGAATATGGAAAAGCCCACAAAATTTGGGGGGGATTTGAATAATAATGACAAATAAATGAAGCTATTGTGGGAGAACATTCCCACCACGTTCCTAAAATAAAATAACCAAGTAAATCACACACTGACTGACATTACGAGCAATGACACATATACAGGGATTGAGAAGCCAGCCAATGGACAATCAGACGCAGGCTTACACTGAAACCTGAATCAGAGAGAGAGGAGTGATGTGTGTACTGACTGAGTTCATGGAATCTTGGGTGATTTTTAAAAGGCAAATAGCGGTGCTTTTTATAGGTCGTAAATGGTGTCCGGAGAAAGTATGACTTATGGTCATCACACGGTTAAAATGTAACAGGTGTAATGTTATGAAATATTACTTTTAATGCATTGGGATTACAGCATTACAGCTAAAAGCCATACGTGTTAGTCCCTCTGGCAACATTGTCTACAGGTATCTGCATCGCAGTTAAATGATGAAGAAGTCAGAATAAAAGAATAAAAAGCAACGAGCAATGGCGTCCGGTTAAGAGGCAGAATAAGTAAAAGCCTTCTGTCACGCTTATCTCCCGCCCTCAGACACGTTTCCATGAGTGTTTCCCTCCTCTCCTCAGCCTCGGGGGTAATGATAAGGGGCATCGCTGTCCCCCCAGCAAAAAGCTTTTCTTTTCACCTCTTTCCAGGCAAATCAACCCCTGCGCACCTCATTGCCTCTGCGTCTCTCCGATGCTATCTCCGCTCCCCAGACAAAAAAAAAAACTACGCTTTTAATTTTGGATCCCTGTCCCGAGGTGTTATATCACCTCCTGATTGTGCTTTAACTGTTCCGTCAATACGGTGGTGGGAGGCCAGATTAAGTTGTGTGTGAAGTCGCCCATTTTATTGGTGGTAGAGAATCTGCAGCTTTGAGTCAGCGATGCTGCGCTCAACTTTTTACATCCTCTCCCGACGGTAGGCTACCATTCAGGCTGTGCCAGGGTTTATTATTTTTTGATATATCATTGCGTGTGCTCGCACTGTCCACATTAGATGCACCTGCACAGTCTAATGCAGGGAGTCCTAAATGATTGACAATGCACTATAAATGCTGGCGTTTTTTTTTTTTTGTGACTACGGGGGTGTGTGCCAGCCCAGGAAGAGCGGATCCGCACGTCCCAAGTTACTGTTGCAAAAACCAAGCAAATCAAGTTGATTCCTGACTAAATTTCAAGCAAGTCAGGTCAAGTCATTACTTGGATTAAACAAGTCCTAAGTCAAACCATACAATCTTGCTCAGTTACAACATAGTGTGTATTTGCCACTTCGCACTCACAGTCTCTGTACTTTTGTTAGTTAGCTTTACGAACACATTCACAATTCACATTATTTAATGGTCCCAATCCAGTCTCCCTATTGTCTATTGCTTTATAGTCTTCTCAATAAAACGCACAACCGACATGAAGCTTACTTAATGTTTGACCGGCTATCGGTTAGCTAAACTGTGACCTTAACGTAGCTTAAGCCCGGTACACACATAAAGACAATCGGCCTGTTTTTGTGCCAATTCTGCCCCTTCCCCGACCAAGCATTTGAAACGCACAACAATTTTATATATTATAAAATGTTCCTATAAGATTGTCCTTAGGTCTGATGTGTGTCATTCTCTTTTTACCGATATTATCAAAAAGCATACCCGTAATTCTTGAATCCACGAATAATCTTCAGAACTGGGAACGAAGTGTAAAGATAAGTTTAGCGACTTAGTATTTGGCAAGGCATGTCATGTGACTTGAGTCCCCCACCTGTGGGGTAGGTGGCTAGAAAAGTCTGGGAAATCTGACCCAATCGTATTGTATCAGTCAAATTCTGTCTTTACAGCCTCTTCTAAATAGAAAAAGAAGGTATCCTAAAATAAATACTAGAAACTATCCTTTGGAATTTGGTGTCGTAATCGCCTTCAAACCATAATGATGTGTCTAAAACTGCCTCCCCCCCCCTTTCTGTCTCCACAAAGGATCATACTATTTGCTCTTTCACACTCAGCATGCATCAGCATTTAAAAGGCCCACCATTTACTGTAGGTATTGTGAAACACTTGGTTTCCACAATGGCATCCCAGCAGTGGTTAAGCACAGTCACCTCTACAACAAGGATGTCCATTTCACTAAATGTCCTTGATTGACTATTGGTATGGGTATCAGTTAATCATCAGCGAATTGTTGCTTCGACTGTATATGCTCTGCCATTGGCTTTCGATCAGTCCAGAGCGCACCTCGCCACTCGCCCAAAGTCAGCTGGGATAGGCGCCATCTCACATGCGAGCCTTATAGCTGTTCTTCTTTAGGTCACAGACTAGTTGAGGCTGACTCACCACCGCCTGGACTGATTTCAGCCACGTAGTGCACTCCATTTTGTCCCACTGACTTCTACACACAATTAATCATACATAAACAACATAACTAATAAGGATCAATCAATCAAACAAGGGTTTTAACCTCTTTTGATCCATTTTGTGTGGACTTAGCTTAAGTTTCCCAGTGCCTGTGTGTGTTCTTTGTGTGAGCCTCCTCCCATAGATTGAAAATATGCATGTTAGATCCTCTGAAGACAAAATTGTATAGAAGTCCAATCAGTCCCTTCGCGGATGATCCACCTGTCTGTTTGAATTACTTCAATCTGATGTTACCGAATCTGAATGGTAGTTTCTCCTTGTTTTGGTGCAGGGATGTTTATCTACAAGAGCATACCAACCGCGCTCTTTCTGCACTTGGTTTGTTTTGCTCATTGTAAGCACAGACTGAATTAGATACTGTAATTAACCCATGTGAGCAACCACAACAATTCCTTTTCAGGCAATATGACCTTGACATTTTTTGGTAACATCTTCACCCGTGACTGGAAGCCAAGAAATGCTTATGGGAATCATGTTGCATGGTTTTGACCATCGGGGACACACCCCCATCTTCCTCCACCTTGCTCAAAAGCCATTCTTAGCAATCCTTAACTGGGCCGCATCTCTGGGGGCCGCCTGTATGTCTTGGATGCGAGTCTGAAGATGCTGTAATTGCAGGGTTGTCAGGAGTGAGGCTCGCTGGGGTTTGTGCTCTGAATGGGAAAAAAACACCCTCCATTATAAACAAGCCACACCAGTTGGATCTAATTTTCACTTGCTTGTGTGAAATATCTTGAATTGTGGTTGCTGTACAAGCTGTTGAATCAGCAGTCGACCGACTTTTGTCATCTGACTTTTGATTTAGGGACTTTTAACCCTGTAAGGATATTTAATGCCATTAATTTTTTATGTTTTACTTTCAAGTTATTTGAGCTGTTACGTCGTATTTGCAGAGGATATTCTTTTTAGAACTTTCATGTATGTGCTTTAAATTAGCCTAAAATGCAAAGTTACACAGAGACTGACACATTTTTTCATTTGTGACAAAAAATGTCTGCCTTTATTTTTTAAATTGTATTATTATTATTATTATTATTTTAAGGCTAACACATAATGTGAAATGCCACAGACGGGCAACCGAGTAGCATCTGTGTCGAATAACCCTTATAACGCTTTTAACGGATATTTGAACACAAATGGTGGAGCAATGCATGTAGACAGACAATACAACAATAATCAAAGGCATATATTCTTTAATCTGTGCTAAAACTGACCAATATTACTGCGGCTTACTGAGGAGCTGAGACGTCTCCATTGACAGTATATCCATGTCTGTTTAATACTGTCCCCTGGTGGCCAAGCCGAGCACGCTAAAAGGAGCAGCGCAATGCCTGTTAACTTGAAGCAGATAATCTGGTAAAAACTGTTTATCTTTATATTCTATTTAATTATGTTATGTTATGTCCAAAGTACAATATTATAGTGCCATTTTTCTTATTAAAAACACAAACATTTTTGCGGGGCTGCAACGGATTAATGGCATTTGCATTCATTTTAATGGGGAAAGATGATTTGAGACATGTATTCTGAATTACAAGCGTGGTCATGGAAGAAATTAATTATCTCAAGGCACCACTACATTTAAAAAAGTGGATGTTTATGTATGTGTCTTTCATTCACAAATTTTCATGAGGTTAAAAATAATTAGTAGTTAAAGTTTAGTGACCTCGGCATTTCATCGTCACAATAGATGCCTTCAAAGACTCGTGTACGCTCCCCTAAATTTTTGTCTCACTGCTTCAGAGGTGTGCCGTCAAGTTTAGTTCAGTTTTGTTCAAATTTGGGGATTTAAGTCATGGCATTGGAAAAAGGACAAGACAAGTGTACTTGATCGTAACGTCTTTTGTCATCCTCCATGAACAACTGAGTATCTTGCTGACTAACAAACAGATGGAGGACCTTTGTTCACCTTTATTGTCCTGCCTTCTAGTGTACAGAAATTGGCAGTAATTTTATAAATGACAATGACATTTTTAATATTTGTATGGTGCACTCACTGGTGTCTCGGGCCTTCTGCTTGGTATCCAGTTGAGTTAGATTTTTGGGGGGATTTTATTGTGACGTTTTAAAGGCTGGTAGAAAACACAAACAAACAACCTGATCCTTAGGTAAAATTATTTGGCATGCTTCCATGGGAATTTGTCCAAAATTTCCCACACTGACAATGGGGAAAACTAACTCTCAATCAATCGATTAACAGATCCTTTTTTAAATGAAACATTCTTATTTGTATGGAGGAATGTTCTGGGCTCCTTTTCCCATTTTCCATGTAGAGCAGAATGATGCTGCTAGGGGAAAATATGCTCAACTTCCCGCAGATTCTTCCCTTTCTTCATACAGCAAAAAAGTTGAGACTGCATCAACAGCGCCTCTGCTGGTTGAAGCAAGTAGTCCATTTTGATTTTGCCATTTTTGTGCACACCACAAAATTCCTAATGAACAATTAAACAGTTATTAGTTCAAGATATAAGTGTAGAGAAACACAATGAACCTTGCACAATGATGTAATTACAGTCTCTACTCACAGGCAGATGAGACCCCCCTTCATTAGCATCATTAGCGTCATTAGCGTCAAGGCTCAACAATCACCGAAGCAATGCATTTTTTGGTCAAAGCCGTTTGATGGATGTTGTGGAGGAAACTAATAACGCAGCTGTCTGGAGCCCACACGCACTGGATCAATGCTCATGCAATATTTATGTAAAAAGATTTCATATGAAAAAAAAAACCCAATAGGTTTTTGATATGAATGTCTTTTGTTTGTCTAAAATTAGTTTGTGTGGTGAGGTCATACAATTGTGTGTTTGTGTGGGTAGCAGGCATGCAGAGCCACATGGGAGACACATTTAACACTTTTAACAAGCGCAGTTGAGGACGTTCTGTGTTAAATAACACGTCAGTGGCATTTTACAGCCGCTTTAGTGACATTTATGGGATTGTTCTGCTCCCGTGGAGTGAAGTGTGCGATACGAATGTCCAGCATGTCGTCAACTGTTTACTAGTGTTTGGCCATCACATCATGTACTTCGGCAACTACACACTTTACTTTGTATTTTGATTTAGAAGTAGCAAATTGCAAAAGACCTCTCCCTGTGAATTAATTAACTGTGATGAATGAAATGAGTATTTTTCTCCCCAAAGTAACTTTTATTTTTGAAAAACATATTTGTTTTACAGTCTTGCTTGAGTAGAGCGCAAGAAGTGATTGAGTAAAGTGGCGCGTCAGCAGCCGGCGACATAACGTCATTACTGTGGCAATACCTTCCTTTATTTTAGCCTACTGACTTTATTAAGTAAGGAGGCTTGCATTCTCACGGAAACGTCCAAAATGCCGGAAGTATGCATGTGAAAATATTTACCTGTCTCTGTCAACAGGCAATCTACATCTAGTACGCTCATTTTGGTTAACCTCTTGATGAAGAGCAAAAATACAATACTGTATTAGAAACACTAAAGGCAGTACTTTTGAAAAAACTCTTGTATTGGATTGAAATTAGATCAGGTGTGGGTGAACTTTTGTGCTCAAGGGCCACATCTGAATTTTAAAATGGACAGATGACCTGTAGATGAGGTTTAAAAAAAAAAAAAAAAAGGTTTAAGAGCTCTATCTCGTATACTGCGCAACGTGCGGCAGAGCGCAAATGCTGGCGCATCATGATTTTGGTGCGTGTGCAAGGGTTGCTGGCGTTTGCCAATATGGCGGACTGCAACAAGCTGGGCATACCAATGCAATTGCGTTCTTTGGAATCCACCCCGATGAAAATTATTTTGCAATAAACTTTAATGCAAAATTATTTTTTTATCCAATTAATCAATGGAATAATCAATAGAATAATCAAAAGTGACCACCCTACATAAAATGATAATGCATTCAAACATTTTAATTTTTACTAAAACAATTGTTACAATTGTTTATTTTGGCAATACCTTTTTATTTTTTTATTTACAATAAATTAATTCCAACACATGAGAATAATGAGATCAATTAATAAAATGAATGAACACATTTTAATTCACCAAATTTTGTGATAAACGGCTAAATCAATGCAACATACTTACGGCCCATCTCTATTAGCTTCTACAGGTCTTCTGCTCTAATAGTAATGTTGTCCTTAGTAAATAAAAATGTCACTCTATAAAGATTTACAGTCCTAAAACAATCCATATACTCCTATAATGGGGATTTGTAAAACAGCCACCAGTCGGGCTGCAGCAGGTTTACCACATAGCGTAATCAATGTGAACATCTGTACAGTGTTTGCACAGTCCAAGTCCAAAGTTTTTGGAAGCCTTCCCGGCACACTCTGTTTGTGGCATGTTGGCGTGCTCGTCGAGCGAGCGGAAGGCTTCCCTCAGCACCCGCGCTGCAACTGTGCATAATTCTCGAATTGCAGCAAATGGCTTAGATTTTCCCTGAAACAAGTTTGGCTTTATTTCCACGGAGGCTTCGCTGACTAAAAGATCACAGTGGAACCTCAATGGTTGAACTACATTTTTTGTTCTGTGTTAAAATTCTTCCCCTTGGAAATAATGCCATTCACCCATTTTCAACACTCGTCCTCATTAGGGTCGCAGATAACTTGAGCATCATATACTGCAGACAATTATTTACGCTCACATTCACACAATTTAGTTGAAGTTGAAAATGTAAAACCAAACGTTAACCATTTTTAATAGCAAAACTTAAAAACAATAAAGCAATCAACTGGAATTGAAATCACAAATGACATCACGACTCACAGCTTCATGTTCTTCTTCCTTTAACGCCTTTTTGGGATTGAAAAAGCAAAACGCAGGGTTAATCTCTTGCTGCTCTCTTAACTGAGGTCTTTCAGAACACAATTAAATACTTGAACATTCCAAATTTAAAGCCTAGAAATGTATTTGCGTAAATTCCACTGTATTTATTTGAGTTTTATGTTTTTCCTGGCAGTCAATTGTCATGGTTTTTCTTTAGATTACCTGATTGTGTTATTCCAGAATGTGCTATTTACTTAACGTCCTAGAAACGTCAAATTTGTCTAATTCTCTCTCACTCTCTTGCTCTCTAAACCTAAATACCAGTCAACTCACATTTCGAAAGGGACTTTACTAAAATCAATTAAAAAAAAGAAAATAGCTGAAGAAATATTGAACCTATCCCAGCCTGCACCATTTGTATACGTAACTTTAACCTTGCTCGAAAACCAGTGTTTTATATACAAAGGTTATATTTGGAGCAGTAGAAAGTCGTTGCCAGAGTGGTGAATATTTTTGGTTGCCAAGTCAGAGCATGCAATGTGCACGTTTGTATGAATGCCACACGGCTGACGCTCTCCTGTGTGGCCAGGTTACATAGAAAACAAACAGCAGACGCCAGAGTATATCTTATAGTCACGATAACGTTGCATCAACTTGGGGTCACCCAGGTCACCTCACAGGGTGATGTATGTGTGGAACCACAGTTGATACACACTCTTGATAGGACCATTTCCTCTCTCTCTTTTTCTTTACAGGAAAATATGGGACACCAAGGTGGCAGATCCTTCAACAAGGTAAGTCACACTTCGGGCCTACTTCATACAGAGATCGCGCAAAATATATGCATCAGACACATAATAATAGAGCCCAGCGGTAGGGCAGAGTGGCCACTAATTGTAAAAGTACTGTTACTTTAGAATAATATCACTCGTATAATATGACTCAAGTAAAAGTAGAAAGTAGTTTTCCAAAAATTACTTAAGCAAGAGTCAGTGAAAAAAGTAACTGGTGATGGTGACCAGGTCAAGTAACTGCCTGGTGCCATTTTATTATTCAAATGAAGTCAAAAGTCCCTCCTAGTTCCGTTGTATTGGTGAAACAGAGTCATGTGACATTGGCCAAGGCGGAGGTCTCTCTGACCAACCAGAATAGATTGCGCAAACAATAATATATCAATAAAAATAAGAGTAGTGAGGGGAATGTACCTCAATGTAATGGAGTAAAACTATTGCTCCGTCTTAACAAAAATACTTAAGTACAAGTAAAAAGTATGTTGCATTGAAACTTCTGACAAGGAAAATGTATTAAAAAAAATACTTAAGTAAATGTAACGGAGTAAATGTAGCGTCTTACTACCCATCTCTGGTTATGATACCTTCGAAGTCAGAATAGTTGTGGGTCGACTTAGAAACCCAATTTCGTGTCGAGCTGATCAGACAGAACGGCGACCCAGAAAAAAAGGTGGAAAACGGAAAAAAAAAAGCTGAATTCTTGGCTTCAATACGCAATGCGATAGGCAGGAGGGACAGGGCTACAGAACTGCCGTCCCGCCTTTGTTACGACCTCAGAAGCCAGGATGTTCGCGGTCGACTTCGATCGCCCATTCTGTGTCGCTGTTGTCCCCACAGAACAGCAATCCACTCTGATACTACCTCAGATGTTGGAAAATTAAAAATTAAAATTCATTTTAATTGCGTTAACTTGGCTCTGTTGCGCCTCTGACACTGCGTCTTAAACTGAGACATTCATGGGTCAACTTCGACCCCACCATTTCAAGCTGTATGGAATGGAATTTTAGAACCTCACCTTGTCCCTTTCAGGCTGAGCCTCATGGCCAAGAAGAAGGGCTTTTGGGTCGAGAAGGTCAACTGTCTGGGCACTGAGAACACCTTGTCCGAGTGCCACGGTCAGCTGTCAATCCCCCGTAGCCCAGCCCCCTGTAAGAACGGGCGGCACGCTGTGGTCAAATGTGTTCCGGGCCCTCAGTTTTCCAGGATTTCCTCGGGAAGACCTCAAGCCCCGTACCCAGTTGTGGTAAGACAGCGCTATATATGAAAAACCACACAAGTGCATTTATGTGGTGTTGACTTTGACTTTCCTTTCCGTTCCTCTTTGTAGCCGGTGCGTCTGAAGGCCGGGCCCAGGCTTGGCGAGGGTCGCGTGGAGGTACTCCGAGACGGAAAATGGGGGACGATCGTGGACCACATGTGGGAGAGGACCGCGGCCAGCGTGGTGTGCAGAGAGCTGGGCTTCGGTACAGCCAAGGATGCGCTGCAAGGCGCCTATATGGGTCAAGGTGAGAAGGAAAAATGAGCTTGTTTTGACTGTGCGGTTTCAAAGTGTTTATCAAGCGTGACGGCATTCCAGACGAGATACGGCAACGTTTGCAGGCCGCGTTTTATCTCAAGTCAGCAGCAGTCTGCCCTGACTGATCAAATGAGATCACGTCTGTCTGTGACACTTTGAAGCTGCGTGTGTTTTCATTGCTGTATCTCCTGATATCTCCTGTGTGTGCTGAGCCAGGACGGTCAGGTGCACACTTTCACATGATGTCGAATACTATAAGCTGCACTGGTTTGTTTAAGCTTTGGCGGCTCAAATAGCAAAAAGTACCTTTCATTTGCCCACTGAAGGCTCAAACTCACATACAGTGGAAAAAAACTGCACATACAATGTTTTAAGTAACACTCTTAACTGGCATACACGTGTAAAAATAAGTTAAGGACTGGTAAAAGTAGTACAGGTCTTAACATTAATGACAAAGTTGAAGGAGTCATGTGAAGGTGATTCCCGTTGCAGATGTGCTTCATTTTTTCAGCATTCTTAGAAGTTAAAAAAGAAGTTGACTGCTGTTAAAAGCACAAGTATACTTTTAAGGCCAAACTTGGAGTTCAACCGGCTTATTATTTGTTAAATGGGTGTCTTCAGTATTCTCAAATTGACCTTACTAATTTAAAGCTTTGCGTTAGATATTAATTAAGGATTATGGTCATTGAACATTTTGCAAAAATAAATGAAATAGCGACTATGTTGAAAATGAATCTCTCCGACCACTCTCATGTGCTAGTTCCTTGGTAAAATAGGCCCAAGGTATGAATACAAAGCGTGGCTCGGTGTACAGCAAATTTGTGACAAAAATGGAACATTTTTTCTGTTAACAACGGTTAGTTAACTTACAGGTGGTTATACTGGTGTGAAAAATAAGAGAAATCAAACACGACCTTAAATTAGCAGCATGGAGTTTTTCTACTTCGAACGTGAGTCTGCTTCCTGTGTATATTCTTCTCGTTTCCCTGGTTGAGACTGCGCCTTCTTTTGGAATAAGTGTTGTAAATAGCAAAAAACGTGCAAAGTCAGTGGCTCGCATTGTGACGTTTTGTACAAATTCGACCATGAATTTTTGGTGGAACTTCGAATTTGACCGTGTTCCCTTGAGAGGTTCTGCTGTGTTCAGCCGACCCAGCTGTGTGTGCTTGGTGTCCCCGCCCTGAGGAGATGTGGGAACGGCCACCCAAAAGCTTTAAAGCCAGGGTGTGCGCTCCCCTCATGCTGATCAAGGCGAAACACGGCAAGACCGTTTGCTTGCTTAACTTAAACAGAGTGCGTTACATCACTCCCATTTTACCTTTTAACCTCTGCCGGTGATGATGTCATTTTGATTATCTGCTTTCAGTTAGCACATTCAGTCACAGACATGGTTAACTGTATATGTGCACACGTCTAAGCATGTACAGTGCTTGCTTTAAAATGTGACATGGCTCTGCAGCTGTAGTTTAACCCTGACAAATGCCAGGTTTGACCCTCTATTATACATCATCACACAAACACACACACGCGCTTCCTGGGCACACACACTCTCCCTCTCAGGTCTGAATGTACCGTAGCGCTGCAGGTCGATGACACTTCAAAGAGGTGGCACGGCTCCCTCCTCTATAGCGTTCACTATATGACGTTTAGCTGCAAGCTGTAATTTCACATGTGCCATGATGGCCACATAACCATAGGCCTTTACGTTGCTTAAACATGCCTAAATTAGACTCTTTAGAGAGAACAAACTCCCACTATGTACAGAAACAAGGATTTTCAGGCAAAGTTATCCAAAGATTTAATTAGTTTAATTTTCTGTGTAAAATAATATACAGTGGAACCTCTGACGTTCGTGATGTGGTACAATTCGGAATTTAACCAAAACACGCCTCTAATGTTGCTCACTGTTTATGTGGTCAAGAGGAGACATTTGATAATAACCGTAGAACCGGAAATTGAAATTCGACGTAAAGCTAAGTGGTACACGTCTATGTCATGGCCACTCAAACAATTCTGGCAAAAAAAAATCCCACTGTGCATGACATCATGAGTGCGAATATGAGAGAGACTGTGAGACTTCAGCTCAGTGTTCTCCACAAGTGTGTTTTGCTTTTTCTTTGCCTTTTTTTGTACAGTATTTTTCTTTTATACACGTGTCCCTCTGTCCTGAGCTACTAGACAAATTCCTGAAAAAAAAGCCTCAGTGTACCTTTTGAGACGTCAGCTCAGCCACTATCAAATGATGAATCTTAATCTTTCTTTTTCTTTGGCTTTTTTAAAAATCACTTGTTTGAAAAGAAGGAGCAGGCTGTTGAGAGATGAAGAACGTGAGAATCAAAGAGAGCCAACTGATGTTCAAAGCACCCGTGACTGCAACGTCACCATACGTTATCAAAGTTGAGGTAGCGTGTTCTTTTTTTTTATGGGGGTTAACTTCTTTTTACACAAATATTCTTCATGTCCTTGCATCATTTCCATCAAATCTTTCAGTTGAGAGTCTCACTGCCCCAAGACCGCCCAGGCTGATGTATTTTTGATGAGCAAATGTGATAAAGCATGTGCTCCGCCAACTGGTCCACCGCTCATAGATTCTAGCTTTCAGTGAGTCCCAATCAGACATCGGCTGTGTGTGGTATACACACACACACACACACACACACACACACACGCACGCACACAAACATAGTAGTGTATGTAAAGTGGCATATTGACCTCAAACCTCTAATCATGTTTGGCATCCCGCTGGTGGAGCAACATGATTCTGGCATGTTTCGTAGGACCTAACTAGCCGCAGACAGCACAGATTAACACACAGCTCTAACTAACACAATCTTGGCTAAGAAACACTGACTCAGACATGTTTCATGGAAAGAGGGGAAACGGGACAGCACATTAATTTCACTGCCTGAAATGGACTGTAATTTCAGCATGGAAAAGAACAGGGTTTTCCTTGTAAGCGCAACCAACTATTTGTGCTATTCCCAAAAAGAATGTGGCCAAAGTTACCCAATTTCCAACCCTTAAAGCCATCTTTCTAATAAGATAAAACCTATGATGGCACCTGCCACATCTAATCACTCTGCAGGAAAACTCACACTGAATCAAAGATAACTCTAGAAGCCAATCATTTGACCTAAAAATAAACTGTAAATGAGTGGTGTCCGTGCGGCCATTTGCATCCTGCCGATTGTTTAATTTGCCAGCGGTAAATTCTAAAAATGACAGTAAACACAGCCCACATCAGAAAAAGGAGGAGTACGATTACTCAGAAGCGAAAAAAAAAATAAAAAAATAAAAACATAACAAGACCACTACTGTAAAAAACAAAATGCTCTAGACAACACAATGAGTAGTGGATAGCACATTGCTAAACAGTTCAGAGTTTCTGGGTTTGAATCTCAGCTTAGGCCCTCCAGTGTGGAGTTTGCATGTCCTTTTCATGTTTGTGTGGGAACTCTGGTTTTCTTCCACATTACAAACACGCATGAACGTAAGGTTCATTGAAGACTCTAAATTGTTGTTTGTCTTCATGTGCCTTGTGATTAAATGGCAGCCAGACAAGGGTGCACCCCACCTCGTGCCCATTGTCAGCTGGGATAGGCTCCAGCTCACGCGCAACTAGGGTTGGGCATTGAGAATCGAGAACCGATTGGAACCGGGACTAACGTTCCGGTTCTCCCAGAACCTTTCAAATTTAAAAATTTCGGTCCTCCAGCCGCAAAGAAGAAGTGGTGAAAAGCAACGAAGAAGCGGCGTAAACCAACAAAGAAGAATGTGCACGATGACGTGCTTGTGCCCAACGGCGGCGGACAAAAGTTTGTCTTAACTTTGTTAAAATGAATGACCACTTGCCTCAGTGCAACACATGGAATAATATTATGTTGCGCAAAGGAGGCTTTCACGATGTGTAGCTTGTGACGCCCTCCGAGCCTCAGCCTACACCGCGTGGCGCTTCGGTGAAGTCAACTCTCAGTCAACTGGGTGAGTGAAACAATAAAATACGTCTACATTCACCTCTCCAACATTGAGGCAGCTAACAAGGTAAACGGTTGGTTGCACTTTTGCACTGATGGTTTTTAGTGTTTATTTCAGTCTTCAAACCAACGTAAGCGGCGATGAGCGAAAAAAACAACAACCCAAAAACATTGGGCTAAAACTTTACATCACAATGAATTAGACAAAATTCACATAAACGTTGTCTCACAGTATCACAAACACTAACCTTGTGCCTCATCGGTGGGTAGGGAAAGGAATCAGCGTTTTATAGCATTTGGTTCCATCCATTAAAAAAAATAAATAAAAAAATCACCGGTGCCGTGTAAAGTTACTTTTCGTGCCAAAATGCTGAGTTCTGGTGTGTATCCTTCAACATAAAAGGCTACAAGCTTAAAACAAGAAGTCAAGTTAAAACTTGTACATATAAACCATGTGACATGACGAAACAGAATACAGGCGCAGCTATATAGCATTGTTAAAATAACTACTTTAACTGTATTTAACTTGAAGATGAAGGGATTAATTATTGCATATTAAGTCAATTGGGTTAGTTCCACACACGTTGCCTTTTTAGTTCATAGGTTTACTATTGATACTGGTTATAAAAAAGTCAAACGTTCATTTTAGTCTATGCTGCAGGCTGCTAAGAAAATGGATGTTCATAATTTGAACACCCTTTATTTAAACCATGCAAACGTTTTTGACCCAGCCCCCTAAAAGAATCGGAATCGAGAATCGTTTGGAACCGGAATCTAACTAAGGAATCGGAACCGAAATCGCTCAAATTCAAACAATGCCCAACCCTACCCGCACCCTTAAGAGGAAAAGCAGGATAGAAAAGGAGGATGGGTGGATGCTTACCATATGTTGACTGGCGTTGCATTAGTTTTAGCGTGTTTAATAAACAAAGGGCTCTTGAATCCTTGTTCTTGTTTCACAGTGTGCTTGTTTTCATTTATGTCAAGAATTTGATTGATTGATTGATTGATTGATTGATTGATTGATTGATTGATGTCTGCTCTCCAACTGCTGAGGCCAGTTAAATATTCCTGGGACATGGTTGACCTCAAGTGGGTTCTTATTAACTTGAGCTTTGAAAGGGCGTCTCTTCTAAAGAGGGTACCTTCAAAAGGGGGTGTAAATTCCCCATACAAATGCCAATAATTGACGTTATGCATGATAGGAAACCATTCATGTCGCATTTATTGTATTTTATTTATTTATTTTAATTTAGGGGCGCATTGCTCCCCCCCCCCCCCGCCCCGCCAGTGGGTGTGTCAGAAGTCTGGATGGGAGAAAATGCGTGAGGGCAATCCCAGCCGTGTGAAAAAAGAAAAACAAAAATGTTATAGACTGTAATGCACATGCCAGAAACCGTAAGGAAAAGTGTCATGATAACCGTAAAACAAGAAATTCTTATTTTTATTTATGCTAGCGTGTGATTGGGAGAATAGAGTAACTTTCATTGCCATGGCGAGTTTACTGTTGTTATGCCATCATGCCACCACAGAATGGTACCAGAATGGTACATGTTTTTCTTAATGCTACTTTAATGTCATACAGTATATTCACTTCATTATGTTTGTCCTCATTTGGGTCATGGGTAGGCTGGAGCCTATGCCCGCTGACTTTGGGCGAGGGGCGGGGTACATCCTGTGTCGGTCGCCAGCCAATCGCAGGGCTAATGTCGTACCATGATGTGGAATTTCGTGTTTTGATCATTGAGAGTAAATCCAACCCACCTAAAAAATTATAGAGGCAAAGTATAGAATGTTTCTATTTCTTGATCAAGTTTAATTTGATTGTATTTATTTAAGAATTTCCACCCATCATGTGTGTTTGCCTTGAGTTTACTCCACACACACAAGGGAGCAAAACACCGTAAATGTTCATCAGAAGTGTGCTGCGACTCCTGTGGGAATTTATTTCAGGGATTTCACAGATTTTCCAAAGGAAGTTTAAAGTACAGCCTGTGACTGTTGTGTTTTTCTTCGGGATCCCACATGCGGGCCCTTGCACACCCTTGTCATGATAAATCCAGTTTATGGGAGTCACCATTGTGATAGCAGCGGAGGCGTTGCAGATATGTGTTTTTCTGACATTTCTAACCACATGCGTAACCAACGTGGAAGCAGGGCTGCAATCTAACAGCGACAGAGCCAGCAATCCTGCATTCTCGGTTCCCGTCGCCTCCGCCATGTTTCATTTCCAATGTCTATCTGGCTTTTTCTCTCCTTCCCTTGGTTTTTGTGGATATGGTGGCGCTTGCTAAAATGCTCGTCAAATTTCCAGGTTTATAGTTTATGTCCTACGCATGAAGAAAACACATAGAATAGCCATAACTGGGCGAGTGGTTTCCTAAAACGGCGTCATTATGGAACCGACCGACTGTTTGCATTCATGAAATGTTGATTCATGTCGTTTTGAAGGTTCTGGTTTTCATCAAATGACAAATGAGACACATTTGCCCTTGTTGAATTGACTTGGCATATGCTCTGTGGTTGTTTTGCCTAAAGCAACAGAGGGTTGGCAATGAGGTGTGTCAGATCCCCAAAGTCGATGCTGCAGGTTCTGCTGCTTGCCTTGCAACAGCACTTTATCAACATAGATATGAACTTTTCATTGTTTCTCAAGTGGAGAAAAACACTCGGAAGAAAAAAGAAATTGTTAGCCGATCAGTGTGCGTGCTTTGCATGACGCAAGTAGGTTTACACTGGGTGGCCCTGAATGAATGAATGTCACTTGAAATCTCAGTAATGTGCACGTTTAAGGGTACTCAAGGATGCGTCGATCCATTTTTTTTATTTAACCCCTTTATGTTCTGCTTCTTGATACCATTGATGGGGGTGGACATTTATTAAGGGGGGTGCTTTATTTGTATGAATAATATTCAAACAATATTACCGGTGTACAGTGGTACCTCAACTTACGAATGCCTCAATGAGATTTTTGGGATACAAATTGTCGCTTGGACGATTTATTTATTTATTTTTTGCCCTGACATGCGAGCAATAACTTCAGTTGAGAGTGCGCTTCAGACCCTCCACTGCTCGAGTGAAGTGAACAAAAATGCAGCACTTTAGGTGGAACTTCGGTTCACTAACAAATGTGTTTACAAATAAATTTCTCGAACGCTGCTCAGTTGTGCTTTCTCCCACACGGCATAAACATCAGTTGCTCAGCATGTCATGTATTTCGAGTATCTTCTTTTCTGCTGTAAATGAGCCATCTGTAGATGAAAATTGCAAGTGATTGTGCTATTAAGAAATCTTGAAAAGTGTGCGAGGTGTCCTCTGAGCTCTTGCTGGCTAGGTATTCCCTCCTCAGTCCCTGCTGCCAGATGGAGGGAGGGAGTGAGGGAAGGAGAGAGAGAGAGAGATAGAGAGAGAGAGAGAGAGAGAGAGAGAGCACACTTTAGGCCACTCCATTTCAAGGCACAATACACCAGTGTACTAAAGTGTGTGTGTGTCACTTTTGGCTTAATTACGCTTTATAAAACCAGTTTACTTCTTTACATTCTTTTAAAATTATTTTATATTAATATTTTAAAATACAGTACTATTTTTCTTCATTCAAAATGTAACAAAAATTTGCTTTTCGGGGTGTTTGGAACAAATTAATGGCATTTCCATTCAGTTTAGTGGGGAGAATTGACTTGAGATGTGAATGTCATGGAACAAATTCAACGAATGTCAAGTGAAACTGGAGTTTAAAACAAAATGAAAATGAATAAATGGCAAGAAAATGGGGCTTACTGGGCTGAAAAAAAAACATTACTTAGCTCCCTGGAACATAAACATGGATGCATGTGGAGTGACGGCAGTGTACTGAATTGCCAAAGATGCCATCTCCACATAATGTAAGCTCATATTTAATACTGCAGCGGGAGGCGGGGGGTCATTTTCAACATGTGTTATGACTCCACACTTCACTTCGAGAATGTTTACAAGGTCGGTGCTGCTGTTTGATTTAGCAATGGAGAGTTCAAATGGGCCAAAGACTTGACTTATTAATGTTTGTGTGTGAACAATAACATCGCTGAATTGAGATCATTCTTATTTTTTTTTTCCACTGCATGAAGATGGATAACTTGTGCATTTGGCTATTTGCTGGGGTACTGTAGAATGGTAGGTTGTCCATATACGTACTAATTAAGGTTATCAAAAAAAAAAAAGAAATACCAGTTTTGCTCCATGATGTGTTTAGTAGTGCTTTTTTTTAAACCTGGAACCTTCTTCCTGTTTACATTATTACGAGTAATAAAAAAGAGTGATAACACGGTTGTTGAAACTGAACCCAATTCAGAGCAGATGAAGCAAACTGTGAAAAAACAAAATTTCTGACCTGTGCAGGTACTGGACCCATCCACATGAACAGCGTGCAGTGCACGGGGACGGAGCGCTCCATTCTCGACTGCTTCTTCCAGGAGGTTCAACCGTGGACGTTCAAACACAGCCAAGATGCTTCAGTGCGCTGTAACATCCCTAAAACCGGCACCGAGTACACAGTATGAAGAACACAAATACTGTACACCACGTTAACACTCATGAATGCCTCACCAGTCAAAGGTAAATAATCTTAAATGTGTCTGCAGGTGCGTCTAGCTGGTGGCAGGGTTCCCTCAGAGGGCCGAGTGGAGGTGCTGATGGAAGTGGGCGGCCGGAAGCGTTGGGGTTCGGTCTGCAGTGAGAACTGGGGTATCAACGAGGCCATGGTGGTGTGCAGACAGCTGGGTCTGGGATTTGCTGCGAGTGCACATCAGGTAACCTGAACGTGACACCACATCAGTCCATCAGGGTTTTTTTGTTTTTTTTTCAAATGAAACCACATGCCTCCATTACTTTGATGTTTAATCATAAATGCCCTGAGTGACCAGTTCCATCTCTTTGATTAACTGTCGCGCTCCTTCAATCTGTCAGAGGTGTTAATGAAAGACAGATAAACAAATGAAGAGATGGAGGTCAATCTATAGTCGGAGCCTTTAATTCAGTCTGATGAATTACAATAATTACAAGCGGCCCCTTGCCTTCCACCAGGACACCTGGTACTGGTCCAGCGACCCAAATGCAGCCGAGTTGATCCTCAGCGGAACTCACTGCGTCGGCACCGAGTTCTCAATTCAGCAGTGTCGCCGTAACAACCACATGCACTGTCCACGAGGGGGGGGACCTAAGGCGGCCGGGGTCACCTGCTCAGAGAGTAAGAAAACAATATACTGTATGTCAAGAACATTTATTGTAACACGACAAAGTTAAAAAAATGAAGGAAAAAAAACCCAGACAATTATTGTAGTACGTTTTCAATTAGTGTGTTTATGTATTACAGGGTAATATGAAGCCTGGTGGCTATCACATCTGCCTCACAGTTCTGAGGTTCAGGGTTCTCATATTCTGTGCTTTTTGCAGGCTTCCTCCCACATTCCGAAAACATGCATGTTGCTGCTTCTTTTGGAAGCAAAAAAGTCAAAGAAAAAGCAAAAGTCATGCCGAGTTGACACCTTGATGGGTGCTAAAATGAGGTCTTGCGTGTCATCATGCATGAAAACAGTGATATCACCCGTAGAGGAAGACATTTTACTTACACAATAATCAGGACATAAAACCCCAACTTTTTAAATACATAAAATAAAATAACACATCAAAAATCTATATAGTATAAAATGAAATTAAAATCAATGATATCAAATAAAATATAAATAAATCATCTGAAATACCATCATTTAAATTATTAAAAATAAAATCAAAATAATCAAAGATAAAATGTGAATCTAGAATAGATTAAGATAAAAATAAATTATCAATCATTTATAAATAATAAATAAATAAAAATCTCATTTTTAATACATTTTTTAAAATATTCTCGCTTGTCTGTCCTGCTTCAGCGGCTCCCGACCTCGTTCTGGATGCCCAGTTAGTCCAGGATACGGCCTACCTGGAAGACCGGCCGCTCCACTTGCTGAGCTGTGCCAATGAGGAGAACTGTCTGTCCTCCTCCGCCGCCCGGATGAACTGGCCCTACGGCCACAGACGCCTGCTGCGCTTCTCTTCGCGCATCATGAACCTGGGACGCTCCGATTTTCGACCCAAAGCGACGAGGGAGAGCTGGACGTGGCACCAGTGTCACAGGTACGACATCTCATCACGGGGTAATTTACAGGTGTTGCAGAGAGTTATTGCAGTGGAAAGAACGCTTTACTATATGCTGGATGTTGTGGTTAGGCATGTGGTCATTTATTTTAGAGGCTCCTGGACACAGATGACTTGAGGTTTTTGGAAAACATGCATTAATGGACCCCGTGTGGAGTAATTTAGAGTTATATTTAATTTAATCACCAGCCGGAAAGAAAACAAGTAGATTATGACAAGGAATCAGCTGGTAGCATGCAAGCCCACCATCTTAACACAAGAATCTTTGTCACCTTAGTCAGCAGCTGTGAATAGTCGAAGAGTGGTCGCCTGCTCTGGTGGACATCATTCCACTTCGAGCACTTGGCAAGCTCTGTCGCATTAGATGACGTGCGCACCAAAAGGCCCGTCACGTTGGGTTTAAGAGAGAAGAAGGAGACGTTTAAATAACATAAAGATTTTTAGCAAGGATCATTTATTTTCCACCTCAATAAATGTATATTATTTATTAATTTGAAGGGGTTACGGGCCTTTCTGTGTGGAGAATGCATCTTTTCCTGGTTGTTTGCATGCTTTTTCTTGGGGTTCTCCAGCTTTCTGCCACATCCTCAAAACATGCAGTTTAGGTTACTGAAAACTCTGAATTGTCCATTGGTGTGAATGTAAATGGTTGCTTCTCTATTGCTGCCCTGTGATTGACTGGCAACCAGTCCAGGGTGTACACCGCGTACAGCTCACCTACGTTCCTAACACAGATGAGCACAAAATGGATGGACTGGTCACCAGCCAATCGTTGGCTCCAGACATAGACGGGTAGAAACTAGTAGAGACGTTTAGGTACCGTGCAGTGGAAAAGTGGGTCACCAAGATACCTATATACAACCTATACAAAAGGTAGAAAATGCTTGACTTTGACCTTAGAGAATGTGTACGAACCCAGACAGGTCATATCTCCAACATGGAGCGCCTGTCGTGTCCCTGCATGTGTGAAGCGATCCCTTTAGCGAAGTCGCGCGGGAGTACAAAGGACAGCCAAGGCAGCCGTAGGTTGTTGCGACAACACATTAGCGCTACGAACGCGGCGTTCAAAGGCCTCCATTCAGCGAGTGCGGGTAAACAGGTCGAGCGATGCTGGCGTTAAAACAAGCTTCTGTGAGAGGTGTTATGGTGACACCCATGTTCATGTTCAAGCAGTGAGGTCATGAGGCTACACGCCATAGGGGAGCAGTGTTCATTCAGTGTCAACCGCTGCAAACAGAAAGGCATGTTCAGTGGTGGGAAGTAATGAAGTACAAATACTTTGTTCGTGTACTTACTGTAAGTAGGTTTTTCAGGTTTCTGTACTTTACTTGCATATTTACTTTCCTTAAGACCTTTTACTTTTACTCCCTGCATTTGAAAACAGATATCTGCTCTTTCTTCTCCTTACATTGTCAAACTAGGCTTTATTTTTTTTCTCAACCTCCTCGGATGACAACACAACGTAAAAAAAGCCAGAAATTAAAGTAAAGCTAACCGCAGCTGAGATTTGGATTGACTGGTTTAGATCTTGGGGACTTAAAAGGTGGGAAAACAGGAACTGTAGCAACATGGAGGAACTAGAACCAGGGAGCATTAACAACAATGGCAACAGATACAAGGAAGCAAGATATTCCCTGTCCATGGCGCTATTAAGAGAATTGTTCCAAGAATAATTTGTGACGAATTTGTTGTCTTGTGTCAGCCAAAAAATCTTCTGGTATTTAAAAAATGATCAGTCTAATTTGAAAAAAACACGTTTGGGGTGGAATGACGAAAGATTTTTTTGTAGTCGACTATAATGTGATGTTGAAAGTTGATTCAAAGTCGATTAAGCAATTATTATTTTTCTTATAGATATTTTCTTAGCACAGTACAGCGGTCCCCAACCTTTTTTACACCATGGCCCGGTTTCACTTCTCGCCACTACCCTTGTGAATGTTTTTAGACCAGCTGCGATCGATACAGCCAAGGTTAGCCAGGCTAAACCGCTGTTCTCAACCACCACCAGCTTACTTTTGTACTCCCTGAACTGGGCAGATGTATGAAGACCTTGTCGCCTTGTTGGCTGGACATTTGCTCCAGAGAGCGTAATATTCCGGCGATGGCAGCAGAAGGTTGAGAAAAGACAACAACAAGAACACATGATTAGCGATTAGCCGACTTCAAGCTTGAAACGTCGACTAATCAGTTCAACCCCTAATACACGTATATACTCCTAAGGTGTATTCCCCTCCAGTTGTTATTTAAACATTTTTTTTGTGAGTCTGTTCACAACGTAGCATGAGTACTTTTGGCATCAATGGCTAAGCTCTTTCTTTCTTACATGGCCTCCCCATCTTTCTCTCTCTCTCGTCCCAGGCATTACCACAGCATTGAGGTGTTCACACATTACGACCTGCTGACACTCAATGGCACCAGGGTTGCAGAGGGACATAAGGCCAGTTTCTGTCTGGAGGACACCTTTTGCCCCGACGGTAATGTTTGCCACCATTCACACGTCCCACGCCCCCGCTGCCCAAATCTGCACTTTCGCATTAGTAGCAAGAAAATAATACTGATATTTCAGCTGCAGCAGTGTGGAGTTTGACTTAGTGGTTAATGTATAAGATTGCTGCTGTGCTGGTGTTTGTTCACTCTCCATTTGCTTGTTATATCATGGATGAAAAAGCAACATTCATAACAAACTGTGATTCACAAAGTGGCATGAAGCATGAAGTTAACTTTGATGATGATGATGATGGGAATTGTATTGGATTTTGCTGTGTTTTAGGTGCTCAAAAGCGCTTTTCCTGTTACAACATGGGTGATCAGGGTATCTCTGTGGGTTGCTGGGATACATACCGGCACGATATTGACTGTCAGTGGGTTGATGTGACGGACGTGCGGCCTGGAGATTACATCTTTCAGGTCAGTACGCTTTTCCTACATGCTCTTGCAGCGCTGAAATGGTCCAAGCTTTGCATGATTTTAAAAAGCAAGTTCAACCACTGCATTTGATGCTCTATTCCAGAAAACTGTGAAGTCTAAAACTGTCGACGAGGGAAAGGTGCTCGAAGCAAACTTGGGACATAATTTTTTTAAAGTGACAAGTTTACACCCAATGATTCTCACAGGCTCAGGGCTTTCTCTTGGTTGTTTGCTGGTTATATACTGTACATCTATTTTCGTTGTTAACATCGCGACCTCCCAATCTAGCTCAACCATATTCTCTCTCTCTCTCTCTCTCTCTCTCTCTCTGTCATTACTTGAACCTCGGCTAGTCCATCAGGTCTGCGGTCACCAGAGTAAAACACATCAAGGACTTCAGCTCGTCATTATCCTCCATCTCGCTCGCACAGATTTACCCATCCCGCACATTTTACGCAGCCGTCTGCAGCTTGTCAATGGCCTCACATGTGGGAACTCTTGGGTGATTATTACTGCTATTCCTCTGAGACACTCACTCATTGTAATTACACTTGTCTGTTGGAGCAACATTTACTTAATTTACGTGTAATCAACACATCACACATGCGTTTGAGCGCTGACTAGATGTCTTTGGAGCACGCTAGTTACAATTATGAAGTTATATGTGTTCTATGTGGAGGAAATAAATGAAGGTAAGAGATAATTCACTCCTAAGAAGGACTCACAAAGTGACTACGCAAATTAGGCTGAATTGCCGTAGCATTTTGTATTTAACGTTGTTAAGTTGACATTTCTGACTTTTGAGTACAGATGCAACAGACCCTCCCTTCGAGCCACCCCGTGCTAATGAAACACAGCAATTACCCAAGTTAACGATTACCTCACTATTCGTGACGCTCCCTCTGCGCTCCCCCTCCCATTAGACAAGGCTAATTTGCCACCAAGGAATTCCTCCTGCTCAGTTTTTTTTTACTTTTATAGCCACTTTCTAACCAAGCAACACACTTTTTTTTGTTTTTTTTTTGTGAGGCAACACAAACTGTGTTAAAGCCTCTCACGCAAAGGTTAAAACACAAATTTACACGGAAAATTAAGTGGGAGTTGTTGAGTAAGGAGTCATTTTAAAACGTAAAAATATTGTCCAGACCCATCTTAAGACTACTTTTGGAGGTGTCTTTCTCTCAATATCTTGGTATTGTCTGTGACTCATACATAGATTTGTTCTCAAGACCAAGAACTGCAGGGTCAGCAGTGGTGGAGCTTGAGTCATCATCTACTGTCATACTTTTCAAACAATTCCTAGAGAAACAATTTGAAAACTATGAAAATATGTGCTGGTTTATGCATATTACATAATTTAGATTTTATACATTTCTACAAATGTTATCATACAAGCATTGAGGGTGGTCTTAGTCTCGGTTAGTGGTCTTGATTACAATCAAAGTACTGGTAGCTTACATGAAGTAAACCAATGCTGGTTGCTCATTGGGCAATCATATTCGTCATTGCAGAATTATTCTACCACACACATTGAGAAATAACAAAAATAAGTGCACTTGCTAATTTTTGCTAATCCTCTTCCTGTGCCTATTGGCTAAGCAATAACAGTATCTACTTTGCTGCAGCTGCCATCAGTCTTCTCTTGAATACCAAATTGCCTTTTTACCTTGGCCAACCGCAAGTACAGCCACATTCTTCTCCATTGTTGTTTGTTAGCGTGTTAATGGTGTGGTTTGTGCAGGATGACATAGTACTACAGAATTTGGAAGTGGAAAAACCACCTCAGTGAACGGTTTCGAAAATGACTTGAATCACTCAAATTCGTGTTAAGTGTCAGCATGTGCTACAACATCACAATCAAAACAACAATGGCAAACCACAGGACTGTTTATAATGTTCCTCCAGTAAAGTGTACAATTATGTCCAAAAGAGGCATATTTCTTATATACGTTTCTTTGCAAAACTATTTTCCTGGCATGCAAATCACAACATTCCATTCCACGTGAACTGGGATCTTTTTGACGACGCTGTCAGAAATTAAACCGAAATGAAAAACTTCTTCTTTGTAGTTTGCCGCCTTTCTGCCTGTAACTGTGTAACCAGTGTTTAAAGTGGGTGGTGCATTTTTACAGAACAGCTATTACAGTCAATGACTTGTTGCCATTATCACTTAAGAGAAAAGTCGTATCAGCAGTTAAAGAGCTGCGAAATAACAGAGTGTCTCTAAAGTGCATGGTGCAATAAGTTGCGAAAATAAGCTATAGTCGGAATAACTTGTAGCATTTTGATTGGAGTCTAAATCATGTTTTCTTACAGCAGAGTGTATGCAAGTTTGTTGTAAGCTACAGTAAGTTCTTGTCGATATGTGGCAGTACAACCACTTGGTGTGAACCACAACTGTAAAGTTACATGAGCTTTTCTCCTCATTTGGTTATTGTGTTTTTGCATAATGTGGAATGTCTTTATTTGGTGTTTAAAATGAATGGGATTTATCTCAAGAGTAAATATATACTGTTGGTATGCTCTGTTTTGTACAACAAAAAGTTAGCATCATTCCAAAGGTGATAGCAATCGTGCAAAAAAAAAAAACCAAAAAAAATTCTTATAGTATAATTGCCTAGGTCATTTTCGGAAAACAAGAAAAAACAACAAAATTAGAACAAACAAGGAGACGTTGCCTCGGTTCAACATTTAATGATTACCATGACCTGGATTACAGAATCTACACAGCTACAAGGAAAAAACAAAGCACAATGGTATTTTTTCTTCATATTGTGATGGTAAATTAAAAATGACTTCAGCAATTATGCTATTAGACTAATGAAATATTTGAGTTTATTGAGTGTGACATCTTTTGAAAATGGTTTGGATAATAAAGTTATTACTTCCTTGAGATACAATGATCCCTCATTTGACCACAACTCATTCTGTGAGGCTAGCCAAATTTGGAAGAATTAAACTAACCTTACAATTTATACCTTCACTCATTGCTCCTCCTTGTCAAACAGCCCTCTCCCCCCAAAAAACACAACAAAACAGAAGGTATCAAATGTGCCACACTTTTAAGAAAATATAAAATAAGAAATTTCTTCACAAAGATCTGAGAGTCCTAGTGTCAAGCCAATGACAATGGAACAAAACCAGGAAGTAGAACACAACCCGTGACCACTAAAAACATGGCTTAAAGGCAATTATCTCCAACTATCATGACACAAACGCTGAACAAAAGTACTTGGTCACCAACCCGGTCTAACTTCGCAGTAACTTCTCTTACCACTGTCGTCCTATCAGTAACTCTTTTTAAATTGAAACTTTGAGGTCAAAATCAGATCAACAACCAGACTAGACTGATGATGATTGCGTTTGTCTGTCAGGTGGAAGTCAACCCCTCGATGGACATGGCCGAGTCGGACTTCATGAACAACGTCATGCGGTGTCGCTGCAAGTACGACGGCCACAGAGCTTTTATGTACGGATGTCATGCAGGTATGCACCGAGGGTCCTCCACCTTTCCCCACCACGCCCGCCCGCCCAGCTCTGTCACTTCTGACCATCTTTTCCCTCTTCAAGGAGACGCATACAGTGCAGAGACCGAAGACCTATTCGAGCACCAGAGGCAAATAACAAACAACTTTGTGTAGAGAATTCTGACACAAAAGCCTTCTGGACGCTCCTCGAAGTGGGCAGAGGCTGGTGGCTCCAAGGCCCTCGGGAAGCTTAGCACCCACAACAACAAAGAACAGCAATTTGCTTGGCAGCGGATCAAATGTCACACAAATGAGACTCAACTAGACCGGCCAACGACAACAGCGGCACACGCAGCTTTTGGCGAGCATTACTCTAGTTAAGTATGTTAATACCACATACTCATTTATTTAAAAAAAAAAAAAAAAGGTCAATGTGGACTACTACGATGTTTCAAAACATAAAAACACATGGAATATTATTGAATCTCTCGTTAAGACAGTGGAGGAGTACTTGGTAAAGCTTATACCAATCTGATATTTATATAAAATTGTTGTTCTTTCAGCTGCAAATCAATCAGGAGGCATTGTAGAAACACTTATTGGATCAGCTGTTCTTATGAAAAAGTGCTTTGGAATTTTAGGTCAATATAACAAACCATGCTGGACTGTCCAACTTATTTTTTTATTTTATTATTTTACAGTGAATTAGGTCATTTCTGATTTATTTCCTTGGCTATTACAAAAACAATTGTTATAATCTCAACCATGTGACAAGATTTAGTAATAGGTTTATGTAACAAAGCACTTTATCTTTTTTACAACGGTATTCTTGGAATCTTCAATTAGCTATCGACCTATTCAGAATATACAGTATATGCTTTATAGTTTTTTATTTTTATTTTAAACATTTATTACAGTGAAATATAAGGTTGGTGTTTTCATATGCACATGTACTATTTATACTGATATTTAATTTATTCATAGGGTTCACACAACATATTCAATAAGAGGTTTGTTGTCTAGAGTTGTTCTTTTTCCATTTTTCCTTTCCATCGTAGCTTGGGGACATTTTACAAGATACAGATGAATTATTCTATTTTCAATGTGGTTATTAAAATGCAACTGTAAGGATTTTCTCTCCCAGATTTTTGGATGGGAGGGAACACCAGTGTGACAACCACATGTTGGTGGCAGGCATGCCAGCAGGCTTTGAGAGTATATATAAATATATGTTAAAAAAAAAAAAAAAGAAGCCTTTTAATTATGTCTGTTTGGGTTAGTTTTAAGGTTAGGGTTAAGACTATATAGTGTGTACTTTTATGCACACTGGAACCGCTGCCTATAGAATTATAGAAAGACTGCTTTTTTGTAAATGTCTCATGCAAGACAACAAGCTGAAAGATTTGATTTAGAGGGAGATGATTAAGTTTTTAGAAATATACTGGCAGATATACACTTTTTATTACCAGAGTAGCCTTTTCGAAGGCAGGCCACAAACTGACACTGATACTCACCAATAAGAGAATAACATGCTTTCCTGAGAGACAAACATTGACATGGTCAACAGGTTTCTTATTTTTGTGAACATCTGCCGAGCTAAACCATCACTAAACTCACTTTCCGTTTTTGCTGATCTTTTATTAGGGATACACTGAAAAAAAAAAAGTTTTAATTTTACAATTGTTTTTAAAAATCCTAGTAATATGAGAAAAGACAATTTTGTGAGGAAAGTTATTTTTTCAAGAAAAAAAAAAAGTAAATTGTAAGAAAATAAAATTTATTTCTTGGGATAAAGGTGAAATTTTACAAAAGATACTACAATGAGAATCGAACAGTAATATTAGTCAAGTTTTTATAAAACCGTTATTTTACAAGGAGAAAGTCCTAATATTTGAAGAAAAAAAAGAATAATTTTACAAGAGTAGTCATGTCATTTAAGAGAATATAATCTGTTTCTGTTAATCTGTTTTACAAAACAAGTCATAGTTTTTAGAAAATTCAGTCGTAAGACTATGAGGGGAAAAATTTTATTGATTTTCCAAGACTATAGTAACAATATTATGAGAGCATTTTTCTCGACTAAAGATGCAATTTTGCGAGGAAAAAAGATAAAAATTGCAACATTGTGAGAAAAAGTCAAAATTATACAAGAAAAATCATTACAAAATTAAGTTTAAAATTTTTTTATTTATATAAAAAGGTGTAATATGAGGCGGCACGGTGATCGACTGGTGAGAGCATTTGCCTCACAGTTCTGAGGACCGGGGTTCAAATCCCGCCCCGCCTGTGTGGAGTTTGCATGTTCTCCCCGTGCCTGCGTGGGTTTTCTCTGGGCACTCCGGTTTCCTCCCACATCCCAAAAACGTATGTTAACTGCAGACGCTAAATTGCCTGTCGGCATGAATGCGAGTGAGAATTGTTATTTGTTTATATGTGCCCTGTGATTGGCTGGCAACCGGTTCAGGGTGTACCCCGCCTCCTGCCCGATGATAGATGGGATTGGCTCCAACACTCCCGCAACCCTTGTGAGGATAAGCGGCTCAGAAAATGAATGGATGGTGTAATATGAGAAAAGTCATCATTTTACAGAACAAAATTTTTTTTTTAAAGAAAAAAGACACTATTATGAAAATAAAATTGGTTGCTGCTTTCAGATTGTCATGTTTAGGTTCATGACATGACATTCACACATTAAAACTACTGACTTTTTTTCTTGAAAATACACAACTCATTTCTTGTAATGCTTCAATATTTTTGTTCGTTTCAGCGTGGCCCTAATACCAGTTTTTACTCTTAAGCCTTAACAGTCATTCAACTGCGTTTTATTTGCATAATAGAATGTTTTTGTTGTGTTTAGCTTATTGCATATTAACCGTGGAACTTGTTCTAAGCAATATTTTCACGAGGAAATTGTATGACATAAAAATCCATTGTCAAACTACAAATAGAACAAAGATATAAACAAAACACGTATTCTCATTCCAATACTTTTCATACAAAATCCTACTAATTTCTTACAAAAGCTGGCTTTATTAGGACTCATACTATAAACTGAACTAATTTACTTTTGGTCAATTTAATTTTGTATTAGTTTTCTAAAATAGCCTTTAATTTGCTTGCATTTCAAAATCAACAGCATTACACCAAATATAAAAAAAATAGCAGACTTGAAAGGAGTGTTGGCTGTCGCTTTGCGGTTATGTACAATTGCCATGTTTATAGTCTATGTGTTATTTAAAATTGTATGCAGTTCCGTAGAGACCGTGGGTTAATGTTCTCCATATTACTCTATGTGCCCCTCCTATAATTGTAGCATGCCTATGGCCAGTGAGAGTGTGAGCCACACGGTGCTTCTTTATAATCTTATTCATCGAAAGCTGAGCTCTCAGGGACTTAGACCTCATTTAACATGTGTCCATGTGGTTGGTTGCTTTTTGCTGTGATGCACACACACACAATTCTCCCCATCTGTACCCTGCCTTTTATTTCTCTGGTACAAATGTATGGAAGTGATCATTGCCATTGTGCTTGAAAAAAATGGGGGATTAATGTGGAAAAACACTGGCTGAGTCATTTCAAATCATGACTGTGAATCAATAAAATTTCATTGTCACACACTAAGTTGCCATCTGCTTCCTGCCTCCTTCCTTCCATATTTGTTCACAATACACTTAAAAGGTTTGGGAAAAAAACAGATGTACAATTATGAGAATAAGACAATCATTATATTTTACAAGAAGTTTTACAAGAATAGAATTTTGTGAAAAGGAAATCTAACAAATATAAACTTAGTCATAACATTGGGAGGAAAAAGTTATTTTACAAAAATAGACTGATAAATGTTGCAAAAAAAAAGTCATCATTAAAAAAATACATAACATAATTTCACGAGAATAAAGTTGTCATGAGAAAATTCATGAAATTAGGTGTATTAAGAACATTAAGAAAAATCTTTTATATCACCCTTCAGTACTGACTGAGGCTGGAAAGAAGAGTCTATTTTACTATGGTCCGTGGTCCTGGAATGACCTTCAAACTAAACTTGATCTCCACTCCATCTCTCTAGCCAGTTTCAAACTAAAGATAGCAGCAATCTGTACCACTAACTACTCTTGCCATGTGCAATTTCAAGATTTTTTACACAGTTTTGATGTTTTACTGGTTTTGTGTGTTGTTTATATTTTATAAATTTGTACTTATTTGTTGTGTGGATAGTTGATATGATTTTGTCTAATTTTGTTGTATGTGATTGGACTTGTTTAACTTACTGCCTTCTTGGCCAGGTCACCATTGCAAAAGAGATGTTCTGTCTCAACTTGTCTTTTACCAGATTAAATATAAGTTAAATAAAAACATTTGACTAAACGAAAAAAAACAGTAATATTTCAAGAAAATCTTGTAATCTTACAACAGTCAAAAACAGCAATTTATGAGAATAGTATGAGGAAAAAAATAAAAATAAAATGGTAATTGTACAGGAATAATCATTATTTTGAGAAAAATAATATATATATGATAAAATATATCATTCTGTATACCCGCTTACATTGTCTGTTGCCACTCCATGGTTAGAGCACTGACAAATCTCCACTCACGCATGAAGCGCTGCGATTATGCATTGTCCTCTTCCGTACAGAGATCTCTGCATGCGAGACTGTCTTTGCACCACATTTAAAGGGAGTGAGAGGAGCCGCTTTGATTGGCGGCAAATGAAGTCGGCTGTAAAAACTCCCACAGTGGCGCCCACTTTTAGATCTGTTAGGCTGTGCAGGTCTACGAAATTACCAACACTGGTCTACTGTAACTCGCCCCGGGTGCACATTTGCACCAGGCGACGCGCAGGATTTACGCCATTTACAAAAATAGGGCGCATAGTTGCAATATTATAACAAAAGTGTTAATTCATTAATTAATTCAAGTGGGAAAGTTGTAAATATTATAAGAAAAGTCATAATTTTCCAAGAAAAGTCATAATTTTGCGAGAAAAATAATTATTATTATGAGAATAAAGTCACAATATGAGGGAAACAAATTAAGAATTATAAAGTCTGAGGAAAAAAAAGCTTAATTTTACAAGTCGGAATATCACAAGGCATTTTTTTGTGTTAAAATTAAAATGTAAAAATGTGTTAAATTACTAGAATTAAATCGGAATATGAGGAAAAAACTTAACTAAAAATTATGGTTTCTTTCTTCATAGCTTCCCAGTCATCCACGTCATGGTAATCGGCAAAGGTTAAATCGAGGCAACTGGACTCTTGTAGTTTGTTGAATTTTTTTTTTTTTTTTTCCTTGTTTTTCAAAAACATTCAAATATGACTTAGGCAACTGTGCTATTAGGCTAACAAAATGTCAAGATTAAAGTCGTCAGAGAATTAATGTGCATAAATACTGGTTGAGTCACTTTAAATCACCATGCATCCATCCATCATGAATGTGAATCAATAAAACTTCGTCTGCTCCCTGTTGATTCGTTCAGACTGCTTGTCTGTATAACTTTCTCCACATTGAACAAGACAAACGATGCTTTGTTGGGTAACATTTGTATACCACCTGCTGGCCGACTGACCAGAATGTGTTGTTTTAGACTCACAGAAGGATGACTGGAACTAAGTTACAAGCGCGCAGCCAAAAAGCCAAAGCCTTTCAAGCTGTTCGACTTGCTTTTGACTTCATCTTTTGCAAACAGCGCCTTCCCTTTCCCTTCCGAGACAACTAGCCAGACTATTTGAGTAACACAAACACACAGAGTCCTGGAAGTGATGACCAAACTCCAGCATATCAAACCAGGTAGAAAGTGTCCGTCTGGGAAGGAAATGTCATAGCAAAATGTTTGACTTGCTCTCAGTTGACAAGTCTGCCCAGAAATAACATAGAAGGTCTGTGAAGTGGTCGCTTGCCGACCGGGATAAAACAGCTGCTTGGTAAACAGGATGAAAGTGGAGCACCTGATTCGATGCATTTGCCTACCTTGGAACGAGCTAAACTTATCTCAGAACACAACTGTCTGGAACATGGAGAATAAAGTTTTGTAAGTTGTGGACATACGAATGAGTCACATCCACATTAGAACCAACCATTAAGGCCGGATTTACACAGTGGGGCCGAATGCCCGATGTCCATTTAGCTGTTGTAATTTACATAAACTTTCAATTGACCCAGTATATGCTATAATATCACTAATGTAGGTAAACAACAACATGCCGGTATAGAAATGAAAGTGATGACATCAGGTTTAGACAACATGAAAGTAAACAACAGCGTTGTGCAAGCTACTTTTAATTGCATGCAGTATTATTACTTCCTCTCTTATGAAAAGAACTAAATTACAATATTGTCTCTGAATAAAGTGAAGTAATGTGTTACCCCACGGCTGCTTTACTTCAACTCAAATTCCCACAACACTGAATTACATTGTCCATTTTAAGAGTCCAAATTATCCATAGGTTTGAATGTGAGCTTGAATGGTTGTTTGTCTGCATGGGCTCTGTGTCTGAATGGCAAGCAGTCAGACACTATACTTCACTATAGAAAATGGATGGATGGATATCATGGACAATGGCAGCAGGGTGGACTGGTGGTTAGAAAGTCTGCCCGACTGCGAGAGGTTCTGGTTTGGAATCTTGACTCGGACCCTCCTGTATGGAATTTGCTTGTTCTTCCCGTGAGGTAATTTTAGGTTAATTAAAGATTCTAAATTATCCGGGATAGACTCCAGCTCACCTGTTACCCTAATGAGGACAAGGCCTTTGCAAGATGGATGGATGAAGACAACAATGTCAAAACTACAACCAACCTTGCTCCTACCAGGTTGAAAGGGTACAGTGGTTCAGTCACCTGACTTCCGTGTAGGTATAAGTCTCAGTGATGCTGTGCATGTCATTATCTATGGTTGCCTGTTGTAGTGTGGTTATAATGAGTGACGTGTTTCTCGCCTAAGGATTCATCAATAGTTAAGTAAAAATCCAGCATGTGTCGCTACAATCAGACAGCAGCAAGGCGGGACTTAAACAGGAAGCCAGGCCATAGCGTAAAGGAGAACAACTGAGGACATGTAATCACACATTATTTAAAAAACCCAGCGGGAACCTTTTTGTAAGTGGACAAGGTCTGATCACCACAAGGTTAAAATTTGTAACCTATAAATGATTGACACAAACGTTGGCCATCTTTTTCCAAGTTAAAAAACAGAGTGTGAGAGTGACCAGTCCTGGGCGTAGAGTGAAGCCTCGCAATTCGTGGGGGATAGGGACTGAGCCCTGACTCCCCCTAAAAGGAGTTTGTAATTGCATTCCATGAGATTGTGACAAAGCACTTAAAACAAAGAAGATCAATAAACCACCAACAACACGCGTCTAGCATCTCCACAATCATGAACCCATGTTATGCACACGACTGCATGCAGTAGTGAAATTATTCAACTGAAGCAAACCAACTTCACATGAGGCTCATTGATACTATTAGACTAGCCTAAATAACACGCTAGCACAAACTGACATGGCATAACATATGGGCAAACAAATATGAGCACTAGTACTTCACACAAATGCTCATTAAATTTACCTTTTGGCATTTCCACACAATAATAAATATCAGGCTCATTATAACGGCAAGATAGACTACTTTTAGCAGCTGCATCGGGAGAAAAGTGGAAACTTTCAGTTTCACTTGACGGTGCACGAGGTGCATTCAAAGACCACTAACAAAACAGGACATCTCAAAATAACACTAGCAATGACTTACTGTAAACCTACCAACAAAATTGCACAAGACCTGAGAACAAAAACAACAAATAAACAAGATTTTCGGAGAATAACGGAGGATATTGTCCACCCAAAAATATTTTTGAATCAGTTAATTAGTGAATCCTGAACTGAATATGCAGGGGTTCACCATAGTCTGCCAATTCCCCACAGTCAGCTGGGATAACCAGTACATAATTGATGGATGAATGGCACTGTGTGGAAAATGAATCCATCCCAGCTGCATAAAAGACAGCCATGTGAACAACAATGACTTATTAAGAACACCCAATCCCGCATTAGGCTACGATGGAAACATGATTCAAAGTTTTCTTGTTTAGCAATAGTGTCACCACATTCCACCATTTTAACAAGTTCCTCATCTTTGTTGAGTTCACTGACTGCCACATTAGCCGAGACCATAATCACAACCCCGCCTACACATCATACAGTCCAGATCAGGGTTTATTGATCTAAAACTGTACCACTTGATACAAAGTGATCCAAGACAGAGGAATAATGAGCAACCAGCACTCATAAACACTTTGCTTCGATGAACCCTGTTTATCTTCCTGCTTGCAGCAAATGTTTTTATTTTGGAGGCCCCCTTGGTCAACCCCACCCTGACCTGCCCGATGGGGACCACAGAGAGCTCCACAATGGAGGGACTGTGTGCACGCTGTGAATGACAGACCTGTCCGTACAAGCTCCAAGGAACCTCCACCCTGTCATACAAACAACTGGCCTGCGTAGCACGTTTTTGCCGTCATCTCTTTCGGAGGCAGTGTTCCATGCTTGGTACGCCACACAGGCATTTCGGGGTGAAGGGGGTGGGGTGGGGCAGAGTTTGCGATTAAACAGATTGCTGCCTTCACTTTAAAGCCAACTAGCAACTTCCATCATTTCAGGTCCTCACATTCACTTCTATCCCGTTCAGGCTGATGAAGCGCTGATGGGATTGCTCGGCCGTTCGCCTGGTTTGCTTGTTTTCTATTTGCACGCTATGCGGGCCTGCTTCACGTATCAGAAGCCGGCCGGTTGAAGACGAATCAGGCGCAATACCCTGCAAACGTTAATATGTGGCGACGCATGTATTTGCATAAAGCTCTTAACCGAAAACAACATGAGGAGGCATATTTGCTCTGCATATCACGTAATGCTGAGTGAAGAACACATAGGGAGGCATGTTGTTAAGCCTTATACCAGTGGTGTCCAAACTATGGCCCCAGGCCCTTTGTGGCCTGCCGTCCATTTTGTAGCGACGTGTCATAATACTAAAATTAACAATTGACATGGCTCGTGTCATTTGCCTTTGTCGCTTGGGTGTGACGCTCCTGATTACTATTACTACTACTACTACGACTACAATTATTTCCAGTATTACTACTATTACTAAAAATATATTAGTTTTATATAGTACATTTCTAGATTTGGAAAAATGCAAAGAAACTATTTACAACTAAAATAGTTAACATTTCTACTCATAACACTACAATACTTGAGTCACAGCAGGAAATAGTGTGAATCGTGATTGCTCTACTTTCTGATCTGTGTAAGGTCTTGTTGAGCTTGTTTTGATTCTGAAGGTGGAGATGTGACTGTGATGCTTCTGAGATGGATCCTATTCTAGTGGATACAGCGGTGGTGGGCACCCCAAATTACTTACAAATCCTTGGCTTGGCTTTATCACCGAGCTGTCGTTTTAAATAAATACATAAATGATGGATTGGTTTTAGCATGTTCTTTCTTCTTTTCCTTTCGGCTTGTCTCGTTCGGGTTCACCACAGTGTGTCATTCTTTTCCATGTAAGCCTATCTCCTCGCTAACACCAACTGCCTTCATGTCTTCCCTCATGAAATCCATCAACCTTCTCTTTGGTATTCCTCTAGTTCTCTTGCCTGGCAGCTCCATCTTCATCACCCTCCTACCAATATACTCACTATCTGCTCTGGATGTGTCCAAACCATCGAAGTCTGCTCTCTCTCGCTTTGTCTCCAAAACATCTAACCTCTGCTGTCACTCTGATGAGCTCATTTCTAATTTTATCCAACCTGGTCACTCCGAGAGCGAACCTCAACATCTTCATTTCCGCCACCTCCAGCTCTTCTTCCTGTTGTCTCTTCAGTGCCACTGTCTCTAATCCATACATCATGGCTGGCCTCACCACTGTTGTTTAAACTTTGCCCTTCATCCTAGCAGAGACTCTTCTGTCACATAACACACCTGACACCTTCCTCCACCCGTTCCAACCTGCTTGGACCCGTTTCTTCACTTCCTTACCACACTCACCATTGCTTTGGACTGTTGACCCCAAGGATTTAAAGTCCTAAGCCCTTGCTATCTCTTCTCCCTGTAGCCTCACCCTTCCCCCTCCACCCCTCTCATTCATGCACATATATTATGTCTTACTTCGGCTAATCTTCATTCCTCTCCTTTCCAGTGCATAGCTACATCTTTCTAATTGTTCCTCCACCCGCTCCCTGCTTTCACTGCAGATCACAATGTCATCTGCAAACATCATGGTCCACGGGGATTCCAGTCTAACCTCAGCCTATCCATCACCACTGCAAACAGGAAAGGGCTCAGGGCTGATCCCTGATGCAGTCCCACCGCCACCTTAAACTCCTCTGTCACACCTATAGCACACCTCACCACTGTTCTGGTGCCCTCGTATATGTCCTGTATTATTCTAACATACTTCTCTGTCACTCCAGACTTCCGCAGGCAGTACCACAGTTCCTCTCTGGGTACTCTGTCATACGCTTTCTCTAGATCCACAAAGACACAATGTAGCACTGTCTGACCTTCTCTGTAGTTTTCTATCAACAACCTCAATGCAAATAATGCATCTGTGGTACTCTTTCTAGGCATGAAACCATACTGTCACTCGCAAATACTCACTTCTGTCCTAAGCCTAGCCTCTACTACTCTTTACCATAACTACATCGTGTGGCTCATCAGCTTTATTCCTCTATAGTTCTCACAGCTCTGACATCACCCTTGTTCTTAAAATAGCCCTATAGGGCTCCATTTATTGGTTTTAGCATGTTACTGTCATTAAATTAATGCCCTTGCACCCTTCAAGTTTTCTGTATGCAGCCCTTAGAAGAAAACGTTTGACCACCCATGCCTTAAACAGTATAGCAGTGATGGCAAAACGATGGATTGTGGGCCATATATTGTGTGACAGTTGACCATGCAATTATAAAAATGGAAAAAAAAAAACCTTGAAAGAATCTTTAAAAAAAATCCTCAGAACATTCATAAACTTACTTTTAATTGTTTATGTGGGGTACACACATTGAAATTTGGGATAAATGTGAGTCTTTTTCCTCTCTTCAGGTCAAAGTCAGCAAAGGCCTCTCTAAAAGATTATCCTGAGCAATTATCCTGTGGTGTGGGGTGTGAGTGATTTTTCCCTCCTAGATTTCCCCCCTCTTGTCAATTTTCCAGCACTCTGGATGCCCTGTGGCACTGTGCTGTCTCTTACAGGTGAGTCTTGGTACTACGACAGCCATCTGGTGTTCTAGAGTACACTACTCTCTATGGGCCTGAGTTACTGGACTAAGATCTTAAATAGTGAGCGTTAAAATGCATGCGTGTTCACTAACAGACTGCATGTACTGATGGTGGGCATGTTACATATAATTTACTATAAGTGCATTCTTTTACTAAGAGCCCAAATAGCGTGTGCTAAATTGCGTGTTCGCTCACTTGAACCGATTGCATGTGCTCCTTGCAACAGGTGTTAAAGTTGTGGAGACCTTGTATTTAAAAGAGGATTTTGTTCTTTTGGTAGCTCTGTCTGATGGTTTTCACCATTCAAAATTTAAGAGGGATCCACATGCTCAAAATGAAGTTAAAAGTGATGGAAGTGGAAGTATTAGTGATAGAGAATCTATTATGAAATAAAAATTAATCAATTGCTACGATAATTTAGGGGAAGCCAGCAACCGCATAAAGTCAATGTTTTGTTAAGTCTAACTCGCCCAGAGTGTGTGGCAATTGAATGTACAGTTATGTGCCCATTGAGTCTATCATTGTGTGTAAATCTTGGGACCACACACCTGGAGAACTGCTGTGGGAGAGGCCAGTATCTTTTGTCACAGTTCGCTGAAATGACCCAGATGGACTGAAATGTAGAGTTGAAAGGAGTTTTGTCATAGGTTATATGGCATGACTCCTTCTTGTGACTGGCTCCCTTAGTTCATTAAGGAAGCTCCAAAATTGCATTACTGAATGGACGATATGTCACAGTAAAATTTGTTGGTATTTCAAAAATGTTGACATGCATTGAAAACTCTCTGGTGCCTCTTGCCTTGCTTAAGCAAAATCAGCCAGAGCAATTGCTGATTTTTCTTCGTCATGTGTGGGGTCTTGGTTCAGATGTTGAAAATCGGTATGTGTGCCACACTTTAGGTTGCTGGGAAGATTAGGGTATTGTTAGGTGTGTCGGTAAGGGATTTGTGTGTTCATTTAGGACTTAAGGGTTATGGTTAGCGTAGCATAAGGTTAAATGGTGTGAGCGTCAAGGGTTAGAAGTAGCGGTCTGGGTTGTGGTTAGGTTTTAGGGGTTAAGTTAGGTTTTAAGGTTAGTTCAGCATTAGGTCAGGGTTAGGGTTTACGTTGATCAGAAAAGGGTTCCCTATCCCTGCCTTATAGGATCTGTGCATTATTTGCCTGTAAAAGAAAGTACCTTTGTTGGTGTGCCTGTGGTACCCACCAAGCCCCAGAAACAAGGTTCCCTGCAAACAGCTTTGTCAGAGCATACACATGGGCTGCCCAGTCTCTGTACTGCACCCTGCCAATTACTGCTATATATACCAGCCCAAATAAGAGTCACGAACCGGCGTGATTACAGGGTGGAGCAGCAGCAAAGTGGTAGAGAAAGAGGGGGACAGAAAAAAGTGAGCAGAGAAAGACATGGAGAAAGATGGAGGCGAGAATACAAAATAAGAAGAGACAGTAGACAATGAGCACGACAAGAGGAAGTGACGGAATTGTGCAGTAAATTGTATCATGTTTCATAAATCACAGTGTGTTTGCAGGTTGTCCTTTGAGCACAAATAGTTTATTTTTAGAGAAAGTGAAGAGGAGCATGATTCAATTAGAGAGCTGAGAGCACGCATGGGTGACATTTTTTAGAAAGTCCCCATGGTAATGACCTTTGTCTATGTGTTTGGTCAAGAAATTAGACAGGAGAAAGAGTTTTGGTGACAGAACAGAGTGGTTGGTTCAGTCGCATTAAGATGTGCTGCCCTCTTCTGGAAGTTAGGAGAACTAGATAAATGTAGTGTCATTTATATACCAGCATGTGGACATGTATTGGGCAGAGCAATTAAATTGATTGAATTGTTTTTAAATGCAATGTTTGGCTTCACATTATCTGCATAGTGTATTTACAGCAGTTGAGTAGTGTTACTGGAGGTTAGGATTAGATTTCTGGCTTCGTGTACAGTTAAGATTTAGGGTTTATGTTAGCATTAGGTTAGGGCGTACAGCACGGACTCGGGCATGGTAAGTTTGGGGTTCATGGTCGAAAATGTAGCATGTCCATATCTTTAAGACAAACACCCACATTCTTAATCTTGCCACTTCCCCTTTCTGTCAGTCATCCCTGAGTTCTCATCTCCCCAAGAAGAGACAGCCCACTCCCATGGAAGGATTTATAACACAGGAAGTCATGTCACTGCAGAAGTCCCTTCATGTGATGCATTGAGTTGCTGGCTTTAATCGTCACCAGAACTCGGGCCCTAGTGATGAGCCTTGTACTAAACTGATCTATCCTGACACTGTGGGAAAAATAGGATGTCCGCTCTGGATCTACTCGCCATTCCTACTGAGGGTGGTGAGAAAAAAGAAAAGAAAAAAGGACCACATTAACCAATAGAGCACTTTCTATTGTACGGGGTGCGAGGGGGTGGGGGGAGCACGCTCCACCTCACTCCAGCGGCTTGCATAATTGGAAGCATCTTGGCAAGAAGATAGCATATCAATGGGCTTGTACTCCAAGGGCATGCCGATAAGAAAAGGCTGCTTGGCTCAACATGTCCAGGATATGGTCACTGGTTCTTCGTAACAGCACAGCAGAATGGCTGTTGACTCACATACAAATAACAACTAAAGCTTATAACTTACAGCACTTGCGGAGTCTTGGAGGATGCTACACTTGTTTTCTTATAAGGCCAAGATACATTTTGGGAATCTTTATCTCCTGCTTGGATTAACAAGTAACAGAAAGTCACCAGTAGGTTACCTTGTTATCATGAAGTACAATAGATAGAGCCACTATAAGAAATTGATTTTTTTAAGTATGCATGTAACAATAAACAAGAACACAGGGACATGTCTTACACACTAGGCTAAATTATTTACATACTGTATCTTAATATGATAAATTATATTCGCTAAGAAAAAAAATAATTGCTGAATTTCCATCAATTCAATTTTTATAGCACTTGTTCTCATTCCGGTTGTGGGTGAGCTGGAGGCTATCCTGGCTGACTTTGGGTGGTAAGTGGGCTACATCCTGGACTGGTGAGTTGACTGATATAAATATATATTTGAATTATTTTAGCCCATTATGAAAAGATGGGGATTTAATAGATCACATTTCTCATTATGTAATCTATGTGTGGAGTTTGGATTTTCAACAATGAGGAATAACTGGAAAAAAAATACAGAATACAAATTCCTTAAAAAAAATCATCACCCTTTAAAGCAAAACCATAATGGAAATATTCCAAATTAACACAGATGTCATTATCCACTGTAACAAAAATTATTGTTTAAAATTCTTATGAGTTCTAAAATGGTTTGTAATGTCTATTATTTCATGTTCCTGTACATCCACATGAAGAAAGCCTCCTTTTCGCCTTTGTACGACTTGAGCGTGATTGTGTAAGCAGGAACTATCAACCCCCTCACACACTCCAAACAAGCTCCTGTGTTTTACGCACTAGTGCACTTCCCTTATTATTTAACACGCAATAAAATGGTCACATGTTGCACTGCACTGTGTCATATCTAGATTGTAGTGAGGTTCCAGTTCTTCTCTTGGTGTTTTTGACTTGAGATGAAACAAAGCATGCGCTAATGTTGGGCCCACACTAGCACTAAATATCTGAATCGTGAAAGTGTGCCATCGTGCTTACTGAAGAGAAATACCAGAGATGTGCGTGATTCTTGCCAAAAGGTGTGCATCAACCAAACAGCTGTGTGTTTGTGAACAGACTGTAAAAGTGTGTTTATTGTCATGAGCATTCTTTCATGCAGTGCACAGCATTTGACACTTTGACATTTAATGCATCACATTAAGCAGTGCACACACCTTTAGTGATACACTGGAGCAGGGGGAATTGGACCTGGGTTCCTTGTTCACAGGCCACATTCTTAACCATTCTTCAGCCTATGAAATCCAGCCGATATAAAAAGTCTACACACCCCTGTTCAAATGCCAGATTTTTGTCATGTAAAAAAAATGAAACCTTTACAAAACCTTTTTTCACCATTAATTTGACCTATAATCTGTATAACTCAAACTTTAAAAAAAATAAAAATAAATCTTGACGAGAGGGTAAGTAAAAATAAACAACTGATATAATGTGGTTGCATATATTCCCATGTGTTAGGGAGATTTTGCTATTGTCCGATGAAACCAAGTTTGAACTTTTTGACCACAATTCCAAAAGGTACACAGCACTGCTACAGCACCATAACTACAGTCGAGCATGGCGGTGGCAGCATCATACTTTGGGGCTGGAACTGTGGCACCTTAATCAAGGTGGAGGGAATTATGAACAGTTCTAAATAGTAGTCAGTTTTAGCACAAAACCTTCAGGCTTTTCTCTAAAAACAACAACAACAACAACAAACAGTCAGGAAAAGCCTGCTAGAACAGCCGAACGTTTTTAGGGGGGTTAATCAGAGGCACCTTAAATGGTGGCAGGTGTGTGCTGACTCCCATTGAACATGAGTTTGAATCCCATTGATTGCTTAATACCGATTCTGTTTATTTGTATTTTCCCTCTCGAAAAGATAACACAAAAATAATTCAGATTATAGGGCACATTAATGGTGGAAAAGGTTTTGAAATTATTTATCTAACTCATTTTTTTATTTTTTTTTAATATCACCAAAAACCTGCCATTTGAACAGGGGCGTCTAGACTTTTTATATCCACTGTCGTCTTTTATCGTGCAGTGGACCTCTTTAAAGTCCCTGAGGTCGTACAATTCGGAATTTGACCAAAAAGCAAAAGCCATCGCCTCAGTACAGGGATCATCAGAGCATTAACATCAAGCGTCACCATATGCATTTCAAGTTCATCTCTTCAAAATTAAGGTGGTGTTTTATTTTTTCTTTTATTTAAAATATCTTACTATTAACAGTGGTTAACTTCGTTTTACACTTGACCATTGTGACCATTAAAAACGTCAGAAAAATGAACCGCGGATCACCTTTGCATTATACCTTTATCATCTGTTGAGTCAAGACTGAGCCTATCATTATATTGTATTGTACTGGTTCTTTATATTTCTGCTATTGTAGTTGACATTAAATTTTCTAGTGTGTTTGCTCTGAGGCCTTTTGTTTTTCATTATTCATCCACTGTCGCCTGAAACTTAGCAGCCTTACAGTATTTGTATAGGCAAAAGTTCACATTCAAGCAGTAGCTCCCTATGGCCTCTATAACTATTTGTATTCGTATTCTTTTTTTTATAACTATGCATTCCACTAATCATCATAATTAGAGATATACAGTAGACTCAGTAATTAGTGTAGAGACGACGCCTTTTCTTTAATGGATGCTTAAACAAAGATTTCAGATAAGTTTGAGAAAAAATAGTATATGGCCTCAGAAGGGATGGGTTGGGAGTTCAGTAATTAATACAGAGTGCAGTAAGAGATGGAGCCTGGCTCTTCCTACCTCTGCATCCCCCTTACATCCTTCCACATTATTTATATGCGCTGTCACGCCATTGTTGTGATTATGGATGTCACGCGCCTGTACAGCGCTCCTCGATCAATGGGCCTGAAATTAAAGCAAAAAATGAATTTCCGCAGTGTCGGCCACATGAGCGCCTGTGCAGAAATTACCTTGCCGGGGGAAAGGCTGATTACCTGAGGAGGGAACAACAGGAATATACGAGGAAGGATGGGTGCAGCAGTAGTTAGGGGTTGACTAGCCAACTGTGAGATGACATTTTAAACAAGTTGCTGCTCACTTAACTCGACAGAAGCCTTATGGAGTCAATGAAGAAGATTTGGGCCTATTATCTAATATCTTGCAACACCCATTGACTCAGACCAGTTTAGTAGATGATCTGAGTTATATATGAGGGGCTGATGGTATGAAACAGTACTCATTACTCCCGTCAACAGATGAGGTGATAAGCTGGTTGAAGACGTGTTAACACCATAAAAGTAATACTTTGTTAATACAATGATGAATGAATCAGCGTGGCACATCTGGACAGGCAATGTTTGGCCACTCTTCAGGCCACCCCACAGCTGTTAACTGGATTAAGGTCTGGGCTCTGGCTGGGCTTTTTACTTTTTTGTGGGTGAAGCCATCAATTAATTGATTTGGATGTATGCATGAAAATATTTACATTCCAATCAACTGGTAACAGGGATGTGTTCCCTCTATAGCCACTGTAAACATGCATGACTATTATTGTCCACGTAAATATACACTCACTATTCATAATATTAGGTACACCTTCACACTCTCGATCAGGGGTCACCAAACTTTTTGAAACTGAGAGATAATTCTTGGGTACTAATTATTGCAAAGGGCTAACAGTTTGATGCTTCTATTATAATTATAAACCATGATTTAACAAGGTAGAAAAGAGATGAATATCAATATGCAACACTTAATTACTCTAAATCTGCAAGTGTTTACATTCTCAAATGACCACTTCTACAATATTCCTAGGAAATCACAATGACCCATTTTCACAAGCCAGTAACACTTACTAATTGAGCTATTTTTAGAACAGGCCCGCAGGCTACTCATGTCATCTTTGGGGCAACCTGGTGCCTTTGTGACCTCTGATGTAGATTATTTAGAAAAGCTCTATTTGCATTTTTCCATTGAATAGATAACAATGGGGAACAATTTGAAAAAAAAAAAAAAATCTGTTGAGTTAGATTTTTATGCTGATTATAACTCAAATTGGCATGCTGATTCCAAAATTGCAGTCATTTTTTTTCTAGCACGTCAATTTTTTTCTCCACAGTTTACCCTCCAGATAAGCAAAATTCCACTGATTAGCTATAGTAAGATTTGCCAGCCGATTATGATTGGACTCATCCACAGCTACCAGGCAACTTGTTTGTGCAGTCACAATTGCGACAGTGTGGTGAGAGGTGTGTGTTGCCAGCAAAAATCTGCAAACAGAAAGCTAGCATAGTAGGAATTAAGAAGATTTGTGCCATATCCTTTGTAAAACATAATAGTGTTAAATAAACATTGCAGTCATGCCTGTTTCCTTCATATTTCATTGTATGTCAATATTTGAAAAGTTTTATAAAACAAGCACATATCTGTTAAGTACAGTATTTTTCATATATTTTAAGCAAATGGGGATCTATAGATCATAAACTTCACGTGATAGAGAAAAACTGAGATCAGTTTTGGATTCAAACATTTGTTAAAAACAGCTGTCAGACCTAACTTAACAAAAATTGTGTTCCCCAGTGTAATATTGCTTAATTTAAATAACACAGAGGTATTATTCAATGTAACCCTTTATACAGCATGCATTTAAAACAGTCACAAGATTATTGTATTGTAGTGAATTAAAACATTTGAATAACTTTTAATATCCGTATTTAATCATCATACCTTTCTCCAAAGAATGGTTAGAAGAAATCACAAGGTTCTACCTTATTGCGAGGTCTGTGGCATCCATTTTAATAAGGTTCTTGCCATAAAGGGCTACCACTTTGCATACGTATTGTGATTTTATTTTCCCTTTTTAATTTAACTCTTTATTTAACCAGGCGGTCTCATTGAAACGCTTGCAAGAGGGACCTTGCCAAGATAGCAGCATGAGATTTCTGACAATAACAACATTAAAGGAACCTAAAAATATTACAAATAAGGTAAATAAAATAACATAACTATATCTATAACAGGAGTCTGCAGTAGCGTATACCTGAATACTTTTTTAAAGTTACATGAGAGAAGCCTATTCAATTCTGCAGGTGTCCAGTGAACAAGCTAAGGATTATATATATATATATATATATATATATATATATATATATATATATATATATATATATATATATATATATATATATAAATGGACCGAGATGTCTTAAAATGTTGTTTTACAAACAAGTCTGCCATTTCAGCATCCTTTCACCAGAGATGGACAGACGCTTTATTTCCTCCCTTGTTTCCGTGTCCCTCATTTTTAAATCGATTTTGCCATTAGCAGCGGAGAATCACAGAGGGACGGTGACGGGCCTGAGATGGCTTTGACAGGCTTCTTCATCTCCCATGAGCACAAGTTTGCTTTACATCAGCCAGGAGGCGGCGACTGTCACTAAAGAGACCCGAGTCCTAATGCGCTAGATTGATACCCTCCTCTCCTCCTCTAAGAGAAGGCTCACATTTGGGAAGTTCTTACTGCAAGTTAAGATAAATGATCAACAAACATTTTTTTCCCCATATGAAGTGATTAATAATAAAAAAAAATCTGTTCCACAGTCAACCTGTCACCATCATAAGACCGTCATTAACTCGACAGACATTTTTAAGTAATATTCTAAAATTCTTAACTGCTATCCATGAAACAAAAGAAGCCTATTCCAGACTTTGGATGAGAGGATGCACACTGGACTGGTTGTCAGTCAAACATGGGACATATATAGATAACCATTCATACTCACATTCACATTCACATATGGATAATTTAGTCTTCAATGAACCGATCAAGCATGTTTTTGGAATGTGGGAGGCATATGTGCCCTGTGATTGGCTGGCAACCACTTCAGGGTGTACGCCGCCTACCTAAAGTAATTTCTTTCCCGGAACTCAACAAATTTTCAGCCATCAATCCATCCTTTGGCAAAAGGTTGTCTTTTCAAATCAATCTGACAAATCCTCTGTGAATGATCAAAATAGTCTCAAGCAAATGAAGGCCAGCCACTCGGCATTAGCAGACAAAATGTGGAAGTGCTCCGTCACTTGTGGCAAGTTGTCAATAAAGGTTAACAAGTACAACACGACAGTGATACCTGGAAGCTGTTTATGCTTCAGTTGTGATCTCGGAGCTAGTCATGCAAACACGATGTGACGCCATGTCTGAATTTCACAGTCAGATCTGAAAAATGAAAGGCAATTGATTATAGTGATGTATTGCGTTTCTTCATCAATCAAAGGCATTTCTGTATTTCCTGCTGTTCCCCCCGCCCCCAAAGCATTCTTTTTCTACTGTCATCTCCCCTTCACGGTATCACAACAACTGCACTCATTCGCAGCTATTTATTTGCTTTATTTCCTGAGATCAGCTATAAAGAACAAACACCATTAAGTCAGCCAATCAATAAAGAAACATCAGCGCTCTGAGCTACCCTCGCCACGCAAAATAGATTTACAACATCGGCACGGGCGACATAAATCACATATTCATACATTAAATTAAAAAATTAGATTGATAGTAATGTGGGGAGTGTGTTATATTTGTCAGAGACCGTGAAAACAACATTTTATTGGTGCAATTCTTCAAAGTCGTGTGAGGATGTCTAACTCTGGCAGATGAGTTGTTGTTTGGGGATGGAGAAAATTGACACTAGCAACAGTATAATGCAAATAATTAACTTTTGGAGCAGAACAAAAAAAACTTGCCTCCACTATACTAGAAGGCTAACAATTGATGTGTTCACTGTTCTTCAAGCTTCTGCACGCCATTCAGTGTGGAGTGTGCTGGAGTGGGCTCTTTGGGTAAGTGACACCTTATGGGATATACCTAGATTGTGTCATGCATTACAGGGCTCAGTGGTGATGGGAGCCTTCTAGAAGAGAAATATTGCAGCATCACATGGGGCAGAGTGGAAAAGGTGTGTAGGAATGAAGGAAGGAGAGCTGGAGTCTGGGAGGGCCTGCCAAGGACATTTAAGAGAACTGTCAGGGGAAGTCTGATCTATTGAGGACCCTTTTGGCTGAATCTATATTTAAGCATGTGTGTGTTTGTGTGTGCTGTGGATTCCAGTGCAGCAGTCACACAAACACACGCTGCAACACATGCGCTCGCACCCCTGGAGGCTGAAGAACACGCGGCCCTCACTGCACAGGTTCAAAGATGCGAACTGGAGCTCATCCACTCGGTAAATCAAATGTTGCTTTTTAATATATATACACAGAGCATGAGATACAACTGAGAATTACAAAAAAAATAACCCAAAAAAAACTATGGGGTAAACAAGTGCTCATCTGCACAATATTGCGTAACTTGCACGGAAATTGTTCATAAGTTCTATCTGGAGACACTCAAGTGGAGAAGGAAATTATACAGGAAGAAGGTTACATCACTTGAAGCGTTTTAAAATTCCGCATTTAAATTTGAATCAACTGAAGTTATGCATGTTAAGGTGTTATTATTGCAACATTGAATATTCTGTTACCTTCTTGATAAGAGCAAAATACCTCTCTTTGTAGTTGTGTCGAAATGCACTGCATCACAAAATAATAAATATATTGTTTAATTACTTACATGACCTAATGTAGCTGGTACATGTAGAACACAATGCATGCTGCCTAAAAGGAACTTCCAGGTCCAGGTGGCATCTGTCGTAACGTCACAATTGATCTGCATTGAGACTAGCCAGCATGCCTATTAGTCAGGTGAATGAACGCCAGGCAATCCTGCCAGGGGAACGTGTGGCATGGGGGCTATTACTGAAGCTTAACGATATGAGGAGAGTTCTCCAAAAGCCGCAGAGGGGATTCATCACGCTGCCGGTGATATACATTTTTCAATGGTCCTTAAGGGAAGAGAGAAGTGTAGGAGACCCACCACTCCCCATTTTCTCTCTTCCCTTGAGCTTCATTCATCCCTCATCTTCAGTCCAAGAAGCACTATTTTAAGAGCCAAGGACGGAGAGGGAGCCACGACCTCGGGAACGACTGAAGGGGAGGTGGAGGTAGAAAGTGGATAAGTCAGAGGATGGTCTCAAATAGGGCCTGACCGATTAATCGGCCAATTTTAGCCTTTTCCGAATCTGCAAAAATTGGCTGATTTCTTTGCAGATTTTTGCCATTTCTTTTTTACACATAAAATAAAACAAAGAAAATGACATTCAAGCAAACAACAATACCAAGTTTTCTGCGTTTATATACAGTGTCGAGTCCATTGAAGTTGTCTTTCGGTGACAGGCAGGGTACACCCTGGACTGGTTGCTAGTCATGTGCATGGAACATACAGACAATTAACCTAAGATGCATGTTTTTGGAATGTGAGAAGAGGTCAGAGAAAACAGAGAAAAGCACGGGGGGGAAAAGCCAACTCCACACAAGAAGACAATTTGAAGCCCAAAGCTCAGAACTGTAAGACAGAATTAGGAACCACTTTTTCACCATGCTGCCTTATTGAGGTCTATTGGCGACACAAATTATCACATTATGCCCTCCTTATTTGCCACTTTGTTACACTTACCATTAACAATAAGGTTATGATGGCAACAGTTAGAGCGTCAGCCTCATAGTTCTGAGGACCCGGGTTCAATCCCCGGCCCCGCTTGTGTGGAGTTTGCATGTTCTCCCCGTGCCTGCGTGGGTTTTCTACGGGCATTCCGGTTTCCTCCCACATCCCAAAAACATGCATTAATTGGAGACTCTAAATTGCCCGTAGGCATGACTCTGAGTGCGAATGGTTGTTTGTTCCTATGTGCCTTGCGATTGGCTGGCAACCAGTTCAGGGTGTACCCCGCCTCCTGCCCGATGACAGCTGGGATAGGCTCCAGCACGCCCGCGACCCTAGTGAGGAGAAGCGGCTCAGAAAATGGATGGATGAATACAATTACATCCATCTTGTAAACTGAGGACCCCCTGTCCAGTGAAATATTTAAACTGCATCCCGGGTCTGTCTTACCTTTTATTTGGCAAATAAGATTATTTTAACAGTTATGCATGAGAAACGTTAACCTTGGGTAAGGGACTTTCCTAAATATAACAAATGTAATTGCTTAAATGTTTAATTTTACTATGTTCCTTGTACACTTGTCATGTTCATCGTCAGTTTCTTAGAAAGGTGACCTGAAAAGCATTTTGAACAGCATGTGTAGTTAATAGTTTTAGTTTTAAAATATGATACTTTATACATATTGTATGTTTCCAAAGACTTTTTTAACAACGCATTTTCCTTATTGTTCTTAACTTTAAAGTTGGTCGCTCCTTGGCAGTACAGTAGGAAAACGCATATACAAAGTTGAAAACTGTTGGGAACCACTGTTCCTGAGAGCTGTTTCTTACAATTAAAGTTTCTCATATTGCATCATAAGGTAAGACAAATATCAGAAACACACAATAACAAACACATTATTGCATTAATATCTCTCAAAACAGAGGATTATCTATGGAAATTGTACAGGACCTCAGGTGCAGGTGTTCCTAATAATTTGACCCGTCTATGAAAACAGTTATTAATGCGTCTCTAAACTGTTAATTGATTGAATAGTTTAGTATGATTGTGATCATAAAAAACAATAATATTATTATATCTAACTACAAACAAAAATAAATTCTACAGTCGACAAAAAAAAAAAAAATCCCATGTCCGTGAGCATCTGATAATCAGTTCAACTTGACACAACAGTATGGTACGTGAACGCGGGAGTATGACGTCGTAGTGCCACGTGATAGACACATATACTCATTATGGCGGCATATAATGAAAGAAATCGAGTGTTAGTAAAGAGCAGATGTCAAACATGATATTTTGTGCCTCACATGACGCAGCACGAAGAGAAGCAACTAGAGAGCGCCTTGTTCTCCTCCCAGCTGAGCCCGGTCTCAACATCGCTGTGAGAGAGCACCCGAAGACACGCCCACGCATTCACGTGCGGTCCTCATTGGCTGTCTACTTAAATATTCAACGAGCTTTGTGCTGATTGGCCCAGATGGTCGCTCTCGAAATTTCATAAAGCAAAACCTTTAGAAGTTGAGTAAAGGGAATAAGTGTCGAGATAAAAAAAAAAAAAAAAGACTCCTGTGTGATAACAGCGGAATCTAGAGCACAATTAACCGAGGATAGTGACTCTTTTGCTGCCTCTTGCTGGAGGTTTTGGTCGGAGTTTTCACCCTCCCCGCCCCCCTTCATCCGTGAGTACCTCATTCACGAACTGCTGCCTTTCACTTAATGCAGGATGCTTGCAGAAATATGCAAAGTTAACTTGGACATGATGGAACAAGTTTATGTAATTGAATGCGTGTGCGTCGTTCAAATATGGCATCAGCTAATTCTTATTTTCAGTGCATGACGGACCGCTGTTTTTTCCCTTGCAAAAATACAGTATTAAAAAATGCAAAGAAATTGGAAAGAGAGTAGTTATTGACGCTATAAAATATAGATTTTTCAATTTCACTATTGATATGGCAGATTAATATTTATAGGCAATACATTTAAACTACATTTAAAACGTTTTTTTATTATTAATGATGATATTTGTATTAATTTAGATAGGCACGCATGCAGGGTGGATGTAAGAAGTTACTGCTATAACTTATTTAAGATGAATGAGTATGAGTATATATGCATATTAGAATATTTAATTAGTACCTCACAATTTTGAATTAAGTTCATAATTCATGTAAACGTTTTTTCATGTAAAAAGTTTTTTTTTTTTTTAATTGATGTCAAAGTAATTGTAAAAAATATGGTATTGATATTAACAGACATGCATGATCAAAAGTCAATTGGATTCCAACTGTATCCTATTGCAAACAATCCTGCAACTGACCACAAATAAAATGTATTGCCCATAAACAATGTATTATGTTATTGAAAAAAGAAGGGATTTGTGCAGTCAGTATTTTTGTCCCTGCTGGTGGTTTGAGAGTGCCGGAGAGTCACTTTGCTCCCTGATGGATAAATTACAGTTCAACTTTAATGGTGACTGTTGATTATACTGTAAGTGAAAATTAAGTGTAATTCGCTGGGACTAGTCCAGCCCTGTGTGTGTGTGTGTGTGTGTGTGTGCTCTGCAGCGGGGGTGCCCTTCACAGCGAAGAGATTCCTGTGAGCGTGTTTTGAAAGTGAACATCTTCACTGGGTCTTTGTCGCAGTGTTATCAGGATGAGAGCTGAGCATGAACGCTCCACAAGGCACATGCTGATGCTGCACGCTGCCGTAATGGCCTCTTAATGCCAGTATAAATAACCCAAAGTGAAAACATTTCTCGGGCCTGAGATGACACATTTTCCCGGGGCTATTTCATGCTATTTGACTGTTTGACTTTAAAAAAAAAAAAAAAAAAAAAAAAGGGGGATAAAAAGGATGCTTCTTGTTCACCCACAAGGGAGGACGATAACAGGCATTATATCCTAAAAAGCAATTGAGTGCACATAACTGTCCAGGACTTCTTGCACTTAGTAAAAAGTCCTGCTGTAACTTTACCTTAAAAAAACTGAGATTTATTGTTGTGAATGCAGGCTGGGCGTCCTTGACTGGAAAAGGCATCACCCTACCATTTTATCAATGCAGTCCCCTGTGGTTTCACACCCTCATCTGTCTTTGGACTTACTTTCCCTTCTTCAGGTTATTGACTCAATTATGGGGGACTCTTTTTAAGGATGGTCTTAGTGCAAAATACAACCTCTGTCCAACTTTAAAATGAAAGGCCAAAACTTTTTATCCATAATGTGCACCTTCACTTAAAATGAAAATGGAGGAAGAATTGGACAACTTCAACCTATCTGGGAAAACTTTCGAAAAGGTTTTTAGAATAAGTCTGATGTTGAAACTGAGAGAGGCTCTCGTCTGGTAAGCATACATTTATGGACCATGCTTCTTGATAGTCAGCTGGGGTTCAAAGCATGCCGGCTGTTGCAAGAAATGACATATTCAAAAACATGCTAATGTTAGCTTACCGTGTCGCTCCACAGTCTCCACTTTGCTGCAGCAGTCCAATTTCCTCTTGCTGCTCAGTTTACTCTCGAATAAAATGTGACTCCTTCTTCGTTATGCCAAGACGTAGGACACCATCATTGTCCTCCATTGTTGTTGTTTGTTCGCATGGTTTATTCCTACTGTAGCGTTCAGTGCGACGTGTGGTTGTCACAGTTTCCCGCAGTACAATTTTGAAGAGGAAAACCTTAGTAGAGTAGAGCAGAGCTGGGCCGAGCAGAGCTAGTACTTTGAAGTGGACTCTTAATGGGTCTACCAGAAAGTGTGTCCATATAGAAAAGTGCATGAGCATGTACTGTATGACATTTTTCTAACCCCTTTTTGATTCACTCCTTCATTTGATCGTCTGACAGTAAAATGTCTCTCTATGGTTTAAAAGTGACCCCCTCATTTGTCATTATCTTCTGGTCTAATGGAGGGAAACTTGCCTTTTCTTGAACCTTTATTGTTGTTAATTAACTTGCTAACACATACAGGCTACACAGTCACTAGTGAGGGATAAGGACGGGCGGGCATTGTCGGCCCCTGCGATATTTCTGCGGTTGTCAGCCGAGGTGCTTCCTCTCATGGCCGATGGGCTTTTGAGAGTATTACTCAAAGCACAATGTGGTTTTTATCTTAAATTGAATTGTTGAGCGAGATGTTAAAGAGGCATCAATCACGGAGCGGCTGCACGCTAGCATCGAGGGCGGAAGCTGCAGCAGTAAAGCAGCCATGGAGCGATGACGAAGGCTGCCTGCATAAATCTTCCAACTGAGCAAATCAAGTTGTCAGCTTGTAAATGCCACTTTGTGTGTGCGTGTCTGCACGCGCGCGTGTGTGTGTGTTACGTTTTGCAGAACTGTGATGACTGCTTTATTTCAAGTTTAAGGTGGTGACCTTATGCTTTCCATTCCTCCCCTCAGAGATGTTTGTCTCCTCTCCCAACTTTTCTTTTTTTTTTTTTTTTTTTTTTAAACCTGCCTGAATATTACAAGCCAACTGGATCAAGTCCTCCTTTATCTGGTGACCATTATTGGACTGTAAGACCTCAGTGTGTCCTATTATCCCACAATGACTTCCCAATTTAGAGGTAGCTAGCATCCCTTGGCAAACAACATCTTAGGTCAAATCAGTTTCCACTGTGTTCTCACTCGGCCTCGGGCTGAGACGCTGTTCCCCGTATGGATTTTCTGTCCTGCAATTCCTTAGCTTGTCTTCACGTGATGGGTTGTTCACTTTCTAAGTCTGCAGAATGCAGCTGAGTGCAAGTGCTATATCTTCATCTTTATGTCTGAGCGCAGCAAAAAGCTCGGCCAAAAATCTTCCGCCGCTCTAGTCACAATAATAGATTTGGAGAATTAGCAACATGGGCGCGTGTTGCCGTTTTCCAACGTGCGATTTACTGTTATTGTACAATTCTCATTTGGTCGGACCGCTCAGAGAAATATATGTTGTCGTTCAAAATAAGCACGTAGCGATAGCTTTGGCATAAGTTATTGTAGAGGGCGGATCTTTGTAGCTCTAATGCAAGTTGACACAAACGAGCACAGAGTGAGAGAAGTGAACATTATAGCTCAATAGTGATGAGATGTTGCACACAACAATGGCGTAAGCAGTTGGCAAAATTGTACTGAGTCATGAGTTTGGCTGCCACAGTTTAGTTTCTTTGTGACACGTCGTACAGTACTGTGGAATAGACTTCGGCCACCAGACTTGTTGTTTTCGCAATGGTACAATAGTGCAGAGACCTCGAACGTAAGCGAAAACTGTTGTATTAGTGTTTCTTGGCGGCACGGTGGCCGACTGGTTAGAGCGTCAGCCTCACAGTTCTGAGGACCCGGGTTCATTCCCCATCCCCGCCTGTGTGGAGTTTGCATGTTCTCCCCGTGCCTGCATGGGTTTTCTCCGGGCATTCCGGTTTCCTCCCACATCCCAAAAAAATGCATTCATTGGAGACTCTAAATTGCCCGTAGGCATGACTGTGAGTGCGAATGGTTGTTTGTTTCTATGTGCCCTGCGATTGGCTGGCAACCAGTTCAGAGTGTACCCCGCCTCCTGCCCGATGACAGCTGGGATAGGCTCCAGCACGCCCGCGACCCTCGTGAGGAGAAGCGGCCCAGAAAATGGATGGATGGATAGTGTTTCTTTTGTCCATCTGTTGTTAGTTAGGATGCTAACTGGCAGTGCCATAATGATTGTTGGGCCCATTGAGGCAAACTCACTAAAGTAGTGAAAATCGCTGTGTCACACTTCATAGCACTATGCCTACATCAGCGACACCTTCAGTGGCACTTCAGAAAGTACTGTACAGTAGAACTGTTAAATTGTACGGGCTAGCCCAGAGGCGTCCAAACACACTGAAACCAATCCATCAAGCGATTATACTATTGTTTAGTTATTTTGAAAAATGGCTACAGTGAATACAAAACGTCTACACGCCCCTGTTCAAATCCCAGGTTTTTGTGATAGAAAAAAATGCAACCAAGCTAAATAATTTAAAAAAAATTCCACCATTAATCCGACCTCTAACTTGTATAACTCAATTGAAGAAAATTTTATCTTTTAGAGATGGTAAGTATAAATAAACAACTGAATCAACAAGTGGCTATGCAACTCATATTCTAACGTACTGTAAATGTTAAGGTCCATGTTCAACACACAGTATCTTAGTTTTTCAAAGGAGTAAAAACAGCATAGATGTATTTGGGCATATGTTGGCTGCATTTGAAAGAGCCCTCAAATTGCGACAGTCTTTATACACTGTCAGCCTTCAGATGCAGCCCCTGAATTAGGACAAAACCATCAAATTCTTGTATCCACACCCTTATCCAAGTCACAAAACAAAACAAAAACATTAGTCTGTTCCTCTTTTCAGGTCACGATGTTGTGGTTTGTTTTATTCCTGCCTGCGCTTTGCTCGACCCAGCGTTCAGAGCCGATGTTCTCAGCCGTAACCAAGGCTATGCTTCCTCCCGACTACGACAACAATCCAACCCAGCTCAACTACGGTGTGGCCGTCACCGACGTGGACGGCGACGGAGACCTGGAGGTGTTTGTTGCAGGGTGAGCTAGTCGGTGGAAATTAGTGGGGTACTTTGTGAAACGATTCCAGCCTTAATGCTTCTCTCACAGTGGTGCCAACATTGTTTAATTTCATCCATTACACAAATTTAAACAGATGATTGAACTTGTGAGTGATAGCTATCGAAGTGTGAATTGGAGGTGCACTTCATTTTCTGAGCTAAAGGTTGAAGACAAAGGCAAAAGACTTAAAAAGACTTAGACTCACTCATGTGATGATAATGGATGAGATTGGACAGAGTGCCACTGATGGAGATGCTTTGGCAAGCTTGCTTCTAACCAATGAAGCGGTGATGAATCCCTCACAGGCTGTGGATAGATGGATGCAAATGGCCGCGCCTCATAAATGTCTTTTCTGCAAAGACGTCCCATTCAGCAGCAATGCTGAGAGAGAGGGCATCGCATTAGAAGAACATCATCACGGCCTTCATTTATATGACAGTATTGGCATAATGACCTTCAGTGGCAAAGTTGAGAGTATTACTCGGATGTGTTCTCTTACTTTTATGCTGTAATAGACATTTTAAATGGCAGGGAACCATATTTAGTTACTTTAAAAAGTTTGATGAACCCTTCTTTGGGAACATTTCAGCTCAAAGGAGAAATTATGGTATATTTTTAAAAAGAATGTTAAAAATGCCACTTAATTGCAGAAGTGAAGCCCAGAGTCCAAGGAAAAAAAGTTAGCACCTGTAAAGACATGAAAAGCACTTTCCCCTGTGGAGGCAGCACTTCATATGCTACAATTAATACACTAGTTTACTGATCTGTCCATATGCAGCCGACACTTGTCACATCGACGTCACGATTTGGCAAAATTCTGAACGGCTTGCTCACAGACACATGTTCAGAAATTGGTGATAACATGGGATTTGATAGTTGGACAGGAACTCCAATGACCCAACTTTGTAAGCCTGTTTACAGTACAAGCAATCAAAAAGGCAATTTTCTGTAACTTGTCCTCTTTAACTAAATCAGTTCAAAGTGATTTGTTGAGAGCCCCTATCAAACTAACACCCATAAACTAAGAACAAAACGTGATTGTATCTGCCATTCAAAGAACCTGCTGACAATTTAATGTAACAAATTCAACTGAGTCCATGTTGGCAGTTACAATGGTCCTAACGTGGTGCTGAAGTACGACAAGGAGAGAAGAAGACTTGTCAACATCGCCGTGGACAATCGCAGCTCCCCGTTCTACGCCCTGAGAGACCGCCAAGGCAACGCTATCGGGGTAACAGCATGTGACATTGACGGAGACGGCCGGGAGGAGATTTATGTACTCAACACCAATAACGCCTTTTCTGGTAACAATACTTTTAAACACGCGAATGTGAAAAGTATACTTACACAAGAATTTCTAGTCATGTGTTAAGAAAGTCTTGTTGCTGCCTAGAGTTTTTATCAATTGAAGACCCACAGCATGCTCACTTTAGCTTTTTAACAATATGTGTATTGTTACATGCTTCTATTGTATACTGAAAAAAAGAAGCAAGCTTTAAAGACGCATATTGAAAAACAAATTACATTGTGCAAAAAGTCAATACGTCTTGTGAACTTCTGCAGTTAATTAAGGCATACCAATTTTATTTTAAAAGGCAGTTTTAACCTCTCACTGCAATCAACAACACAAATCACAACTGTGAAAGTAAGAAGTTGCCCAAACCTTTGGACAAAATTGTCATTGTTAGAAAGTCTGCCCCACAGTTTTGAAGTTCAGGTTCAAATCACAGTATGGTAATAGACAGCCACAATGTAACCAAACATGCATCATCCAGTTGATTCAAAAGAGAGCCGCAATTAAAGCCTAAGCGTATATATTTGAAATTACATTGAATTTAGAAGAGCAGCATGATGAATCAATGGTAAGTACATCTGCCTCACAGTTGTGAGATTTCGAGTTTGAATCTCGGCTCTGGTCTTCCTGTGTGATGTTTGCGTGTCAGCCAATCACATGTCCCCTGTGATTGGCTGACAACCAGCATTTTGATTGACTATTAAAAGCAGGAAAAAGATTAGCTACCCAGATGTAAAAACAACAAATAATAAAAGCATCATTATTACTACTTTGTCATTTGTAGTAATATTAATTGGCCATTGATTTACATTTGAATCTATGTTAGCCTTAGTAGCTAGTTAAGAAAGATTGAGCATTTCCCAATACTGTATTGCCTAATGGGTGAGCTGTTTCTGCTTTTCCTTTTGCGTTAAGGACGTGCGACATATACAGACAAACTCTTCAAGTTCCGAAATGGACGATTCGAGGATCTGCTGAATGATGACATTAACGAACATAGGGATGTGGCCAACCGTATGGCCGGACGCTCAGTGGCCTGTGTGGACAGAAAGGTAAACACACGTACGTGTATACACGCACACACACACACACACACACACACACACACAACACACAACACACACACACATTATATTCACGTGTCGTCTGTGTCCATGCATGGTTGCCTCTGTTTGTTTACCAGTGATAATTCATGCCCTGCCTGCACCGCCCTCCTCAGCTTGTGCTATGACACTTCATTTGGGGGGAACGTTGGGCCATTTTCTCTCCTCTGTCCATCGGTAAGCAATGTAATTACAGAGGCCGGGGCTCGTTTGCTTTATAGAACATGGTACGAGGGGATGAGTGATGACTGCTCTTTGTCCAGTATCATTTTCTCTATTTTTCCATTTGGACCCTATTTCATTTGTTTTCTGCCTCTTTTACTTTCTCTGACGGACTCTTTCTTCGTCTCTTATCGCATGCTGCCTTCCAATCTAGGGATAAAGAAGCTAATAGTCGGGAGAGGACAGTTGGGTTTGCAATAGTTATTTTTTTTCTTCCAACCCGCAGTCCCATCTCGCTGAGCACTGATGGGTTGTGCGTCTGCCACACCGATTGGAAAGATATCTTTGTATAATGGCGTAATGCTTTAAGAGCCAGCCAAAAAGGCGGTGTGTGTGTTCTTCCGTGGCGGTTCCAGGAGGCTGATGGGGAGCATGCATTCATTAAATTACATTCAAACGGGCAACAAAAGATGTGGCAATGTTGAGTAGTGGGTGACTAATCATGCACATGGACTTGTTTGCTCATAAAGAAACTGCTAAGTACCACTTTACATTGCAGGATGCATAGATTGCTTTGACATTGGTTATCAGTTAAAGTCCCTGCAAAGTGACAATAAAATGTAATAAAGTTGACGCACTGCAGAGATTTGTTAACAAGCCTACCAAATTTGAAAGAATAATAAAATCATCAAGTGTATGAAATAATGGCTTCAAAATGGTGAGATGTTCTCTAAGATGCTGTGAGCGTGTCCGCTGAATGCGGTCAAAACACGCCCCTCAACTTCCAACTGACAATCAAATAAATTCGTACATCTAAAATCTAGAAATGGTGAAAAGCAGTTTAACACTGTATGTCCACAATTGAGTAATACACAGTTCTCAGTCTTTGTACATGTTTTCAGCAGTTATCTACAAACATGTATAGTGTATTTGGAAACAAATCTCTGAATTCACTCTACAGGGTCTTTAATATTATGGGTCTGCCCAGGTTGCTGGCATGCTATCTCTTAGCACTGTTTGAATTTCAATTTTTGGTGGGCCAAAATTAAAATAGTTTGACAATGAAAGTACAACTCCCAACCGAAACCTGTCACAAACGTCGGGTTACTGGTTCGCAACAAGTAGCAGCCCCAGTTACAAATTTTAGTACTTTATTATTGATGTCATGAGCTTAATAAAGCTACCCTTTTGCTACTTGTAAATGATAAAAAAAGATACTTCTTATAATTAGAAATTATATTTAAAAAAATACAAAGTTTAAAAGCCTGTTAGAGATTTCACAGAATCGATAGCCATAAAGTGTGGCAGTAGCACGAACTTGCCAAATAGTGAGTGAAAATTAGCTGGTATTAAAAGTACTTTTACAATTTGTAAATTATTTCATTACTGATCGACAAAGATTTTATGTCAACCTACTTATACACTATTACTAAACCCTTTATAAAGGTATAAAGTGGCATCCTCTTGTATGTAAAAATACATAGATCGATAGATCGATCGACAGACAGACAGACAGACAGATAGACAGATAGATAGATAGATAGATAGATAGATAGATAGATAGATAGATAGATAGATAGATAGATAGATAGATAGATAGATCTCTATTCATCCACAAGGGAAATTCACTAGTGTTTAAGTGATCAAGATCTCTCAAGATCTCACATGAAGCTGATACATCGGGAATAAGTGCCACTCAGAGGCCATACTTAAATATAAATCATAGTTCATACAATTAAAAAAAATTAAGTCAATATGGTGTCATCACCTATTGAGCCTTTTTCCAGGGAGTCTGATATAGGAGCCATGCAGGCATATAAGCCAAGCACCCAGTATGCACTTTGCAAAGCGGTATGTCACACGCATCACACTAGCAATTGCACTGACAGAAATTAGCCTTGGGCAAAGACTTATTGAAAAATCATTGACTTTTAGGTTTGTTAAGTAACTGCCAGAGGCCTTCAGGTCTTTCATTGCAGTTCATTCTCATTTTTCACGCTGTGAGGGTGTGCGTGCTTGTGTGTGTGTGTGTGTGTGTGTATGTAGCCGACTCTTCCCACCTCAGTGGGTGGCAATGTGACACTTGATGACATTTTAAAATAATGCTGTATAGGTTTGACACAAATGGTAAAACTGTGAGTGTATTTTCTTTTATGTATGCGTTCTCATTGACTGAAATATGTTTCAGTTTGGTGGGAAAACTCATTGGAATCAAGTGTGTGGTCTATTAGTGTGGTTCCGTTTGTGTCTGCAGGGGCTCTGACTGATAATGGAGTGTGAAATTAATCTCCAAAGGGAGGCGGGGGAAGGGGGTAAAAGCAAGGAAACTGGTAAAGGGGTTTGATTAAAAATGTTTTTTAATATTATTATTATTTTGTTTTACAGTTACAGAAGGACAGAATCAAAACTTTTATGTTGCTTTTAATATGACTGGTTCCCTCGCAAAGTCACTACTCCTACACCCAAATGTAGTAGTTGCTATTTCGATTTGCAGTAATGTATTTCTCTGATGCTGTACTCACTAAGACAAGAAATGCTGAACAGAACCCAAGTGAAAACTAGAAGCTGATTGGCTGAACATGCAGTGCAGGCTGATGAGACAAAACTATCAGCAGTTGAATGCAATGACAAGACAGGAGGACCTTTGTTTCAACCAAACGGTAAAGTTGGTTCACTTCAATACACAAGCATGTTCTCCATTTTCACAGAGGACCATTGTCTGCATCTACATGGACTCTCGGTGTAAATGTGGCTATGGCAACAACAGAAACAGGGTCAAATATTTAAAAGTTAGAATATTGATAGTCCTTTTTGTCTTTCACTTAGCGTGGAAGACTCTTGACGTGCATTTGTAAAATGCTGTAACAAACTGACTTCAGTGACATTGGATTTTCAAGGTTTTACTGAGCTCAAACTGTTGTATGCTCAATAGATACCAGAGGTTCAAATGTTGCACACGTTCGTCTTTCAATGAACTTTTAGTTTGGACTGTTTCCTTGAAGAAAATGAATGAAAATTGTTCAGGTTGAGCGGAAACAGGAAATTGTTTTTGGTCTGAGATGTTGAAGAAATGAAGGTTTTTCAGCAGTATGATACTGCAAAATTGCTTTGTCTTTGTCATCGGTAGGATGCCCGCAAGAAACATCTACAGACAGACGATAAATCGAGCGCAACCCTTCCCAGATATAGGGTCTGGACACAAAAAATGGGTCCTGGGTCATTTTTTTTATTGGGTGGTTGATTATCAGAGTAAAATGCTGTAAGCCATTATATTGATCATCAAGCAGGCACACGTCACTAGTTCTAGTACTGTAGTCGATGTTACATTTTTGTTATCATTTCCTGATGTCCACACATCATCTGTACCTTTTTAAACAATTTTACCAAATACAAACGTTTTCCCCCTCCAGGGCACAGGCCGTTATGCCATCTACATAGCAAACTATGCCAGCGGCACCGTGGGTCCACATGCGCTTATAGAGATGGACGAGGCGGCGAGTGACCTTTCGCAAGGCGTCATCGCACTGTCCAACGTGGCTGAACAAGCGGGAGTCAACAAGTTCACTGGTGGGTGAATATGTGTTTAAGTGTGTGTGCGTGTGTGTAATGAAGACTTTTAGGATCATCCAGCACCAAAGCAGCCATGGTGTGATTTACACAGACGTGTGCAGAGGAGCATGTGCTTGTCGTACCCATAGAGTCTAAAATATTGGCGCAAGAAATGATGAGAGACTTGAAGTAGTACCAGTTGGGAGGAAAAAAAGCTATGCTGTTGTGATTAATTGTAGTGGGAATGAAGAATGTCAGTTGGCTCTTTGTCAGCTGTTTACTCCAGTCAAAGTCACGAGAGGCGAAGGGGAAGGGCGACACGTACAAACTGAGACAACATCAATCACTACAGCTGGCATCTTACCAGTTCACTCTACTGTGTATTTTATGTCTGACTCCTTCAGCCAGTCCAATTACAACCCCAATTCCAATGAAGTTGGGACGTTGTGTTAAACATAAAGAAAAACAGGATGCAATGATTTGCAAATCATGTTCAACCTATATTGAAATGAATACACTACAAAGACAAGATATTTTATGTTCAAACTGATAAACTTTATTGTTTTTAGCAAATAATCATTAACTTAGAATTTTATGGCTGCAACACGTTCTGTGGTCCGACGAGTCCACATTTCAAATTGTTTTTGGAAATTGTGGACGTCGTGTCCTCCGGGCCAAAGAGGAAAAGAACCATCCGGACTGTTATGGACACAAAGTTCAAAAGCCAGCATCTGTGATGGTATGGGGCTGTGTTAGTGCCGTTTGGCATGGGTAACTTACACATCTGTGAAGGCACCATTAATGCTGAAAGGTACATACAGGTTTTGGAGAAACATGTTGCCATCCAAGTAATGTCTTTTTCATGGACGCCCCTGCTTATTTCAGCAAGACAATGCCAAACCACATTCTGCATGTGTTACAACAGCGTGGCTTCGTTTTAAAAGAGTACGGGTACTAGACTGGCCTGCCTGCAGTCCAGACCTGTCTCCTATTGAAAATGTGTGGCGCATTTTGAAAGCGTGAAATATGACAACGGAGACCCCGGACTGTTGAACAGCTGAAGCTGTAAATCAAGCAAGAATGGGAAAGAATTCCACCTGCAAAGCTTCAACAATTAGTGTCCTCAGTTCCCAAACGTTTATTGAATGTTCTTAAAAGAAAAGGTGATGTAACACAGTTGTAAACATGACGCATTCCCAGCTTTTTTGGAACGTGTTGGAACTAAGTTAATTATTATTTGCTAAAAACAATAAAGTTTATCAGTTTGAACATGAAATATATTGTCTTTGTAGTGTATTCATTTAAATATAGGTTGAACATGATTTGCAAATCATTGTATTTTGTTTTTATTTATGTTTAACACAACGTCCCAACTTCATTGGAATTGGGGTTGTAATATAGCTACAGGGGCCAGGGCAACTCGCTTCTTCCTTGACAATCGAGCTATTGCGTTCATGGTTCAATAAAAAAATAATACAGTACAGTTGACCTGTAAGTGGCATCTCAAAAGGTTGTTCCCCAATAAGAACCTTCAGCGTCGCAGCAAGTTGGTTACGTGTGCAGTTCGTAATTTTTTTGCATTTGTCCTGTTCAATTACATTCGGCCATGTCACTCGGTGTGCCTTAAGTGAATGATGCACTCTGAGACAAATTGTGGAACAGCAATTTTTAAAAAGATCTCTATTAATGTGAGGAAAGTTGCAATGATAATTAATGTATTCCTTCGCAACTATATTTCTAAAAAATACGACTTAATTCCGGTAATACGGCATATTTCAGTGCGGCCCTAATACCAGGGTTAGAAAACCAAAATTCTTTTTAGCTAACAAAAACGGCATGCTGTTCCGATATTGTTGCCCTTTTAAAGGAAGCGCTTACCCTTGAAACAGTTTCTATATATCAAAACCACTAACTCACTCCTCCGTCACTTGAACAAACAGCTCACATCTGCCGGGACAAAACAAGCGTGTGATGGATACTTGCTTAGTTGCAAAGACAGCACAATAAATGACAACGTTGACCATTTTGGGTATGATTTCTGTCTTTGATAAATGACACCCTCGGGACTTAAACCGCGGTTTATTGTAGGCCGTCATTGAAAAGTCCTTAAAATTCATCCAAGTAAGTTTTCAGCGATGTTGTGTTGACAAATCAATCTCCATCACATAAATTTTTACAAGCACAGGCGGGCTGCAGGAGCTGTGCCAAAAAATTGGTGAAGGATATACAGTACTCTAGATGGCTTTTTCATCACACTGTTTTCGAAAGGGACATTCAGGGAAGTTGTGTATCAAAATGGCAGGGCAGTCACCTCACTAATGTCACAGGGAAATACCGCTCTGCACTTGAATGAAACTCGAAGCGGCAAACGACAGTCAGGATGTTTGGACTCATCGGCATTTAAGAGCTGCTGTTTATTTTGTCTTTATCTCTTGTAATTATCCGCGCAGGAGGCCGAGGTGTGGTCGTGGGGCCCATCGTGAGCCAGAGCTACTCTGATGTGTTTTGTGACAACGAGTACGGACCCAACTTCCTGTTCCGAAACAACGGCGATGGAACTTTTACTGACGTGGCGCAGCAGTCTGGTAAGAAGAAAGTTACGGTTTAAAGATCCTGACAGACTTGGAATAATAACTTGTCTGTTAGGATTTTTTTTTTCCACCAAGTAAATAAATGAAGGTGTCAAAATCCCTCCTACATCTCATTCTTTGGAAAATCCCAAATGCTATTAATATGCAAATAATGTTAAGTGAAGTGATGGCTATAAGATGTCTCCAACAGTGAAAAGTAATTTTTTTGTGCACCGTTGGCTTCAGATTTGAGACACTTCTTGTTACCCCCAATAATATATTTTACCACAAAAACGTGTAGTGACTTCAATTACCTCACTTCATAGACACTATTGTTCACACAAGGCCTTTAGATAGCTAACTGCTGAGCAATTCTGAACTCTGTTGCTAACCAAAACAGCAGCAGCAGCAACCAGCAAGGTACATAAGTAAACAATATTAAAGATGCCCTTTTTCTATGTGGAGAAGGCATCATTTTGACTATTAGCCTTCCAGTATGCTTAACGTGATCACTCCACGTGGTTGTTGTTTATGTTCTGGGAAAAAATCTTATTTGTTCAAACCAGTCTGCCTCAGTACTTGTAATCTTAATATTATTCGAAACGTGATCCAAATGAAGGCCTCTGTAAATAAATGCTTTTGGACATTATTTGCAGGAATAATGTATTAGGGCAGATACATACAAGCATTAGCAATGAGTGGCTCCAGGCAGGTTCCCGCAACTTTACATTATTGTGCAACGTGTGTATTTGAAATGATATATATTTTTAATAAATATAATAGTTAATTTAATCATGTACTGTCTTAAGAAAGGTTCTGAGATATACAGTATTTCACTGTCTGATATACAAAACTCTGTATGTTACAAATACAAGTGTGGTTATTTTAAAGGGATAATAATATATGGCTATGATAGCATCGGTAAAGCAGGATGTTTTTAAAGATTTGCACAATATTGTATTGTATATGTAAGTGTACATACATGTCACTGTGTCTCGTTAGGGGTGGAGGACCCCATGCAGCACGGCAGAGGGGTAGCCCTTGCAGACTTCAACCGTGACGGGAAGACGGACATCGTTTACGGCAACTGGAACGGACCTCATCGTCTTTACATGCAACTTAACAACCGCAAGCAGAGGTTCAAGGTGAGTCCACACTTCCTGCGTATGCATCCGTATTCCATGCATAGCAACAATTCGCCAAGGAAAGGTGCAGAAGGCAAAAACAGTGGAACCTTAAACGTCAAATGCCTATGAGGTGAAGAAATTTATAATTTGACAGAAATATCTGGAGAAAAACATTTAGAAATTTCACAAAACCCCCAAACCATCACACATGATTATAATTCTTCTCTTTCCTTTACTTCCAATGTTAAACAAATCTAAACGACACGGCCAGCATCCTGGAATGAATTGTTTAAGACATTCACTATTTTAATACTCATGCTTGTTTTTACCAATTGTTCCAATCACAAATTTTTCATGCAGTTTGGCTGAGATGTCAAATATCGTGCTCAAAATATTAGGGAATACCTTTCATTTGTAACCCACACCTAAAACAAACCCTCCAAAATAATTAAAAAGATACCAAAGTGAATTTTAAGGCCACGTTGATATTTACGCAATTAGTTACAGATGCTGACTAATTGTTTTGGAGTCATCAACTGCAGTCGTTGCTACGAATAATCGATCTGAGGTGCTGATGTTAGCTTTTGTTCTTCTGCCCGAATCAATGTCAAGTGAACGCACCTTTACGATGCAGATGGAGGTTGTGATTAGTTGATGAACAATTCTATAGACATCTGTTCAAGAGGTGATCAACTGTGTGCGTATGTATGAGACGGCGATGGCTGAGATGAGCTTTACTGTGTTTGGATCGTCGGAGGCAGCTCACATCCTTTACGGAGGAGATAAATGTCAATGGAGACAACTTTATGGGGTTCAAAGAAGGGGTTAATGTGTGACACAGCCTGAATATAGTTCCATCAACATGACACACATACATTTATACATGATCTCATAAACACACACGCAAAACAAATTGGATAAGCTGTCCAATGTTTTTCCTTTTTTACTTCTTCCTCAGACAAAGCTTGTTAAATCAGAAGCCCACAACAAATTTAAGATGCCAAATCCCCCCCCCCTCCCCTCCCCCCCACCCGTGCTAACATTCCTGCATGCTGTGCTGACCTTTGGCTTGCATAATGAAGCTGTTGTATCACTCTAGTAAACTGCTAATTAAATTGGACTGAAACAGCAGCTTGCCGCCGCAGTGGAAAGTGCAGATTAGGTCTGTTTGGGCTTTAATTAAAATCTATTACTGCGCTTTTCTTTGCAATAGTTTGAACACACAAACACACATGCGAGCACACGCACACACACATACACACACACACACACACACAAATGCACAGAGTTAATAGAAAGACATATCCCAAGTAGAGCTGTCTTAATTATAGTATGGAGCGAGAGGTTTGACCACACAAGTTGAAAACCACTGAGGTCATGCAACTCAGAATTCGACCAAGTTAGGAACATTTACAATGTTAAGAAAATTCTGAGCCATGCATTGTGAGCATGTCAGGGGCGATAGCAAGTCAGGTACTGTCAATGTAGGGCTGGGCAACATGGCCCTAAAACAAAATCTCAGATAATTTTCGCAAAAAAAAGATTTCCGATTTTAATCAGTTTACTCCCCTTCACTTATAAAAAGATAAAGCATATTAGCTTATTCAAAACCAGTTTTGCTTTTTTGTAGTTTTTGTATCAATTGATATTTCACAATGACAGAGTGGACATTGACAACATCCAATTACACACAGTTCATGAAAATTATAAAACATGAGTGTAAATATATCCTCTGCAACCAGGCACTGTTGCAGCTTCTATTGAAGAAAGACAAAATGCTGGTCATAATGTTACTGAAAACATCAGAGGGTTTCTTAAAGGGGAAGTTACCCCATAATGACAGGGTGGACAACAGTTTCAGGGACACGTAAAGTGTTATATATCAATATTGAAATATATTATACATGATCAAAATGACAAAATTTGATCAAATAACTCATTACAGACAGTAAAATCATGGATAATTAAAAAAAAAGTAGTAACAACTTATTACACACAGTAGTTAGCAGAGCAATGTATGGTACATGCCAAAATTAAGTACATCCAATAAAAAAAACGTATAAAGTGAAGGAAACACATTTTAAGAGCCTTATCATTGTGCTGGTATGTGTTCAAATGCTTGACCACTTATAGTAAGACGTCAGAGTTTCCTTATTCTGCTATATTTTCATGACGACTGAATGATTTTGACAAGGACACCAAAAGCATTTTATAGTGATATTGACCCATATATAATTTTCAATAGGAAAATGAGTAAAAATAACTAACTTTCTTTGTGTTTATAATTAGAAATAAATAAGTCAAAATTCGGAGCTACATACTTTTCATTTGACAGTGACCATATCCATAGTTACCCTGAAAATGCTTATTTTTCCTGCTGCACATTTTAGATAATAAAGTGGGTCTTTGTCATCCATGTACCTGAATGCCCAAAGCCCCCACCCTTTTCATGGCCTCCGTCGGCCATTGCCTCTCCTTCACCTTAAAAAGCACGAAGGTCAACCCCCCGCCCCCCCCGACAGGTTTATGAGCCTTATAATTAAAACATGGTGTAAATACTGGAGGTAGTGAAGGGATGCTCTATAATTCTTACCAGACTTATCACTGCATCAGTGAAGCAGGACGAGATCTGTTACTTTCACGTCCAAAAACACTGATGAGGTTTTTTTTTTCTTTTTCTTTTTTCGAGACATACAGTTTACTTTTCTGAGTACAACCTGTCCACCTTAAAATAATCTTTACAGTGAGCAGTGATCATTTGACAGATGAGTGTTTGAGTCAAGGACTAGACCTAGATCATGAATCTTGTCTGCTGAGGAAAATGACCTTGCGAGCTCAAGGTTATGAAAAGAGCCAAGTGCACACTTCCATTTCAAATAATTGATAATGTAGAACCAAAGCCATAAGGCTGATATTGCAAGAAACTCTTTATCTGGTAAACATTTGTTATAAAGAAAAAAAGTTCAGTTCACTTGTAAAATTGTCCTTTTAATTTCGTGCCCTGTTTTGCTTTCTTCCCAGGACATAGCCTCGCAGAAGTTTTCCATGCCATCCCCGGTCCGCACCGTTATTGCAGCTGATTTTGACAATGACAACGAGTTGGAGGTCTTCTTCAATAACATTGCCTACAGGGGGCCCTCGGCCAACAGACTGTTTAGGTAAGCTCTCGGTGGCACAGCATGAACACTTATCCAGCACACACTGTACATATTGAATTTATTGCACTACATACGTGCCACATATACACAAATAGTTGGGCAACTGACACTGTCAATTGTAAGTTAACAATGCATTTATTATTGCCAGTGGTGGCAAAAGTACAGTGCCGTGAAAACATATTTACCCCCTTCTCAAATTTGCATAATTTCCCCACTTTAATGTTTAATAATAATAATAAAGTTACCTGACCCTGTGTGAAAAAGTAATTGTACCCCCCTCTTGTTAATTAATGAATTAACAGTGGCTAATAACATTTTTGGAAAACTGAGTTCATTTTCATTGACCACACCCATGCCTAATTACCTCCAGGCTTGTTTAATCAAGAAATCGCTTACACGAAATAAAACCTGTCTGACAAAATGTTAAGTCGGCCAAAAGATCTTAAAAAGCTGCAACACTATGCCATGATCCAAAGAAATTCAAAAACAGATGAGAAATAAAGTAATTGACATCTATCAATCTGGAAAGGGTTATAAAGCAATTTCTAAAGCTTTCAGACTCTAGTAAACCATGGTGAGAGCCATTAACCACAAATGGAGAAAACATGGAACTGGGGATGAACATTCCCAGGAGTGGCCGGCCTACAAAAATTTCCCCAAGAGCACAGGGACGACTCATCTAGGAGGTCACAAAGGAACCCACGACAACATCTAAAGCCTCAGTTAAGGTCAGTGTTCATGACTCAACAATAAGGAAGAGACTGGGCAAAAATTACATCCATGGCAGAGTTCCAATGCCAAAACCACTGCTGACCAAAAAGAACATAAAGGCGTGTCTTACTTTTGGAAAAAACCAAACAAACAAACAAAAAAACCCATCTGAATGATTCCCAAGACTCTAGGGAGAACATTATATGGACTGACGAGATGAAAGTTGAACACTTTGGAAGGTGTGCGCCTGACATCTGGATAATGTAACAGAGCATTTCAGAAAAAGATCATCATACCAACAGTCAAACATGGTGGTGGTAGCCTGATAGTCTGGTCAGGACCTGGACGACTTGCTGTAATTGATGGAACCATGAATACTGCTCTTTACCAGAAAATCCTCACGGAGAATGTTCAGCCATCAGTTTGTGACCTGAAGTGGAAGCGCACTTGGGTTCTGCAGCAGGACAACGATCCAATACACACCAGCAAGTCAACTTCTGAATGGCTTAAAACAAAAATTAAAAAATGAAGGTTTTGGTTTGGCCTAGTCAAAGTCCAGACTTGAATCCAATTGAAATTCAGTGGCATAACTTTAAAAATGCCGTTCATGCTCGAAAATCTTCCAGTGTTGCTGAATTAAAACAATTCTGCAAGGAAGAGTGAGCCAAAATATCTCCACAGAAATGTGAAAGACCCATTGCAGGTTATAGAAAATGCTTGATTTCAATTGTTGGTGCTGAGGGTGGCCCTACTAGTTATTAGGTTTTGGGGGCAAATACCTTTTCACACAGGGCAACACAACTTTGATTATTATCTTTCCTTCATGAATAAAATCACCATTTAAAAACTACATTTTATGTTTACTTGGGTTATCTTTGTCTGATAGATAATGTTTGATGATCTTAAACTAAAGTGGAGGAAAAATATGAGCTTGAGAAGGGGGAAATACTTTTTCACAGCACTGTATATACTGTATGTACAGAAAACGTGTAAATCTATTTTACCAACTAACCGTGCGATAGAAGAAAAAACAAAAAAACAAAATGAACATTAGAAATAGGGCGTTGATCATTTGTACATGGTCACATTACTTGGCCACATTCGGCGTCTCAACTCTTCTAAAGCTAAACGTGTTTAATTTACCCAATTCCAGCCAGCGCACACCTTTTTACAATGTTTAATGTTGTTTTCGTGCATGCATGTGTAAGCTACAAAATGTGCTGTTGACCTAATGCCCCCCTACCGGATATGCTCTGACACCGACACTGCTTCCCACCACTGATTAGTGCAGTTGTCATTTACAGTGGTGAAAAACTGCACTGTATCACACTGAAAAGTGTTTCTTATATCCTAACACTCTCATGTAGCTAAATTAGGGAACCAAAACACCTCAAAACGATCAAAACAGAACATTAGTCATTTCAGTGAAATAAAGTCCAAGGCAAAAATGTCATAGCTTCATAAAAGTTGAATAAAGACATATATTCTTTTAGCCCATATTGAGATCTCAAGCATCGTTAAAAACATATAGAATTTGAATAGGCTCCTATTATTGTTCTGCTAGTTTATTCCTTGCCTGGAAGAGGAGCGATTGTACAGCGCAGACACACAGAATGCAGGAAACAAGGTTGTTTAACACGGCAGGCTGCTGTCACACTTTAAACAGAATGATCCTCGTGATTGTAACAAACAATCAAACCTGGAACAAGGCATGCAAAGTAACCTTGGGTAATGGTCCACTTGCTGCTTCACTAAGTCTAAAAAGAAATAAATTACATTATTATGATGATATAGTGCAATTCACTACACTACTGTAAATATTTAACACATTGTTAAATGAAATGTCTGAAGTGTCAATCAAAACTGAGCATTACTGTCTTTGTAAACCAGATTTTTTAGTTGTTGATTCTGCAGATGTACCTAATATAGTGGCCATCGACTATGTTTAATATGTTTAACTTGAAGCCGGTAAGAATTCATGGCCAAGGATCCTTATCTGGGCTCCCACCTCCTGCACACATGGGCGACTCTTTCATTAAAGACAGTTTTAGGTTGGGCTTCCTCGCTAGATAATATTAATTAACTCAGCCCTCCAAACACAATCTTAAGATGCATATCAAGTTGTTAAGAGCTTACTTTCTAGCATAAGCCCAAGCAGCTTGAATGAAACAGCTGATGAATGTTGCCATTAGCGGATGAATCCAAACATGTGGAATATCAATAATCAGTTTAAGCCCCAGCGATTTTCCGGATCAAAACACGCCTGCTTGCCAGGTCACTGATGGAGAATTTGTCTTTTTGGACGCAATGATGGTCCGACGGGGGTCACCGCTCCAGAGCACTTGGCTCTGTTGTCGTTTGTTATGAAGATGAAGCAACTCATTTAACTCTGCACTCAGGCCATAAAAAAACAAGCTCACTATTGTGCCCAGGCTAATTAATCTATGATATGACCATCAATATTTGGCTGAACCTTTTAGCATATTAAATTATACTCTATGCATTCCATGTGAAATGTGCAAAGTGGCGTGGTCAGTGCTTTTTTTCTACAAGCCATAATATAAAGTAGGTTTCTTCCTGGAAGTGATATACTATTGTACAATTGTATAAGCCACACGATACTAACTGCATCTTGTCATGTTTTTAGTTCAGAGCCATGTCAGGCATGTCGAAATACTTTAAGGACAAGGATGAAAACACTTTTAAGCTAGTGCGTCATAACTAAGCCCTGTTGCATGAACTGATGAAGCCTGCTTGGATGAGAGGCGAAATGTCTTCTAAGACAAACAGAACACTCCAGTTGCGATCGATTCAATGTCCTGAGAAGGAAATGACCTGGATGAATGAGAATATTCACAGGCATGTTTTAGGCGACTGCAAATTATGCGTTGCAACATGGATGATGAACCACGCCTGGACAGCGACGGCTGGCAAGCACGGTCTTCGCTATGTACTCCTTTTATATAGTGCCCCCTAGTGTGCAGACTTAGATACCATATACTGTAACTGAAGTACCTTGTGTGACAGGCTACATTTAAGTAACATGTGAGGCAAGACTGTTAAACTGCGATTGGCTGCCGTCCAGTTCAGGTTGTACCCCGCCTCTCGCCCGAAGTCAGCTGGGCTACCTGCCAGCTCACCCGCGACCCTTGTGAGGATAAGCGGTTCGGAAAATGGATGGACGGATGGACTGTTAAACTTGCCGTTGGAAGTTAAAATGTCAATAATGGAAAGTTGTTGTCCTAAAAAGTGTTTGGGTGAAACATATGCCATGTTCAAGAAAGGTTTGTGTTTTGCGTTTGTGAACACTATTTGATTAAAATAAATCACATTCTCATCACAATTGTGAGACGTAATGAGATCAAATACTGTATTGGTTTCTCTGTAATAGTGAGGACTCAAATATACGTAAGCCTAATTGTACTGAACTCGTACTCGGTCTGAAAAAAGTGTTATTGGTACATAACCTCTAACGTGCTAATGTTGTGGTCAGTGGGTGGATGACAGCAGTCTGACACAATGATCTCAGTAACACCATGTTCACTCATCTCATTGGCAGGGTGAGCAGGAGAGAGCATGGAGACCCCCAGATAGAGGAATTGAATGTTGGCGAGGCTTCCGAGCCAGAAGGACGAGGAACTGGTGAGTGTGAAACAAATCCTGCAACACAGACAGATCATGTAGAGTAGTTAGAATGAAGCAGCCAAGCTCTAAATAAAGCTGCTGTGCTTCCATCTTCCACTAGATAGCACTAAAACTCCATTACGGATTCCCTCATAGTGGACAGATCTGTGGATTGTTCATTAATGTTGCGTCATTACGGTGATGCATTTCCAGGAGCTGTAGCCACAGACTTTGATGGAGATGGCCGTCTGGAGTTGCTGGTGTCTCATGGTGAAAGTGCAGCGCAACCGCTTTCTATCTACAAAGTCAACCTGGTGAGTGTTAACCCTGAAGACAATGCAACTATTAATATTAGTTACAAGTTAATATTTTATAAAGTCCCACCTTATCCTCCTCATTGGTGTGTTTTCCAAAGGGAACCACAAACTCATGGCTGCGTGTGATTCCCCGGACCAAGTTTGGCGCTTTTGCCAGAGGAGCTAAAGTGGTGGTGTACACAAAGAGGAGCGGACCGCACACACGCATCATCGATGGAGGGTCAGGGTACCTCTGCGAGATGGAGCCTGTCGCACACTTCGGCCTAGGTAAGAAGAAAGATAAAAATTTTCTTGCAAACCTAGGCATGAGTAGTAATGAGGCGGTAAACTAGGAGAAAAAGAGGGGAAAAAAGTATTGGGGAACACCTCTTTAATAATTAATACGGTGTACCTAGTAGTTCGACAATTATTTTCAATTGTTCATCTTACCAAGACATTTCTATACTTCCAGCTTTTTGGGGAAGTCCCTATTGGATGACTTTTGTGTCCATCCAACATCAGTGACCTGACAAATGTTCTTCTGGATGAATTGGATAGAAGCTTCAAACTGAGGACCAATGTTGTCCTCCATTTCACCATATAATATAATATAATATAATATTACCGTGTAATGTAGTGTCCAACTACTTTTGGCCAAGTGCTGTGTTTCTGCTCCTGCTGCAACTGAGAATAATTAACTGGATAATGATATAGCTCACGACGGTCTGATTAGCAGTGAAGTGAAACATAAACATGTAATGCGACGGGAAACAATCAGTTAATTATGAAAACGGATCACATACTGATGACACGCAGATGGCGAGAAACGGAATAAGCAGAGTCGGAAAGTACAATGTGTAATGTGTAAAGCATCAGGCTATTACCTCAGGCGTGATTGGACACCCGAGGGAGAGTGAGGTATCTCTGAGTGGGATTGGGGGACCGGGGGGGGGGGGCGGGGGGGGGGGGGGGGGGGGTGTACAGGTGCTGCCGGCTGGAAACTAGCCTGCTTTGTGACAAACTGGCGCCCAGTTCGGCCCACAAGATCATTTCTCCAAGGCCTCCCCTGTAAGGCCTCGTACACACACGCAAACCAAAACAGCAAACTCTTGGCACCATCCTGACCTCATGAGAGAACTTCACTTTTGCTAAAGGCATCAGTCACTCATCACCTCTCAACCAAAGAGTGACATATGGGAGCAAGTAAAGACAAAATATTTTAGGCACACCTGCTGGCTAGATCGCTGTCTGACAAAAGAACCTGTTTAGACTACAAATGCCACTTGAATTAAGGTTCTCTCTGAAGAGGGATGGACCTCTGTTGAAAATTATGTTGCTTATGGGAGCAATACAGTACTGTGCAAAAATCTGCCATTTTGACAGTCAAACCATAACTACAGAAAGGATACAGGGCTATCAATGACATTGAAGGGTTTTTATTCAATATCAATAAGGAAATTGAAAATATTTTTTTTTCCATTGTAGTTACTACTGTAGTATACTGTAATACTACTTTTTTTTAAACGCGTTAAAAAGCATTACTGTGGGTGCACAAATATGGCAGACATAAAGTTATGTTAAATTTTTTCAGAAAACCTGCCTATTTGCCATCATATAAAATTGGTTAAGGGCATAAATAAGATAAACATTAAGCTTTCCACTAATTTCAGAGTAGTATTACTTTTTCAATACTCCACAATTATGTAATGTCAGAGTGTATACTGTATGCAATGAAATGTAATATTATTATTGTACCCATCGATATGTAATGTAGAACTGTGAACAAGTGGGAAGCCATGTAGAGTGTTAAACTGTAACCGTCATGATTTAAATACAGGAAAAATGTGGACACGGTAAAATACAGTTGTAATCCAAACAGAACACTAAAAACCTGCATATAATTAAAATGTATAACCGTTATCAAATCTGATCTTCTGTATGTCGGATCTATTTACATTGAAATAGAACAAGATTAGCATATGGTCTGTGCTTGTCCATACAAGGTAAGGACATGGCCACAAATGTGGAAGTGTACTGGCCAGATGGCATCTCAGTTGCTCGACCCTTGGAACCGTCAGAGATCAATTCTGTGCTGGAGATCCACTACCCGAGAGACGATGATGAGGTCACCCCCACCGTGGAAATAGAGGTACAGTGGTCCCACATAGCCACATAAACCCCCACACCCCTGGAGCATAAAAACTTCATTCCAGTGCTGTTTTTGTAGACTCTAGGGTAACACAAAGTTTCTCTTGCAGTGTGGTCCTGGCTTTGCTCTAAATGAAAATGGACGCTGCATTGGTAAGTTTAAAACCTTAAGATAGTTGTGATGGTCTTTTGTCTGCGTTATCAAGACCGGGGTCTTTCCCTCCTCCTGTGCCACCTCCTCATCCTCAGATAAAGATGAGTGTACCCAATTCCCGTCTGTGTGTCCCTCTGACCGCCCCGTTTGCACCAACACTTATGGCAGCTTTAAATGCCGTACCAAGAGAAGATGCAACCAGGGCTTTGAGCCCAGTGATGATGGGACAGCATGTGTGGGTGAGTGACCAAGGCGTCGTCGACTCAAGCCATGTTTCCACGTAACGACTTTTGATGTGAATCGAAATCTGGATCGCAAGTGAATGGCATGGAAAGGTCGCTGATATAACAGCCAATCAAAAATGCCTAGTCATCACATGAACATTTAAAACAAAAATTATGAAATGAGATTCAGCAGGCCGCCCCAAAGATGGAGTATTACAGTATATACAGTAAACTGTATATATTTTGTTTTCCAATAAGAGTTGACTATATTTTACATTTTATATCACTGGCGTCGGGCCAAAACCTCCTCGAATTTAATATTTTTTCCACAACTCGATACTATTGGTCAGTCCCCATGTGGTTCAGATATTTTAACAAATTATTGACCATCGATGATCTAAAGTCGCCAGGGCACATAGAGATGAACAACCACTCTGTTATTAAGTGGGAACTGAACCCACGTCGCCTGCACAGAAGTCAGGCAGATCAACCACACTTATCAAAGTCGAGTGCTTTAATTGGTTACACTTTAATAATACACTTGTTTGACTACAATTTTAAAAAGTAAGCTACAGCTGCAATGTGAAAAACAAATGGGAGGCCATCAGATTCCAGGAATGAATTGTGTTCCGTCTCAGAGGTTCCACTGTACTGGCTTGGAGTGCAGTGTTTCACGGTGCTAACATCTCTGACCTGCTCTGATCCCTGCACCCCACTGTCTTTCATGACTAATCCTCCTTTCCCTGCATGTAATTCTGCTGTCAGCCAAAAAGGCACAGATGGTGGTCAATTCCTTCTCTTTCTGCAGCCCAGGTGGCTTACTTTGGGAAGACGCGGTCGTCTGCGGAACGCACATGGTCGGCCATTTCTCTCTGGCTATCACCCATCGGTGTACTTCCTCTCATCTCGACCCATCTCCAGAGTGGACTACTGTAGGTGCCTTCTTTCTCTGCATTAACAAGGATGTACAGAAACTCTCAAAGAAAACATTCTATCCTCCTCCTCTTTCTCCTAAAACAAGCTCAATGGATCTGTGATATCAGTCTTGTTTTCCACCATCCGTCACTTTTGGGGCTCGTCAGGAACTTGCAGAGAGCATGCTAGAACTAACTGCGTTAGAGCCGCATTGCCCTCTTGTCATCACCTGGCATTTATCTCAGTGGGATTTGAACAGCGTCCAAGTCAATAAGTGGTGGCTGCAGCGAATAAAAACCACTGCACCGAACCGACTGGCTCCTCCGGGAACATTCATTAGGGACACGCTGAGGCCACCGTCTGTATGTGTGCACAATGCTGCTCTCATTCTGCGTTTGGGCTTACTGGGATGCTGAGGAACACCAGGTCTCCATGCTACAAGTTGTGTGTGTGTGTGCGTGCGTGTGTGTGTGTACAGTATGCGTGTCAGTGTGTGTGCTAGTGAACATATGCCAGACCATCTGTCAGCAGTTGTGGGTTACATTTTGTTAACTATTAATAATTCTACAACACAGCAAAGATGATGAACACTTTCTTTTAGGGTGATGGCATGAAGTTTAATTTTATTTACGGGAATCCACATAACTTCATTAAAAAAAAGCTGAGCACTATATTATATTTAATTCCATCAACATGAGCTTCACTGTCCCTGTGGGTGCTCCCTGAATGTGCCCAGAATAAAAATAAAATCAGATTAAAAACATGGCAGACACACAATTTAATTAAAAACATTACATTTTACAATAAATACTATATTATTATTTTTGCTTTAATTTGAGAGTGGTAAGCATTTAAAAGCTAATGTTAGGCCATATTTATTTCATTAAAATAATTCATGAAAGCCCAAGATACTCATTACAATGCATTACAAATGACCTTACATTTGGCTCCATTTAGCACAGTCTGACAATCATTTAAATGATCTGCATTGTAGAATGCACACCAATGTTACTTAGTTCTGAATGAATTTTAGAAACATTAAGTTCAAGGAGAAATAATTTTTTTTTTTGAGCAACATAATATACCCGAAATAAAGTCTCCTTCTCGGAAATCAAATCAAACCAAAGTGACCATTTTCCTGCCCATTTCACAAAGGTCACTTTTAAAACTAGTTTAAACCCTTCCACTCTCTACAGTAGTTCTGAACCCTCATCATTTATTTAATCAACACCTCTAAAAACATTTATTGTACAGTATAAAACACAGTAGATTGCTGTTATACATTTTGGTGATAATAATGACAAAATAAAAAATACACAGGCCAATGTCTCTGCCACAAAATATTCCTTTTAATAAATTAATAATATTAACGGTAACAATACTATAATTACTGACACTCAGTTTAGAGAATATTCACCCTCAAACATTTAAATCATCTCACCCTTCGTATTTATACGTGCATCATGGTACCGTGTTACTGTACTTTACACTGATTCAATACATAAACATATCGTTGGCAACTTCCCTCCCGCACAAATTAATGAGCAACCTAAAATATATTTGAAGATAACAAAATGGATTTAAATAATTTTATTTGAATTGCTAAAAAAACAAAAAAAAAAGAAAAAAAAAACCCAGGCTATTAGTTAAGGATGCAAAATATTGCTACTTGTGGGGCACAATTAATGTTAATGGCTCAGCTGGCAAAAAAAATTAATAAAAGAAAAAGGTATGTGTCTCTCACTTGGTCTGCGGGGAACATTGTAGTTAGTTAGCTAGTTCAATAAAAACTGGTTAAATGATACAAAGATTCATCATCAAAACACATTCATAGGACGGCATCCATCCATCCATTTTCTGAGCCGCTTCTCCTCACTAGGGTCGCGGGCATGCTGGAGCCTATCACAGCTATCATCGGGCAGGATGTGGGGTACACCCTGAACTGGTTGCCAGCCATTCACAGGGCACATACAAACAAACAACCATCTGCACTCACAGTCACACCTACGGGCAATTTAGAGTCTCCAATTAATGCATATTTTTGGGATGTGGGAGGAAACCGGAGTGCCCGGAGAAAACGCACGTAGGCACGGGCAGAACATGCAAACTACACACAGGCGGGGCCAGGGATTGACCCGGGTCCTCAGAACTGTGAGGCTGACGCTCTAACCAGTCGGCCACCGTGCCCACTATAAACATTTAGACTTAATTACTTTACGTAATATCAACCTGTTAAATGTATGTAAAATGGTGAAAGGAGTCCAGACTGTCATTCGCTAAAAGTGTGGCTGATGACGCTGCGCATGCGTATGTTGCGATATTTACGTTATCAGCGAAAGTGGCAACGTATGGAAAACCCACAGGACAAAATGTATTTCCTTGCTTTTTTTTTTTTTTTTTTACATAAAATACGTTATGATTTATGTTTAAACAACACACCATGGAAAGGTGAAATAAAATAAATTCTACATTAGAATATTTCATGAATCATACTCATTGCCACTGTTGCGAAAAGTATGGCCTGCGGGCCACATACAGCCCACTGAGCAGTTATCAGGAATCCTGTAATTTTAGTTGCATTAAGTTGACCGTTTTTTTGTTTGTTTTTTTTTTTGGGGGGGGGGGGGGGTTATTTATTTATCTAATTAAACAACATATATTTTACCTCATCAAAAGAATCTGGCCCTCGAGCACAAAGGTTTGCCCAAACCTGTTCATAACAGTAGACTTGTGGATTTAAACACACAGGAAAACATGATTCTAAAAACAGTTTGAAGAACTATTTTGGCTCTAATGATGACCAGAAACATTAAGTTCACTAAAATTTCCAAATGGAATACCCACAATTTTCAACCACACTCTCATCCAGTTTTGATTCCCTTTACCATCATCTCAAAGCTCCATCAATTGCTTTTGGCTAACCAAACTCATTGAAGTCCTTCAGGCTTGCGTGTGAGATTGTGTGATTCATGGACATCTGAAATATTTTGTGCATTTTTGTCAAAAACGTCACACTTTTCATCTGAGCTAACAATACTGGTCCTGACAATAAACAAATCTATTTATGTGTTAAAAAAGATGGATCCAGACAACACCTGTAAATAAATGTATAAAAGAGAGATTTCAGATGTTTTCAATGACAACTAAATGGCACTGAAACAATTAAAATCTCACACAGAAGATGCTGGATGAAGCTGCAATGGTGTCATGCTGTCTCTGCAAGCCAAGAAACTGTTACATAGAACATTAGCAGCTGGGCCCTGCAGATTAGGTCCAATCAATTCCAGCATTTTATATCTTTTGCTCATGTTTGCAACTAAGAAGTTTAACCAAATAGATTTTTTTGGTTAATTTTCTCCTCCATGTACAATAAAGATCCCCATTTTTTAAAGAAATGTGCATGCTTTAAAACTCATTTACTGCTGTTTTAATCCACATAGCACTCGCTGCTCTTCTTCCAACCTCCACCATCCTAGTAAAGTGGGGTACACACAAACTGATAATCAGGCCTGATTTGAGCATTTGCCTCATAACCAGATGTCTCTGAAAGATTATCCTGAGGGATTATCCTTGGGCTGTGTTAAGAGTGACTTTTCCTCCCCAATCTGCTCTGAAAACGGTTTGGGTCGACAATGTAAATGTTAAAAATGTTAACTGTTATTGATGGCAAATCCTTATGTGTGTGTGGTCACCAACGGGTTCGAGTGAGCCACAAACTCCATGATTGTGATGTGAAACGTAACAGTAGCAAAATAGGAAGCGACCTGAAGCTCACCCTGCGGCCGGACTCAATTAGACGAGCAAGTGGTTGTGTTGTTTGTATAATGTGTCTCACAAGTCATTAACCACAATACAAATGACATGGAGAACAGTTTACAATCCCAATGTAGTTACTAGATAAGATAACATTTAGCCTAGCTTCTTCTATTTCTTCTTTTATGTATTTACTGGCAGTCTGGATTCCCTGGGACACCGTACTGCCTCTCATAGGTCAGTCTTGGTACTGCGGAAGACAGCTGGTACTGTAGGTGGAAATATTTATTTATTCAACCGTTATCTATGTGTGCGGTGTGCTGTGTTGGTCATCTCACCAAGGCATTATGAGAGCAGTAAGAAGATACATGCAGATTTTTTTTCCTTGTCATTTGTGGCGTCGCTCACATTTTAAAAATAGGTGTTTGTGTGCCCCACGTTAGTTACTTATCTGTGATAGATCTTTTTCTATTTTCTTATACATGTGCCAAAGAAGGCAGTCATTTAAGTTTGTGACAAGGATTACTGTACTTTTTTATTAAACTTAATGCAATATTCATCTTAATGCACACTTCTGTCATGGATACAACCATCACATTGGGAAACATGGCAAAGCCCGCTAACTGTGAAAAGCCAGGAGAGGATTGTTCAAAGTATGAGCTAATCCTCAAGAAAACAAAAAGGGAAAAAATGACAGCGACAGATATCTCTGCTCGACTGCTTTAGACTTATCTGGAAGAGGGATTACATCGTTTTTGGGAAGAGTGGAAGTATACACGATGACAGAAAGACATCAGTGAATACAATCACAGAACACTGTGATACATTTTGGCTCGAGAGGAAACACAGCCTGCAAAATAGAGTTATTGAATGATGTCCAATAGAGGCTTCTCTTTGGGGTAGGGGATGCTAAGTGTGTAGTGCATCTTTTATATACAGTACCTCCCAAAGATGAAACAAGCTCCTTATTTTCCATGTGCTAAGTGAACTAACACTGGAATACAATGTACACGTGTGTGCGAAACAACCTGCATGCACAAATCATCCAATTTCCTACAAGCACACAATGTCCACATTCAACTTGAGCGTTGAAGTAAAACGACAAGAGAAAGCAGCTATGCAGGCTGAGATACAGTATGTTGAATATTTGTCCTGAAAGGAAATGAACACAAGTGGATTTGTTAAATAAAAATGGAAAAATAAACCAGAACGTTTTGGATGCTTACATTGTATTTGTAGCTGCAGTCACAGTTTATTTTATCTGAAAATGAGCTTGCACCCATATGTTACCTGTAAGTACTGTATTGTGCTCACTGCTCTGTACTGGAAGGAAAGAAAGTCCAGTGCCAAGTGCTTCAATTTAACGTAATTTAATTTTTCTTCTGCATGGGAATATCTGTTGGTTTGTTTTTGTGCAATTTGCTCGCTACAATGTTATTTTTCTAGTTTTATATATATATATATATTTTTTTTTATATATATATATATATATTTTTCAGGGTTCAGTATTTTTGTGCGTATTCCTGTCTGATGTTTCATTAGCGATCATTGATATTTAAATGAATCTTCTATGATAGGAACACATATATATATTTAATTGTATTTTATTGGATTGTGCAGTTGGATGATCGACTTTGTGGTCACGTCATCGGACTTGCGGTTGAATGTCTTGGACCCTCGGGTGAAGAGAGGGGCGTAGCTGTCAACCGATGCCAGTCCGACTTGGCAGATCCAAACGTATTGTAAGGGTCTGTTGGGAACGTCTGGCAGAGTACCCTGTCAGAAGGCGCTTCAAATCCCACCTCTGACAGAACTTCACCCACGTCCCAGGGGAAGTGTGTGTGTGTGGGGGGGGGGGCATTGAGTCCGAGCGGACCATGTTCTGCGCTTCCATTGTTGAGGCAGCCGACCGAAGCTGTGGCCGTAAGGTAGTCGGTGCCTGTCGTGGCGGCAATCCTCAAACACGTTGGTGGACCCCCGCAGTGAGGGATGCCGTCAAGCTGAAGGCAGCTGATGGGTACCGGCTGGCCAAACGGAACGCAGCTTTGGTGGTTGCTGAAGCAAAAACCCGGCCGTGGGAGGAGTTCGGTGAGGCCATGGAGAACGACGGCTTTGAGGAAATTCTTCTGCTTTGAAGGGGGAAGCAGTGCAGCATCAACACTGTATAGTGAGGATGGGGCGCTGCTGACCTCAACTCGGGACGTTGTGAGTCAGTGGGCTCAATACTTCAAAGACCTCCTCAATTCCACCAACACGCCTTCCCATGAGGAAGCAGAGTCTGGGGACTCTGAGGTGGGTTCTTCTGTCTCTGGGGTTGAGGTCACGGAGGTGGTTAAAAAGCTCCTCAGTGGCAAGGCCCCAGGGGTGGATGAGATCCGCCCAGGGTTCCTAAAGGCTCTGGATGTTGTGGGGCTGTCCTGGTTGACAACATCGCGTGGACATCGGGGACGTGCCTCTGGATTGGCATACCGAGGTGGTAGTCCCTCTTTTGAAGAAGGGGGTGTGTTCCAACTACAAGGGGATCATACTCCTCAGCCTCCCTGGTAAGGTCTATTCAGGGGTGCAGGAGAGGAGGGTCCGTCGGGAAGTCGAATTTCAGATTCATAGATGGATGTATTTTTTTTCTCCCCCGATGTGTTTTTTTCTGTTTTTCCATGCAACTTTCAGTCTACAATACTGTATTTGATATACTGTACAATATTTTCCATTAGATTTTGGTGCAAAAGAACAAATTGATGACATAAAAGAGAGTGGAAATAATATAAACAATGTATCAGTAAAATGTAATGTTTTTTTTAATATTCTTATTTGAGTGAAATTGAACATTTGTACAGTCGAACTGTTTTTTAATCTGTTTTTACTCTTAGCAACACAGTGAATAAGTGTTTAGGTCTGTTGCTTCATAGAAAAATGCATACAGGTTTCAATCTCTCTTTGGACCGTTATAGTACATGGTTGCATCCGTCCAAAAACCTACTGCATTTTCATGTAAATGAAGACTAAATTGTCCATAGATGTGAATGTGCGTGTAAATGGTCCTTTTGTCTTCATAGGTCAGTTGTGTGGTTGACAGGGTGTAACCCACCTCTCATCCTATATTATATGTAATAATAATATTATTATATTATAGGCTTCAATCCCCTTTGGACCCTGATTAAAAAAGAAAATAGATTGATGGATAATCATTATGGCATAGACTCATTTGATGTTATTTGATTACATTTAACTCTGCCTGATCTACCAAGCATTAAAGCGATTCAGATAAGTGATGAAGCAGCAGAATTATATCTGACTGCCGAGTTAATAGCTGTAATTACACATAATTTTCATCATACTAGGACAGTATTAGAATAAAACAAGATACATCTATTGCAGTATTATCAAAATGAGTTAACAAAGCAAAGCTTCCCGAAGCAAATCTAAACAGAATAATATTTGGATCACTTTGAAGAGAGGTGATTGGTGGTGCCAAGTTTAAAGTGAAAGCACACGTTTCTATCCTATTATTTTAGGGGGGAGGGGGGCACTTGGGAGAGGTCAACACAGGGGCTGTCAATCAAGTTGAGGTTAAATAAATTTGAGAGTTTTTTTATGCCAACGTTAACAGGCGGGGCAGAGGAAATTCTGCCAAAAATGTAATGAAGCACAATAAATAAAAGTGGCCAGAATGAAGCTACGGGTTTAGCTAGGGTGTGGTTTTAATTGTGGAATTTCAAATAATAATGGGGAATACATGGATTAAAATCTTCTTGTATGCCGTTAAACCAGAAATCAGTTTCCATTTGTCTTATCACTGATTTGCAGTCAGGAGACTTTCTGTACATTTTGTGACTGCTAGAGTGCTGGGAAAAAAATATATATAGATTTTGACCTCAATCTTTTGTCACCCAAATGGCCCAAACAAATATGAACAATGACGTACAAGATTAGAAATATACTTACAGGTCAGGGGAACGACTCAGGCACAAAGTCCAAATAAATTCCTATACAGCAGTGCCTTGACCTACGAATTTATTTGGTTCCCTGACCACGCTTGTAACTCAAAACATCTTTCCATATTGAAATGGTACCATATACCAAATACCATTAATTCATACCAACACACACACACAAAACCAACCAAGAAAAATACCACACTCCAGCATTGCACTTGATAAAAACATACAGAAATAACATAATTTAATAGAATGTAAAGAATTAAACAGTTTGTGCATCATGATAATTCAATGGGCCTTGTGCTGCTCATTCTGGTTTGCATGTCTTAGTCACCAGGGGGGAGTAAAATACATACATACAACAGGTAGATTTGATGATGAAACACAGGAGACCATCTCAACTAAGTTGCAATTATATTAAAAAAAATGTTTTTTGCAGAGGATAAAGAATATGTGCCTGTGAGTATAGTTGTATGTGCTGTCTGAATGTGTTGTTTGTGTTCAAGTATATGTTGTTAAAGAGTTTATAATTAACGCACTAGTTTCCTTAGCCTGTCTATGACATTTTGACATTTTTCACACAGAACAGTTAAGTGAAAGTCAGCTTTGACAAGTGAAATTTTCACCCTGATCTTGAATTTGGATGTAGATAAAGTGGTTGACTGTGCTCAGCCAAATGTTAGATTCCAAACAAGGAGGATTGCCAGATTTAAATTGCTCTGATTTAATTCGAGAAGTTTGCAGTCTTTTAGTGGAATAGGCTGGCTGTGAAATATATAAATACTGTATATGTATTCATGTGTGATTGTGGACTCAGAAGTGTTTGGAAAGAGCAGTCCTGGCTTTTGTCAGATGCCAGGCGCAGCCCCAGAGCAACTTCGTGTTTGATGCATCAAATGCAAGCGCACAATGGGGCACTTCATTCTAAGCACCGCACTGCCTGTGCCAAGCACCGCTGCCAGTCTCAATCATCTTAGAACACTGCAGCAATGTAATTTGAAGACTTTCTGGTCGTTTACCGGGAGAAACATTTCAACCAATCAATACCAAAGAGTTTATTTTGTCCCTCCAGACCGACGAGACAGACAATCTATATTTCATGTTTAGAGTAGGAAGGGCGTAGGGGAAGTCGACTGAAAAGAGGGAGCGATGCGCAGCCAAAGAACGGTGAATTTGCAAAGTTGGACACCAAACAATTGGCGCAAAAACAAAAAATAAACAATGTGGCAGGAAAAAAATTAGGTCTATGAGGAGGCTGAGAGCTGCTTGATGGTGTCAATGTGACTTTTGGACACTCACACAGGCATGGAAATGTCTCACAGTGTGCCAGAACAGCTTCATCGTTGGCTTAAAGAGCAGGCCATGATGGATTGTCCACACACACACACACACACACGATTATCCATCTTTCCATTCATTTTCTATAGCGCTTGTCCTCATTAGGGTCGTAGGTGAACTGGAACCTATCCCAGCTGACTTTTGGGTGAGCCCTATGGGGCAATTTAGAGTCTTCACTGGACCTAAAAAGCATGTTTTAGCCATATGGCAGAAAAAACACACAAGCATGGGGAGAATTTGCAAACTCCACACAGAGATGCTACAAGATTTAAAGATTCAAACGCTCCTTACTCTAAAGCAGACATGCTAACTACTATTTCACTGTGTTGACCACTTTTTTAGTACTCCAAACTTTTTTTTTTTTTTTACATTATTCACAAATTGCCATGTGCCATCCATCCATTTTACAAAGCGCTAGTCTTCCCATGGGTGAGCTGGAGCCTATCCCAGCTAACTTTTGGCCGATTCAAACGCAGCTCTCTTGACTGTGAGGCAGCCGTGCTAACCACTTTGATTGTGCCGCCACATTTAATACAGTATACCTTTTCACAAAATTGCAACAATTCACAAGGTGCCAGCATTTACTAAAATGGATGTATAATATACAAATAAAATAAAAACAAAATAATAAAAATATTTATATACATTTTCTTTAAAATATAATCAATTATCTGTCATTTTACTTTTACTTTTCATCCATCCATCTATCTATTTTCTATACTGCTTATCTACTTTTGGCTGGCGGGGAATTGGAGCCAACCCAACTGATTTTGGGAGAAATTGGATAACAACCCGGACTGGACAGAACCCATGTTTCCTGCGAAGTCTATATAAATTGTCAAATTCAAGGTATTAATTCAACAATATGTTCATTATTGTGGTTTTATTTATGTTTACAAATGTGATCATTATATGGAAATATTGATTGGTTGTCTTGTCATCAGATTGCGCAGGTGTACCTAATGAATTGTCCAGTAAGGGCTGTATACATTACACAGCACATTATCTCATATTGAATAGTAATAATATATTCTCAGAATTAAATTGAATCCAGATACAGTAATATGCAAACATTCAAATATGGTAAAAATAATAATACATAAGACAGAAATTATTTTTTTTATATGTACTAACTTGGAACATACCGGAGTAATTAACAATTCAAGAGCCAGATGTTTGAATCAGGATTTGGAGCGAGATGATAAAATTAGTTGGTCGGCAGGCGGAATTTCTTCCCACTCACTGACAGTAAATGATTGGAGCGACCCAAACCACAAATAAGCCAAGCTTGTAGCCACTGATGTGTGTGAGAGTGTGTGTGTGTATGTGCGCGTGCGTGTGCACGTGTCTGTGTCCAACTTGTACCTCAAATGATCTCAGAGTACATTCATTTTGGAAGCATTAGTACAAACCATCAGCTTCATGTCTCTTGCAGCAGCCACATTGACTATTAAAAAGAAGAAAATTCACAAATCAGTTTTGGTCAATATGCAAATCATCTTTAATAACACACCCGTAGAACCAGGAAGACCAAATGCTGTATAAATCGTCCGCACCACCCCACCCCCCATGTGTTGTCTTTAGTGAAATCAAGCAGTGTGACTCATTAATTCAGTCTTTGTCAGCTTCTTACCATTCCGCCAAGAGACTTTGAACGCCTCATCTTTTCTAACTTTAGGAAGACATAGTACAAAATAATCAAAATAGTACAATATGCATTATTCATATACAGTAGTGTACATGTTGGCCTCATGGTGACTCTCAAATACAGTACCAAGATAAACATATGTGGGGAATGTACATATTGAGTTGACTATACATCTTTACTTGGCACGCAGGCATTGTCTTTGTTTTGGCACAGAGGTTAATGGAGATTGTGATCGAGAGAGGTTCCCTGCTGCATTAGAACACATTCACATCACATCCCAATGAATCTCCACTCCCTTGTCTTCATTAATCAGAAGTCACTGCGCTGAAAGCTACTGGCCACATATCGGTGCGCAGTATATCTTCTGTTTAAAAAAAAGTGACGCTTGTTTCCCAAAATACACTTGTTTTTGTTGTTGTTGTTTTTTACTGCAGAAGACATGCCAATTAAAACAATACAATGCATGAACAGCTGTTGATGTGTTCATGTTATTGTGTGTATTCTGGAAGGTGTGTTTTTTACAAGATGTGTCTTGATGTCAAAGTTTAATTCAATAATAAAGTATATTGCATTTCCTCAAATAATGGCTTGTACACTTGAATAAAAACCTACTCCTCTACTACTACTTCTACTAGCATAGATCATTTTACACTTGAAACTATGAGAGTCCCAAGATGCACATGTCTGGAAACAATGAGTCCCAGCCCTGGAACAATGAGTCCCCGCAACTTATCATGGAATACAGATACAGTTCATGGTTCTTGCGATGCTGTCCTGCTATATTGCATATTTTTATTACAGCTGTCTACTTTTTTTTTTTACACTGTACAATATTTTTGTGTCATCACTTGCTCTCTCAATATACGATACATGCTTAGTTTTTAATAAAAAATGTTTAGGACGATATATTTTCCCCAAAATTATCACGACAAACGATTGTGTTATTGTTTTTTATGCCACTGATATAGTGATATTAGAGCATAATAATTCAAGTATATCCTTTATAAGAACAAGTAACCCAAATAATATATTGAACATTGGCATTGTAATGTAGTACAATAAATAAAACATCTTAGATAAATACAAAATATAAATAAAACACATTCAGGCTCTGTTCACAAAAATTGCACTGAACAAATATTAAACACTTGGCAAAGAGGTATAAACAGTAATTAATGCCTTAACAGGCATATACTGCCAATCAAGTTTCCAGTTGGTTAAGGAAAAATGCAAAGTAGCAACATTAATAACAACACAACAAGCAGATCAAACCAACCTGTTTTGATACGAGATTTGAACTACTTTTCAAAAGTGAGCATACTGTATGTGCGCCATATACGCTGTTACGTTGGTATTTGCATTGTTGGGCAAAAATTGAAGAAGAAGAAGAAGAAGAAGAAGAAGAAGAAGAAATTGCAAGCTGCCAGGAAACGGGAAATGTCTCACTGTGTTTTTTGTTCCTGGCTGAAGAAATTGGGTGGGATGGTTGTGTTCAAAATTGATTTTGTCACTTTGAGGCTTTAAATTGCGTTGTCTTTGTTATTACTTCATACAAATTCGACATACCAGCTCGTTGGTGTTAGCGAGATGGCCGCGTTCATCTGTCTTGAATCCAAAATGTTCCCACATCGTCGTGGCGGAACTAAATCCATTTATGCCGCTCAACTTTCTATAACTGTGCAGCTACCGGCTCGCAGTCAGAAAACGGAGCTTTGGGGACGCTTACGGCCAATGAGAGGGAGCGTGGGAGGGTCCCGCCCGGTCCCGCCCCGCCCTTCACTATCTCTGATTGGTTTAAAGACCGGATTTTATGTATCAGCTTTCAAATCAGGAGCAGGAGCGCCAAAGACAATGAAATTCATTAAAGACACAACAACAACTACAACTACAGTACGTGTGAATATAATTTTCATACTACTGAAAGTGTTTATTGACGCGTCACCATTAAACTGTCATTTGTTGTGCCGGCTCTGTGATAAAGCTGTCTGCACTATGGTTTTAAAATTGAGACCACAGCATATGAAACATAACCTTTAATCTAATGGCAAATGTCAATTGTCCAGAGTCAGTGCTTCTAAATACCCAAACCCGACTGAGTGATTTAATCAAAGTATAAAACATAGGCGGAGTATGCAGACTTTGTTCACTTTATTATGGGTGGCAACGTTTTTATATCATGTATTATTCCCTTAATTACGAATCTCTTTCATTCTCCATTAGTTACACATCTAGAAAACACACTTGGCTTCTTTTAAGAGCCGTAGGAGTCAGAAGGCTGTCACCAGAAGCAGACATGGCATCTGTAAAGCTGAAGTTTGAACATAAGATAATTGAAAACAAAAGGATCATCTGATGTCAGACGCCGTAGAACAATATAGAAGTATTCTTATATTGACCATATAATTTTATTAAGCACCTAAATTACGGAAAACAATTTCCTTCTTCTTATTATTAGGAGTTATTCTTATTATTATGAATCCTAGTAGTATTACTATAAATAAATAACCTTTACAAACCGCATTTCATTTCTCATACAGTATTCATATGGTGAGAAGAATAAATGTTCAACATTTTATAAGAAGAAAAATACATAAATATGGGCAAACATGGCACGGTGGAAAACTGGTTAGAGTGTCTGCCTCACAGTTCTATTTTAATGACTTACTGAGGCCATGTTTAAAGATGTGAAGGGGTGAAGACAAAAACATTTTGGACAGTGATTCCCAACCAGTGTGCCATGAAAGATCATCAGGTTTGCCACTGGAAATTATACAATTTCACCTAATTGGTCCGAAAAGTATTATTTATTTACTAGAAATAATGTATCTATTTTCACCTATCTATGTCAGCGACATATAGTGGGAGACAGAACAACTTCATGCTGTTCTGCTCGATGGCAGAAGGTACAATTAACCAGTATTTCCACCTGCTGTCATTCAAACAACAGAATAATAGCTTTGTGTTCGACTAAACAGGCCCAGATTTCACACTAAGTAAATTTGTTAGTAAATTGAGACAAGATAGTCATTACGACAGTACACTGTACAGTATATAGCTTTTGTGACATTTTTCTAATGTAAAATATGTGCCTTGGCAGTTGGGAAACCCTACAATAAGAAATTTAAGAGTTAACAGTGGCATCAGTCTTACCCTAGAGGGCACTAGAACTTTGAATTACAGTACAACATAGAAATGACACCCTAAACATGTCACTTGGCCTCAAAAGTCGACCAACAGGCAAGTCATTGACCACTTAATATGGTTACAATTTGACATTTTAGATTAGCTATGTCAACATCTATCTGACACTTCTAATTTTAAATCAATGTATTTATTTTACTTGATTGCGTGTGAGTAGCATTAGGACAGGGATCTACACAACTAAACAAACAAGCACAGTCTTGCAGAGCCGATATTGAACCTCAGAGAATACTGTGGCCCAGGTCGGTATAAATGGCTGCCAAATAGTGTGTGTGTGTTTGTGTGTAAGAACCCCCATTCTCTACAGCTGCATGCTGTATGTGCACGTCTTTAGTCCAGCGTGTATCTCGGGGAATATCTGGAATATTTTGGTACGCGTGGGAGTGGAACCTGCAGCTGTGGTGTGGACATGCCGACTAGGGGGTGGGAATTGCAGAGTAGCATAAGTTTTGATCATAAAATTTTATATAAAAAAATACACTAATGATTCAGCTGAGTATTAAGCATCAGAAATGTGATATCATCCCTTAATGTCCTACGTTTAATGTTTTAAAATGTTTGAGCGGACATTTTTACACATTTATTTTTATATATTTTAGCCTGTAGTGATAGATAACAAAGTAAACTAAGTTTGCACATAGCACATTCTGTTATAAAAGCATTGCTATTCACATTTTACACCAAACTGAGATAATAATAATTTAATGGCGAATTTATTCATCTGATTTTGACCTGCATGCTTCGATCATCCATCCATTCATCCATTTTCTGAATGCTTCGATCTGAATGCTTTATGAGTAATTATCTGCCAAGATTGTCCCAAAGTAAAGACAATAATTTATGTGCTTCAAATACATTTGTTGTCCAAGTTTGTGCGCATTTATTTTTATTTTTTTTACAATAACGTAACAATGGTCATTTAGATTTGACTTTGAATCCATGTTCCTTTTCCAAGGTTTTCCGCATTTGTTTATTAAAACAAAGTAACTTGGGTCAACTTCATTTTTTTATGTTGCTGTGAGCCGTGCGTAGCCAAACATCCAAATGTAAAAACACTTCTGATTAAAACATGTTTTCATTGGTCGTTAAGATACAAAGAGATTAAATCAAGTCAAATGCTGTTAAGTTCGAAAGTTCGGCATCGTTGGTATGTTGTCCCACCCCTCATGTCGACATTGTTCACTAGTGTACAATAGAAGCATATAACTAATCCAAAATGCTCTCTGTTGAAGCTAAATACAGTGTCACCTCGATAAAGCGGACCCATATAGAACGTATTTTGGATAAAACTGACCGTCGTGACTGAAAAATGTGTCCAAAGTAGTTTCCATTTGTCAATTAAACTGCCGTGGACAAAGTCTGTTAGTTCCAGAATTGGCTGCTGTTGTTTACTGGCGCTGTGGCGCCATGCAGGCAGAGAATAGAACTGACATATTTCCGGATCAGAGATTCCAAAATTCCAAAAGATGTGCCTCCCGAGCTTATGTGGCAGCCATCGTCGACAATTGTCGCTTTCCCATTATAAGTTTCAGAACGGCCTGGCCACGCTCTGCCCTGGCTTCACTTGGCCTGGCCTGGCTTCTGTTGTTTCTCCATTACAACAGGGATCAATCAAAAGTGGGAGGGATTGGAGCGGGATCAAGAAGAAGGTGGCGCGCTTGTTCCATCTCGCTGTATTTATCTTGCCATGACTGTGAATGTGACAAGTCACCGCACTTAAAGAAATGCCTACTTCTGTCAGCCAATCAGATGACAGTTACGCCACGGCCCTCCTCGGCCTGCGTTTTAGAACCAGGTCGGAGGAGGTTCTGAAAACCGGTGCCATTGTCACCACTTGGCCTTGAAAAAGTGTAATGAAGAAGTGACCACACAGGGCAGAGCGAGGTTGGTTGGGGGTAGAACCAGTACAATGGAAAAGGGGCAAACGTCACCATGACCAAGCACACTGGTAAATTTGGATAAAATGTGAAACTTTCAAACATTTTCAAGCTTTTTTAAAATATTTATTTACAATAATTTTGTACTGTACTGGGAGTTTTAGGCCACGAAAAATACCTACAAAACAATAATTTTGTACTGCACAGTAATATGGGTGCATATGGCCTCAAAAAAAAACAAAAAACAAAAAGTGCTTCAATGTAATGAGCAATTGGCTATATCGGACAACCTTCGCCCTATTAGTCCGTTCTATCGAGGTTCCACTGTACAATAAATGTAGCAGCACCACCCAAATGCCTTCTGAATACAAGACTGGAGAGGAGTGAGTGGTAGTTTTTCAATCTTGATGAATTGAATTGCCACACCATCCCTGCCAGTGCACCAGCAATATAAACACTGCCTCCCTGCTTCAGTCAATTAAGTGTTGGCACTCAGTCTAATCAAGTCTAAGCCTGCTGACTCGAAATCAACTCACAGATGGATTCATGGGAAATAAAAGGAATAGTCAGAATGAGACAAATGGTGACTGGAAAAAGACGAAAAAAATATCACCTTTTCAAGACAGAATGGTGTCGGCACCTGACTGTAAACATTAGCTTCTATTTGTCTTACTCATTGTGCATTCCTCCTGTTACCGAGGTGGTACGTTGCTGGTCTTGACGTGGATCACCCCTCAGAAGCGGGTGCTCTCGTGTTTCAGCATGCGGATGTTGGCGAGTGTCCCGCTTCCCCCGTGATCGTACCCGTAAGCCCGGCGCTGGCCCTCTAGTCACCGAGCGTTACCAGCCGTCGACGACGTGCCGCTGCTGGGGCTGGAGCTGCCCGAGCCTCGGTCCTCGAATACGCTGATTTCCAGCTACAAGTGGGAGGTTAAGAAGGGAATTCTGCAGGACACACGAAATATGCTTAAAGCCTTAGGACATTTCAGTCCATTTGTCACACTTGTAATGTTAATCCAGAAGTACTGTTCTGGACTGTATACCGTTCAGCACTTCACTAGACCTTACGTCGAGCAGCTAGCCATTACAAGGTGATCCACTGCTTATAGCCATCTGGACCTTTCTCTGCATCATCTTGAGAAGATGAATCTTCCATCACGCTGCTGTTCACTGTCAAGCCGACCGGCTATCAGCTAGCGGCCAGCACTAGCTACACCTCTGCTAACATGGCGCCTTAAAAGGAACAGGGTGTTTGGGCAGTATCTTAGCTCGTTACAGAACGAGAGCAAAAATATTTGGATATGCATGAATTCTGCAGGTGTGTTTTGTTAGTGAATAGATATAGTTATGTTCTACAAAAAAAATCGCACAAGGCCCAACTGTCCCGTAGGTGCAGCTCTATCTGCTGGATGTGGCTGAGTGATGACTGCCCTACTTGGCCCCAATACATTTAGACTGTAACAGCAAAATGTGGAAATAAATGTGTCCAGAAAATTAATGGAAAAAAAAAAAAGTAAAACAAATATATTTTATTAATGTACTTATGGCCCACGAAGAGTTTCTCAGGGACCACCACTGGGCCACTGATTGCACTTTAAGGAACATTAAGTCTATTGGACATACTCACTTCCTTTTCTTGATTTGTAAAGGAAGAACAATGAATGTTCGACCTTGTTCAAAGTTAGTGCTTTAACCTTATGGAACGAGAAAGCGGCGCTATATCCCTTAAATGCATGCATGCATGCATGCACGGACACTGTTCTGATGAGTTGTGCTTTTTTTCCCCCCAACCTTGTTTCAGATTAAATCCAACTAATGACAGTTGGCTATTGAACATCTTCCCTGATGGAGTTTAAGTGATTTTCCAATGACAGCCTCATGGCCGTTCATAGAGGAGCAGGAGTTGTTTCCCATTTGCCCGCCCATCCCTGATGCTTGTGTGGGATTTTCAAGGACTGTAACCACAATGGCTTCCACGACCTCTAAACTGTTGCCACCTCTTATCTGTTATCACGCCTCTATTAGAGTCCTGGCTTTACCGTGCACTTCTGTGTGCTGGTGCTGTTTGATCGGCAGGAGGAAGAGGAGATATCAGGTGCCCCCTTGAAGGATACAACTCGCATTCCTCTCTCGATGGGGTCGGTGATCAACAGCCCTCGCGGCGCATAGATTTTCTCGTTCTGATCCTGGATGTAGCTCGTTATCTTCCTCAAAACCTGCAACTCAACACAGAACTTTATTTGTGAATGAATGTTTGAATGTTTTAAATATAAAATGCTCAATTAATACATTTAAGTGGCATTCTTTCTGTCATTTTTTTCCCAGCACCATATCTATCAGCATTTCTGTACACCTCATGTACAAGTGCTTTGAGAGATATTAATAATATGCGCATTGCATGTTGCTAATGCAATAAACTGCATTACCACCTATTCACCAAAGCGTATACAGTGTTCCCTCGCCACTTCGCGCTTCACGTTTTGCGGCTTCAGTGCTTCGTGGGTTTTTCCAAAACATTCATTAAAAAAATAATAATAAAAAAAATACAGCCATATCGGCAGCCATATTGCGGAAAGACGCGTTGTTTCATGTTGATGCGCGCGAGAGAAGGTTTCCCTGCATGCCAAACAAAGAGGCTTTGTACATGCCTGTACAGTACAGTGTTCGCAATAACTTTTTTTGTTTAAGTGCAAATTTTATTCATTAGTTAACCAAGCCCTTACAATCCCGCCGAAGCGCTGTGCCCCTGCGGTTTTTCACCATTCGCTGGGGGTTCTGGTCCCCATTAACTGCGAAAAACGAGGGAACACTATAATCTTGAATAAAAATTCCCCATATTTGATATTTTAAATCCATACTTTCATTAGAATACCGTCAATCATCATCGGATCCCTTGAAATGAGTGCTGCTATCATTTCTTAATTAATATTGTGCAATATGAAATAAAATAATCATCTGTATTCAGGAACATTATAGCACATAGCATCAATAATAATTTTGTCATGTATTTATATGGTTTATACCAAGACTCTTAAGACAATTGAATTTTAAAATGTAATTTTTTTACTTGGCGGCACGGTGGGCGACTGGTTAGCACATCTGCCTCACAGTTCTGAGACTGTGGCTTCAAATTCGGCCTTGTCTGTGTGGAGTTTGCATGTTCTCCCCGTGCCTGCGTGGGTTTTCTCCGAGTACTCCGGTTTCCTCCCACATCCCCAAAACATCCGTGGTAGGTTAAGTGAGGAATAAATTGCAAATGGCTGTTTGTGCGACCAGTTCAGGGTGTACCGCGCCTCTCGCCCACAGTCAGCTGAGGATAAGCGGTACGCGAAACGAATGAATGAATGAATGAATATTTTTACCGACAAACTTTGCACACAGTGTATCAAATAAATGCAAATAGAAGTAAATATATTATACGTGTTTTAACAATTATTTTGTGTGTGTCGAGTGTTCTGATGGCGTATGGAACACAAATTGTCTGGATCATGAGGTGTACAGTATCTTGCCCCTCATGCTCAAGATGGCAACCAATATATAAGAAACAGATCCCAGAATGATACAGGGTGGTTTGAACACCCAAAAATCAGAAGAATATAATTTTGGGGTTATGATAACATATGATAAGAAAGGCAACTTTTTATTTTTTTTATTTTTTGCTTGTTTAAACAGAGCTCTTATATTGAATCTCATTAGATTGTGAAAGTGTACCAAATGAAGTTCCCACGTTGTGTGTGAATAGGACAGTTAAAAATGTATAATTACTCCATTTTTTTAAAAACTGAAAGATAAAAGCAGTGAAGTTCATCTAAACCCTTCTTGCATCACACGCAGCATAACGTGTTTGCCGCGGACAGCAGAGCAGCACAAATCTTGCGACATGTCCACAGGATTTGTGCTGACTGATGGCCAGTCGTGCTGAAAGGACAGCTATTAGATTTAAGTGGCATAATTAGGGCAGCTTATTGAGCACGGGCTATATGCCTCTGTGGACAACATCAATGCTGATATGCCACGCATCCCCTGGAACCAGCCTAAGCGTGACTGACAGCTGAACCGCACTCCACTGGGCCTTGCCGCCACAAAGAAAGCTGTCAGCGCTGCTGAAAAGGCAAGTGCGATCATTTGTACATCTGCGTACAGACGGTGGGGGGGATGAAAATAAATATGTATGTCAGCTTTTTTTCCTCAATAAGTTCACCTCTCCAGGTGCAGTGCAGTTCTACGCCACAGTGAACTTCCACAATTTTGCTAAAGGAAACACATGGCCCAAATGGTTAGCACATTCACCTTGCAGTTCTAAGGCTGGGGATTCGATTCCAGGCTCCAGCTTTCCTGCGCTTACACGCATAGAAAAATCCACAAACACAAATATCCTCCGCCACTGCATTGACATCAAGCGATCAAATACTTTATGTGCCGCGTATCAAACGCTGTTGGCGAACTGAGCATCCAACAAAATTCATTCCAGCTCTGCTTATCTTTTGTGGGTGCATTTAATTAGTCCTAATGTTACATAACAGTCACTCACATATTTTTTTTACTCAGTTGTTTAATTTCACACTTGATGGATGTTCAGGCAGCTCCATCTATCTGTATACAAGCCATTAAAAAAGTCATTTTACCATAATATGTCCCCTTTAGTGAAAATATGTTATGCTCATTTTGTATTGGATTGCTATTATACAACAAAAACACGCATTCCTGTGTAGATTTATCGAAGCACACAAGTAAACATTGCCTCTTTGAGTTGACTAAAGGTCGTTCCAGTGTTCCGCCAAGAGAGATCAGAGCCACAGAGGCTTTGCTGCAATACTGACAAAAGCTCCTCGGAGATGGCAAAGGCCTTGCACAGCTGCAGGCACAGCTGTCGACGGAGAGACCGCACAAACCCAACGCGAAGATAAAACCGCAATCATAAACGCTTCTTTCTGTCTTTGGCAGCGGGGAAGGACAGGAAAATGATCCTGAAATGGACAAATCAAATTCCTCAGCTATAATTTTGATGTGCTTTTTTTCTCTCTTTCCTGTGTGTTAACTTGCAACACATCTTGGAAACCCAGGAGGAACATGGAATAAATGCTCCGTAACAACATCACAGGAAGCACGTACTCTGTAGTCGAATTAAAGGTGCAATAATGTCATGAAGCAATGGAGAAATGAACAATAATTTGGTCCAGAAATACACCTCAAAAATCAAACAAAATTTGGAGCTCAAAACCTTTATCATGCACATTGCCATCATTTTTTGTGAGACTTTAGTTCAGTGAGCAACCAAAGCAGGGGCAGTCAAACTTGTACTTATAATGGGGTACCAGTGCGGTGACGGTCCGGCCCACTGAGCATTTACGTTATTAAGAGTATTGTAATATTTGTTGCATTAATAGTTTTCCACTAAAATTGTTATTTTAAAAATGTATGTATTCATTTTGAAAATGTTGTATTCATTTAGCTCATCAATTCATTGTTTAGCCAAGTGGTTATGAGTACCACTAGGGGTAGGTGAAAGAATCACTCAAAGAAATTGTATTGTATGTAATGTAAAAAATGGTATTGTATGTACAGTAGCACAACCAGTTCAGGGTGTACCCCGCCTCCTGCCCGATGACAGCTGGGATAGGCTCCAGCACGCCCGCGACCCTAGTGAGGAGAAGCGGCTCAGAAAATGGATGGATGGATGGATGTACAGTAGCAGTCAACTTTTCTTTCTTTCTTTTTTTTAAAGCTAGTACAGCACAGTTGTATTTAATTTTTAGTACAATTAACTTGCATTTAATATTTTAGAACTTTTTGTTTATTCGGTGAAATTTTTTATTTAACTTTTATGTTCAATACATTTTAATTGAATCATCATTTAAGTGCATTTTTTAAAAATGTTCCTATATTTAAGCACATTGTTAATGTTCAAACTGTGCATAATGTTACAGTGGCTTACAATAATATTAAATATACTTGTTAGGAAAAAAACCTCTGCCTCATTTTTGATAAACACCTGGGCTACTATATTACTGTATTTTAATGTAAGTCATTACAGTGGTACTGTACAGTACAGTGGTGAGACAAATATTTTTTAGGTTGGTACTTGCTAGAAAAAGTTTGAGAAACATTGGGTTCATCCATTGAATGTAAATAATACAATCAAAATATATTTGTAAAATAATAGACTTTACAGATACATTTTACATGTCTTATTTGTTTAATTAAATATTTCATCCATCCATTGGGCGAGAGGTGGGGTACACCTTGGATTGGTCGCCAGCCAATCGCAGGGCTAATTAAATATTTGGTTGATTAATTTTAATTGTTAAAAATGATACAATTTTAAAAATAGTGAATTGTTATTTACTGAACTAAAAATAAACAAATTTACATCACATTTTAACTATTTATGTACGTATTTTTATTTATTGCACTATTAAAAAAATGTGGCCATTGAGTTTTCTCACCCTTGGGTCAACTTCTCTTTATACTGTTATGACACTAAACAATATTAAAATGTTACTTAAAACATTATTGATAGATATATTCCCTAAATATTACACAACCCAGCCGTGTGGTCTAAGATTAAAAAAAAAAAAAAAAGCAAAAATAATACAGTGAATAGACATTTTTGTGTATGAATGCATAAGTGCATATCTCAACATGAGAGGAGCAATCAGTGCCCATTGAGAGGCTGCACCACAAGCATCCGGGCCTTTGGGTGCCCTGCTGATTCCGCACACGCTCTCTCTGGTGCGAGTGGCTTCTTATCGAAGATCCACTTGGGTGGCTACACTTGTCATCGTCGTTCAACCGACATCATTTTGTCAAACGAGTCAATAAAGTCACTCTCCAGTGAGGCCGATAGCATCTCGTCGACCGGCAGACAAAAGACATGAAAGGAGCTCGGACCAGACCCTTTGTGCATGGCTTTAAAACAGCTATAAACAACTTTGTGCAGAACCCAGTGCCTTGTGTTGATAAGGAAATGTTTATAAAAAGTGACAAAACTCGGGAGGTGATTGATGCGGGTGGAAGAGATCAGCCCACTGAGGCATGCCGGGACTTCGCGCAGCTCCAGGTTGACCCGGTAACAGCAGCAGGTGATCAAAGAATGCGCATTGCAACTATGCTATCATCACCTAGCCTTTATCAGGACGGACGTTCTGGCTATGCCGAGGGTACGTGAGACATACGAGTGGCGTGCCGTGCTTTGCCCACATACACGCAGGTGTGTGTGCGCACTTCACAACGAGCTCTATTAAGCGATCACGCGATCAGATTGTATCTGCTGTGTCTTTGGCTCATGTGGGCGCAAACAACTGTGAACTCAAAGTGCAGGAGTGCATTCAAGCACACAATTTGGTGAGAAGGAATGTTGCAGTGACCTTCTGCAGGTGGCCAGTGACTGTACCGAAATAATCATTCGGACAAAGATGGGAGGCATCTACGTCTTCGTTCTTGAATATCAGAGATAAATTCTGGAGTGCTGTGATTGGCTAAATCTGAGTTTCTCAGGTGAGGCTTGATTAAAATGGTAAAATGGTAAAGTGCGAATGGTTGTTGCCCTGCGATTGGCTGGCGACCGGTTCAGGGTGTACCCCCCCTCCTGCCCGAAGATAGCTGGAATAGGCTCCAGCACACCCGCGACCTGCGTGAGGAGAAGCGGTACAGAAAATGGATGGGCCATCGGTTTAAAAACAAAAATAATAAAATAAAATTAAATAATTTCCACAATTAAATAAATAATGATCAGAACTAATCTGAAGACACGCTCCTTGGACCATAAACGCACGTTCCCATTTTTTTCCCAGCGGTGACAAAGGAAGCATCTATTTGGAGAGAGGTGCTCCTGGTGGTGGTGATTAATTGAAACACAGTGTCTAGTAGAGAGGACGCCACTACTTGGGAAACTACAAATAAATGGATAGTAAAGTAGGACAGGTCGCGATTGGATTAAATCTGATAGAGTGGGAACAAAGCAAGCATGCTTGGATGAGTTTGGTGTACTTGAGAGTCCTCAGAAACTATGGGATGTACGTCTTTTCTACAGTTTTAGTTTTCATATTAAACTGTCCTATTTGTCCATATAGTATACACGCTGCTAATTCATTGGCAGGCATCTTGCATAACAATACTATACATGTATAGATTTCCACACACAGGATATCAGGATATCACCGTATCGCCTTTTGACACTCTCTTACCTTTTCATAGCGCGTCTCCATGCAGAGAAAGATGACGTAGGCCGTCGCACAAGCCAAACATCCTTCCAGGTACGACTGGCCTCCGATTTTTTCAGCTTCCACATAGTACGAGTTCAGGGTCTTCACTGTTTCCTCCAACAAGTTCCGCTCGATCTACTTGCGACGCACAAACGTGCACGTGTCATCAGAGACAAGAAGTGTTCCGTGGACTTGACAGCAACAAATTAGAGGCCCTCCTCTGTATGCAATATGAAACAACTTGGCAGAATGAGAACGTAAAGCCTATGAGCATCTTGCACATTTAAGGTTAAGTGATGCAGACATTTCCAATAGTGGGAAGGACACTCTCCCAACGATAATTACTGTACTGGTACTTGCCAGGGCTATAATATTCTGTTTAATGTGTAATCGTAACAAATGGTCATAAAAAAAGATAGTCTAATAAAAAGGCTGCTGTTCTAGCTAGTCCAGCCAAAAGAAGAATTAAATCTAATTTTGAAAATCTTGCATCCTTACAGAAGTGAGTATTTTGGACAATATTTAAGTACAACAATATTTAAGTACAACAGTAAATCTAGTTTTACAGCCGCAAAGTGTACAGTAGCAGCGCACAATGATCATAGCATAAAAAAAACTACCAAAATATGCATGCTTACAGGTACATCTCAATAAATTTGAATATTGTTTAAAAGTTCAGCCTACAAAAATCACTACAACTCAGAATCATCGCAAATGTTTTTTTTTGCGACTACTATAGTGTACTGTACGTGTGTGTTTGTATTCACGCTCACCCTGTTGTCCAGTTCAGGGGGGAACTTGGTCTGGAAGCGGCAGACGGTCCCCTCGCTGTAGTCCCTCTGTACGAATACCTTCATCACCAGGGAAGCACTGCGCCTCATCTCCTGGAGGCTGTGAAACTACACACGACAAGACAAACATGCTCAAGACTGAGTTACAGCGTGTTGCCCGTCAGCTTGGACTCAGGGGTATAATCGGCGCATCCTTTACAAGCACTTGGCCCTGATTGCACTCAACAGCTACTGCGTTCCTTTAAAAGCATGTTGAGTGGTTTACACCTAAACAGTCGTTTCCTCTGAGAGTAACAGCAACAGCGAGTAAGTGGGACACAGTAAACCCACTCTCAGTTGATCTCAATGAGTCCACTCCAGAGGAGAGAAAGTGAAGAGGGATGAACTAAAGTATTGGGACTCCTGGCCGTTACACCTGCAGGAGGTAAAGATAAACTGGAAATTCGGCATCATGTAATTTAGTGGGAATTACTATGTGCAATTGGAAAAACAGCAACAATAATCTTGGTATAAAACAACTGCATTTATTGCAAACTGAACTGATCATAAGGGGTGATTGATTCAGTCCACATTCATGTTTTTGGGCTCAGAAATAATGAATTGACATTTTTTCAAATTGTCTTGAGTGTTCCCAAAAAATCATTTTGTAGGCTAACAGCATTTTCAATTCTCGGTGCAATAATCTTAAATTTTAAGATGTGTAAGAACTACAGTAATTGGATTTAATGTTAAAACTTAAAGGTCCCAATATTTGGGCTATTTAGACCTCCATAGAGTGACTCTCTAACATGGACTTATGTATAAAAGTGTCAATTTCATACAAGTGTCCAGAAAAGGCCCCTCTGACAATTACTTGTTTGACCCAGTTTTGTCCATACAGTTTTGTTTCCTTGTAGAAGACCCACTTGTGAGAGCACTCCTGTTTGTTATGTTGACAGCGCTGGCTCGGGAGCTAAAGGGAAGGCGGAGATCTTCGCTAGTGACGTAGATAAGATCGAGAAAGTCAATTGACCTGGTTTCAGGCCTCACGGCAGAAAAAACATCTGGAATTCAGGAATGTGTGGACGATTTTAATTCATATTTCACATGCTTACTGAGGCACCATAGAGACAATATAATTCCCAAATACTAGAACACAGTCACACGAGAGTGCGCAGATGTATTTTCCAGCTGGAGATTTGGACATGGCATAAAAAATTCAAAGACAAAAAAGGAAAATGTGTGTCGCGTCACACGTAGCGTGCATATTGGACATTTGTGACACTTTTTGAAATGGAGAAATCTACTGTACAATACATCCTTTTAAATGTTGTTGGAATTTTGACAAATCTTTAATTTTTAACATGAAGCTTATTTAATGTTGTTTACATGTATGAATTGTAATTAATCACTCAGATATTCATATTTGGAATGATGTCCATTTTTATGGAACACCATCTATATTAAGTTTCTATGCTGCTTATGACCGAACAAATGTGCTCAGGGAAACCTTTACAATAAGGTTCCTCTTATAAAGAGTGCATACAGTGGTTGTAAAGTAATCATCAATATAATAGTAACAAATGACAACAATTAGTGTGGTTTCACTCTTGGGTAAGTATGAACCGACAGTACCGCCATCACAGTACTTCATATCACCCAAAGAGGCTACCGTTGATTACTGTTACAAAAGGAGCCTGAATGTGCTGCCACCACTTCTAACCAGCAAAAGGGAAAAATACATGGTTTCACTATATTATTCTTAAAAATGGCAGGCATCATTATATCGATGACGGCTGTTTGCTTCTGGTTTGGTAGTTTTCTATGGTGTTTTTTGTTTCATTGAGTCCAACTTGATCGGACTATCAGACGAAGCTGGTATTGGGCTGCTTTTTCGGGAACAAAGGACTTTGATATAGATTTTAGTCATGCATTTGACCGAGCACATCTGTTTGCACTGTTGGAAAAGAAGGACAATTGAGTGAAGATGTAGGTTCTCACGCCAAGTCGACCAAATCAAATTTCGATCAGTGTCACACAACGGATTGTGGTCAAACTTCGAGGCACCGCTGTAATTTTATTAGGGTCTCAAAGCTTTAAAAGTTCACAGAATAAGAATTGCATTACATTTGAGGCACTGAGAACCAAAGTGGGCTAACTCAAATTTTCTTTGTCATTTTTAAGTTAAATTCAGATATGAATAGAGAAAAGGCGTACCTTCAGATGAATACTGGTCGAAATCAAGGTGTATTTCCAACATTGACATATAGGGGGCAGTCCATTGTTGCACTCGGCACTTTTTGTTTTTTTAGCTTGGTTGCAAGTGTATCTGCATGTTTTTATAAATGAAAGTTATTTAACATTTTTGACGAGATATTGATAGAGTTTGATGAATGTTTGGACTTAGAGCACTATTTCACAAAATCTTTCTTGGCAACCGTTGGGGTTAAAACTTTAAATCACTCTCCCGCAAAATGGAAAAAAAAAAAAAATGGGTTTGGCCATACTAGTTCTTTGTGGCTTGCTTATATTTAAGAGAAAACGGCCAAAGTTTAGTTTAAAGCTGCTTTTTACTGTAACATAACAAGGAGGCCAAGGAGACCAGAAGGTTTTCTTTGCTGTTTCACTAACAGCCAAAAAACTGTCCGTGTGTACTCGACACAGGCTGCTGCTCATCATAATAAACAAGTTGCTCTATTAATAGACACAATTAACGACACAGCAGCAAACAACAGCATCATTTATCACAGGAAGCAAGCCGAGAGTCAAGCTCATTTAGCAGCCTCATGTCTGATATTTCGACAAATATATCAACTGAGCAAAAGGCACTTTGTTCAAATTAAATCAATTCATCCTAATCCCTTGATTATTTTTTAAAGTCCATTATGTGTATGAATATGAATAGTATGTAGTTTTTAAAAAAAATTATAAGTGACTATTAGAAGGGAGAAAACTTGATCCATACATGAAAAATATGAACTTTTGTTCACAGGTTTGCAAAATCTCACCATTATAAAAATATTTACACCACACGGAGTCAAACCATTATTTTTCATATTTCCATCGTTGTTTTGCGTTCATCCATTTCCTATAGCGCTTGTCCTCATCTGGGTCGTTGGTGAGCTGGAGCGTATCCCAGCCGACATCAGGTGAGCGGCGGAGTACAACACCGACTGGGTGCCAGCTAACCACAGGGGAGATGTAGACAAACAATTTAATCTTCAATGAACCTAACTTAGTACCCAGAGAAAACCCACACAAGCTCGGGGAGGACATGCGAACTCCACATAGTAAGCCAGGAACCAAGATTCGAACCAGGAACCTCAGAACTGCAAAGCAGATATGCTAACCACTGTTTTCTGCCATTACAATTTTAACCTTCAGCACACAAGCAATACCTTTTCCAAAACATATTGTTTCAAACCTAAAAATGTGAATAATATACTGTAGTACACCATATTACGGCGTCGTGTGTGTGCAAATCAATGTCTTTGACTTTGTGTCTTCCTCTTTCCCGAGAATACAAAAAAAAAAAAAAAACCTAAACAAAACTGTAAAACAACAGAGTTTTCCATTAAAAACACATCACTTGGGTCTGCATGACTCTCACAGCCGTGACGTGTTTCTTTCACGAAAGGAAGACAGGATGTATGCCAGTGTGTGTACACAGAACAAAAGGGCACGCATCGTACAACACACACAATAGCACACGGTATTGTTCTCCTCTTGTGGCTCTTCTTACATGGCACACTATAAGCTCAAACAAAATATGTCCTGCTTGTCCTCACTGCATATTTCCAGATAGCATTCTATTTCTCGAAAGATAGTAACTAGGTTTCACATCAGCCACGTAATGTAAGGATTTTGGTGAGCGAGCGAAATGTTCAACATGATTACCAACGTTTAACAATAATGCTTTTGTAAAAAAATGTGGAATTAAAAAAACAATAATAATAAATAAATCTGAAAATATGTATCATTGAGGCAGGACGCGCAATAGTGGTTAGTACATCTGCCACGCGGTCGAGGCTTCAGGTTTAAATTTTGGATCAGGACCCCCTCTGTAGATTTTGCATGTTCTCGGTGTGCATGTGTTGGTTTTCTCCAGGTACTACGGCTCACTTCCAAAAACCTAAACCTTAGGTTCATTGAAGACTTTGTCCATAGGTGTGAATGTGAACACTTGTTTGTCTGTATGTACCCTGCAATTCTCTGGCAACCAATCCAAAGTAAACTGGGATGGGTTTCACCTCATTCGTGACCCTAAAGAGGACAAGCGCTACAGTAAATGAATGAATTTATTTAATTCAATAAAAGATTCAGACCTCTGTTCTGTGCTATTCCGTAATTGACCAATCTTAGTTTCATTGGTGTGGCTTGATTAAAACAACAACAATAATAATAATTTATATATATATATATATATATAGATATCTTTTTGAGAATGTTAATTAAAAATAATAATTATTTTTTTAAATGAAATGCAGAATTGTTGATCCAGCTCTTTCATAGGATCTCATTAGATTGTGCAAGTAATGGAAAGGGAGATTGTTACTGTATTTACTGTTTATAAAGTTAACAGTATGGACTGCTTGTGGCTTGAACCTGTATTTGGGTCATTATCTGAATGGTGGACTGGAGAGCACATTCTGAGGCAAAACTGGATATATAATATTTATGATATAGATAAAATAGTAGAGTAAAAGGTGGTGGAAAAAGTAAAGTGGTAGACAAGACGACTACTTTTTCCACTGATGGACATAAACTGCTGCAGTCTGCCATGGATAATTCATAGTTTATATCTATTTTCATTCTGACTTGCTTCCACATTGATGTGCATTTGTATTTTAAATGTTGGACTGAGCCATCACTGTCATACTGGCCACCACATATTGCAGGCATGAGCATGCCTTTTAATCACATACTGTATACTGCACATTGCTCACCAAGCATGCTCACTGTACAACTTGACGATATCTACATTACAGCATACGTACGAGGGAGCTTTAAAGTTAAATTATGCACCAGCTAACCGCATTTCTCCCCCTATGAAGTCATTATTATGATAACTGAGGCGGCTATGCCTTTAGCATCAAGGACACACACAGAGGCTGGGTGTTTATTGGCTGGTGATGCTCTGTACACTCACTGGACAGTACATTAGGTACATCTGCACATTATGTTTTTATTAAAAAAAGGTTTTTCATTTAATGTTTATTATTGGGGTTGCAGTAGTATACAGTTGTGGTTTTATCTTATTTAACTACATGAGAGAGTCAAATTATTAGAAACACCGCTCACTATGAGCCAATGCAGTTAAAACAAATGTAAACTACAACGACAATAAGTTACATACACTTGAATTGATACCGTTTCTTCCAAAAATGAGCATTTTTTTCCCTCTTATGTTGTGTCCGGTAAGTGTAAACAGTACAGCCACTCTGTCTTGTGTGATCGACATCTAAATAGTGATGCATGGCAATTCATTTATCATGTAAATGACGAACACGTAATAGCAAAGTGTTTCAATCTGGTCCATTGATGTTTCATAGAGGAGAACAGTGAACCCGCCCCTGTCCATGGTGCTGAGGAGTCCATGCCTCATCAATGCTCTTAATTAGACCCTAGCAGTTTAACTACAGCAACATAAACAGTGAAAACTGCAGTCAAAATTACACCCAAAATGAGGAAAATAAAGGCACATTTAGTCATGCTTAATTCAACATGCAGCAGTAAGATGAAGTCTGACTTTTTTCAGCCTGACAAATTCAGGCTCACATCAAGACACCAGGTGGAGAAGAAGAAGAAGTCAAAGAAGAAGAAGAAGCATGTCTCACCTCTGTTGCCATGTTGCAGCGGTGGACGGTAAGTGTGGATGCGGATGGATGTGTCCAGCGGTGGAGGAGGACGACGCGCGTCTGCGTTGTTGTCGCGTGCTGCAACGACGCGGCACATGCAGCCCAAATACAGCGGGGACTACAGTGTGCGTGCGTGGGGATATGCATGCGTGGGGATGTGTGTGCGTGGAGGTGTGTGTGCGTGTGTGTATCATCTATCCATTTATCAGTGCTCGGACTCGCCCCTAAAGCCCTATTCGCCATTCGTATTGACAATAATGAGTGACTCGCGAATCATAATCAAATCGTTACTCCAAGGACTATTCTGAAATAATTGCGCAATAAATGAAAAATCCAATTTGATTATTTGAACACTATCTATTGAACCAGTTAGAGAGTCCACTGGCATGTTTTGAATGATGCGTTTTAGCTGCCACAGAAAAGGTTTTCTTTTTAGTTTAAAATGGCTTACTTTAACCAGGATCCCTCGCTGTACCTTGGGCACAGGTAGAATCCCGGGTCTGTTTTACGCTTATTGGCACCATTAATCTCGCGGAGTGGACCAAGCTGTCGCCTTTCCAGCTAGCCTGCTGGCTACTTTACCTGCTGGCTATCTAGCCGGTCTTATCATCCTTCACACTGCTGTGTTGGATGAACTTTCTCCCATTCAATCTGCCACAGTCGGCATCTCCAGCGATAACTCCTTTTTGGCTTCCATCGTGGTGCTTCCCTGTTATCCGTGCAGCTCATTTGAGCTCAGCTAATGTAAGTCTCCTTCAGCGGGGAGCTCTTTTTTCTTTTTTAAACAAACTCCATGGAGATCTCAGTGAAGCTACAATGCGTACATGCGCAGAAACTACACAGTGTCCAAATGGCATTGGACATAAAGGCTAAAAATCATGAAATAGTTTGTAAATATGTAAATACGGTGCAAGCATTGCAGCTCTTGTCAGAATAAAGTAAGCGGTTAGTAGTTAGTTAGTCTTTGATTCGTTGTGATTCAAATCCGAAAAATTTTGATTTGGCATTTGTTTTTTTCCCCCACGGACTCAAATGCAAATTCCAGTCGCCACTCATTCATGCATAGCTCTACTTATTACAATATGTTTTATGATGTAAATTTATCCATCCATCCATTTTCTGAGCCGCTTCTCCTCACGAGGGTCGCGGGCGTGCTGGAGCCTATCTCAGCTGTCATTGGGCAGGAGGCGGGGTACACCCTGAACTGGTTGCCAGCCAATCACAGAATGTAAATTTAATAGATTGCTATTTTCCTTATTAAAAAACACCTTACAACATTTTTTTTGTTGTTCTTGGTGAGGCTGGAATGGATTAATGGCATTTCCATTAATGTCAACAGGGAACAATTATTTGAGTGTTTTGAGTTACGAGCATGGTCACGGAAGAAATTAAACTCATATTTCAAGGCACCACTGAATATTGTAAAGTGAGTGATTTCTACTATAAGCTTAATAAGGCAGAACTGACCTTATTAGGTCTTTCCTTACTTTTATTCAATGCAGTAAAAGTACATTTTACAGTTTAGAGTTGACGCTTATTCACGAGAATGGCAGCACTTTTGAAAATTCATGCTTTGCTCCAAGCATGCAGCCAAGAAGAGACGTTTCTTCTGCGGTGGTCATGCGGCAGCGCTCCATGAGCCCACGTCCACAATTTACTGTGCCGTTAGGAAGTCAACCCATTAAACATTCATCTGGGCCCACTTTGATGCACCATTTGGTCTCCTTTCACAGACAGCAACTTCCTTTTAGTTAATGAACCGCACAGTCTTCCCCTGATTGTTATTTATTTACGAGGGAAAACGAATAAATCTCTGCTATTTCACTGTAAAATATTGTTGGTAAGATAAGAAGGGCTTAGAAGACGGAGAGTGATTTCACATTGTTGATGCTATTTTTAGGCGAAACTCTATTTTCCTGCACTTTTTAACATGATGACTCATGACAGGGAGTGAAATTAGATGCTCTCGCTATATAGCTCGAGCATTTCCTCCCACCTTCCTGAGGGGATGCTTGATCACATTCTGGAAAAGACACTGATTTGCACACACACAAATACGGGTACGTATACTGCAAGACGTGAATGAATAAAAACAGAAGACAAAAAGATGGAAGAATAACGCATCAATTTCCAGGATGCTTCTCCTCGCCCCACTTTGCTAGAAAAGATGCTAATCACACACATGCATATTTCTTAGACGAGGCTGCATAGAAACGTGTTTGTTTGCCTTTAAAGAAGACATATATGCATTTTAAAACAATTCTGAGGTGTCAGATGTGTTCTTCAAACAACCCCAAAGATCAAGAATTATAGGTCACTTTACACACTCTATTTATTGTCTCTTTCTGTTTTTAGCGGCTGTCTAGTGCAAGTGAGCGACTGTGTATGATGGGGCTGATGGGCCAACGGAGAGTCTGACTTTTGTTAGACTGGGGAAAGAAGCCTTGTCTTTCAAATTCTGTTACACAGTGATCAAACCTGCGCTTATGTCCCATGTCCAATTATGAATAATTGCCTAGCTTGCCATTCACGCTCATGCTTTTTTTTTTTTTTTTAAAAAGGGTTTAACTTAGATACTGTAGCCTTCTGTCCATCAACCATCCATCCATTCATTTTCTGAGCCGCTTCTCCTCACTAGAGTCGCGGGTGTGCTGGAGCCTATCCCAGCTATCATCAGGCAGGAGGCGGGGTACACCCTGAACTGGTTGCCAGCCAGTTGCAGGGCACATACAAACAAACAACCATTCGCACTCACAGTCATGCCTACGGGCAATTTAGAGTCTCCAATTAATGCATGTTTTTGGGATGTGGGAGGAAACCGGAGTGCCCGGAGAAAACCCACGCAGGCACGGGGAGAACATGCAAACTCCACACAGGCGGGGCCAGGGATTGAACCCGGGTCCTCAGAACTGTGAGGCTGACGATCTAACCAGTCGGCCACCGTGCCGCCCGTTGTCTTAATGTAAACGTTAAAACATAAACATGTATAACACTCACTATCATTTGATAATAAGTGACAAGCATATGACAGGTAAACATGGCTGCATTCTATATAACGCTCGCACAAGAAACTAGGATAGCAGTATCGATCGTTGGACCTCCCTGCTGAAATCACACGTGACAGTGGTCCAAGGTTTTGTGTGACACCTACGGGCAATTTAGAGTTGTCAATTAACCTACCGTGCATGTTTTTGGGAACATGCAAACTCCACACAGGCGGGGCCAGGGATTGAACCCTGGACCTCAGAACTGTGAGGCAGACACTCTAACCAGTCGTCCACTGTGCCGCCCTTCTGTCCATCATCGTAAACAAAAACAAATTATAGTCCTTGCATGTTGAATGAACGAAATGTCTCAAATGCAGCTATGACGGTATTGCTTTCCTTCACTTTCTGCCAAGTTGCGAACTTCTCAACTGCACTTTCGGATTTGTGGGTGTTATTCCCCTTGAGAAGTATTCCACACATACGCCCTGCATCCACACAAGGCACTTGCTTTTTTCTGTGACAGAATATATAAAGAAATTCCTCTACTCCTTTCTCTCACGTCCCCTCAAAAAAAAAAAAAATATCTGTTTATTTTAGCTGCAACTTACTAAGCCTGGTAGTACAGCACCTATTTCGTTAACTATAAATAATACCCCTTCTACCACATCAACAACTTCAACGAGCAATCAAGCATTTGCATCTGATCACAAACCGACGCTAATCCAACAAAATTTAACGCAGATCTGCTTAGCTTGTGGTTTTGACATTGTACAGTAGCAGTGGCTTTATTTTTGTCGGTATGGGGTGGTTATGTAAATTAGCCGCTGTTACGTAACAGTGGGGCTAAAGTGCAGAACGGCTTGGTCATAGACACATTGTCAGAAAAAGGGTGATAACGCAAGATTAATAATATAATTATTGAATTTCATCCGTTGGCTATTTATAAACAAGCCATTAAAAAGTCAAAATTCCAGCGTCTCCTTTGAGCATTCCAGTGCATCTGGTCCTTGAGGCTTTCTCACACACTTATTTTTTTTTTTTAACTCCCTGTTGCCACAGAATTGCTTAGATTTTTTTTTCGCATGAAATAAACTTGATATTCCCATGTTGTTGTTTTTGGAGAAATATAAGCATGTTCACAATTTTGATATATAGTTGGTTTCGTGTTGGCAGGTCAGAGTTTTGTTTTTGTAACGAAAGAAGGTACCTTCATATTGCAGCCCCGCCAGCATGTCTGAAACTGCACTTCAGCAGAAAATAAGAGTTTTGCTTTAGCCTTAAAGTATTATAACAGTGTACAAGAGGCCAATGGTTATGCACATTTCATACTGCATGTGATATATATTCCAGTAAACAATCTCGGTTTCCTCCTCACTCCGAACTGACACTTTCCATTAGATGTGTGTGCTGCGAAATGATGACGATGGGGTGTGGGAGGTGGGGGGGTTGGGTGGGTATAAGCTCGGTTTGCATGTGTTTTCATACTTGCAACACGTCCTCAAGGTTTTGTGGTAAACGCTGTGTTAAACCATCAAATTACTCACATCATCATCTATGTAGTCGCGTTTAGTTGGAAATGAACAAGCACCGAATTGTTACAATATATTGTGACTGAACTGAACTACTTGGAAAAAACAGCAGCAGCACCACAAAAAAAAAGTGTCTAGCACCTTTGCCAGATCTTCCATCCTGCCTTGTGCATGGATGCACGCGTGCTGTTCATTGCAGAAATTGCCAAGCACTATAGTTTGTGTTAGGCTTGTTTTTTATTTGACACTTATTGTGTTTTAATGACAAAAATCTGATGTTGCACCAGGAGGTGACATTTTCTTTCTATTGCATTTTCATAATAAAGACTATTTATTGCCAACTATTGCCTCATTCTTGTCAGAGTGCACCCTGCTGATTGCAGAAGCTGCCACAATGTGGTCTACCAAACAAATACAGAGGTCCACAATTTTCTTTTTTGTCAATAGTTCAAACTTGGTGGAGGTCTGCTTTACATTGGGTGCTACTTTCCTCGAGGGTTTAGTTAAAGTATGATCTTAAGCACAGTCAATAAAATATATTTAACGACAGTGATTGTGTCTTTGGTTTTCTTCACATCTTTACATCTAAGTTTTACTTACAGCATGTCTGAGTCATGTTGTGTTTATTGCCCTCCTGTGTCATGTGGTTGATTGTCAGTCTACTTGTGAATGTACATTCAGCCCAACTTGAGCATACTGTAAGAGCAGACATGCACAAGACAGCACAGTAAGTTGGACTCTAACTTACTGCATGTTTGGAAGTCTTCTGGGCCTCGTGCCACAGCAAACAGACCTCCTCCTATTGACTTAACCACAAGTTGTGGATTTGTCTCCCGTGCACAAATACACACATTCTGACAGTGGAGCACATCCAAAGACGTCCCAGGGTGACAGGAAATGAGAACTCACAAACCAAAAAAACCTATTAACTTGGAACCGTTCAAAGCTAATAAACATCTACTAAAATGCTTGGACAAGTCAAGTCAAAATAAACCGGAGTCGGGGGAAGCTCCACTTTGAACACTTAAACACGCTCCATCCTACACAAGAACAAGCTGCATGATTGGCAGTCTGCTTCTGCATTTGAACACACGGATGACTCCCTTGTCGCGACGTCTGTGGGAAATGTTGATTTGTCCTTCCTGCTGGCAAATCTTACGTGACTTGAATATTTTTGAGATTTCTGAACCAGCAGATGTTCTTGTATTCCGATATCAGTGTTGGCTGGGCAAACGGGATTTTTGGCTCTGTTTGAACGAGACACAGTCAAAGCAGCATCAGTGTACTCTATGTGTTTATCACTGGGACCACATCAGACTTCTTAATTAGCCAAGTATGGACGCACTTTATCTCCACAGAACAGACGCATAGCTATAAGGGCTATGTACAAAAAAAAAATAAAAATGTATAGTCACCATTCCGATGCAATACAGCAATACCTCAATCACAAGCTGTCCCACGATGTTGGTCGTTTGGACAAACAAACATCCACGGACAATTTTGTGTTCAAAGAACTTAACATTTTGGAAATGTGAGAGGAAGCCGGAGTACCCGAAGAAACCCACATTGACACGAGGAGAACATCCACACTCCACACAGGAAGGCCAGACCACAGATTCGAACCCCGTACCTTGGAACTGTGGTAAAAAAAAAAAAACAAACCTGGTAACCACTAGTCCGTTGTCTTAATCCATCCATCCATCCATCCATCCATTTTCTGAGCCGCTTCTCCTCACTAGGGTCGCGGGCGTGCTGGAGCCTATCCCAGCTGTCATCGGGCAGGAGGCGGGGTACACCCTGAACTGGTTGCCAGCCAATCGCAGGGCACATAGAAACAAACAACCATTCGCACTCACAGTCATGCCTACGGGCAATTTAGAGTCTCCAATTAATGCATGTTTTTGGGATGTGGGAGGAAACCGGAGTGCCCGGAGAAAACCCACGCAGGCACGGGGAGAACATGCAAACTCCACACAGGCGGGGCCAGGGATTGAACCCGGGTCCTCAGAACTGTGAGGCTGACGCTCTAACCAGTCGTCCACCGTGCCGCCCGTTGTCTTAATGTAAACGTTAAAACATAAACATGTATAACACTCACTATCATTTGATAATAAGTGACAAGCATATGACAGGTAAACATGGCTGCATTCTATATAACGCTCGCACAAGAAACTAGGATAGCAGTATCGATCGTTGGACCTCCCTGCTGAAATCACACGTGACAGTGGTCCAAGGTTTTGTGTGACTTTTTTGGCAGATCTTCCCCCAAAATATTTGGGGGAAAATCCAAATTGTAGGACCTCAGTGCTTCCACTCTATTACTTACCATGAGGAAGGATGACAAAGATAGGCCAATACAAAACAAGATGACTGCTGTATGCCATTGTACACAAGCATGTCTGTAGAGACACATACATGTGTGGACATGATCCCCAAACACACACACACACACACAAACAAACCCAGTGAATTATACATTTATCCAGCTAAAACAAAAGCATTCAAGCTAAAAATAGAACAATGCAATTGAATAAGACAGCTGGAGTGACGCTGGAGGCAAAACAGATCTTCTTTCAGGACGCAATATTCGCTGGATTTAACGCCAGCTGGGGGTAGAGGAAGAAGAAAATGGGTGAACGGACCGACATTAAATGTGTGATTTCCCTGCATGTAATGTCGCCACATGTCACCCTAGTGGCGACAATATTGCTAATTTCATGTCAAGGACGATATGAAACACAACATGAAATTCCCCAACCAGTTTGTAAACTCCAGGATATGGTGACATTATGCTAATGATGTGGAAATACATTGCAATGGAGTAAAAATGGCATCTCCATTTATTTGTCAAGAAAAGAAAAATGGCCAGCCTTTAATGCATGGCTGCGTCACTGCACTGCAGCATCTTTTCTACGCCTGACACTCTCGCAGCAGTAATGACAAATGAGCCACAATATCACAAATGACTCCTGTTAAAATTCAAGTTTGCTGTCTTTTTTTTTTTTTGGCTAGCGTGAGAAGCTAGCATCATGGTCGACATCTTCACTCAGCGCTCCTTCTTGCCAAACAGCACAAAAAATGCACAACACCAACATATAATATCCAAATCTAAGTCCTTTGTTAAAAAAAAAAAAAATAAATAGCTGCTTCACACCATCTTCATTTCGAAGTATTGTCAAGCCAACGGGAATAGGACACCGACAAAAATAAAACCAGTAAGGGCGCTAACCATCAATTAACAGAACCAAGACTTTCGCTCAGTCATCATCAGGGGTCCCCAACCAATGGGCTGTTATCGGGCCGCAAGGCACACCGCCTGAACAAAAAATATTTTATTGATCATCCAAGTCTGAAAGAAGTTCTATTTGGAAAATCAGGTGCATCCGCTTGTACCTTTGTCTGATGTCGGTGATGTACTGGAAAAATGCCCAAATGCTAGCAAAAATTACTAAAAAAGACAAACGAGTTTGCAGCTCTTATTACAAAAATTTTAAAAAGACCAAATAATGCAACAGAAGCAGCTTCCACAAAAATGAAAGATGTATTCAAGAGACAATATCAACAGTCCTGTATTTTGGCTATTTAGATCTCTATAGAGTAACTCTAACATGGACTTAATATAAAATTGTCAATTTCATTTTAAAAAACTCCTTGGTTTTGTCATACAAGTGTCCAGAAAAGGCCCCTCTGACAGGTACTTGTGTTTGACCCAGTTTTGTATCCGCTTTGTTCATATTTGGCTAAGTTCCACCACCTTTCCTCTGCCTCCATGTAGAAGATCCACTTGTGAGAGCACACGCATTTGTTATGTTGACAGCGCTGGCTCGGGAGCTGAAAGGGAAGGCGGAGATCTTCGCTAGTGACAGAGATAAGCTCAAGAAGTTTCAGGCCTCTCGGCAGAAAAACTAGCTCCTGCTGTAAAGAAAAGAAAAGTAGGAGGAATCAATAAGTTAACATTCTCTTACTGTCTATTATTTTTAAACTATATTTTAGTGCTGTGAAATTTGAGGGGTCTATATTTACTGTATGTCCCTACACGAGGACTCCATTTAAAGGAACTACAATTTGGTTGTAAAACATCTTGAAATTTAAGAAATACATTATGTGATTCCTCCCAAAATGTACTTCAAAAAGATGGCAATTGTGTTAAAATTGCTTTAATTTGCCACTGACACACTAACTGTTTATCGTCATTTAAAAATGTTTAGGTTTGGGGATCTGAGTTCATTCATTGCTAATTTTGCATTAACAACAATATACCTGTAAAGTCCAAACAGGAGGCGGTGACATTGTGCTTATGACATTGAAATAAAGAGATAAGAAATAATAATACATAAAAAAAAAGATCTGAAAATTCATTCAAAATGTATCCATCCATCTAGTCATTGATTTTCATTTCTAGCAGTAGGGTCACAGGTGAGCTGGAGCCTATCGTATCTGAATGGGTGAAGAACATGACAATGAAGTATGTATTAGGAAAAAATAAGTTGAATGTTACAAGACTATTTGTTTTCACACACAAAACAAGGGATGACTATGAATGCATCTAACTGCAAAAAAGATTTTGACCTACATTGGATTAGTTTTAGAATAAAAGCTTGGACACCCTTTCACCATTTAGTAGTGAAGGTGCACCAGCCGGTACAGTTTGTTTGCTCAGAACTTTTTGTTTGAATGGCCAGATCAACATTGGCATTAACTCAATAATTTAGTTGCTATGTTTTCAACCAGAGCCAGTTAGGTGAAAATGGCCATCGGAGAAAGAGTGGCAACAGTTGCTACTAACAGGGCAACATTAAAGCAGCTTGGAGTCCAGATTTTGGGGTTATTGCAGCTGAACCTTTCCTCTGAATCATTCTTGTTCAGTTCAGTCACCATATGGATTAGCACTTCTGTTTTGTTGTTTCTCCTGCTTTTTTTTTTTTTTATTCCAAATGGGACAGCAGAAGGGAAACATACAGTTTGAACAAACCAAAATTTTAAAGTTTCTGGGATTAAAAGAAGAAGCCCTAAATTTAACTGGAAAAGAGTGCTATGTCGACTTTCGAGCAAATTTAAGATTTAGCACCACGCGGGACTACTTTTCCATTGCACTGAGGGAAGTGACACCACACAATAGGACAGATTCATGTTCATAGAGATGAACATACGTATGAATATCTGGCTCACATACATTTGCACATTCAGCTCCTTTCCCAGTGAAATGGATATGCTAAAAAAGTGAATTGGAGTGATGAGGCTCTTGTGTCCTTTCCATCTTTGCAAACAGGGAGCCATCAGCAGTAAACCATCAGTTTTTTTTTCTTTTTCTGGCTCCTAGGCACTTTATGAATTCAGAGACCTGTGTGGCATTCAGTATGAAAAGTTGACTTTTATGCGCTTCATGGATTTTTAGCAGTCCATCTTGACAACATCACAAGCTGCTGGACTGATCCCTATGTGGATATTGGGATACCACCAGCAGTGCTCTCCCACTGGAAAGAGAGGAAAAATGAACCTGTCAAGATTAGAATACACAGTTGAAGAAAATCCCCCCCGTGAATGTTGGAAGTGCATTTTGGCTGTAGACTTTGCATCTTAAAAATGGCCTGGCTCATCATCTCTTCTAGTTCTAGTTCATCCCAAAGGTATTTGATGGGCTTCTTTCACACCGAACCCATCCAAGCACAAATTAATTGACCTTGCTTTGTGCACTAGAATAGATGACAGCCATCGCCAAACTGTTCACGCAAAGTTGGAAGCATATGATTTTCCAAAATGTCTCTGTGAGCTGCAGAATTAAGATTCAGGGGTGAACTCAGGGGCCAAATCTAACCTAAAGTCCATCTAGCTATCCATTTTCCTGACTGCTTATCCTCACTTGGGTCGCGGGCGTGCTGGAGCCTATCCCAGCTGACTTTGGGTGAGAGGCAGAGTACACCCTGAGCTGGTCGCCAGCCAATCACAGGGCACATATAAACAAACAACCATTCACACGTATGGGCAATTTAGAGTCTACAATTAATCTACCATGCATTTTTTGGGGATGCGGGAGGAAACTGGAATACCCGGAGAAAACCCACGCAGGCACGAGGAGAACATGCAAACTCGCCAGATTTGAACCCCGGTCCTTAGAATTGTAAGGCAGATGTGCTAACCTGTTGGCCATTATACTGCCACCTAAAGTACAAATAATGTCCAAAAACAAATCTTAAAGGTCCCGTATTTTTGCTATTTAGACCTGTGCAGAGTGACTCTCTAGCGTGGACACAACATGGCTATTGACGTATACAGTATAAGCTAGAGAAATTCAAATGACCTGTTTTCAGGGCTCTCGGTAGAAAAACATCTGGAACTCAGGAATGCGTGGACGATTTTATTATATTCTATTTTATTTATTATATAACATATTTCACGTTTACTGAGGCATCATAGAGACAATATTACATCCCCAATACTAGAAAAAGTTGGTTATGCAAAATATGTCCCCTTTAAAGACTCCTAAATATTTTTTTCAATGAGTCAAAGGTCCATTTATTGAAAATTTCCTTTTCATTTGAAACAACAAAAATACAAACTAGAATGAAATGTAATTTCAATTTTGGCATAAATGAAAATAAATAGTTGCATAAAACAAAACATGGTTTATTCAGCTAAGCTACGAGAGGGCTAACGAATGTTTGTCCTGCCAACAGAGGAGTAGGAAACAGCTAAAGTAATCCCCCATAGTATATTTGCAGTTCATATCCCAAGAATACAGATTAAAAAAAATTTTCTTGTGGAAACTAGCCCCACCTATTTGCTAAAAAACACCTATTTGCAGTTTTTGTGCTCTTTCTGAATTGTGCCAAAGCCCTCTCTCTTTAATACAAAAGGAGGAGCTAAGTTTAGCCTGGGTTTTTAGCGGAAGAATTTAAAAGAGAGTCTTCGCTGCATGCACACTTTGGTTGCATTTTTGGGGAAAATCAAATGTTGTGAGATGAGTTTGAAATGGTAATGAAAGTGTTTTGGAATCATAGTTTGTGGTATACTTAAAATGTAAACTTTTAATATTCAGAACATATTTTTTGGTGGGGGAGGCTATTCGCCCCCACAAATAGAAGTCCAGCAGGTATGCAGTGAATTCTGGGACTTTTAGTGTTATCATTGTGTTATGCAAACCGACAAGGTCAAAGATATCAATTTACCACAATTACCAGTGGTATTTCTAGGGGTGGTTGGGGTTACGAACCCCTGCAAAGAGTCTAAATGTGGCCATGGTTAAGAGGCCATATGGAAGTGTATTTCTATCTATGGCAAAAAGAGCAGAACTGGTGGAGCCGACAGAGAAGGTAAGATGAAGCAGGCCAGCTTCCTGCCTTCAGATGGCACAGCAGATGGCGAAGTCCTGTGGGTCCACATTGCAGCATGCTGTAATCCAACCCTCTGTGTATACCGCATTCTTTTCACATCACTTACTGCAAGCACATACAGTACCAGTGATTGGTACATGCTTCTTTCTCTGTGGTATCATTTGAACAGTCATGAGATGATTCAAGGGAAGGTGCTATCAAGGTTAATTTTACAATGGAAGGATGAGCAGAAAAGTACAGATTAACATCCCAAGCCCAAACATGTCTACTGCGCTCTAGTGGATTTCTACAAATAGAAGGAATAAGCGGAGAATGCAATTTGACTTTATCTAATCACAGCATTACTAATATTTAGACTTTAGTGTGTTCAGTATTTGCTTTAAATTGTTTTATTTGGAACGAAATCTAATCCCAGGGTTATTATGGGATCTGTAACTCTGTTTTTGTGGATCTTGGCAAATGGCAGAAGGAATTTGAGATATATACTTGGCTTGTTTTGTTTTTGATTACTGAATTACAACCACCTGTTTAAATCACACAAAATATGTTATGCGTAACCACAGCATAGATGTTTAACAGTCATAACATGGATATAAGTAAATCAAAGTACTTATGTAGAAGTGTGTGGTTTATCCCATAATGTTTGTTAGCAAATCTGGGCCACCTCTTCCTGAGAAGACAAACAGAGGAAGTAAATATGACTCCTAACATAACATATTAGGATTATCATGTTTGATGATGCGGCACGGTGGCCGACTGGTTAGAGCGTCAGCTTCACAGTTCTGAGGACCCGGGTTCAATCCCCGGCCCCGCCTGTGTGGAGTTTGCATGTTCTCCCCGTGTCTGCGTGGGTTTTCTCCGGGCACTCCGGTTTCCTCCCACATCCCAAAAACATGCATGAATTGGAGACTCTAAATTGCCCGTAGACATGACTGTGAGTGCGAATGGTTGTTTGTTTCTATGTGCCCTGCGATTGGCTGGCAACCAGTTCAGGGTGTACCCCGCCTCCTGCCCGATGACAGCTGGGATAGGCTCCAGCATGCCCGCGACCCTAGTGAGGAGAAGCGGCTCAGAAAATGGATGGATGGATGGATGGATGTTTGATGATAAAAACATAATGACCATTTAATTGATGCTATCGCACCTAGAAGGTGAATTTCAGGCCAAATCTCATACAACTGAACATGGAAAAACATACTATTGTTGTAACTGCTTGAAAACACACGCAGATGTTTATTTCAATCATGTCATTCAATTATCCATGAAGAGTCATGTGTATGAACTCTTTTACATTAAAATAGAGCTTGAAAATGGTGTTGTTGTTTTTTTTGGTAGCTAATACAGCTTTAAACCTTTTTGCAGTGTCAGTGACAATAGATGCATTCTCCCATGATCAAAAATGGTACATCCCATCATCTTATATCATCCTTCATGTTGTGATTTGTGTTATTGAGTTATTTTGTGTTTTAATGACAAGTTGCCCCACGAGTATCCTTGCATTTTTTTAAATTGTCATTTATGGACCTCTACTGCTTTGTTCATGTCAGAGCGTACGTGAGTCCTCTTATCGTTGCAATGGCAGAATTTTGGATATAACGCTTGTATTTCACATGATTGTTCTGGTGTACTCAGTACTGTGTGCATGACAACAATGGAGATCTTTTTCTGTGATGGTTCTCTTATTTTGATCCATCCACCTGTCCCGTGCCAGCACCTTAGTCTGCCCATCGAGCTACGTAATGTGATCGTAGACCAGATCAGAACCTCTTGGTCTGGCTAACCTTCAATCGGCTATTTTCCAAAGTCAGGGAGCAGCTTATTTTTAGGGCCCACCTGGGTCTTGAACTCATGAAATTGCACCTTCTCCTGTTCTCCGACTCAAAGCAACATGAGCTCTCACCGCCTACCAAATATCCAATCACCTCACCAGCAGTGATGGAGGCAAAGTAGCATCCAGGAGAAGAGACGTGAGACCCACAGCAGGAGCAGGGACAGCTACGAGCATTAATGTGAGAAAAAAAAGCTGCTTTGCATTTGTAAAGAAGTAGGACAATGAGTTGAACATGGGGGCTGGGTCAGCTGATGGATCCAAGAATGAGACCTGATTACCTCTTGGAAGAAGACAGACATTTGAGGGCAGCAGGAAAGGCTTATTGAAAGAGATCCTGCAGCGATGCGCCACAATCTGCCAAGATTCTCTTCACATTACTGAGCTTCTATGGATCCGCTTCCAGAAGAAATTATTCATTTTCATTGATGAAGTGTTCCAGACACTTGTCAAAACCTGAGCATGTGTCAAACACGAACAATGACCCAAATTTCCAGGTGCAGGCTGCACTGGAATCTGTGGATTGGGAAAGTGGTTTCAAACATGCTAAATTTTAAAGACTCCCGAGATCATCTCTGCTCTGTGTTCATAACTACATGTTCGGAACAATCAGTTCTTCCCATTAGTGTGGGATGTCAACAGATGGTACAGGAATGAAGGAATGAGAGAGACATTTTTGGGACAGTTGTAATCGACACCTGGCAAATAGAGTAATGGCAGTTGATCTTTAACAGCAGATGACAGACAAAAGATGTGATGGAAAATAAAGACTGATAGAAAATCAGCCAGCACCTACAATTGACTTTTTAATGGAGAGAGGGAGGTGAAAAGATGGATTGTGGAGTCTGATCTTAAACTAAACTGTGTTGCCAGGAAGGATAACTTGTCAAACACCAGCACTGATTGAGTAATGATTCATTACATTAATTTACAATGATAAAAAGTAATAATAATAATAAAATGCATGTCCGCACGGTGGACGACTGGTTAGCACATCTGCCTCACAGTTCTGAGGACCTGGGTTCAAATCCGGCCTCGCCTGTGTGGAGTTTGCATGTTCTGCCCGTGCCTGCGTGGGTTTTCTCTGGGTACTCCGGTTTCCTCCCACATCCCAAAATCATGCATGGTAGGTTAATTGAAGACTCTAATTTGCCCGTCGGTGTGATTGTGAGTGCAAATGGTTGTTTGTTTATCTGTGCCCTGTGATTGGCTGGCGACCAGTACTGGGTGTACCCCGCCTCTCGCCCAGAAATAGATGCAATAGGCTCCAACACACCCGCAAACCCAGTGAGGATAAGCAGTACTGAAAATGGATGGATGGATGGAACATGCAACTCCATCCGACCATAGCGCTCTGACTATTTGTTGGGATGGTTCACAGCCAAGATGAGAATCAGCAAAGGCCTTCCTTTGGTGGGGGGGTTCAATTATTCCAGGGTCTTGGCCATTAGTGAAGGAAGGATTGAGTGTTAGATTGACAGACTGATGTGCACAGCGATTGCACCACTGCCGGACTGTACCGGACTGTATAAAGGTGAAGCTCTCTGGTTTACCAGTCTATCTACAGTCCTGCGCTCACCAGTTCTGGGTAATAATGAAAATAACGAGCTAATGGATGCAAGCGGCAGAAATTAGTGCGTCTTCCTTACTAATAGGTCAGATATTTGGAAATCACTCAGAGGAGCCAGTGCATGTGGCTCGGCATCTACTGTATCATGGAAGTCCCCTTGTTACATTCTTGGGGAGCCATGTCCACCCGGGAGGAGGCCTCAGTGCAGACCAAGGACACTGAAGGGACTATATGTCACAGTTGACCTGAGAAGGCCTTGAGGTCCAGAAGCGATGGCTGGACACAATGAAACCCGGGCCTCCTTCCATTCTACCTCCCCAAGCAACCCAGATGAGCCAAGGGAAAATGGATGGACGGGCCTTTTAGACTATTTGAATGACGGTGTGGGCCCCTGAACAGAGGGGTTTCAGAGACAGGATGTCAGATAGACGTACAAACCAAATCAGAATGAAAGATAAACTGCATCATATGGTGGGCCACTGGCCCTTTGGCCTTTTTGTCGTCACCACTATGATATGTATGATGGAACAAAAATCTCCATTCATCCATCCATTTTCGATATCGCATATCTTGTTCAGGGTCACAGGGAGTCAGAGCCTATCCTTGCTGTCTTTTGTTTAAAGGCAGACAGACTACGGCCTGGACCGGTTGCCAATCAATCACAGGGCAGAAACAGAGACAGTCAACCAATCACCCTCTTTCACACGGTCACTGATTTGGAACTGAACCCAGGCTGCTGAACGGAAGTCATGCGAGTGAACCACTATACTGTCAGTGACATGAATTCTGAAACTTTTGTCTGGAAAATGTCAACAATGCAACCTCCATGTCAAAGCAAATACTTGATGGTTTGTTGAACTAGCAAACCTGGACCACACACAGCACAGCAGGATTTGGATGTTTACATCATCCTTCATTCACCCATCTTCCATTCCGCTTATCCTCACTAGGGTCACGGGCATGCTGCAGCCTATCCCTGCCATCTTCGGGCGAGAGGCGGGGTAAACCTTGAACTGGTCGCCAGCCAATCGCAGGGCACGTATAAACAAACAACCATTCACACTCACATTCACACCTACGGGCAATTTAGAGTCCTCAATCAACCTACCACGCATGTTTTTGGGATGTGGGAGGAAATCGGAGTACCCGGAGAAAACCCACGCAGGCACATGCAAACTCCACACAGGCGGGGCCGGGATTTGAACCCCGGTCCTCAGAACTGTGAGGCAGATGTACTAACCAGTTATGCACCGTGCCGCTATGTTCACATCATCTTACCATTTAATCTATTTTTCCTGTGTTCCAGGGTATAGTTACATCATCTTACCATTTAATCTATTTTTCCTGTGTTCCAGGTGAAATTAAGGAACAACAAACGAAAAGGACCAATGGAAGAAATGAGGCGGATGAATGGCTTTGGATCTATTATTTGTAGACAGCCTAAGGGACTGGTTAAGGGGTCCGCCATGAAACCTCTGCCAGTTAGGGGAGTGAGTGAAACAGGATGCGTAGACGTCTCATCTGTTGAGGACGGTGACAGGAGGCAGAACAGATGGACAGAACCACGTGGAGGTCAACCATGTAGGTGGGACTGCTCGGGAGGTCTACAGAAAGGCTATAGAGAGTCATAGAACTGTTTTGGAGGTCCGTCAAGAAGCCAGCCAAGGTGCTACTGTGAGTTAAGAGGCCCATTAGAGTAGCACTTCATGATGATAATGTGTAAATTGTTTGGAGGTAAGGCGAGATCAGAAGATTCAGCCAGGTGCAGTCAAACAAGAACAGTGGAGGGGAGGAATGGATGCATGCATGGATGAATGGAGTCTTTGATGAGGTTTATTATGCATACTCAACATAAAATACCTTTCCACACCCCTAAACCCAACGAAGGATCATCTGAATAACACAATAACGTTTCAGCTTCTGCTTGTCACACGATTTACACCTGTAAGATTGGTCGGGTTGGTGTGGATTACCCTTAAATAGAGGTCCAGAGCCTGCCAAACACATACCTGGCTAATGACTGTGATATGTGAGTGGGAGCGCATACCCTCAGCACACTGCACCTCATTGATGAAGACTGGGAAGATTTTCCTCTGACAAGGCATGCACCAGCCAGGCGGTCTTGCGCTAGACAGTTTTCATCTGTGTGGCAGACATGGAGAAAGTGAGAAGGACGAGAGAATTATTATGCCTCTCTCATTCCCAAGTTGGGGTTGTCCAATAGTAGCAAAGGTGGTCTGGAACACAGCAATGTCGCCGCCAATGTCAGAGTGCTCCAGTTCTTTTGCCAACATTGTACAGTAGCATGCCTGGCCACTGGAATGGTCAAAAGCACCATTGTACCTAAGCATTGACTTAGTTTTTACTTACTTTATACAGTGGTTTGTTCAGCAGGCAGAACATTTGCAAGAATCGTTTCAGTCATAACAACATTAAAGAGAGGATAACATTTGAACTCTATTTAAAAGGCACTCACTGAAATACATGGAACATCATAAATAATACTGCAGTCAGTTTTGATTCGGACCCAAACATCAAGTGGCGGGAAGGCCCTTAGGAATCATCATGTGTATCATTATTCTTGTGATAAATTAATTTACATTTTGATTTAAAATACTGTTCTCGTCAGCCCTCTACCTTGTGTTAACCAATCAGCTCCCTCCACCCACTCGTGTCTTGTCCACGTGTGTCTAATTGTCTTGTCAGTTTGCTTGTATTTAGTTCCCTGGTTCTTTCAGTGTTGGTCAGATCATTTTTGCTTAAGTCACGTTTCTCTCGTCTTGTAGTGTTTTCTGTCCTGGTGAGTTTATCCCTGGTGTTTCTTGGTTACTTTGAACCTTGTTTTTTGGGACTTTGTTCATTTAGTATTTCAATTTTTCTGTGTGCCCTTTTGTGTTTTTGAAAATAAGTAATTTTTTTGAGATTCGTCCAAGCTTGCCTCTCTGCGCTGGGTTCCTCCAATTTTTCCACCATCGCCACAAATCATAACATAAAACTAACATTTTGGGAGAATTTTCAGTGTTCTTACTAAAAGACCTAATGTATTAGATCTCATTCGATTGTACAGGAGGACCAGTACAAATTCAAATCACCAAGCGATATCATAATAAAAAATAACATAAAAAGACAGGTTAAAGTGCAAGTCACCAGATATTATACATAAGACGAAACAGTTTATCTAAAAAAGTTGTTTTTAAGCAGTCAAGCATGTCAGGGCTGAGATAAAGTTTTACAGATAGAAATGAAACATTTAAACATTTAACTTTGATGAAGAGATAAAAATGACGTGGCTGAAATTAGTTTGAAACCTGCCTCACTTTTCCCCCTCCAAGTAGATCTTATTTCAAGCTCTGATGAAGGCTGCATGCCCAAAAAGCAACATATTCCAAGAGCATTTTTAAGGTTTATTGTAGCCATGCCAGAGTAATTTAAATGGTGTGCCTTGGACTTATATGTCTACATACATCCTAGTCAAAGAGCACCTCAAACAAACTCAATTTGAGTCCTGGAAGCATTCATATTCAAACATATTTTTTCCAACTTCATTTAATTGACATCCTGCACGAGAAGCAACAACCCAAGTGCTGTCATAAGCTGCATGGGCCGTCACGATTTTCATTGTAATGACACCCTGAAATGAGCCCATTTTCATGCTGTTTTTTTTTTTTTTTTTTTTAATTTTACCAAAGCAGTTTAAGGACCACACTGAAAAGTTTGTGCTTTTTAGAGAAAATGAAACAATGATGTAAATAAAGTTTTAATTCTTAAAAGTAAATGTAAAAATTCCCACTTAAATATAAACCAGTCCAGCATTTACTGTCACAGAAATTATTACCACACAAGCTAGGGTCCACATTTAAAGTTTTCAAACTGATGGTGGTGTTGATGTGAGAAGAAATTTGATAGTTTGTCCAACTTACACTGAAGTTTAACTTCATTGCCACACAGAGTATTCACGCTTGTTATATTACCACTTTTTTCTTGCAAAATAACAACCTTTACAATTCTTTACAATGCCTTTCCACAACTTTAACTTTCTAAAATCATGACTTTTTCTCATAATATTACAACTTCTTTATTACAGTTTGTCATTGTATTATTTTTCTGTTCTTTTCAGTGTGTGTCTTAAATAAACCTGACATCCATATTTTTGCAATGTGGGTGGATGCTGGAGTACCTGGAGAAAACCCACGGAAGCACGGGGAGAACATGCAAGATCCACACAGAAAGGCGGGACCCTGGATTCGAACTCGCAACCTCAAAACTGTGAGGCAGATGTGATAACCACTTGCCATGATGAAACACTAAAGAGTAGTACATGCTCAATATCATCTGAAGTTTCGTTTATCAACAGATTACATCTACGTGGATTCCATTACCTCAGTCGGCATGCCTTTTTCCATTGTACTGCTACACACGTTTCTCTGTAGGTCCTGCCTTCTTGCTCAGTATCGTATCTGAACATCTATAAAGTTATTGGCTTGCACCAGCCTCATTGCTTGTGTGTTCATTGGGTGTCTACATGTCAGTCATTACATGAATTAGCAGTGTTCCATTTTTGTTCTTTTCTTTATTTCCCTCTTGGTCAGGGCCAAATACTGAATAAAAAGTAATAATATATCTAATATATATATATATATATATATATATAATATATATATATATATAATAAGGCATTTCCATTCTTGCAAAGCATGGAGAACTGACTTTTTGATGATTTTTAAATCTGTGGCAATTGCAATAAATAGTTATTGTTCGATTTAGTAACAAAGTAGATATTTTAAGATGATTTCGGCTCTATTGTCTTGTCAAAGACACGATGACGCCATACTCCACACAACTATTTGCGTCACATATAATAATATTTTTTATTTCAGCTCACTTTGGAAAAACGACTTTCGTAAGGTCTTATCAAGAGTCTTATCAAGAGTGCTCACATGATGTTTTTCAACCCTTTCAAGCATTCTTGTACGATAAAAGGTATTCCGATAATCCGCAAATATATTTTTATGACACACAGCTATGTAGAGTTTGGCTCTTGTGGGTCTGAGAATGAGGGAAGCCTCTTAAACGGTTTGAAATAATGACTTGTGAAGACTTAAATGCCAGGACCTTTTTCTCCCATTAGGCAAAAATGTTATCACACAATCTGTCACAGAGATACGGGAAAAACACTCCTCTATCTCTCTTTTTTTTCCTCAATAGAGGTGACTTAACTGATGACCTTGGTCATTATAGAAATGAGCAGTGAGGGCATAAGGGGACACACACACACGCACACACACACATACACATAAATAGACACAGGATAAAGATGAAGAGATAGCGTGAAGAGTCACTGAGGGTTTTCACTCTCCTCATTGACATAAATGGGATGATCCATTGAGAGACGATGAGACGTCTTGCTCAATGCGCTCGTCCGTCACGCAGATAAGTTGACTTAACAATGAAGCGTACAGATCATAAATCACAGAAACATCATCCCACGCAACTCACTAACCCTTGGCTTCGCATGACCCACTTGGAAGTTCACTGACAGGAAAACATAGTCAACAGAGAAATGGACTTCAATATCTACTTCTCATTTTGTATTACTTTCCACAGATGTGTCTACTCATTTGCAATTGTAAAAAGTGTTTTCCATTGGAAAGAGAGTTTATGCAAACCCTGTATAGTTACTGTAATTATGCGACAATATCTACAAATACCAAATTTGTGCCTTCAAGTGAACCACTCAAGACACCGCTAGTGTTGTGTGCAAGAGCATTAGTAACGCTGCTGCTGTTGTTAGAAGAGCTTGTAAATGTTAAACCTGTTCAGTATTCAACACAAAATCACAAATCTTCATGTTTGGAGTTGGGCCAAGCCACAGACTCAGTGATTGTGACTTTAAACGGATCGATAGCCAATTAGGAAGAGACTTAAAGATCACGTTGTTGCCCAGCATAAGTTGAGGAGCAACAGGTTGTCATTCAGCACATTAAAAACGACATGAGAAACATTTATAACCACAATGTAATTAGCAGATTTTAGGTTAACTTAGGTTAACTGAAGACGCTAAATTGTCCTTAGTTGTAAATGGTTGTTTGCATATATGTGCTATATGTATGTGTATGTGAATTGATTGGCTCGGGCTCTCGTGAGGATAAGTGGTATGGAAAATGGATGGAGAGCAATCACTTAGAGGGAGGGCAGAGGCTATTAGTGGAGGTGCAGGAGCTTGAGAAAAATAAAGAAAACACATTTCCAAGAAATTTGTGAAATGATCTATCTTCCAGAGAACTTGGAGGAAACACATTTTCCTAAAGTGATAGCCAGGTGGATCTTTTTATTTACACACAAGTACCAACTGTGTGAATTCTAGCACAGTGGTAGCATGTTTTAGCCAAAAACACTGATGACAGCCGTCATCTCTGGCACTGTGACCATAACATTCCGTTGAAGGTGTGTTACTGTAGCTTCTGTTTATCAAGTGTGCGTGCCTGTGCGTGTATGTGTGCGTGTGTCTGTATGGATACATCGTGTTTCAGGAAGTCTCCTATTGCTCCCAAGATTTTACTGGAAACCACACAAACACACACACACACACACACATGAAAAACTCCTACTCCCAATTTGCTTTCGCCTTTCTCCTCTCTGTCGCTATGCATTAGCTTCCATGACGGTGATACCTTCAAAGAGCCTTTAGAAAGGGCGAGCTGAAGCCATTTGGAAGGCTTGTTGTGATGTGAGCTGTGTGTGTGTGTGTGTGTGTGGCGATGGAGAACAACTATAAACAGCGCGTTGGAATTGTAAATGAGTGTGACCCCTGATGTATGCAAGAGAAAAAGGGCCAAAAGGGTGACAAATCCTCACCGGGTGAAAGCAAACAGTTGTCAGCACATCTCCTCACCGCGCCACGCTGTGACACGCATCAATGGCCTCAGCGCTTTCTAACTGTGTGGTGTTAAAGTCCTCCGACATCATTTCAGCGCATTTCAACAAGCACGCGCGTGTGACATTCGTGAAACAAGCCAAGAGTCAAGTCGGATAGTTCCTACTGCATGTGGATCTGATTCTGTTTGTGTGTGTGAACAGTGTGAGCAGGATTTAGGATCTCACTGCGGTCATGTGGTGTGAATGAGGGTTTGTTTGTAAACAATGCTGAATGCTAAGCCAATTAGAAAAACTGCAATAAAAAAAAAGTATGTTGTGCCTTTAAAATTCTCCAGTGGAGAATCTTTAAATTGTTCAAGTTGATCTGACACATATTCTCATTGAAGCACACGTTAGCAATTCTGAGAACTGACAATGCAGGGAGAAATTCTACAAAAATATCAATCATGCAGATTTTTTTTCCCCCATCTGAAATAATGCAAAACTATTTAATGTGTTCCTGAGTCAAACTATCACCACTGTAAAACGTTTTTTTTTTAATTATACCAGCATTTATCTGTTATCATTTTAGCTTATATATAACTCTAAAAATAAGTAAACCGTTGTTAGTTGTAAAAACTAGAAGAGGATTTTCCTATTTCTTTCATGATGATGTTGACGATGATTGATGCTGCTGCTGCTACTACTAACTTAGATTTACATACTGTAGCACCTTTCATGGGACCCAAGGTCATTTAATGATGTTAGCCAAAGAACCAGAAATGAAACTTACAGTGACATAGTGTCTGGATGTTCAGTACAGTGTGATCGATACAATTAATTGAATATCCATTGCATACACGAAGTAATTTTAGCAAGCAGAGGATAACACTAAAAGCATGTAGCTAAAAGCATAAGGGCTAACGAGAAGCATGTAAAGACCAGGGAAACAGATAAATGTCACCAAAGCGACCTCAAAAGGTGAGTAGTTTTACTTCATTTTTGAAATTGTGCTTTATTATACAGTCATAAACTTCACTTCATACTTGTATGACCATTAAAATGTTACCTACAAACTTGCCTGTGCAGTTAACAAAACATTTTCAGACGTGTAAACCAACTGAAAGCTAATCACTAAAGGTGGTAAAAAAAACAAAAAAAACCTTTTAAATAAAAAGGCATTAATTCCTCCATCTACTTGTGTGGTTCACAGTCATTCTTTGGGAGGGCATAACTGAATGAGACAACACACACACACACACACACGCACACAAACAATTGCAGAGTCCCTCTTTTGAAAGCATGCGAAACCTTTAGGCTCAACAATACAGACTGGGCCTTATCTTAAAGCCTTCATCCAATCAGAGGGCAGGCAAGTAAAGAGTGGAATTGATTGGCCGAGACAGCCATTGTTGATTGAATACCATGAAAGACACTTTTTTTAGCGCTGCACTGTGGCTGTATGAAGAGGAAACCGCTTGAGCAGTCTTAAAATAGGTCACCACCCACACCAAAAAAAAAAAAAAAAAAAAAACTTGACTGAGATAGAGAGTTGTGTGACGAGACAATCACACCTCCTCACGGGAGACTAAGGTTCACAGATTATTAGCCGTGAGTAGTATTGATTAGTTGTGGTTCAAAGGTTAACAGAGCAGTCTGAAAACCAACTTGCGGGAACATGAAGATGGAGGCAAAAGGGTGGGTCGGATGGTGCGGGGCTTCATGTGTAATTAGGCTTAACTTATCTAAAGCAAAGAGTGATGCTTTCATTAAGAGTGACAACACGCTCAAGGGTGACTTCACCATATTGTCTTTCCATGACGCATCTCATGAGAAACGATGTGAGCGAGAGGTCTGATTCCCAACAAGTGGAGAAAATGTGAGCAATAAATCAACAAAAAAGATCTGACATGGCCAGAATGAGCATGTACAACTCTGCTCTCAAGAAGTAAAATCCTTACATGTTCACTTTGGGAATACTGTAGAGTTCTGCAAATAGAGGAGTGGGGTTTGCATGCTAAACTGCAGACAGGGAAGGCCTTTACATAACACATGCTCGGTATAATATTAAACAGTGATACCGGTGTATTTCAATTCATGCCAAGTGAAACTGGCGTTTAAAACAAAATAAAAAGAACTGGCAAAATGAGGCAAAATGGATGGAACTTAAACATGGACGCACACAACATAGCACAAGGAGATCTTTAATACTGAGCAAGGACTTGTTTACAATATGTGGTAAGACTCCACATATTAATACATCTGAAATATTGTTTAAGTGCTTCAGTGGTTTGGTCAACAAAAAGTATTCAAATGTATTCAGCAGTTAACTCTTTAATGTCCATGTATGAGCAATATCCTCTAGAAACTGTTCTAGTTACAGTGGAACCTCGGGTTACCAACTCAAGTCGTTCTGTGACCCAGTTTGTAACCCGAAACGTTCATAAGCCGAGGTAATGTTTCCCATTGAAATTAATGGAAATGCCATTAATCCGTTGAAGCCCCAAATCTAAGTTATACTTACCTTTTTATGTGGTTAAAAATAAATATGTGCAATATAGAAATACGTGAAAACACACCATTATAAAGAAATAAAACACTAAATAAACATGTGAAATGCTTATTGCTCATTAACTTGAAGTAAGTAGGGGGAAAAGGGGAGGAGGCCTACAACTCATCCATTGAAGAAGAATCTTCTTCCATAACAACACGGGGAAGTTCTGATTTAGGTGATTTTTTTTCTTTTGTCTGTTTCTTTTCTAATTAATTGGTTGATTTTAGCAGAACAAACCGATCCAGGGAAAATTGTCTTTTTCAACTCACCAAAAAAAAAACATCAGAAAGTGGGTAGTCACATTATCATTTAAAGGATTAATTGCTCTGCTGGGCAATTTGGACCACATTTCTTCTGATCATTTGGATCATTTTTTGATTGCCTCGCTTACACAATTTTCCTTCTCATAAAGATCATAACAACAACAAAGGTACAGTAGCCTACCTTACTTGCATTGCGTGACACACGGAGTCAATGAAGGTTACACAACAAGAAGAAACACAGCACAGATCTTTCCACTCATCTATGACAAGTGCTTCCTAAAACACGATGTTTAGCAGTTTCTCTTTTCTTAAGAGCGATTCTGACAGTTTAGTCCTTTGTTTATTGTACTTGTTTAGCAAAAGTTCAGTGGGCCGACAACGCACCTACTTCCTTGTTCATAAACAACATGGCTGCAGGTTGTATCTGTGATTGGATGAATGACAACATGCTTGGACAGATATTTTGAGATGACTGCGCTTACATTGGGCAGGACAGTGGTCGACTGGTTAGCACATCTGCCACACAGTTCTGAGAACCGGGGTTGACTTTTCTCCGGGCACTCCGGGTTTCCTCCCACATCCCACAAACATGCGTGGTAGGTTGATTGAAGACTCTAAATTGCCGTAAGTGCGAATGTGAGTGCAAATGGTTGTTTGTTTGTATGTGCCCTGCGATTGGCTGGCAACCAGTTCAGGGTGTACCCCGCCTCTCGCCCGAAGATAGCTCCAATAGGCTCTAGCCCGCCCACGACCTTTGTGAGGATAAGCGGTACAGAAAATGGATGGATGTGCCTACATTGACCATTTGTTGTTTTAAGTATAGAGATGTGACAATTCAATAAATAACAAACTGTAGATAGTATTTTTGACAAAAATAACATTATTTTCGGACTTCTTTTACCACGGCAATCAAAAACGGGGCCGCTATTATAGTTGTGATTGGATGATCGAGGATGCGGAGGCAGAATTTCTGCCTGACATGCGCAACAGTTTTCTGCCTTCCTTGGCAGAGCTGACATTTATGGTAGTTTTCAGCTAACAGCAATACATTATGCATGGAGTCAGCAATGGTTATGTAGTGCAAGAAGCAGCAAAACTAAGATCTTTCTGTTCGTCGATACTAACTCGAAATTAGTACGTAAGTAGAGATAATTTTTCTTTAAAGATTTGGGGCGTAACCTGAATTGTTCGTAAAACAACTGTAGTATGCGTTTTTTTTTCTTTTTTTTCTGATGGGAACATAATGGATGGATAAATGATATAATGACTGAAATGAAGGACTCATATTTTGATGTATTGCGTTGTAGTTTAGTGAATTAAACTCTACGGACTGTCTGTTTGCCTTTGGAGTCATTTTATCTCCTACATGACAGGCAAAGATCAACATGAACACCCGATCATGTGCTCGCATCAGTTCATCTCATCTAAACTCCGACTGTTAGTGCACACATCCTCCCCTTGGTCTTTTTGTTGATCCTGCCATGTTACACCAGAATCCATCCATCTATCCATCCATTTTCTAAGCCGCTTCTCCTCACTAGGGTCGCGGGCGTGCTGGAGCCTATCCCAGCTATCATCAGGCAGGAGGCGGGGTACACCCTGAACTGGTTGCCAGCCAATCGCAGGGAACAAACAAACAAACAACCATTCACACTCAAATTCACACCTACAGGCAATGTAGAGTTGCCCGGAAAAAACCCATGCAGGCACGGGGAGAACATGCAAACTCCACACAGGTGGGGCCGGGGATTGAACCCTGGTCCTCAGAACTGTGAGGCAGATGCAATCCAGAATCATTTAATTGTATTTCGACCAGCAGTATGACCCAGATTGTGAATTCACAGCGTTCTTTCTTGAGGAAACAGTTTGGTCATTTACATCATGAAGATGTATTTGCGAGATAGTAAAGCTTGCAATTAGAGTGACCATTTCCTTTTATTTGACGGCCGAGTGAACGCCTTTGCTGTCATGAGTGTTGATAACAGAAAGAAGAGCAAGAGAGTGAGAGAGAGGTGGTGGGCCTCTATCTGGTCCATAAGCTATCTAATGGTGCAGGTCACCACAAGCACCTGTAGCCACACTCTTAACAAACCCACTCTGAGGCTCCACATGCATTTCCCCTCAGTATTAGTATTTTTCCACACCAATTCTGTCAATGTGAAAAGAATGCACGTGTTGTCAAATGCAAACCCAAGCAACAGGTGGCAATAGAAAAAACTGGAAATGTCCAGTCAGACTGCAGAAGAAAGTATATTCCAGACATGACACAATGGCAACGACACTAATTTATACCTGTAGAATACTGGTGAAGTAGCAATATTATAAAAAACTAATTTCAAAATAAAAGATACACTTTTTGAGGAAGCTAATGGAACATGCAGTGACATCATACAAAGAAGACAAGCCTAAAACAAATGCCGATTACATTCTGGTAATGCCACTTCAGTCAATCAGAAGCCAGAAGAAAGTCATTTCCTGGAAAAGGCACAAATGACAAGAATATTGTATAATTTAGGAGAAAGGGAATTATACATCTGGACTGATAGTGAAATATTGCTCCTCCTCAATGAATAATAATAATAATTCATTTTATTTATAGGGTCCTTGAGGACACCCAAGGTCACCGTACAAACATAGTTATAAGAGATGAAGCAGAACAATAAAGATAACAGACCATAAAACCACTTAAAATGGCAAATGATATGGGAAACGTTAAAGTGAATAGGCAGTCGGGAATAGGTGTGTCTTGAGTTTGGATTTGAAGAGGGTTAATGAGTCTGTGTTTCGGAGGTCAGGTGGTAGTTAGCTCCGGTCGGCAGAGCGGCTGAAGGCTCTGTCCCCTACGCTGGATAGACAGGCAGACGGGAAAGTGAGGTGGAGGGAGGACGAAGACCTGATAGAGCGAAAGGGTATGGCATTGTGAAGGATGTCTGAAAGATATGACGGGGTGAGGTTATTGAGGGCCTTGAAGGTGCAGATCAGTATTTTATATTGGATGCAGTATTAGACAGGGAGGCAGTGGAATTGTTGTAGGGCTGGATGTGGTGAGTGAATGGGGTCCTTGGGATACTACGGGAGGCAGAGTTCTGAAGAAACTTTAGATTTTGCAGTGACTTGTGGTAGCGACCATATAGAAGGTAGGAGCAATAATCCAGGCGGGAAGTGACGAGGCTATTAACAAGGACAGGAGCAATGTGGGGGGTGAGGGACGGACAGAGACGATTGATGTTTCATAAGTGAAAGTATACGGACCGGGTGATGATGTTTATGTGTGCTTGTAAGGAAAGTGTGCTGTTGAGGATGACACCCAGACTCTTAACCTGAGGGGAAGGGGGAAATAAAGGAATTATCAAGTATAATGGAAAACTGTCAATTTTGGCTAGTGTGGACTTGGTACCTATGAGTTGGATTTCAGTTTTGTCCCTGTTGAGTTGTAGAAAATTGGATGAGAGCTACTGTTTGAGTTTAGAGAAGTCAGTAAGTGAGGAAGGAGGAAGGGTGGCAGTGTTTTTGGTGGAGACGTAAAGCTGGGTGTCATCTGTGTGAAAGTGTAGGTTGAATCTACAGAAAATATAGCCAAGAGGTAGGATGTATGTGATAAAGATGAGGGGGGCCAAGACTGAGCCCTGGGGCACACTAGAGGAAATGGGGGATTGATGGGATTTGAATGATTTCATTTGAACAAAGGGAGGGGTATGTGTGTGTGTAATGCCATTGTGGTCTGGTCTGCTCAGGAGTATGGTGTGGGAAATGATATCAAAAGCTGCAGTCAGATCAAGGAGGATGAGAATGGTGAGTTGGACGGAGTCAGCTACCAGGAGGAGGTCGTTGTTGCTCTTGATGAGTGCTGTTTCAGTGCTATGGAAGGGGTGCAAACTGGAATCGTTCATAGAGAATATTGGTGGTGAGATGGAAGTAGAGCTGGGAAGCGACGGTCTTTTCCATGATTTTTGAAAGGAATGGGAATTTGGAGATGGGACGAAGGATACGGAAATTATTTTGGTCTGAAATGGCATTTTTCAGTATCAGGCTCATGGCTGCAGTTTTGAATAAATGAAAGCCTGACTAAAACAAAAATTTCAAAATATTACTTAGAAAAGCAACATTTAAAAAAGGGGGCTGAAGATGGAACACATTGTTACTTTACAGAAAGGAGACAAGCCGAAAACACAAATGCTGATAAGTTCGATCTTGTAATGACACTTTAGGCAATCATAAACCTGCTGAAAGTCATACAAAAACAACGGATGCATTCAGGATAATAATACACAATGAAGTGGAATTACTCCTGAATGAATAAATAAATAAATAAATACATACATACATCTTCCATTCCACTTATCCTCACTAGGGTCGCAGGCGTGCTGGAGCCTATCCCAGCTATTTTCGGGCGAGAGGTGGGGTACACCCTGAACTGGTCGCCAGCCAATCGCAAGGCACATGTAAACAAACAACCATCCGCACTCCCATTCACACCTACGGGCAATTTAGAGTCTTCAACGAACCTAACCCGCATGTTTTTAGGATGTGGGAGGAAACCGTAGTTACCAGAGAAAACCCACGCAGGCACAGGGAGAACAAGCAAACTCCACACAGGCGGGCCCGGGATTTGAACCCCGGTCCTCAGAACTGTGAGGTGCATGTGCTAACAATTAGTCCACCGTGCCACCAATGAATAAATAAAATAAAATAAAACTAAATGACAGAGAAGTGAATACAGTGGGAAATTATGCAAAGGTGACAAGCTAAAAAATGCTGTCAACTGAGTTATGGAAAGTCTCGCACTTGACAAAAAAGTTCTGTTTTCATGAACATACAATGCATTTTACTTGTACTGTAAAATAAATGGCAATATATACTTGCTCGGGCATTCAGCATTTTTTTCATGTGTGTGCATGTGAGAGGCCTTTGTTGTCAGACTCTTTGCACTAATGAAGTGAGCAGATTTGTAATGTGTGCAGCAATGTGTTACATTGCGCAAGCATCTGACAAAGACGTAATAAGTATGACAGCAGGAACAGTGCATATATATGACAGGCCTACTCTGACAAAGAGGGTGAAAGTGTAGTGCCCTTATTGTAGGAATGTGTTTTAAAACAGAAATTCAACTGGGGCATCTTGCGAAGTGTTTGTTCTCACTCTTGTTTCAGAGGAGGGGTTTGCTGGTGGATCAGGGTCAGGAGGGCCGTTCTGAATGCCAGTGGGAACCTCCTCCTGTGCTACGATTGGTTGGGGTAGGTGTGAGTGAGTCCTGGGGAGGCCAGTGAGAAGGTAAGTGGACTGCAAGGCTGTTTGGGGTGGGGGGCAGGCCGCTTGAGGACTTTAAAGCCTTTGGAATCTTCATTAGAGCCACAGAGTGATACAGAGAGAGCAGAGAGCAGGGGAACTTTTCAAGTAAGCAGTGTGTGTTCACCCTTGCTTGTTACCTGAGGCCCTGCATACACATGCACACAAACTCACAGAGAGGTGCATTTGCGTGCTTGTAAGGCTGACTCTCCAGCAGCTGAGAAGGAATTAAAACTTTTTGGATTACAGCGAGTGCCCTTGATTTACTTTTTGGACACCTTGGATCCAATCTTCCTGAGTTGTTGGTCCGAGCTCAGAAAGAAAGGCATGGCACAAGGACAAAAGAGCCCCAGGTGGGCATTAACCAAGCGCCCCTTCCACATGGCACTGTGCCTGTGGCTCCTCTCCCTTCTCCACCTCCTCCTTAGCGTGTCGGCCGCAGACGAGTACGACTACTACAGCTGGCAGTCGGACAACTTCCACAACGGCCGCTTCTACACCAAGCAGCCCCAGTGTGTGGACATACCGGCCGACCTGCGACTGTGCCACAACGTGGGCTACAAGAAGATGAGGCTGCCCAACCTGCTGGATCATGAGACCATGCCCGAGGTGAAGCAGCAGGCCGGGAGCTGGGTGCCTCTCTTGGCCAAGCGGTGCCACGCAGACACCCAGGTCTTCCTGTGCTCGCTGTTCGCGCCCGTGTGCCTGGACCGGCCCATCTACCCATGCCGATCACTGTGCGAGGCCGTGAGGGACAGCTGCGCTCCTGTGATGGAGACCTATGGCTTCCCCTGGCCAGAGATGCTGACGTGCGATAAGTTCCCCATTGACAACGACCTCTGCATCCCCATGCAGTTCACCGGCAACCACGCCACCCAGCCACCAGGTACGCAAACCTCCGAAGTCCAAACTGATGCTTTTGCTCACAACACAAGCTGAACTTTCTGCACAAATTTGTATCAATGTTCCAATAAAGGTCTGTCTAAAACCTAGAAAACATTATTCTTGTTAAGTCTATAATAGAAACATAAAAATACTATTCAAAATGGGTGGAACAGTGGCCAGGTCTGAGGACCGGGGTTCGAATCCGGCCTCGCCTGTGTGGAGTTTGCATGTTCTCCCCGTGCCTGCATGGGACTTCTCCGGGTACTCCGGTTTCCTCCCATAACCCAAAAACATGCATGGTAGGTTAACTGAAGACTGTTTGTTTACATGTGCCTTCCGATTGGCTGGGGACCGGTTCTGGGTGTACCCCCCCTCTCACCCGAAAATAGCTGGGATAGGCTCCACCACTAGTGAGGATAAGCAGTACGGAAGATTAATGAATGAATATTCAAAATGCGGACACAGCAAACTGTGAAAATGTCAGTTACTGTCACACCTGCACTTCACTTAATGGTCAATGTGTGACCTGTAAAGAGTTAAGTAAGGTATGTTCCTCCTTTATTACCTTTGCTTAGCAAATGTGGATTGTTCACACAAAAAAGTTTTTTTTTTCCCTCAACATTTTCCTTAATCTTTTTTTGATGAATGCATGTATCTTAATGGCAAAATTCATCCACAAATGTACTTTAGTAAATGTTGAATTTCTGTCCTGTAAAAGCTATGTTATGTTCCTTTATTACCTCTGCCAAAGAGACAAAACCACTCAACTGCTCCCCACAAAACTTTGTGGAGGGATGGTACATGGGCTACGGAAGAAAATGTTAGGTTTTGTTGAAGATATGGATTATAAATCATAACATAAAACATCAGTCATACAAATGGATTACTGTTATATCATCCTCTTGTTGCTCTCTTTTTAGTCTAGAAGCAAATCAGCCTGCAGTTTCGAAAGCAGAACGTCTGGAAATGCATTGCTTTGAATTCCTGCTCTATGTTGATGACAGATGAAATTTTAAGTGAGAGTCAATCCAGAGGAGGTCAGTGAGGAAGACGGGAGCAGGGAGAGGTTACAAGGACAGCGTTCTTATTTAAAAGTGTTAAATACGGGCACCCCGCCATCGCTACATGCCTCAGGCCACGACTGAGACAGACTGAGACGTGGGGCCGGAGACTGTGAGACTCCGGCTGCCAGATTGTTCAGTGAGTTAAGACGAATGGACTGTTGTGTTCAACAGCTTCACTGAAAAGGTGACACAGTTTTATCAGTAGCTGTCCATCAAGAGACAATCCATCAAGCCAACAGGTGAAGGGATGGAGGGAATGTCACATCACTCACAGGATCCCCTGATGTGTCAATCCATAGTAAAAGACACTAAGGATCTCTTCACTCTTGTAATTTGCATTTTCTGGTCTGAATATGTTGAACTTATGAACTAGTGATGAATTTGATTTGGTTTGGTTCTTTTTTTAACACTATAAATTAGAGGACGTTTGTTTAAGGCTTGCTTGAGGTATGTTCACGTACTTTAATACGGTACCGCTCGCAAGCAGGCAACAAAACGTTATGTCGCCTAACAAGTGGGTGCTAGGACTAACGGTAGTAAGCGAACATGCCGTCTTTCTGTTGAACCATGCTCTAAGGTTTTGGTGTGTGTGAAGTAATTTAATTACAATAAAGTAATTTAATTACAGTAAGTTAGCACCCATTATTTCTGTCATGTTCTAATGTTGGTTTGACCTGACTGATTAGAAGACATGATCTGACTAGAGAAGTGATTTCCAATCTTTATGGAGCCAAGGCACATAATTTACATTAGAAAAATCTCATGGCACACCCACAAACAAAAATGTCACAAAAAGTGGATAGATTAATTACTGTATGTACTTCCTGCCATCTAATAGAAGACCATTCATTTGTTCTGTCTGTCACTATGCCTCACTGGCATAAATAGATGAACAATTATTACAATTATTTCTTGTAAATATATTTTTTTGAGCAATTACGTACACAAGTACATACAGTAAATGAACAAGTCATTTAAATAGACACATTGCTGCATCTTGTGATCGGATGGATGATCGGTTATCGATTTTTTTAAACTCACTGACGGTTAATGGTCCCAAAAAATCCTGATCGTAAAGCGTACTATAAATTAACATTTGCCGGTTCAATCTGATCAAAGTTGGATTACTTTCTTGAGGGAAGGATGTGGGCACATTCCTGTTATTACCAGACCATCCTATTTGTACATTTTTATCATTTCTGGCTGGCTTGTATTCTCAAATGTTACAAGGACAAGTGATGTGCGACCAGCAGCAGATCACTTCACCCATTTGGTATCGTGTCCCTCAGAACCCTGTTGTACCAGCATTTGCCAAAGAAATAGCAATAGCTTTAGTCACATGAAGGGACTTTCATGAGATTAAATCCTAAATTCAAAGTCATACTTTGAGCTAACTTTTTCTAAGCCACATCCTGGAAACACCCCTCCTTGAGCCGTCACCTTATCGTGGTGGAGGGGTTTGTGTATCCCAATGATCCTAGGAGTTAAGTTGTCTGGGGCTTTATTCCCCTTGCAGGGTCACCCATGACAAACAGGTCCTTGGTGAGGGACCAGACAAAGCACGGCTCAAAGACCCCTTATGATGACGACAAAAAATGGACTCAGGTTTCCCTTGCCCGGACGCGGGTCACCGGGGCCGCCCTCTGGAGCCAGGCCTGGAGGTGGGGCTCGAAGGCGAGCGTCTGGTGGCCGGGCCTGCTTTCATGGGGTCCGGAAAGGCACAGCCCGAAAGGGTAACGTGTGTCCCCGTTCCCATGGGCTCACCACCTGTGGGCGGGGCCATAGGGGTCGGGTGCAGTGCGAGCTGGGCGGTGTCCGAAGGCGATGACCTTGGCAATCCGATCCCCGGCTACAGAAGCTGGCTCTAGGGACATGGAATGTCACCTCTCTGGCAGGGAAGGAGCCCGAGCTGGTGTGTGAGGTCGAGAAGTTCCGACTAGATATCGTCGGACTCGTCTCCACGCACAGCTTGGGCTCTGGTACCAGTCCTCTCGAGAGGGGTTGGACTCTCTTCCACTCTGGAGTTGCCCACAGTGAGAGGCGCCGAGCAGGTGTGGGTATACTTATTGCTCCCCGGCTCGGCACCTGTACGTTGGGGTTCACCCCGGTGGACGAGAGGGTAGCCTCCCTCCGCCTTCGGGTGGGGGGATGGGTCCTGACTGTTGTTTGTGCCTATGCACCAAACAGCAGTTCAGAGTACCCACCCTTTTTGGAGTGCTTGGAGGGGGTGCTGGACAGCGCTCCCGCTGGGGACTCCATCATTCTGGGGGACTTCAATGCTCACGTGGGCAATGAAAGTGAGACCTGGAAGGGCGTGATTGGGAGGAACGGCCCCCCCAATCAGAACCCGAGCGGTGTTCCGTTATTGGACTTCTGTGCTCATCACGGATTGTCCATAATGAACACCATGTTCAAGCATATGGGTGTCCACACGTGCACTTGGCACCAGGACACCCTAGGTCGCAGTTCGATGATCGACTTTGTGGTTGTGTCATCGGACTTGCGGCGGCATGTCTTGGACACTCGGGTGAAGAGAGAGACGGAGCTGTCAACTGATCACCGCCTGGTGGTGAGTTGGCTCCGATGGTGGGGGAAGATGCCGGTCCGACGTGGCAGGCCCAAATGTATTGTGGGGGTCTGCTGGGAACGTCTGGCGGAATCCCCTGTCAGAAGGAGTTTCAACTCCCACCTCCGACAGAACTTTGCTCATGTTCTGGGGGAGGCGGGGGACATCGGGTCCGAGTGGACCATGTTTGGCGCCTCCATTGCTCAGGCGGCCGACCGGAGCTGTGGCCGTAAGGTGGTCGGTGCCTGTCGTGGTGGCAATCCTCGAACGGTGAGGGATGCCGTGAAGCTGAAGAAGGAGTCCTATCAGGCCTTTTTGGCCTGTGGGACCCCTGAGGCAGCTGATGGGTACCGGCTGGCCAAGCGGAATGCAGCTTTGGTGGTCGCTAAAGCAAAAACTCGGGCAAGGGAGGAGTTCGGTGAGGCCATGGAGAAAGACTTCCGGACGGCTTCGAGGAAATTCTGGTCCACTATCCGGCGTCTCAGGAGGGGGAAGCAGTCCACTATCAACACTGTGTATAGTGGGGATGGGGCGCTGCTGACCTCGACTCGGGACACTGTGAGCCGGTGGGGAGAATACTTCGAAGACCTCCTCAATTCCACCGACACGCCTTCCCAAGAGGGAGCAGAGCCTCTCCTATCTCTGGGGTTGAGGTCACCGAGGTGGTTAAAAAGCTCCTCTGTGGCAAGGCCCCGGGGGTGAATGAGATTCGCCCTGAGTTCCTCAAGGCTCTGGATGTTGTAGCGCTGTCCTGGTTAACACTCCTCTGCAACATCGCATCCTCGAGGGTGCATGGGAGTTCGCCCAACCAGTCTACATGTGTTTTGTGGACTTGGAGACGGCGTTCGACTGTGTCTCTAGGGGGGGGTCCCGTGAGGGGTGCTTTGGGAGTATGGGGTACCAAACCCCCTGATACGGGCTGTTCGGTCCCTGTTCGACCAGAGTCAGAGTTTGGTCCGCATATCCGGCAGTAAGTCGGACTCGTTTCCGGTGAGGGTTGGACTCCGCCAAGGCTGCCCTTTGTCACCAATTCTGTTCATAACTTTTATGGACAGAATTTCTAGGCGCAGCCGAGGCATAGAGGGGGTCCGGTTTGGTGGCCTCAGTATTGCATCTCTGCTTTTTGCAGATTATTTGGTTCTGTTGGCTTCATCAAGCCGTGACCTCCAACTCTCACTGGAGCAGTTCGCAGCTGTGTATAAAGCGGTTGGGATGAAAAGCAGCACCTCCAAATCTGAGACCATGGTCCTCAGTCAGGAAAGGGTGGCGTGCCCTCTCCAGGGCTCCTGCCCCAAGTGGAGGAGTTAAAGTATCTTGGGGTTTTGTTCACGAGTGAGGGAAGAATGAAACAGGAGATTGTCAGGCGGATCCGTGCAGCATCTGCAGTGATGCGGACTTTGTATCGATCCGTTGTGGTAAAGAAGGAGCTAAGCCGAAAGGTGAAGCTCTCAATTTACCGGTCGATCTACGTTCCTACCCTCACCTATGGTCACGAGCTGTGGGTCCCGGATACAAGCGGCCGAAATGAGTTTCCTCCGCAGGGTGTCCGGGCTCTCCCTTAGAGATAGGGTGAGAAGCTCGGTCATCCGGGAGGATCTCAGAGTAGAGCTGCTGCTCCTCTACATCGAGAGGAGAAAGATGAGGTGGCTGGGGCATCTGATTCGGATTCCTCCCGGACGCCTCCCTGGTGAGGTGTTCCGGGCACATCCCACCGGGAGGAGACCCCGGGGATAACCCAGGACATGCTGGAGAGCCTGGGAACGCCTCGGGATTCCCCCGGAAGAGCTGGATGAAGTGGCTGGGGAGAAGGAAGTCTGGGCGTCCCTGCTAAAGCTACTGCCCCCGCGACCCGACCTCGGATAAGTGGTAGAAAATGGATGGATGGATGGATCCTGGAAACAAGGACAGGCCAATCACACTGCAGCACAGTACAGAGGTTCTGACACTTACTTGACTTCAATAATATATGATATGATTGTAACCTTTTGGATATATTTTTACCCTATTAAATGGTAATTATGGTTAAACATGGTGAGGTTGAAGGGTTCCAAATTTCTAAATCAAACTAGATAAGTACAAGCTCTAGATGTGCAGTCATTCGCATTGTCATTATAATTTTTCAAAAATCACTGGACACAGTACATGTAATTATCCATCTGAATCTACTGTATATGATATCTACCTGAATCTAACTATATATGTAAAATAATTGTATAATGAATAATAATGATTGTACAATCAATTTGACATAACTCTTAAAGACGCATCAATCAGTTATTACAGTATGCTGATCATTCGTCAAAAATTCCTATTTTTGAGTTTTTGATTACTGCATGTCTAAACGCGCCACATAGTTTCATTGAAAATTGGTGGAGGATGTTATTTTTGTGTGTGGAAACCTGCAATACAGACTATTTGAAAGAGGTAATAAATCTAAGAAGAGAAAAACTTAGAGTGGAAACTAAACATACAATGGCATGTGTGTACTGGGCTACTGGGGCAGCCTCTTGACAATAGTGATGAGTGCTGGGAGGGGGAGTGAAGGAGCTAATGGGAGTCTGTCGACAGTGGAAGGGTTGGTGGGGGTCTTGTGGGGACAAGACCCTCCTCTTTGTTTCAGTCTGCTGTGCCTTTGTTGGCCCTGGCAGCCAGCAGGCCAATTAGCAAGGGGGGCCAATTACTGTGCTCCCAGTAATTAGTCGACAAGACGAGACAAGGGAAGCCAGCACAAAATGGGAATGCGTGCGACGGTCCCATTGAAGAGACTGAGAGTGAAAGGGAGGTGGAGGAGGAAGCGGAAGAGGAGGAACAAGTGTTTTAACTAAGGACTCACTCATGGGAAATTGTTCATTGTTGTCATCTCGTGAAAGACTGCAAGTGCCTATTATTATCTCTTATCTGCTTTATGCTAAATTAGTGCACCTCTGTTATGTTTATTCTATTTAAATGAACAAAAGGGTTCTTTTTAAAGTACAAGAGATTTTAACAAAGCTGTAAAATTACCTTTTACCCCACGCTCAGGGAGCCAGGAACACCAAAACATAATTTTTAGTCCTGTCAATCAAGTGTGTGTGACTTATCTTGGCTTTTAATCAAAAGTGTTCACAGCCAAGTGACAGCAATCCCAGATAATAACAGTGGGAAAAGATTCTGCGGTGAATTTATGCAGAGCTGACTTATTCCATTAGGGGAAAATGGCTGCGCTGTTTTTATAGGATGAGGATCAACTATGTGACATTACGCCTTTGCAGTTCTTGTAAGCCATTCTTATAACACAGAGGAACTTTCTTCTGCCACCTTCCCAGAAAACAAAACAAGCGAGGAAGGTGCATGCAGGGCTCCATTACTGGGAGGAGGCAGTCCAAATATGTGCAAGAACCATAGCAACCTAAAAATTAAACAACTGTATTACATACTGGATACTAGCAATGTAACTATTAAATGTGTGTGTGTGTGCGTGTGTGTGCGTCTGTGTGTGTTTGAAACAGAGTGAACCCATATCATTTTCTGCCCGAAGGCTCAAGGGTTGACATTTTGAAAAGAAACACAAATTATTAGATGAGCATGTGAGACCATCCCGAGGACACACACGCGCGCGCGCACACACACACACACACACACACGCACACACACGCACACGCACACACACACTTCTAATAGAGTAAAAGGAGCTCATCCAAGAATTTTTCCCACCAAATTGTCCACTGCAAGAAAAATAAAGTGGGATGTCGAGGGCGGTGCCGCACAAACATTGTTGGACAAAGGCGCGTGCACACACACACACGCACGCACACACACACACACACACACACACACACACACACACACACACACACACACACACACACACTAACCTGGCTCCATCCTCATGTTGAACCATAGTCTCATCAAACACCTCATTAGATACACTTCCAAAATCTAATGGGCTCCAACACAAGGATTGCATCAAACATTCTATCTTTATAAGATAATGCTCACTTCTGACCGACACTCAAGAAGTTAACTAAATGATGATACTTTGTTTCGGTTTATCCCTTTACTTTGTGCTCAAGCAGTACAAAACAACAATCTAGAGTAAATCCTTATAACCACTTCCTGGAATTATTCTTCTCCCTTCCTAAATAAGTGACTTTATCGTTCAAACAGTGTTACTGCCCTAGTATGACAGCACATCAAGTCAAATTCAGCAGTAATATGTCATGTATACACTTAACTAAGATAAAGCAGATGCTGTCTGAGAGGTATTCATTTACCGATGTGTTTATGTATTATTTTAGTTGTAAATGGTTACTGTATTAAATCACACTGATATAACGCTTCTTTATTCCGCCGAGGCAATTTTAAGACCTGTGGACGGTGGGATAAATAAACAATTTTGAATGCTTATCAAGGCCTTTGGAAATTAACAGCAGTAGGACTTTTTATGGATTTGTGGACACCCTTAATACAGTAGACCCATCCATCCATTTTCAATAGCGCTTGTCTTCATTAGTGTCACAGGTGAGCTGGCGCCTGTCCCAGCATCCCTCACCATTTATCCTATGGACTATTCAGAGTCTTAAATGAATCTAACGTATGTTTTTAGATTGTGGGAGTAAGCCGGCGGACCCAGGGAAAACCCATACGGTCACAGGGAGAACATGCAAACTCCACACAGGAAGGCCGGAGATGTAGATTGTGAAAGTGTACCTAATAAAGTGTCAATTGAAAGTATTCATGATGTGGTTCGACATTAGCTATTCAACAGGTACAAGTTTTGATTGTTTAACGTCTGAAGTCGACCTATCGCTAATCAACCATCGTGGGCATTTCGTCTTTCAATCGGCCATGAGAACTTTCGTCTCGCCCGTTTACTGCCGTCGCCGGATTGTAACAATTTGTGGAGCAGCGAAATGTCCGGCCAACAAGGGGTGACACAGAGTACAAAAATAAGATGGTGGTAGAAGAGCATAGTGGTTCCAAACGCCGCTATAGTCTTAAAAGATTCATACGGCGCTACCTGAGGACTGGGAGCGAGGAACCAGGGCAGGGGCACGAATTGAAACTCCATCTTCGTCGCCCAAAGGTACGCACATTATACTCGACAACAGAAAATCTTTAGTCATTCAACCCGTAGTGTGAGGTTGGCTGTTGCAGTGTAATGACAGTGCACACATTGTACGGTCGAAGCTGCGAGGTGTCAAAGATATTGTCTGTCCTGCCAGTGATGTGGCGACTGGCGAGTGTAAATTACAACCATGCTCGAGTAAGACTGTCAGCTCCCTGGCAGCACAATGGACGCTACTCATGTGGCCCCGGACGCTGCACTTTGAAAGGGAAAATGTGATCCAACGCGCTGTCCGTGGAACACCACCGCAGACTTCTGAAAATCTATTTTCTCTCTGTGTATAGAATTCCTTCAGATGCAAGAAGCGTGCTGTGATTTAGGAGCCTCCCAGGGGGCCGCCTGAAGGCCTATGTTGGAGCCCCCCCCCCCCACTCTCTGTCTGTTTGCATGCTACATTTAAACAGATGTTAGGCCTTCCAACTTGAATCACACGCTGCGTTACATCTCCGGCACAGCTCCGTTTGTTTGTTATAAGCATTGCTGCTCATACCTTGAAGAATCCCAATGCAGTAGCGAGCCACACATATTTTCAATGGAACAGAAAAGATCATGTGAGGTTCAGGCTCCAGGGTATGAGGTAAAAGACATGTCACGGGATCCTATGACAACATTGTGAGATCTGCTCATCTATTGTGTGAGGAAGGTCAGTGGAATTGCGCATTAAATACTATTTCTGTTATGTTTTTATAAAAAAAAAAAAAAAGAAAAAAAAAGCTGTTTGGATGAAGCATTAGAAGATGTGACATATTTACTATGAAGTCTTACAAATCCTCATTAAAGTACATAGTAGTTCTCTTGGCCAACAGCATAGTGGCCTTGGGCCCTTTTGAGCACTGTCTACCAAAACATTTGTAAAATGATTGTGCATTGTGGTATATATTCTACCCATTTACAGTTGTAGTCTAGGATAACCAAAACGCCTTCTTTTTTTCTAACATTCATTGCTAGCATTGCTGGTTTTTACTGTGTAATTGGAAGAAAATGTAGTTGTTTTTTTCTTGGTTACATCAATATTTGCTGAGAAAATGAACATTTAAATGTCACAGACACCTGAAATATGTCCTCAGAGGTCTACCAATCAATATGCACAATAGACCTGATAACTGTTGAGCTATTCTTGATTTGTTTTGGATATTATTATTATTATTATTTGTTTATATTGAGGATACAAAATTAAGTGATCAATAGCATATCACTTTTGATGCCCTACTATACGGTTTGGAAGTTTGGACTTAAACCGTTATTGCACTAAACGCTTAGTGGCAGACATTCTGAAGTTCAGTAACATTTTTATTCAATCCTCTGCAAGATTACAAAAATTGAGTTAGCCCAGTTTAGTTTCAGAAGCTCAATTTATGTCAAGTAAAACTGGAGTTTGAGAAAAAATGTAATTACTATTACGCAGCAAAGTAACAAGTCACACACAACATTGTGGACAGACCACATTTCAGGGTCATTAAAAATTCTGTCGCCAGGTAACGCACTGCGCAGGGAAGTTATTTACAACATGTGGTATGACTCCACCCTTGAGAGAAAACTGTTTGTGCCCCAATAAGTGTTGCTGTTTTGGTTAGCAACAAGTTCAAATGGGTTCAACTGTTAACCCTTTAATGTTCACGTTGGAACAATAATGTCTATTAACAGGTAATATAGTTAATACAGTTAATACCCGTTTTGTTTTTTTCCTTTGGGCAAAAAAAACTAACCAAAAAAAAACGTGTCTTTTTGAGTGAGGTGTTTTTTTTGTCTTAAGTGACTGGTGCACTGGACAACTAGTAATTGTGATACGCCGTCTATTAGAGGGCCAGCTGCTATTTGGTGATGATAAGTATCTAACCATGTCTGTCCTTAGATTCCCAGCATACAAGAAAAATAAACACAATCCATTGCTATGGATGGGAATAGTGATGCATATGACAAGTCAAGGTTATCCAAAACTGATGACAAACTGCATTGAACGGAGTAAATGGGCACGCAAATCCCTGGCACGCACATCAATGCACAGCCCAACTGACATAATTCGTCAGACAGACGCCACATTGCAGGCATCCAAACGTTGCTTTTCTATCCAAACTCTCATACTGACACACACGGGGCTCCTGCCAGCACACTAACCTCAAGGGAACACAGAGGAATTACTGCAGAGCCAGAATAAGATGTAACTGCTCCATTCCAAACAGACACATCAAGACTTCCTTGATTTGTGTGCGTCTGTGTGTGTATTTGTGTATCTGTGTGTGTCTGTATCTAGGTGTGTGTGTGTACTGCAGCACCATCAGTACTGACTCTGGATTTGTCTTTCTTTTCAAGATGTATTTTAGATTTAATACAACGTACTGCCTCACATTTGTGAGGTTCAGGGTTTGAATCTCAACTCAGGCCTTCCTGTGTGAACTTCGTACATTCTCCTCATGCTTGTGTGGGTTTTCTCCCACTTTTAATCCCGAAAAACATTTATGCTAGGTTCAGTGAAGATTCGAAATTGTCCATAGGTGTGAATGTGAGTGTGAATGTTTGCCGATATAAACCCTACGATTGACTAGTAAATGTAACTGATATTTAATAAATTGCATTGCTCATGTTGGACTGAGTTGTGAGACCCTGCTTTTCCTGTCTATGGGGGGTTCAACTTTGGAGGTTGCAGTGTTTTGTTTACTAAGTGGTTTGCACCCCTTCAATTATTTTCTAGTGCAGACAATTAGAGGCCTGCCTCCATAAGCCCCTATAAGGCCTAGTGGATCTTCTCTCACGGGGGGGAGAAAGTGGCAGTTAGTCGACTCAAAACTCCCTCCAATGTAATGTTTAGGGGGTTCACCTCGCCTCGACCCGAGCAGCGAGGCATGCTGCACTTTGACCTTTCTCATTATCTGGCTAGACGCTGAGGTTTGGGCTGGGGTGATAACCTTTGAACTGTGACTTTTAACCCTGCTGCGCTAACTTGGGGTGTGTTTATGTCTGTCTGTAAACGTGTGACAGGAAAACTTTGACGTGGAGAAAGGGGAAATTTGTGGGATATCACGGTGAGGCAATAACCTAAAAAAAAAAATCTCACAAGCATGAACTCAGACAATTTCTCTTTTGTTGCTCTGACTCTTCGTGTACAATGGCTCTGGTACGGCCCGCAGCCCTTTTCATTACATTCTCCTGCCATGGTCTCTCAATTAGCCAGTGTTTTTGTGTGTTTGTATGGGGGGGGGGCTGTGAGAGGACTACAATAAATATGTTCACTCCATTCTCTAGGACTACATGGAGTTAACCATATACTCTAGTTGCTATAATAAAATCTTATATTGAAGTGCCTTTTGTGAAAATTGATGCTAGTCTGTGCAAGTCTTGAAAAAAATTTCCTTAAGGCGCATCATCCATCCATGCATTTTCTGAGCCGCTTCTCCTCACTAGGGTCGCGGGCGTGCTGGAGCCTATCCCAGCTGTCATCGGGCAGGAGCCGGGGTACACCCTGAACTGGTTGCCAGCCAATCGCAGAGCACATACAAACAAAGAAAACAACCATTCGCACTCACAGTCACACCTACGGGCAATTTAGAGTCTCCAATTTATGCATGTTTTTGGGATGTGGGAGGAAACCGGAGTGCCCGGAGAAAACCCACGCAGGCACGGGGAGAACATGTAAACTCCACACAGTCGGGGCCGGGGATTGAACCCGGGTCCTCAGAACTGTGAGGCTGACGTGCTAACCAGTGATCCACCGTGCCGCCTAAGGCGCATCAATTAATGGAATTACAATAGTAACATATTATATATGTATACATGTATTATAATCATTTACTGTAATATATATATATATATATATATATATATATATATATATAATAAATATTTAAAATCTTTATTATTTTATATTATTTTAATATTTGGGACCTATCTTCTCTGATGTGAGTATAGTGTTTGATATTTACAGTCAATCTTTAAGTTTCAAATAAACCTTTAAGACAAAATGTAAAACTGTTTGCGACCTCGGATAAGGGGTAGAAAATGGATGGATGGGTGGATGTTTGTATGTAACAGTAGGTAACATAATTTGTTATTTTGAGGCCACTTTTTCAACAATATGCATGTTCAGCTTATTTTGGTAGAAATGTTTACCTTCAAGACCACACCTTTCCAGCAAAATCTGCCCAGACCCAAATTATACCCTTTTTCTGCAGCGTCATTTCAGAGCAAACACCCTTCAGTCTGCTGGAGTGTGTATGGTTTGCACAGAAAATCGCTTCTGACAGGGAGAGAGGGGGCGTTGCTCCAAAAGGTCTCAGGCCTTAATGATTTTTTTACAGACGCAGCCTTTAGATTCAGAGCGCCTAATGAACTGCGTAATTGTGCTTTCTGGAGTCCTTGTTAACACGTCGCTTTTCATTCTTTTCCCTCAGTGTCAAAGGTGTGTCCCCCGTGTGACAACGAGCTGAAAGCAGACAACATCATGGAGCACTACTGTGCCAGCGACTTTGGTAAGTATAGCAGCAGACCTCAGCCATGGTGGCACCGTTAACAAAAGTGGAAGAAAAATGCATATTTTTGCCTTTTTTGTTCATATATCAGCAGTTTGTGGTGGGATGGGACTCTACCATTTGCATTTTTAAAATGTGTGTGTGTGTTTGTGTTGGGGGGGGGGGGGGGGGGGTAGCACAGTAATATCTTTCATCTTCCATGCCAGACCTGCTGTGCCATAAATACTACAGATACATTAAAATACTACAGGTACATTATATTTTAGTCTAATGATGTCAAGGTTTTATGTGATCTGACATACTAGGCACAGTTCATAAAATAAATTTCACCCCCCCCCCCCCCAAGTAATTTCCCAAAAATTATACATTATAATTGTACATTTTTGTGACAGTGGCTTCTTAGAAAAGTAATAGCTCCCTTCTGTATGTTCCGCACATATTGAGGACTGACAATAAATGCTATCATACCATACCATTTTCAAGAAAAGGTGGTGAATAATGGTTATCGAGGGACTGATGAGAGCTACATTAAAAACCAAACTTTAAGAGTAGATTTGTATTGTTGTAAAATATTTTGTCACTTTTAGTCCATTATTTGCTCATCCAACTATATTTAAACACATATTTAAGGATTCAAAAAAATCCCCTGTTATCAATGAAGGTGTTTTAAAATGGTGGTTGGCTTAAACATAGATACTCAAAACTTACTACTATTAAAACAACTATTAACAGGTTAACATACCAGAAGTTGAAGTTCATACTTTTATTTGGAGCAGCTCTGCTTCTACTAACTTGCTTATAAACTCAATGAAAGAGTCCTCAATGCCCACACAGCACCTTTTTCCAAACTTTTATCACCGCAGTTACATATTCACCACTGTATTGACCTACACATGAGGCCAAAGAGTAATAAATCCATTATTACGCCTCACTGAGATTTATAATTGATGATACACAACAGCAGATTTGACACTTGATCTGTGTTTTCCCATCCATTAGTCCACGAGTCTTTGCACTAAACTTAAAATGGAGGCTCATCAATGATCAAACTTTTTGCACGCCACTCCGTAATTAAAATGTGACTGGATCAGCACTGAAAACCATATTCCTTGTGTGTTTTTTGGACATACTTGGCAAATAAAGATGATTCTGATTCAGATTTCTTCAAGGCTCTCGGCTCTTTAAAGAAGTTCCCCAGTATGTCATCTGGCAATGGCGCACACCTATAAAACGTTAATGAGAGCCATCACACTGTAAATCATATTTGTACACATCTAAACAAGCCCCACAAAGTACGCCTTTGTCAGGAGTCTATCCACTCTAATAAAAATGGTTTGGCTGATTGATAGCAGTATTACAAATCTCTGTCCAACACTGAGGCTCAGGAAGCATCACAGGGATTCTTCTTGGGCATTAAAATGAAACATGAGCGAGACATTCCTCTGGCTCTTCATGTATGCCTCTGGGTGACAAATGAGGCGGGAATTCCATGCGTATGGATAGCGAAATGAAGGCAAGGATGACTGTGATGCTATTGTAATGGCTGATAGCTGGTTGTGGTTTGATCTCACACATTATCAATATTGTCTTGTTTGCCTTGAAGTCATTTCAACTGTTTCATGTTACCGTTTTCTCAGTTGATATCTTTCCCCGCATCCTTTGCTGGAACAGTCAAAAATAATAAATTGGCACAAAGAGAGTTTTTCCACATCTTTTTGAACCACTGTATTTTGTAGTTACTGCTTCATGAATCAAGTAGTGGGAATCAAACACTAACACGTGATACCATATGATAACAATGATAGAGTGATTATGCAATAATTGACGTGAAGAAAACCATCTACGATACATTATGATACTCATGGAACCAACAAAGCAGCAATCAAAACAGATTCACTGCTAAGTATTATATAAAAAACAGCAGTTGTTATATTACAACCCCAAATCAAAACATCAATAAAAACAGAATGCAATGATTTGCAAATCATGTTCAACCTATATTTAATTCAATACACTACAAAGACAAGATATTTAATGTTCAAACTGACAACTTTATTGTTTTTAGCAAATAATCATTAACTTAGAATTTTATGGCTGCAACATGTTCCAAAAAAGCTGGGACAGGTGGCAAAAAAGACTGGGAAAGTTGAGGAATGCTCATCAAACACCTGTTTGGAACATCCCACAGATGAACAGACTAATTGGGAACAAGTGGGTGCCATGATTGGGTATAAAAGGAGCTTCCCTGAATTGCTCAGTCATTCACAAGCAAAAATGTCACAATCACATGGGACAATACCCGTAACAGAAGTATTTCGCCGTAAATTTCGACTTTAACGGTGAAATCCGGTTTACGCGGAAATACATGTTATGTCGCCAGCGTAGGAACGGAAGTCGTTCGTAAATCGAGGACTTCCTGTATTCATCAAGGTAAAACTACACGTTTGCACAATGCACGGTTTTAATAGTTGTGTATCTGATTTCTGGCAATTGGTTTATTGGCAAGTATTCACCATATATCACAACATAGATATTTTATCCCTTACATAGAATAAAAACAATGCACGGCTTTCCACAAGCATGCTGTCCAGGTGACCCACGGAGTTCCATTGGATTTCATTATGACATGAAGCAACCATATTGAGCTCTCATATACACCTGAATGTATTCATTCATATACCCCGAGACACTCAGCCTGGTGCTGCGCATGTGAGGCCGTACAGCACACACATTCCCACATCGTAACATGCTATCTCCTCACATGCAGTGCGCACATATCAGGAGATGTTTCTGGATCAGTGGACAGGCAGACGAGACGTGAAATGGCCGTCTTCCAAGCAGTCCGTGGCGATGCCTCTCAACGACCCCTGTGCCTCTGCCTGGCCCGTGATTAATTTCAGCTGTCAGACTGTTCGCCTAGAGGATTCCTGTCTCGAGTGGCTGGCAGCTTCATTTTGGTCTCTCATAGGTAGAGCTATGCACTTCTAAACATGAGGCTCGATGGGTGGTACGAGCCAGTACTTCATTAGCTCGATAGAGCCAAGTCTTCTTGGACCGACCTTTGCATTCTTAACGCAAGCAATGCTGTATTTTTTCTGTCAAAAGGCAAGAGCGTAAGTATAAAAAGATAAACCTACAATAAATCTAGATGAGATTTGGAAAGATTAGGCCCTAAAGGGGAATTGTACTCAGAAAAAGTATGTAACGAGACCATATTACACCAGTCCTGTGTGACCTTCAACTGGCTTCCAGTCAAATACAAATACATTTCCTGCAAGGGCCATTTCAGTTGTGATGGAACACTCCTAAAAGAAAACTGCCACTACTCTCCTTTCCTCTACAAAGGCTCTCAAAATCTCCCTTCCGACTGTGTTCCTCCAGTTCATTGCCCATTTACCTGGTCCCATTGAAGTGTTTTATCCTCTAATGCAGGGGTATCAAACTAGTTTTCATTGTGGCCAACACAGAGTTACGGTGGCCCTCAAAGGATCTGTCATAAAAGTGAAGTGTTGGTGGACAACTACCATAATTTCTCATGTATAATGTGCATTTTTTTCACCCAAAAATTGTCAAAAGTCAATAGTGCACATTATACATAGGTATAGGAGCAAATGGAAAAAAACTTTCACATTTTATAAATGTATGCCGCCATCTAGTGGTTATGAAAAAGTTGTACACTTTAATTCCAAAATGCCACTGCCACCTAGTGGTTATAAAAAAAGTGTAATCTACAACTTTCATTCCAATATGACAGGGGTACATACGCATGACTGCATATATGTACAGTTGTGCTCATAAGTTTACATACCCTGGCAGAATTTGTGAAATATTGCTTTTTTTTAATATGACTGATGACTGAACAACAACCATCATTAATTTCTTTATAGTTATGTTTTGTTTAATGATAATCCTTTTTCTGAAATGCTTGACCATTTAATTTGAATACATTAAAATAAAATTTTACGTTTTTCGCCTGGTCCTTAATGTTTTCTTTTCTAAATAATTGCACCCATCTTACAAATTATGCCTGGGTAATTAAACATATGAGCACAAGTGTGTGTTTTCTAATTCACTAAATAAAAGTAGGGCTGTGAATTTCAAAATAAGAGCAAGTAAATTAAAAAAAGGATTACGTTTTCAAATAAAGTCCTAACTTCAGAATAATTCAGAATAATTCAGAATAAGAAGAATAATTCTTCAGAATAAACTAACCAAATACAGATAATACTTCATGTTTTGATCATATGGGTAGAAGCAAAATCATGCATTGGAAAAATGCATTATACATAGGTAGAAGGGTTTTCAGGAATTTTGAGGTCAACCTTGGGGGTGCGTTATACATGGGTGCGCATGACACAAGAAATTGCGGTCGTTTTTGACCACATTCACAACTTCTGAAAAACTAATTTAATTTGGCATGTACTTGACATTAGGTTGTATTATTTGAACACATAGCATTCCACACTACTCCATGATTTTTTCTTTGAAGTCTGTAAATTTACAGGTAGCAGAAGAAAACATAACCCAAATGTGTCATGCTTTCTCCTTCAACATATCAAAACATACAGTAGATACATGGTTGGGCGCTGATAGACACAAGCGTAGCATGGGAGGATCATCGGGGTGGTAGCCCTTGGTGCAAATGTTGGGACAGTAGAATATGTAGTTTCATTAAAGAAAAAATGCATTTAATAGCTACAATGGATCCCCCCCCTACTCTAGCCTTACTCCCATTGCTTCACACCCATCAGTCAGTTGCAGCTTAGAAAAAAAAAAACCTGAAAATCAGAATGACATTTACATTATATGTGTGTGTAAGTGCCTGTGTGTATGTGTGTTAATTCAGTAGATTAAGTGATTTGGCCATGGCTGATTAATTACATCGGCACTCAGATTTGTTTGGCTACCTTCCGCATTGCCAAACACAAGGGAACATACGGTGTCTCCCAAAGGACAAAAGACATTCGCAAAACTGTAATTAGTGAGTTGTCATGAATAAATGAGTTTTAGGTATCATGTTATCATAGTAAGATTAGGGGTGAGTAACAATATGTAACATTGACTAGGCTAAATGCATAGGTCAATGAAAGTACAAGCTTTGTCATGATTTTTTTATTATTTTTTTGGTTATGTAATTATCAGTAGTGATGAAAGAAAACATATTTTAACATACAATTAGCCGTTCGATGGTTCCAATGTCGTCATTGGGCTAAATATGCCTAAATACATAAATAGAATGTGCTGAAATGTTACAATATTGACTAGACAGCAGCTGCAGGCACAGGTATTGGTAATTAGCAAGGTAACACTGGTCTTAGATAAGCCAAGGAATGAGTTTGACATCTTCCAACCTAGAACTGTTAGATTGTGTGAAACTGTCCAACTGCAACCACCAAACTGTTATCTCCATGTTTTTCTTTCCAGTCCTTAAGATGAAATTCAAGGAGGTGAAGAAGGAGAAAGGCGACAAGAAGCTGATTGCAGCTCAGAAGAAGAAGAAAGTGCTTAAGCAGGGTGTGCTGCGGAAAAAGGACCTGAAAAAGCTGGTCTTGTACATCAAGAACGGTGCCAACTGCCCGTGCTCGCAGCTCGACAGCCTGGGCTCCAACTTCCTCATCATGGGCCGCAAAGTGGATCAGCAACTGCTGCTTATGTCCATCCACAAATGGGACAAGAAGAGCAAGGAGCTCAAGTTTGCCATTAAGTACATGAAGTCCCATCAGTGTCCAACCTACCACACCGTGTTCCAGTGACACAGCTCGCCGTCCTGCCCGCAGAATCCATCATTAACTCCATATGCTCATGATTTACTTTTGCGTAATCCACCCTTGATTCCAAAATCCTGGAAAACACAGTCCCAAAACTGTTTTTAGTGGGGTAAAGCTTTTATTTCCTTGGCTTTAACATAACATGGAGTTACATTGTAGTTATTTTTTTTACATTTTTTTTTTTTACGTAATAGAGGAGCCTGTTCTCATGACAGTTTAGTAGGATTTTACACAAAAAGTAATGCACTGTAATTAGTGGAAGACTGATGTATCTCTGTGTTGTCTGAAAAGCTTTATTTTTCTATTCATGTTTTTTATATGAAGAGGTCAGCACGCGAAACCCCCAAAACAATACTCATGTTCACACACCTAATGCTAGCTCTAGTCCTAACCCTAGCCTCTTTATACAAACCCTAACCCTCCTCTAACCGTTAACGCTCGCCCTAACCTGAACCCAAAACCTAACCAAACTCTAACCCCCGAAACCTCATCCGACCCTACCCAAAACCCCTAACGCAAGCATAGCCCCATACCATAATTCCCTAACCCTCACCCAAACCCAAACTCTACCTTTAAACCATTGAGGCACTGGACATCGTTCGTCCAGCGTTGTACAGGATGAAATTCAATTGGCACCTCCTGAACGGTTGTATGCGTATTTCTGACTTTTTCAGGTCACTACACGTGCAGGTACACAACTGTAATCATGTTAAGAAGGGTGTTGCTGTTTGTTTCATTGTGGTTGTGTTGCTTTCTTTGTGATTTTTTTTTTTATTGGGTGTAGATCAAGGCACACACAATTACCGGATCCACCTTGTTGTTCGTGAAGCTTTTAGCATGAGCATTCACAAACATCTGAAATGTTGTCAACTACTTATTGTGGTCGGGAACACTTTGGCTTGCGCGTTATTGACAACAAAATATTAAGTGGAACAGCAACAACCCGAACACACAGTGTGAACACTTAACAAAAAAATTATCGTTGACCTCACATCGCAGACGATTAACTTGTTGTACAGTGCATGCCCAACTTAAAAGTATCTGTCATTGTGATAAACATTTTTGGCAAAGCATTGTTGAGGAACGGTTTTGTCCCAGAACTCCACATTTTGGAGAGGTGGGTTGCTGCGGGGTTTTCCATTGATTAAAGTGCTTTTTTGTGCTCCTTCCCACTAAATCATCATGAGAACATGCCGAGTTGAGTCAATCACTTGTATAATATCTGACAGCAGTTTATGCAATTAGACAATAGAAATGGAAATAGGAGCCCGGATATTCTGAATTCCAAGAGAAATCATGTTTGGTTATGTAATGCCTTTTGAGAGAATGACTGAGTTTTGTGTAATTGCAGAGGAGTGATTTGCGAAATTTGTGCAGCACAAGGCTGGCAGAAAGACGAAATATAGACAGTCCACATAGTTGATTTGAAATATGCATGACTTAGGTAATTCCCATGCATAGATTATTAGGAAACCATTTCTCCCGATTAAGGAGGAAGATGAGGGAAGGAGTAAGATGAAGCGCCGAGCGACACATTGACTGGAGGATGCTGCCATGGACAATGAGGCCTGAAAGATGGAAACTTCCATCTTTTTTAAATGGAAGAAAGAAAAGAATGTTTCTTAGAAGAAGCCAAGTAAAGAGACTCTAGACAGAGCCAACTATGTTACCAGTACTCATTGTTCTTTTTTTGCATTTTTTTTTGTATGCATTTTTTTTCCCTAAATGTTTAAATTTTTTGTACTTCAGTGTTTAAATTTTCTGTGGTATGATAGCAAAACTCACATTTATACACAAAATACAAACAAACATAGTGCCTAAATTCACTGTTCTTGTCACAATAAAAGATTAACTTTAACCATGACAATATTTTTTTTAATCAGTTAACCTGCAAGTAGTTATGTTACTGAAATACACCTGTTTTGCAAAATGTAAATGAATAAAGTATATTTGAAATTTTTTAAAGAACATGTTTTGTCAATGTGTTTTTTCTTTTTAGTATTTTACTGAGTGTTCTGGTTTAGTGCTTCCAGCCCCTTGGTAGACATCTAATAGTTGACCAATCAGAGAGCTTTTAGAAATTGCTTTTAATTAAGTGGGGCACTGTAAATTAATACAAAAAGGAAATATACTGTAACCTGCACATTTGAACGGCTCTTAATTTGTACAATTCATAATTTGACCAAAATTGTATGCCTCAAAATATAATTGGCCATGTAATACACAAATAAGGCATGCATGATTTCAAGAGAACTTTTTAGATGTCAGTTCATGGGATTAAATCAGTATTTTCTTTTTCTTTGGCTTTTCTGTGTTGAGTGGCTGATGATTTTACCATCCATTTTCGCATATCCTCACTCGGGTCGCAGGCGTGCTGGAGCTTTTCCCAGCTATCTTCGGGTGAGAGGCAGGGTACACCCTGAACTGGTCGCCAGCCAATCGCAGGGCACATATAAACAAACAACTCTTTGCACTCGCATTCACACCTACGGGAAATTGAGAGTCTTCAATTAATTTGATTTTGGGATGTGGGAGGAATTCGGAGTACCCGGAGAAAACCCACGCAGGCACGGGGAGAACATGCAAACTCCACACAGGCGAGGCCGGATTTGAATCCCGGTCCTCAGAACCGTGAGGCAGATGTCCTAACCAGTCGTCCACCGTGCCACCGATTTTACCATAGAACAGGAATTTATGGCAACATAGCTGAAGCACAAAACAAATAATAAATAAGCACCACTTGCCACTCTATCCTGGCTGCTCAGTACAATAAGACAACAGCAGTCAACCTCTTTTTGTACTTGTAAAGTGTGTTAAAATGTGCCAACCATGAAGTCCAGTTAAACCTATATTTGTACTCTTGTATGACAGTCAAAGAGTCTGTAAAGTGAATTCAGAGATTTGTTTGTAAATACATTATACGTTTGAAGATAATCGCTGAAAACTTGCAAAGACAGAACTACTCAGTCGTGAATTGTTGAGATATGGCGTAAAACTGTTTCTTTTTTTTACCATTTTTGTGTTCCTGTTTATTTAGGGTGTGGCTAAACCGGTGCCCAGTGACACACTTCGACATTGGGAACGAGGCGTCGTCCCCCACGATATAAGAACTTGATCACCTTTGTTCGCACGAGTGGCGCAACTGCAAATTATTTAGTTATTATGACTCGGTATATTTCTACCATTACAGCTTGCAGTTAGCTAGCTAGCTATGCGTACACCTCGACAATGCATCTTTCCTGGATGCCATAATTTACAGAACCGCTCGGTATCATTATTTCAAAGTCCTAAGCGAGGAGGTGACGCCGTGGACGAGCATACCGCTGCCCATTTTCCTGCCAAGAGGAGCCCTGGAAGCCTGTTAGCTCATGAGCTAGCTGATGGCTAGCACCTCTTGTCACGGCATGGAAAGCCCTGCGATGACCCGGAGGCTTTAAGCGTATATATTTTCGCGGCTCAAACATATAAGGATGTGTAGACATAAGAAAGTTGCTAGATGAAGTAGCATCCATGTTTTAGCGGGGCATGGTTTCACGCATTCAGCGCACATGCGCACAGCATTTAAAAGTCGAGAGAACGGCTTGAATTTTCATGATTTTGAGGCCTCATTTTAGACTTCATCATTCAAATGTGGCAGTGTTGTTAACATCACTCTTCTCCGTGGTTTGTTAAATATACAAGACTTATTTATTTTAACTTTCCAGGGACTATAAGAACTATAAGAGTTGCCTTTCCATTTACCAAGGGCTCTATGCTGCAGATACTGTCTACCTTAGTGTTAAATCCTAAAGACGTGTATTCTTTGTTTATTATTTGGATTCTCAGTTGTACTCTTTACTACATGATTTTTTACTTGGGAATTTATTTCATGTCATTTATCAACCTAATGAGAACTAACACTTGTTCATTCCTATCAGACTGCCTTCAATGGAGTTTTCATAGCCTACAAAATTGCTTGTGACAACAGCACGAGTGATCAATGATAAGCAAGGAGTTGAAATAATTAAAATCGCTTTGTATAAATGTGATCTCTATAGGTGAAACAGCTGATGCACAGAAAGTGAAGATGCCATGGAGCTCAGGTGGTAGAAAAATGGTGAGAGAAATGAGGGGGCATGAAAGTTGGCCGAGTCACACACGCACACGTCCACACACACACACACACACACACGCCCGTGTGTGCACACACACGTGCACGCACACATCAGCGCACGCACACACATCAGCATCTCTTAAAAGCGCACTCGGTGTGGTTAATAACGGGCTGGTGAGGGAGCAGAACACCCACATACACGCACACGCACACACACGCACACGCGAACACCCCAACACACACACACACAAAGGCACTCGTGATGAGAAAAATGCACACATCTCCCTCCCTCCTGTGAGACTTTAACTCAAACAGATGTTAATTTAATCAAATAAACAAAGTGTAATGTTAGAAAAATACGGTAGAAAAGCAACCACACACACACACGCATAGAGACACACACAGTTTGCCTTTTCCTATGTAACCCAACTCTCCTGACGCCACTTTGTGCTACGTGAATCTACTTCTGAGTGACATCTACACACACATACTTACTGTAATGCATACTTTATGCGCTCACGTGAAATAAAGCGCACACAAACCTATATATACTGTATTGTATATATGAACACATGTTGCACATGCAGAACAAAGAGGACATTGTCTGTTTTTATTGCAGCGTGCAGATAAATACAGTCGAATAAAGGTCTTCTGTCTGGCTGTCTTCTGTGCAAACTGGCACACATTAATCTCAACTCCCACACATACAGTAATGTATATTAAAGTCATAGTACATTACACTCTTCTATACACCCCTGTGCTGATTACTCATTGTTGTAAATCTGCCTTTGGAGTGGGAGGCAAGATTCATGTGAGGGAGCCATTCCGAAGACAAAAGAATTACTATTATACTCAGTGTTTCTCAAACTTAGCAGAGACCTAATAAAACTGATTTAGATCGTATGCTGATATCGTTTAGGTCCACTGGACCACCTTGTTTGCAGGAAGAGAGGTCTGGTGTGGAATAGGAATGCATAGGCACAGGGCCTTGCATGGACAAAATACTGTATGTCACACATTGTTGTGTCTGTACATAAGGTACAGTAAGTGCCAATATTCATGACTAGTCTAGAAATCATTCTCAAATGTTGAAGTCAACACAACTTTCCACATGTGGTATGCACACCGTAAAGCAGCTTTAGTGAAGAATTGTAATGTTTGGAACGCACATTTTTCCAGCTTTAAATTGGTTTCAGCAAATATTTCATACCAGTCAACAGTATGAAAACACGGCTCATCATAACTAACAATTTTGCAGAGAAACCTTAGGTTTTGCCAACTGTGTCCTTTCAAATAAAGTGACTGTCTGATGATTTTAAATTTTAACATAATGATATTTTTCTTCTGCATGTTCTATTGAAAGTGTGTAGCTATAGAAATAATTGGATTGAAAACATGCTTTACAACACCATATTTGAATGATGAGGGTTAGATAACAATGCGAACCAATTGCTCTTTGTCTGTTTTAATGGCCAACTTTGGATAAGGAACATAATGTCTTGGGCAGATGATTGACAATAATGTGTAATTTCTTTGACTTTAGTCTGACTAAGGCATGCACCCCATCATTGGGTGGCTAAATTCCCCAATAAACTATGATATTGTGCTGATTTCAGTGTAAAAATTAAATGCAATGCTTCCATGGTGTAATAGTTTCAGGAATAGTCTTTGAACCTTGATACATGATTGTTACGAAGCTCAGATGAACATGAAAATGAGATATGCGGCTCATAAATATACTTTCCTCATTACATTTTTTACTCTATACATTTTGGTGCACGCGCCAATGAGTGACTGAACATGCAGTGGACTTTTTCGACTCTGTATTATTTTGATTCGCATTCATTATTATTAAGCAAGGCGCCAGCACTGTTCTAACAGGGTAGGGTGAGTACACCCTGTGTTAAGACCTCACCAATCAGATATTTGAGCTCAGGATAGTTTAACCCATAGTTTATATTATATTTTTCCAGCTCCTGAATCCTGTCATACATATCCTATCACTCCGCTCAGATATGATGGAAGGAGGGGTCTCTATATAGGTCTATCACCAGTAATGTTAGTGTACCTCAAGGTTTACTCCATGAGCCACTTCTATTCTCTATTTATAATTGATAGCCCTGTAAGAAAGTCACACAAATGCCATTTTATCCCTCTTTTATGTGACACATTTTTCAGTGACATCAATATTGGGATAAATATGTACCATATCTATGTGAAGCAATTTATGTTTATAATGATGAAAAGTGATGCACTATTAGAGAGCTATCCATTTAACAATATGTTTATTACTATTGCATTTTGCATAGAACTGCCCTACATCAAAATGAGACGTTTTAGCCAAAATATTAGAAACACCTCACTCACACTGGAAACAAGTATACTATTGTATTAAGTATACACTGTGTCTAGCAGTATCAGTATAAACTGTGCATAGTTGCACTACTTGATTTCTGTATTAATGCTTGTATTTATTCCACATTTTGATCTGTCTACCAAAACATGAGAGGTAGTCGGAGGTCATTAGTCAACTTGTTGCACAAAGATGATGAGGTTTGCCGCACAGAAGCATGCACATATACCCAATCCATCCATAGAAGAAGAGAGAGACTGAAATGTGGCAACGAAAAGCAAGAAAACACCTAAGCTGCCCTCCTGGGACGAAAAGTTTCGGAAACAATCACACTGGCCTCTGTGTGTCTGCAATGGAAAATGAATAAATTAATAGGTGGTGTAGGGGGAGTCCCATGGGAACAATCCTGCAACCATCTGTGAAGGCCATTAGTGTCTCCCAAACCTGCTGTTTCCCCACTGAACCAACATGTCAGTATGGAGATTTACAGCTGCACGGAAAACACACTGACACTGCTGCACACCATCATCAAATTAATCATCACAACACATTCATACACATGCCAGGATGTACTGACAATTAGTGAGAGGCTAACAGGAGGAAAGACGTGTTTCATGGTTGTGACAGATGTGCATTATGTAGAGTGAATTGACTGGCAAGATGTATAGCCCTTTGGACAAACAAGCATTAATCAATGAGTAAATCCGTTTCCTTGTCACACATACACCATTGCAAAAGTTAAGGCCATGCAGACAACTAGGCTGATAAAACTTTGCTCATTTATGAAACTATGGCCTAAGTTTTTCTTTCATTCTTGACGAAATTGACTAATAATGCTAGTTTTGTAAAGGGTTTGTTTTCTCTGCTTGTTCATGTTTAGGTTTGTCAATTATGATCTGCTGTTGTCAGGGTAACCAGAAGTATTTGGCCTTATTTGCTGGAAAACCTTCACTTCTCGAGACCTAAAAATATAATTCATTCATAATTTGAAAATCATCTAGGATTTCATGATCTGCTTATTTTCATTAATGCAATCTCACCTAAAGAAGTATGTATTGGGTATATGTTTTTCCTGCTACCTATTTAAGTGCAGCCATCTTTTGTGGTGTGCTTTACCCTGATTGGCCACCATTTCACAGACTGTCAGTCAGACGAGAAAAAAATACAAGTCAACAGCTATACACAGGACACATATCAACAAACAACCATTCACAGTCAAATTCAGACTTATGGACAATTTAACAGTCTTCACGAATCCTAACACGCAGAGAAAACCCAACATTCAAACCCAAAACCTCAGAACTGAGAAGCAGACGTGCTAACCACTAGCTCACCTTGCTGCCCCTGTAGATTAAACAAATATTTAGTTCCAAAGCAAAAAAATGAATCAGAAAAAAATACGTTTTCTTGAATCTGATGGAATTTTCTTACGTTCTTAATGACTGACTTGCACATTCTATGAATATGTATATGTATATACAGTATGTACTTGTACCCAACAGTTTGTCACAAACACTGTCAAATGCAGATGTAAGGAAAAAAACATAAAAGAAAGAAAAACTGAGAATGTACTCGAAATGTTATGGTGAATGCCATTTTTATTTTGCAAACTGCACAAGACCATGAATGCATAACCATGTGTTAAAAAGTCTAATGTTGGATTTATCAGCTGCTTTTCGGATGGACTGACATTCAAAATATCCAACATTCCTGAAAGATTAATGAACATGTTTACACAAGTAGTGCACTACTTGTTGTAGCACTGTGCAAGCAGCAATGAGTCACACCATTACTTCCATTGTAATCATCTTTACGGGTCATTATTTAACAAGTTGCCTCCTTAAGCCTGTGTAATCCCCTGTGACTCTTGGGCAACACATTGCTAAATCTTCATCTTTTTCTGCACTCTTGATTAAAAGCTGCAATGCATGATTTATTTTCCTACCCTTTATTTGACAATAAAATATAGTTTTATCACTACTAACCCCTCTTTTGCATGACACTCAAATATCTGCCAAGCTTTGCACTTGCAAACTCCCTTGACATTCACTGCACAAGCCACTGAAATAACGCAAAACGTCTCTTTTACAACTGCGGTCTCAAATGACTTCTTCTAGGTGGCTGCAGCTACAATAGAGGTGATTAGAGTTTAGTTATTTGGCCAGACAATATGATTTATGTGAAAGTGATGCGTGAAATTTGATGACATTGGAGAGAAAGCAACACCTTCGGCAATAAATTCACACACATTTGCATCACTGCCCTTACAGCTCCCTGGTGACTTTGTGCTTGATGCCAATAATGGACAGCAAAACCTCAATTCTATTAATCATCCTATCACTCACCAACCAAAAAAAGAGTCTGTACTCTCTCCCACTGCCCGAAACAATAACCCCATACCATAAGAGCGTCCAAGCAGCCATCTTTTGGATCGCTTTACAACGCTTGGACTGTTTATGGTCATAAATGATCCAAAATTTGAAAACAGCAGCATATGTTTGGCATAGCTGCAATCTTGGCCAAGTTAGTTTCACTGGAGGTCGTTTTCATCATAAAAGTTGTGTTGCTCTGCAACATGGGATGTTAGTACTGTGTGGTCTGGGCCAGGTTGAGCCATCCCTGGGATGTCGAAATTTAAATCAAAATACTGACCACAAAGACAGAGAGCAACAAAAAGATGTTTAAGTAGAATAAAAGCATATTGGAAGATGAAATATATACATTCTGACTTCTTCTAGTGGAACACTTAAACAACAACAAAAAACGAGCATTTCCGCTGGCAGAAAACAAATCTGCAACATGTATCACAGCTTGTGCCAAACAGTTGTCGATCCAATTTTTGTTTTTTTCCATTTTTTTTCATGTTGGAGTGATGCTTCTACTTTATATCACAGCTGGGTGAGGAAATGTCCAGATTTGCCTGGGCACGTCAACTTTTTGAGGCCTAAAATTAGCGAGTGGCCGGGATTTGAGAAGCATTTAGGAGTTCATGATCTCAAGCTGCATATTCTTATAAATGGCATGTCAGTGAAAACACAATGGGAATCTATAGGCACATGTGTGATGTGATCAGATAAAAATGCCTGGTGAAGCAGCGTGTGGTTAATTGCACATTATATATATTATATTATATATATTATTATTATATATTATTATATTTGAACATGTCATTCCAAGTAATTGTAAGCAATTGTAATTACGAGGTGGCTTACATTTGCGACCACAGCTGCTGTGGGAGAAGACCACATCTACATCTTCATCCACATTCCTGTTGTTTGTGCACTTCTACTTCTACCATGACAATTGCACCATATTTTTGTGGTTCAATAAAACATATTACAGTACAGTATATTGTATATGCAGCCTGAAACTTGATACTGGGTTGACAATGTGAGGTACTTCATCACTTCCTGTGTGGCGAAGAGTTGCCGACTTTTTTTGCGATGGTCCAGTTCATTCGCTTTCGACTGCGTCGCTCAGTCTCTGACTGGTCTAAATAACTTGCAACCGTGTTGGTTTAACACTGATGATACGAAGACACACGTTTTTCTATAGTAGGGGAGAGGCAACTAATTCCGGAGCCGGAATGCATCACTAGGCACCATTTTTCATACCAGAAATATCGGGAAAAATGAAATGATGAAACACAGAAAAACATCTCCACAATTTAGTCGTACACAGTTCTCAGTCTTTGTCAATATTTTTCAGCAATTATCTTCCAACATGTATAATGTAATGACAAGCAAACCTCTGAATTCACTTTACAGGGTCTTTAAGTGCTGTATTTATGCAAGGTGTTTCCCATGATTGGCAAACATTTCAGACACTGCTCGAGCAATCATTGGACGGTCAGACATGTCAGTCATTATAGCAGCATAACTTCATATTCAACCTTGTGCTCTGTTTTAACCTTTTCAACTCTAACCTTGCATGATTTTGGAAACGTTTTGATCCTTGTGATTATTCTGGATGGAAGGAATAGATTTTGTGTTTTTTTCCCATAAGAGTTTCTGGCCAAAACAAGCACAAGTCATTCAGGTCAGATCCGTTTTCTATCCACATACGCGCAACCCTTTCTTTGCCTTTTCCCCAAGGTTTTATTTATTATTTTCTTGATCGCTGCTGTCATTTGTTTATCTGTGCATGACTGCATTGGTGTCTCTTTTTGCAGGGATCAGAGATTAAGCGATGATGGACAGAAGCCAGAACTTCCTGGAAGATGTCATCATGCTTCATTGGATCCATGTAAGAGCTTGCATTTTAAACAAACAGAATATCAATAACAGCACCCAAAGTTCAGTATTAATTGGGGAACTACCTTAATTTCTACATAATTAAGTGAACCCATAATTTCTATGACATAACAGACAGTATTTATGACATGACAGTATTTACTGTCTGACATGGTACAGAAAGTTACACTAATAAACTAGGTGCAAGTGCATCTGAAAACATTTAAATCAATCACATACTGAAGTCATTGGGCTTTGGATTGACTTAATTCATATGGAGTTCCAGTTAGGCTGAAGAAAAGATCGTGTAGATAATCAATGGGAAATGTGACAAACGTGCATCACTTCAGGAAAACAAAGAGAAAAGGTTTCTTGACTTGACCATAAGGATCATACGATTAGGCTGTGATATTAAAGTAAAAATAAAATAAAAAGTATAAGGCTGCACAGGAAAGTCTACTGAGGTGCTAGATGCTTGATTTACAAGCAGGTGCACCCATATGAGTGGTGTTAAAGTTTATCTGGCAAGCTAATCCGTGACTTGCAAAACATATTATATAGTCCTTCAGCTAAAGCTCTTTCTAAATCTAGCTCAGAGGCACTCTCGAGAAGAGAAGCAGTCATCACCTTGTCGTGAATGTGAGAGACTAATGACGAAATGTGCAGTGATACTGACCTTCAGTGTCTGAAAGAGCTGGTTTCTCACCAGTCTCCAGGTTTGGCCTGTCAACGCCATCTTATAATAAAGAAGCCATCATTTGGTGCCTTTTGCTGGGTATACACTGTACAATTTGGGCAGTCTCAGAAAATATCTGTCCAATCATGAGAAAAACTGAGATTTTACAGCTCACAGTGAAACCGGATGAAAGATGTGATCCTGCAGCCAAAGACGGGCTGCAGCAGACAATGTTAGAAAATCTCGCTTTAACAACAACATGAAACCAATGCAGATGTCAACTGTTCGGAAACGATAACATTTAACAATCAACTATTTAAAAATGTAAAGCTGGTGGCCTGACATAAACGGAATTCAGAAATGCAGCAACTTCCAGACTGTCTGTGGCGCACATCACAGAAGCAATACGCAACAGCCAGAGGTGCGCGCAGTTCCTCCACCTAGCTCTTGTTGCTAGCACAATGATGAGTGATGCAAAAGACAAACCAGATAAACTAGAAAATATTACATTTATCTTAACTTTGGTCTGTCTGTGAGTGTGGCTCTTATTACATGAGACCAAATCACACGGCAGTGATGCCATATCACCAAGTGAGCATCATAGTTTACTGCCCGATCCCTTTGATTTTGATGGGAGTGATGGGTGAAATGGGTGTGGTATTGTATATATTTTAGACATGTGTGATAAAACTATAATAGAGCCTAATTCAAATATTTATAACACTTACAATAATGATTGTTTTTGTCATTGCTTTTGCCACTAATTTGAATACACACATCTTTAAAAGTTACACAACAAAGTTTATATATGAACTATTGTATAAACTGCATTTCTGCCATTTATTAAAATCAGCTTTGCATGGAATCAGGTGTGAGGACAGGGCACTAGTTATTATTTTTATTATAGCAATAAGGTTATCATTCAACATATCTACTGTAATGTTTCTGTAAATCTAGATTGCAAAATTACGGAATCCAGGTCAGCCAAATTTGGTTTACTTCGTATGGACTTGGACTTACTCGTATGGAGTGGCATATACTGTATGCGTCCTCCCTCTGTGTTCTTGAATGCAATACGTTTCCCAAAGTTTGCAAATAATCACGAAATACACATTAATAGCAGTTTGATGAAGAAGAGGCAATTTTTTGTGAGAGATCAGGCAAAAAAAAAAAAAAAAAGTTTCAATGGTGTGTAAACTGGACTATTTTCCAAGCTCTGTCCATGTGCAGGGAATAAGTGCTAAAATGTGGCATTTCCTGCCACAATACACAACACAAACCTTCAATATTTAATTAATCTAACATTGTGTCTTGTTTTTCTCTTAATCAATTTTCAGTATTGCTTTTTGCAAGAAATCCTAGGCAAACACTATGTGGTACACAAAGTTTAGACAAAAAGAAAATAATTGTCCAATGAATGTAAATTGCAAGTGAAAGGGGATTGAGCTCTCTTGTTGGAGCACAATCTACACGGCCAACCAGCTGCAGTATTCGTTCTTTCTCTGTATTGTTCATTAGTCCTTCTTCCTGGAAGTTGACACAATCAACTGCCTTACTGTCATCCCTCTCAAGCCTGGCCATTGACCAGCAAATCTCTGTAAATGTCGACAGACAAAAGCCTCACATGAGCTGTCCTTCCTGCATGTGTCATTGGCACTACCCAGGGGACCAAGGCTGGAAGAAATACTCTCAGACTCAGCACTCACCAGCTAAACATTTTGACTCTGGTCGGTTTGCTCATGGCTACCACCGAAGACTCCTTTGAGTGTCATTTCCCTCGACATACTGTAATTTACCTTGGGAATATACTATGCAGGGTAGTTATTGATTTACATAGAACTATCCGAGAAGAACTGCTCAAGGATTTCTTAATGATCACCACTCCACAGACAAATATGCAGTCCAACGACAGAAACAATACTCACATGCCTTACATCAACCTTAATTTAGCTGTAGGGCTGTCAAAGTTAAAGCTTTAACTCATGATTAATCACCCAAAAAACAAAAAAAAACGCATTAATCATGTATTAACTCAGATTAATCACAATTTATTTTGACATTATTTATACGTTCCTTCACCTTAACTGTGGACGGATATCTGAAATGCGGTGCAGGTTGCTATAAGGTCAGTGATCAGGTTAATGCTTAAGCCAGTGCAAAGAGAAATGAAGGTGTACTCGGCAGCAAATTTTGCTTCAAAAGTCACCCCGATGGGACTTGGAGCCGCTCTAGTACAACAGACAGTCAATTTACAATTTACAGAACACAATTTACAGAACAGAACAGTCAATTTTGAACACCGGTCAGTTTGTTAGTTAACAGGTTTATGTAAAAACTACAAAACCGATTCCTATGAAATTTAGGGCCTGATTTACTGAAGGTTTTGTGCGGAAAAATAGGTGCAATATTGATTGCTCATGCAAACAGATGTGGAAACTCATCTAGTAACCAGGCGCACCCTAGATTGCGTCTGCCAAACTGGTAATATTTCCGTGCTGTTCATTTATTGTGCGTTCTAGGAGTAGAATATGAATTTTGCATGCGAAAAGTGATACATCAAATCTGATTTTGCTTGAGGTTTTCTCCATGGAAAACCATCAGAATCCTCTTTTTCCAAATACGGCAGTCTCCAACTCTTTTACACCTGTTGCTAACAGCGTGCATAATCTGTTAGAATGAATAAATGTGAAATTTATTGCCAGCTATTTGAAATCTTTGTAAAAGATCACGCACAGCACGCACACCAACAGTGAGCACAATCTGTTAAGAGTTCAAATGCAATTTAGTGCCAACTATTTAGGATATTAGTACTGTTAAGTCAGGCCTTCAATGGAGATGAGGAATCGATTATGCGGATACGCGCTCCTTCGCAGTCTCAAAGAAACCATTGCCTTGTCCCTGAAGCAGAAAGTAGCTTGCTAGGTAACAAAAATGACGATGCTATGTGCTTTCTTTTCCACTTGTTTGCAGATTTTGAGTCATTATAGAACTGTTCCCACTCCGCCAGGATCAAAAGTGGTAGGGCCCAGTCATCTTACATTATCTTCTAATTTTCTGCATTTTCTTCTCTTATAATCTCCGGTCCAGTTCGTGGTAATTTGAGTTGGTTTGTGAACCATGAACAAGGAAAGAAGAAATTGTCTAGTAATATATATATATATATATATATATATATATATATATATATATATATATATATATATATTAGGACAAACAAGCTTCATGATTTTCTTTCACTTTGTCAACAGTTCAACCTTGGTGGAGATCTTAAGGAGTCACATTCTTGTTTATATCTTGATAAGCTTGTTTGTAGGATTTACTGTGTCTACCAACAGAATGTTTGCCCGCCTAATAAGTTCCAGATTTCACATGGAATGTAAACTTGGCTGAATTGAATCACTTTTTAGCATGAACATCCATTCAGGGCAGTCCTGCCTGGACATTCCTCACCTTCCTTCCCTCCTCTCTATCCACCCGTTGACCTGCCGCTCGCACCTCTGTTGATGTTGAGGGACAAGTCAACAAATTAACAGCTTCCGACAGCAAACGTGTCACACAACGCTCAACCTGTGCTGCATTGACTCATTTAAAGACTGACAGATAAGCTCTGGGGTCAGCACACATGTACATGTACACAGCGCATATAAGAACCCGTACACGCCTGTAATTAACCTCTGGGCTCCACTCGATACAAGTTCATCACTGATGTGTGGATGTGTGTTTACCAAGCGCTAACACCACATCACAAATTTGGTTAGTTCAGAGGAAGCCGCTTGATTTCACTGAAGGCTCAGAATATACTTTTACAGGTTTCTCCCAAGGCAAACAGCAATACATTTACACAACAACAACAGAGAATGTGAGAGTCTTCCACATCACCCTAACATCAGCTATCTGACTGAGTTAATGCATGCAGGTCTATTGTGGGGGTGGTTCAGTTTACTATTTTGTTTAAAATAGTATGTTCAGAAATTGCAAAAACCATGCAGCATTTCACACATCAGGGGTAACGAGACAATCTAAAACAACAATGGACGAGAGGAAAAAAAGGGTCTCATTTATTTGTCGGCATTTGGCGTCAAATATAATTCAAGAGGAGGCTGAGGGGTACTGCAGCAAAGCGAAGACTGTGAAGTATAACTACAATTCAGAGTTCAGTTACAGAAACAGGGTAAGATAAGGTTAGAATGTGTCGCCTTATAAATGGTACAATGACGACCGATCTTTTAGAGTAGACTAAGTGATCAGCAGTGATCCCCCCTGTTCCACTCCTCTGGGGACACATAAACTGCCCCTCTTCTACTCTCTCACTTTCTCTTACACACAAAGACCTCTGCCAGATTTACTGTAAATGCCACACATTAAAATAATAGTGACAAAAAATTACTCCCTCAGAACTAAGACCAGTAATTGTCAACAATGAACACTGTGTGCACTGTCTCACAAACAAACTCTTGGTTCAATGTTCAGTTCATGTCTACAAACAAAAATATAATCTACAATAACATTATTTCTCTCACCCTGCATGTTGTTAGTGGGACTTCTGCCATCCCTTGCCCTCAACAATTCTTTTAAAATATAGTTGGTAGTCAGTTGTTGCCACTCGAAGCAGTTTCTTCACGTGTGTCTATTCCAATTGAGAATATACATCTGCACATTGGCGTAGATTTATTAAGCTAGAGGTCTGTCATGTAATTTGCACAGTAGTTGGAACTGTGTTTACTCTTTCATCAAAACACCTGCTTGATTATAAACAAGTTACAAGTACCGTAATTTCTTGTGTATAATGGCCATTTCCCCCCCCAAAAAAATTGTCAAAAGTCAATAGTGCACATTATACATGGGTATAGCGGAAAATGAAAAAAACTGTTACATTTTATAAATGTATGCCGCCATCTAGAGGTTAAGAAAAAGCTGTACACTTTCAATTCCAATTGAGGTGTTTATAGGGAGCGTTTTCTTAAGGGGAAATTGTGTAGTCCGTTCCGAGTGTTTCCGGGTTGCCTGGCAAAAGGCATTATTGTGCGGCATGAACGTAAGAGCCGCAAGAAACTGGTCAAAGACCCCCCCGTGCAGCTCCCGAGCCAGAGGTTGGCCAGCCCTAATGTATACTGTAGGCCTATGTACCATTTCTTTTTTGAGAATCAAACCTTCTGCTTTGGAATGGTGTCCATTGGAAAGCATATAACTCAAAATTATGTGTTTATTTATTTATTTATGTATCTATAATGCAAATAAACTCAATTTGGAGACTCATGCAATTCATTGGACGTCGATGATAGGCTTCTTTGAAAGGTTCAACTTCAAAGCAACCACCATCATAAAGGTGTGTTGAAAACCTCAACATTAAAAAAAAAAAAAAACGGGTCAGGTCACTGTCAAAGTCAAACCAATGGCCAGATGAATGTGTGTGTTCAGTGTGATGGAGACACAATTCTAGCAATAAGTCATGCGGTCGCGCCATAAGGTGATGGCTTTATTGGCTTCCAGTCAACTAGCAAATGCCTTTTGAGAAGATACCATATCAGACAGGCACATTTGTGTATCCGTCTAATGGCCGGTCATGGTCAATGGCAAATAGCAGTCAATTAGGGTGTGTGCTTTAGGTTTCGGGGCAAAGGTTCGCTCCCTCTGCAACGCAAACACAAAATTGTGACCAGTAATTGCAATATATCTGCTCAGATTATGAAAGGAACTTTGTGGGCATTTTTAAACATTAAGGCCTAACCCTGAAGAAGAACCTACAGTATGTGCATGTTTGAGTAAGAGCAGGTGCCTATCAGCAGCAAATTAATGACAGCCGATGATAGGTTGAGAGGAACAACTCAGTGGCTGATGACAGATGGTTCAACACTGTGGCAGATTGTGGCGAAAGAGAGATAACGCGAATGATGCAATCATTTTATCACTTGCTTGCCCAAAACATCAGTCAAACTTGATTAGATGTAAACATTTACATTTTTCTATTGGGCTACACAAGTACTCACCTGTTTCAATGGTAACAAATACATGTTGTTTCAGTCACTATGCAACAAGTATTGAACAAGCCTTTTTACACCCAAGATATAGTGGGAATGGAAGGTGAAGCCTCTTCTTCTTTTTTTTTTTTTTTTTTTTTTAAATAAAAGGCATTTCAGTAGGTCTACCCCAAAGCAAAAAATAAACTTACAATAAGTGTTGGTTGTATTCATATTTCAGACCAACTAAGCAGGTTGATTTCCTTTTACTGCTTATTTGTTTATATTTTTAAATCAATTGTTGAATATTATAGTAGACAGAAAACTAGGTGAGGCTTCTACTGGTTCCAGCCAAGCAATGCCTCAACTCCGTCAAGACGCGATAATTCAACAATTCCACACAATCAACCAAGTTCTTGTCATCAATAAATCGATTATTATGCTCATCCCTGCTGCAGACAGTTTTTGTGTGCGGACGTGGCCTAAAACAAAGCAGAAAGTAGACTAATGCTTAAGCACAACGAAGGAAACAGGTCTCTCATATAACCTCAAGCAGACTGCTCATCAGTGTGGAGACAGCTGAGGTGATGTTATCCTTTCTGAAGATAGCATCATACTGCACACAAAAACTGGACACGGAACTGCTGCAATCAGATGAGAAAACATCCCTATGGAATATATAAATACACGTGAAGAAGTCTGTTTCTTTTGTTTTTGGTATCAAGAAATTGTGCTAGAATGTCATCGTGAGAGTATTTATATTTATTCTTTTTTTGATGATGTTAGTCCTGGCCCTGACTCAATAAAAAAATGGTGTGTTAGCTGGAAAAGTTTTTTTTTTCTGGTGTTAGCGCTTAGTCTGGAAGATTCCAAAGTTTGCATTTGATGTTATTCCAGGTTCACAGGTAGAGTAGTCGTAGTAGTACACGGCTTAATTGCGTGCAGCCAGAGGGGGATTAAATACTGCTCTGTGACTGTAGGTGCGAATATGATTGTTGTCTCCATTTACCCCAAAATCTTGATTTTGTGAGGCTGACGATCCGAACTGGCACATTTTTAAGCAAGTATGGCCAGGCCACGAGTGCAGTTCACTTACAGTAAGTGTTTCTAACCTCACTCGAAAATAGTAGCAATTTTCGTCTTAAGCAAAGTGTCGTGTTTAGTCATATTTGACAGTTGTGAAACCAGGGACCGCCTAGGACTTTATTTTTTTTTACACAGACCACAACCAGACTATGATTTACTGACTATTCTCCCAAAAAAGGAAACAGACTCAAGAGTCGGACAGTGTCCAAGTACGTTTGTCCTGTGTTAAGCAATTATTTCAGTGTCATGTGAGTTCAAGATGATCGCCAAAACAATCAAAGGATGACTGAGCAGCAGCTGTTACCATATTTAGCACACTTGCTGGTTTTATTTGGGTAACCTTAATTCCTGTTTTTGTTCCATTGTTCCAGACTTGATTGAGAACATTTTTGTGGATGAATGACTTTAATTTTCAGATTTCATGACTGATTCACTCATCATTAATTTTTTGTTTGATTTTAATACTAAACAAGTAATTTTAGTTTTCTAACAGCAGCTACTTTGTCTGTTGGTGAATAACACACATACTTCAAGACTGGACTCAGCTCCACACTGAAAATCCAACAGCGCTGACATTCTCCGCTCAACAAAAACGGGGCTGTTGCAATCATGCTGCCTGTGAAGGTGCTGATGCTCTCCTCCAACAAATGCCATGGCCAAAAAATGTTGAAAACAGTCCAGAATGGGTCCACATGACGTACAATGAATATTAAACAACAAAAAAATGGGAAAAGTACAAATTCAATAGAAATATGAGCAGAGCTCTTGTAACAGGCTGCTAACTCAATGGTGCCCTCTTTGATCCAGTAGCACGGTATTCCTAAAACTCTAAAAATAATTTTAAAACTACCACCAAATCCATTATGTCACATGGTGAGGTTTTTTCTTGTTTTTTTTTTGATAACTCAGATAAATATCAAAAAATTTTGTGAAACACTTTGTGAAATAAAGTCTTGCTATTACAGTCCTTTATACAGTAGGGTACAACAAACATATCATGGGTAATACACAAACACATCCTGTATGTGTTAGGGAGGACCTGGCACCAGGGAACTTGCTACACACACACACACACACACACTAACACGGTTCTCAGTCAGCATGGTCAAAGCCAAAGAAGCTTCCATGCTCAAATGCTATAATTGCGGTTTAAGTGTCCCACACAAACACAATTTGACCATTTCCTGCACAGATCCAAACAAACAAAGGAAGGGAAAAGAGGGCTGAAAAGGACATTAGTCCACCAACTCGTGTGGCATTTGGAAACTGCAGCTTGTACTACGGGGGCGGGGGGAGACTTGATTGCAGATTTGCAATGAGAAAAAGGGGCAAGACCGGAGAGAAGAGAGGCAGAAAGTGCAAACCGGGAGCAACGGGTGGGAGAAGGGCAACATCTGAGTGTTGCAGACCCAGGAATGTTAATCCTCTTTGTAAGTCTCCAGCAAATTTTCTAATATCGAGCATGACGAGAAACGAAAGGGTCGGAAATGTGGGAAAAGGAATACGTGCACAACACACTACCGCAACCTGCACATTAGTTCAGCTTTTATTCACTACATTACATATACGCATCAGTGCATATGTGTACCCAAAATGCTGAACTTCTGTAATCCTGTTAACTAGTCGCCATGAAAACAAAAAGAATTTAGGCCTATGACGTGACTAACGAAATGCATCAGGTCTGCTGCTACTGTGTGAAATGGCCCGAGAAACAGGAGTGGGGGAGTCACAGAGAACCACTTAGCGGCTACGCTACACTAATCAGAGGTGAGAGGTCGGCGCCCAAACGGTGTGTTCTTAACCCCTGCACTTCCTGCGCTATACGCTCCTCTCCGGAGGAGAATGAAGGGGACGAAGCACATTTTCCAGAGGCCGAGACTCCCAGAGGCGCTGGACGTTTCCCTGTCTCTTCGTGTTCTTCCTCCCGGTTCTCAGCACTTTCATTGAGCTACATCATTAACGCACATTCGACACAGGGAAAGTGTGTGTGTGTGTTACAGGCTGGTGTCAACAGGGACAGATTGGAGAAGTATTTCCTTGCCTGTCAGAGGTAAGGCGCTCTCACAGGAGGGCTCAGATGTCATAAATCCTGTTTCTTTCCACCTCTCACTCTTTTTCTACATTTTCTCTCTCTTTCTGCCCATACCATTGCCACAGTACTGAAAACTATCCCTTTCATAATTCCTCTTCTAAGTGGCCCTGAGAAAGAAAACCACAAACGCACAGCTCAGGAGGTCTTACCTTTACACAGTCGCCACAATTGTACACTGATGTTTTATATTAAGCCTGCAAAATGGATCCTTTTATTCTCTATGATAATACTAGAGGGGAACCTCTAATGTTGAAAAAAGAAAAAAAAAAGAAGAATTGACAGTGGTCATCAATCTTTTCCATAGGAAATAATAACAAATTAATTCAGCTCCTCCTTTCATGATTATGCAAACTTTAAACAAGTTAAATAGTAAGCTGTAAAAAGAATAAACTGTACTTAACTTTAAGCCTAACTTAATGTAAGATTAACTTTGAAGACAAGAGACAGACTGAGAATCAGTGGGATTTGTCCTTTTGCCTGGGAAGTGAGTCTCTTCCCAATTTCCAGTACATTCACGTAATCCTATTTTACTGTATTACTGACACTTTGTACTGAGCCTCCAGGGCAGAGACGTGTGGACGGATATCTTATGTTGCAGTAAATTCGTCTTCCACTTCTGTGGTTGTCATCACTGGTACCGTTGTGTGGCGATGCCACAAAAAAAGCCAAATGAAGGCATAACACTTTTGTGGGATTCATATTTTATGAACTTCATGAGTTACGTATGTGGTAATCGCACGTCATTGCTTAACTGGCGACGAATGTGGGATACGCCCCCCAAAAAATATGTGAATAGCCAAATTCGCGATAGCTGAACCGCTAATACGCCAGGTTTCACTGTATTTAAATAACATCAACAACTGACCGGCACCAAATAAATTTTTGGCATCCCCTTACATATGGATGGGTACCAATCACAGTGGTAGGGGACCTAAAGGGTGGAGACAAACTGCAGTCTGTCAATTATTTGGCAAAGAAATGCCGGATGCCCTCCATTATTGTCTGTTGTTCACTGTGTCTGGTTATTTACTTTTGTTTAATCAATTGGCATCATTGGCATAATGTCGCACCGCATTTACATGGCTGACATAGCTTAGCTATCACCACTCAAGTCGAACTATGCCCCCGGACTGTTTTGTTTGAAGGTGACTCTGGACACCCATCGGAGCTTTTTCACACGCTCTCGTGTGGCTTTTTTCTCCCGATATATACATACACATATAATCCTCCTCCCAGCCCTGATCATTAACATTCTCACACTGAAGTCCAGTTTTATCACGTCAGCCAGCCTTTTGAAGCTGATCCATGCCAACTCTGTTTGCGTGCTCACCGCACAGCTATCTGAAAGATTTAAACGGCCGCTAATCTGATAAGAAATGCGAGCTAGTCTGACATCCATCAGCGCAGCACCTCAGCGGAATCGACTCAGCAAAAGATGAGCTAAAGCATCTGGACGGCGCTCTTTGAGCTCATGAGAGTCCCGATGTGTTGAGTAAGTGGCTGATTAAGTCTCGAGGTGTTACCTCTGGACTGGTTTAGTCTTTAGCCCATGCGCATTCCACACATTCTTTGATGGGTAAGGGATTACCCACTGCACATACTACTGTAAATATGCACATCAAACTAATACTGACCTATGACCAGGATAATTAAGTAAAGGCCTTCCTATGGAACATATTATATTACACATGACTGCCCTCTTCTGGTATGAGTTTATTTTAAAGCCCTATTGTGTATGTTTTATCATATAGCCTACTGTACAGTTTTAAGACAAAGTATATGAATTTGGATTTCTGCATAAATTGGTCATAAAATGTGATATGATCTTCATCTGTACTGATGGAAACATAGTTTTTGTGTTGCATTAGTTTAGGAAAACGGTGTTTGTCTGTTGTCTTGACTTAGATGAAGATCACATCACATTTGATGACTGTGACCAATTTTAATTAATTAATTTTAATCTCAAATGTTGGATGTCGCTTTGGTGGGAAGCAGCTACAGCATCGCCATCCAAAATGTAAGAGTCATGGAGTATGTATGATTCATCTAACCTGTGGAATATTGACCTCATCAACCAGTCACTCTTAAAAGAGCTACATCAACAAGCTTTCCTCCCCAATTGAAAACATTCTAACCTTTAATTTCACCTTCAGCCCAACCAGCCCCTACTCCTTTCACTTCCTCAAGTGCCAGTGGAAGAAATGAGGGTCACTTGAATCGGCTAATGTGTCCCTTGACACACTTTTTTTCTCCATTTCATTCCCTGGACAAACAATCTCCAAAACACCAGAGGTTGCCAGGACAGCACTGCTGAGTAAAGAAGAGGGGGAGAATAATGTCATAGGAGGTAGGCTATATGTGATTGGTTGAAAATAGGGGTCAAGTCTGTGTGCGTGCGTGTGTGTGTGTGCGTCTTTTTGCCACAATATGTATTGGACCCATGGGGGCCTGGCTTCGCAGACCATCATGGACAGTGCAAACACACACTGACATCTTTATTTCAGTTACCTGCCTCGCCACACACTAACATACACATAGTGCAATTCAGTGAAATATCGAGGATGTAAATTTTGAAAACAAATTGTGGCAATGAACAGGAATGCATGGGAATTGATGGGAATAAACTTGGAATTGCAGATTTGTCAGATTAATATGTGGGGGAAAAATACAATAGAGTGAGAGCTCGTTTCTAATATTTTGTTCACCTATTCAGTAAAAACTGAAGACACTGTTATATCGTGGTGTGTCATTTTCCGTGGGTTTTACAGTATACAGGCAAGTCCGAATTTAGGCTTGTGCGACCTCGGTGTACTACGACATTATGCCGCAGCTTTCCAGGCATCCCTGAGGTCTACTGGAAGCGATGCAGCGTAATTAACAGCAAGGAGAGGAGGCAGAGATGCTCCCCAACTAATCTTCAGTAATAGTCATCGTTCAGTCACAGCAGAGAAAATATATGCCTGTTGGTATTGTTGTATGCTGTGTTTGTTTGTATCTGTTGCTCTTTTGTGTGTGATAAAGTTGTTGGAAGGTTTATAATTACCATAACATATATGCTCATTTCCATTAGCCCATCCATGGTGTTTCACATAATAACCTAGTGGGTTTTCCTTTGACAAAATGATGTTTTTTGTTGAACATTGTGTTTAAATATACAAAACACTATTTTATGTCTCAGTTTTACAGTAGACGTCTACTTGGAGTAATAAATAAACAGCTACAAATTGCAGTAGGATGCCTCTTATTTGGAAAACAATGCAAGTGAGAGAATGAGAAAGAGCGCCAAGGTTTTTTTTGGGGGAAAAAAAGTGTGTTCTAGTAAGTTTAAGAATATTTTAATACGTTTTACTGTGTTCAAAGTGTGTGGACAAGACAGAACTGTAGAAAAAATATAATTATATGGTCTTTTTATATCGCAGATTTTCACCTGTGAAAGTTGGACCTAGATTGGAACGTACCCTTGAGATAAACAGGGTATCTCTGTAAATATATACTTTTCGATAGCGCTCTCATTAAAGTGTGTCCATCTGTGCTGAATAATTTAATCATCAAACACAAAAATCTCACAGTTAACATTTTTGAAACTTCAATAATGTCACCATGTAACTAACCTGTTCAAGCAAAACTCAATAGGTCTACTCATTCAAATATTTCACGCACTTTCAAGGTCAGCGAATTCCCAAATCCAAGATGTGACAGGGAACTATGCATACACTCTGAGTCTTTCCAATGGCTGGGTCATGGACAACATAACCTGCAGAGCTCCGAAGTGCCTGGCTTCATATCACACAGTCTAACTGTAAATCTCAGCTTTCTTGATGTATTTCTGTTATAGTTGGCATCACTGCACACGCGTGACTGTGAATACCTGTGTGTGTGTGTTTGTGTAACATGGAACAATGTGTTTTTGTCTTGCGCAAATTGTGAGCCCACTATGTGCACTGTGTTGTTTGAATTTAAGTTAAATATATTTATTTTTACTGACGAAATTTTGTGATTATACAGTGTAGTATATACTTGCCAAATACAAAGCTATTGCAATTTTAAGAAAGAAAAAAAAAAAGATTGCTTTTCCCTTTCACTTCCCCACCTGTATTCTACATCTAACTCTCATCATTTTGCAATTTTCCAACAGGTTTTGTGCCTGCCATGCAAGTGAACTGATCCAAAGGCATTTTTAGCCATGATTTGTGTGTTAAGTGCAATAACAAGTGTTTTATGGATTGTTTCTAAGCTACATTGTGTCTCTTTTGCAGAGACATAAATAGTAAGCCCGAAACGACTCACATGCTTGTCAAATTCTGTTTTTTTTTTAGTAGTTCATCTTCTAGTGAGAAATGACGCACAAGAAAATGTCTGAAGACCTTTAAGAAGTTGAGCATGGCATATTCTTGTATTGAGAAAGTTTATGAATAAAAAAGGGATGTAGTGTCATAATGTACAATAACATCTGTTAACACACCATGTAACAAGAGTGACATTGTATTGTTTAATTCCGAGCAGAAAATTAGAAAATAAAAGATTTGGCTGGTTTATGCTTAATTGAGGTTTCTGTAAAGAGACACTTTGTAGCTAAGGAACAATCCATAAAGAACGCTGCAGTGTACTTTACAGATAAATCATGGCTAAATACACCATTGGATCAGTTCAGTTGCATGGCAGAATAGCACTGCATCATAATCCATGAAAATGCAGCAACACCCTGATCTATTGAACGCATACAATTTTTTATGAAGCATGCCCCGCCCCGCCCGTGCATTAGGTTCTCCTGGGCGGGGTCCAGTTGGCCCTCCATCATGTACTTAATCATCCGGGCCCCAATGAGCACATCTGGAACTCTAACAAAGATCTCCAGGCCTGAGGCGAGTCAGAGTGCGGCCCGCCGAGGTCAACACGTGCTCCGGCACCTGGACTCTGGAAGACGAGCCAAAGGGCTGCAAGCGGATAAACGAGCACACAGCGATGTTAGTGATGCTACTTTGGCAAGCACTCAACCACGCATCTGTAACTTAGAAATAAAGGTCACTTTCTTTATGAGTATGTGACAACATCTGTATGTGTGTGTGTGTGTGTGTGTGTGTGTGTGTGCGTGTGCGTGTGTGTGTGTGTGCACGTTTGTCTATATGTATGGATAGATGGATGGATGATAGATGTATGATGATGTATGGATGAATCAATGGCTAAATAGATAGATGGATGGATGGATGGATGGATAGATGAACGGATGGATGGATGAATGAATGATGATTGATCAGTGGATGATGGATAATGGACGAGTTGGTGGATGATGGATCATTGGATTAGTGAATGATTGACAGATGGATGGATGGTTGATGGAATTCATAGCTAGATGGCTGGAGGATTGGTGAGTGGATGGATGGATTGATGAGTGAATAGATCGATGGATGAATGATGGATGGATTTCAGTAGATGATGAATGGATGGCTTGGCTGAATTGATAGATGAATGAATGATGGTGGATGGATTACTGGATGAATGAATGGATGGATGGATGGATGCTTGACTGAATTCATAGCTAGATGAATAGATGATGGATGGATGGATGACTTGACAGATTGATGGATCGATGACTTGAACTGGTAGCTAAATGGATGGTGGATGGGTAAATGATGGCTTAATTGATGAGTGGATGTACAAATAGATGGATGAATGATGGATGATCAGTGGCTGATGGACAGATGGGTTGAATGCATGGATGGATGGATGCTTTGTCTGCCTATAACTATGTCCTGACATCTTCCCCCCCCCCAAAGATTGCCTCATTGTACAGGAAGAGTGCCGCTAACGAGTTGTTTGGCACAGGATGTGTGAACGACTGATTGGTATGCAGGACGGTCAATTCACTAACCAAAACAGGCAACGACAGAAATAGGGAGACTGCACACCTACAATTTTGAACTGAAGAAGCCTTTTGGATTGAAGGTGAAACCTCTTCAACAACAAGAACAGTTCAGTTCCCTTTATTGTTCATCGACGCCAGCCTTTCCAAAACTCAATGAATTACCTTAAAGCAGTAACCAACTAAATGCATGTTTTACAGTGTTTTACTGATTTTTAATATCAAATTAGAAGAAACAATTCTGACATGATTCAAAACAACATTTTAGGAGTGCTGTAGTTAACTTCTTTCACCAAAAATGTTAAAATCTGATTTTAAAAGTAGCTGCACAGTTAATAGGCTTTATGACGATAATTTGACTGTGGAACAGATTATTTCGCTTATTTCCTGTGGGAAACCTGAACAAATGGAAGGTTGACCAGCAGCCTTGAATGAATTGTGTTTGACCTCAGAGGGTCCACCGTATCCTGTATTACCAAGCAGACAGCGCACGATCAATGCTCGCATCAATCTCAGCAAGCCCAGAAACGTCCTTCCAACTATGATGCAGACGGATGTTCCTTTCAGATAGCTGAACATCTTCCAGAGTGCTACTTGCTCCAAAAGACATGTCAGTATGAAATATGCTGTTTCCAGGACACACACGCAAGTGTACTTTTACAGATGCACCCGCAGTCACAATGTGCACTAAGACGGCAGCATTTCCGCTGTCAGACCTGCACTCACCTGCGAGGCCTTAGTGGACACACAAACATAAATGACATGCTGATCTCAATATCAGCTCACATTTTCCTGCTGTGTGTCCACCTGAGAGACATAAATCATTGACAGTGGGCCCACTGAGCCAGCGCCAACCAACTTGGCACAGCTGTCAATCATTTCTTGGCAATGGCCGAGTAGAAAAGTGTAGGAAATTATGGATATTGAATTAGTGGAATAACAGTCTTCAGTCTCAGTCGCACAAAGCACACGTACAACAGTGATGTAGGTGTGTGTGTGTGTGTGTAGGCCTCAGCGGTAATTGTGTTTGATGGCCACTTCCATCTCTCATTTGAATGCATGGGTCACAATAATAACCGTTCTGTTTGACCACTTGGCTAACCTGAAGGACCGCTGTGAGAAATGAGCATGTTCACAAGAGTTATTGAAACGAAATATTGACTGTGTTTCAACTGAAGCTAAATGGCTCTGTATGTTTTCTTTGAGCAGATTCTCAATGTTTTTCCCCCGAGTTCTAAAGTAAGGTGCTCAAGTTTTGGAGGGAAAGGCATTAGTCTACTTGTCTGAAATGAAATGATTCACTTAGAAGGTCAAATAAATTAAACAAGGAAGGATTTCTTGGGAGGACATCATGCGGAACTAGTGGTTAGCATGACTGCCTCACAGTTCGGAGATTTGAGGCTCAAATTTTAGGTCCGGCCTGCCATGTGTGGAGTTTATATGTTCTCCCCATGGTGTTCTCAGTGTACTACAGCTTCCTCCCAAATTCCAAACACATGCATGTTACTGCAGATTCATTGAAGACTTAAGGCCTGCCGCACACTGCGGTTGAACCCGATTGGACCCAATTATCGCAAAAAAAATGAGAGTTGCCGACTCACCCCCGCACATTGAGCGATTGGATATACAGTATGGACGCCCTGAACAACGAGCCTGTATAGGCGCTTGATGCTGACCATACAGTATATTGTACATTTATTAAACCATAAAAAGCAATAGTTAGGAAAGAAGCAGATTGCTAAAGAGAGACGACGTGGTCGAAAATAAAAGCGAGAGTGGACATTTTAAAAAGAAACTCGCTCGCTCCCATTCTTCTGAACATACCCTGTTTGGTGCATAATTAGCGTGTAAATATTGGCCACAAACTTTGCCTTTTCTTCTACAGGCACATTACACATTTTAGTGTTGTAAAACACAATGCTTGATGCGTTATATAATATATTCATATGGCTCGGGGGTGATGCGATGGCCGTTCTGTCTCACTCGCTTAAAACCTGGAAATGTGTTTTTTGCATGAGTCAAAGCTTATGTTCATTTTGATTGGATGAAATCTTTGACATTGCACCCGCGATTAACCAGTGGCGGACTGATTGACCACTCACGGAAACAGTTGCCAAACCAAGCGCACTGCAAGACAGTTCAGCCAAATAAATAGAAAACCAAATTCTTGTGCAGTACCCTTAGGTCTCAGTTGACATCATGTATGATGGTAGCTTAAAGACCAAAGTTGTAATCAACTTTAGTGGCAATTTTAATGTAAAACCTTTGAGGTACCACTCTGTGCGATAATGTATAACGAGGATGTAGGCATCCAATCATGTGATGTTCAGGTTTGCGTGTACTTTTCACCTCCTTCTTCTCATCATTACTCACAAACACATCAACATGGAGGTCCACCTAAGCTCCTTGGACATCCGTTTCCTGTATCTTTATTCCGCTGCACACGCTGACATGATCCTCCAGTGGCTTTATTCTCAATCCCCCCAGAGATCCACAACAAGGATACCAGGATGGAAATAAAATGAAGGGGGAAGCCATGCCAACAAAACATTAGTCTGTCTCGGCTTTCATTTGATTTAGCTGTTTGCTCTTGCGGTCTATGCCGACTGAGCTCAGTGTTTCCTCTTTGCCAATTTCTTCCTTGAGTAGATGATTTCATTTTTTGGAGTTGTTTTATGGAGATTTTAAGGAAACGTGCGAAGTAATAGATCACTTTCTGTTTTAGACTGTGTTGACCACACCATTGTATGTGCACAATATTTGTGTTTGGAGTGTATTAGGGTCTTATAAAACATTCATTTGTTTTTTTAATTTTCTACACCTATGTCACTAATGTCACTTAAAACATTGCCAGTTGTGAAGGACGTTTACCAAAACATTTTGTTTACATGTGATCAGATAATATCTTTGGCTTTAGACTTAGTGAAGCAGCATTTGCTTGATTCTCATATAGTCTGTTGCATTTACAACTGTATGTTTATGATCACGTGGTTGCTTCTGCTTCGTATGAATCTGACAGCAGCTGCAATGTTTGTCAGAGGATCTACAGTGCATTCTCTGTTTGCTTTAAACAATGACTTTTCCTTGCAAGAATGAATGAAAAAGACAACTCTTGGTGTTAATTTATGTTTTGTTTAAAATAATATAGAAAACTATTGCCACAATATGTGGACCCTGCAACAGATTTGACTATTTTATTTCCTATTGGATTATTTTTTTTTTCCTTCCAAAATACAAAGAAATTGTAGGTCAACCAGCATCCCAGAACAGATTGCATTTGACCTTAAAGCAGGGGTGGGCCACATACAGACCATGAGAGCATTTTTCTCGCCCGCCATGCAGTTCTAAAAACCTCGGAGAAAAACGTTTAACCCACAAATACTCATAATATTTAACAATAAACATGTTTGATCATTGGATTATATTTTTTTCATACATTTAATACGGCCCTCAGAGGTCTTCCCCAAATTGTTCCACTGTCCTAACAAACATGAGATCAGATTGCACACACAAGCGCAGACTCAACAAGTCAGTGTGAAGTATCTCCATTTCAGGCAGACGTCTGTAATGACCACTGAGTCATTTGCAAGTAATGGATGCAATTATGGGCGACCAGGGGGAAAAGATGGTGTAAATCAAAACTCCAAGTGATTTCCGAAAGGGAAACTCCAGTGTGCCATCTCCAGTCGCCATATATTTAATTAATGTTAGTTTTAATGGAAGCACTCAACTGACTGTGGATCATAAAGACTTGCTGATGTTTCAACTTAGCCCCTATCTATTTTTTTTTTATGAGGCTCCCTCAGGCTGCTTCTTTGCTAAATCAGATGTAGGACTACAGACAATGTCTACTGCCACCCTGTGCCTCCAAATGCATCCAACAGCAGAAGACAGTGAGAACTAGAGCCACACTATACAGTCATTGAGTTTATGTTACATTCGTGTGGATTGTGTCATGCAGGACAGAAAGCAACTGTATGAGATGGAGACTTTGTGAATGTAAATAGTATGTATATTTAATTCAGTTTACTTAACATTTTTTGGGGGGTGGATACTTGGATTGACTGTTTACATTATCCAATATTAAACACTCATTTAATTCAAAATCACGTCGAAAACATTTCAGAGACGTGACACAAACTTACAGTTGCTGCTATGGGCCTCTTGAACTGCATCAAAAAGTGTTTTACTTACTTTAATTACTATGTTTATATGAGTATATGTCTGTTTTTTTATTTTTTTCTGATTAGGTTAGTGGGGTGTATACTTCAAATATAATCACGAATACATAGAGGAATTACAATATGTTTACATTGATTATATAAGATTCAACACTCATATAACAAAATCATCTGGAAAAAGTTGGTGTGTTTATTATTTTAAATATACAGTATAAGACAAGATTTGAAATTCAACTGTTAAAACAGTGTAAAGCAGCAAGCAGATGGAGATTATTAAAATAGAACAATTATTAAAATAGTAATTGTATTTGAATGGAAATATCTAATAAAACTAATATACGCGGAGTTCTTTTTTTATGAAAGTTGAAGTGACAGTTTGTTTGGTAGCAGCATATTAAAAACATTGGTAGCAACATTAGGTACACCTGTACAAGCTAATGACAGAACACAGTATCAAAAATCAGTATTGAGTTTATAATTTTATTTAATATTTTACATAATTTAATTGCGTTGAATTTTATTTCATATGATAAAATTTTATTTGAGATGTATTATTCTATTTGACTGTGGACACACTTATATGGTGAGAGTTGCTTCTGATATTTTACGCCTGTCACGTTGCTAAAACTGACTCTCAAGGCAGATACACTGTACGTATACCTGTCAATATTTTTTAAATACTGCTCTTAGATCCAGTAGTCACTGGAATTGCAATGTGCCAATTTTTCCATCTAGGTGGCAGTAGCAGCAAATGTAGAAAGACAAACCCAAAACACAAATTCCATGACAATAAATAAATGAATAAATAAATAAATAGATAAATAAATAAAATAAATCACTTTGAAATGCCGCACTGAATGAATCACATTGATCCCTACTTGGTGTGCGATAAAGATAAACATTTAATCCAGCACCTTCTAAAATGCCATCAGCCAGACTGTCATGCATATTCACATTGTGCAGGTGTCGTTGATGCCTTAATATAAATGCAGCTGCAGACATGAAGTGACAGGTATGGTGTTTGAAGAGTGTGACTGATAGAGAGACCTGTTGGCAATATCACCGCAAGTCATGTTGGCCCGGTGCTGCGCTTTGAGGCCAGCAGACGTCAGTTCAACGTCACCACGTGACAAAAGAAAACAACAATCAGGCGTAAGAACTTTCATGAATCTATAGTCAACTAGAAAGTCACCCATGACCTCTACACCAAGGCAAAACCAAAAGATCCATGCATAGAAACATATAACAAAATGTACGTGTATGAGTGAAGTAGTTTAAGCATAACAATACGAGAATATACAGTATAATTCCTTTGTAGCAAATATACGTGAAGTGCAAATGCATTTAAATCGGTCACAGAAGATTTTGATTGTCAATACATAGCTTAACACTGTATTTAAAAGAGAATACTGCTATATCATCGTTTGCTGGATCGAACAACTGACAAAATACCTAAAATAATTGAAATACACAGATATCAGTGCAGTTTGACACCACTGCACATCAAAAGCAAAATTATGAACATATTAAATTACTCTAGTGGCCTTTATTCCCAGAGATGCTGTGTCTCAATGAATCACTGTGAATAAATAAACGCGACACCACAAATGCAATAGATCCAGACTTTTTTTTCCACTCAGGTAAAAATGTTTTAAAAATGTGGCCGTAATTACCGTTGCTATGATTGATGCCTCAACGTATCACAAAAGAAGTCTTCATCACAGCGCACACATAGCGCAGAGCAGCGCAGACATGGCATCTGTATAGCTGACATTTACAGTGGAGCTTCAAGTGCAGTGTAGAGATTTTTAGAGTGCATTTCCTCAATGTGAAACAACCACAAACAAGTAATGTAAAGACATAGTATGTTATATTTATTCTAATAGTTGTGATTTTCTTAAATTCATTATTCAGTAATTACATAAAAAGGTTTTCCTTGAGTAAATAAATGCACCAGGCCACTATACAGTATGACCAAATACCCTAATAGCTCTCTTTTACTGTCAATCAAGACGGAGCATTATTATCTCTATAAAGGCAGAGTATTTGTATGGGATCTCATGTGAGATGATGAAAGTGGTCATAATGTTGTGGCCGGGTCGTATGTAATATTATACTGCTATAAATAAAAGTCATAAAAGTGTTAACTTTTGTAGTCAAACTGCAATATAAGAGTGGTGTTTTAATGCATTTTATGTCCTTTTAAGGTAAGGGAAATTAAGAAATGAAACATTAATCTGTTTATTCAGCTTGCTTGTCTAGTGTCCAAGGTGGTGACAAGTTTGCATTAATCTTGATTTAGCACGCTGATTGCGCTATTCACTGTTTATGTGCGCTCTATATGTAGCACTTAGTTAGTGAGCCAAGTGTGAGAGCTACTAATGTCCATGAAATCAAACCTACGTCTTTGAATCACTCTCTGCCTATAAACACCTTATTAAAGAGAGCTTGGGTCTATATTTGTGGCACGATTACCACACAATCACTTAGAAGCACCTCTGTGTGTGTATGTGTGTCTGAGATGAGTTAATTATTCATCTGACCTGTAGGAAATACATTTGGAGCCATTATTCTTGGGGCTTGTTGCCATTTTGGTCCCATCACATATAATGGGCGGTGCCTGAGGGCCGCCTTGCAGACCTTGGCTGTTTCAGCAGGAACCGAACCGTGCCCCCCTGCAGATGGCAAAGCCCAACAGATGCACGGAAGTGAAGCCGACGCCACTAAAATGGATACCTTTTAAAATATGCCTTCACACAAACACGCTCATGCTGGTGTCTAAATATAAACATTCCCTCGGCGAGATAGTTTGCGGATGGCTGAAAATTGGTGTATCACTTTAATCTCCTCTGATTTGCCTTTACCCTTGCAGTGTGTGCTTCTGTGCGCCCTGTTTCATACGTAATGGAGCCATGCTCCCACCAGTGTTGTTTTTTTTCATGGGCGATGAGAATAGAAATATATTTTTTTAATTGCATTTAAGGGGTGTGTTTTGTATGTATCACTAGGCATTCTGATGTATTCATTATTCAGTGTATCCTTAAATCTACGGTAGTACATTGCCAACATCGCTTTACAGTAATCCCTCTGCATAGTTGTGCTTCATATATACAGAATATACATATATACAGTGTTGCCTAGAGATAGGATAACCCGACTTAGGAGTTTTTCAAGACGAGCCATTGTTTAGCCTATTTTTTTGCTTTAACTTGCAAGCAAAAATCTGAGATATGAGCGCTGTATGGTGGCACTGAACTCAACTCTTCACAGCATTATTAGGGAACGTTTATTAAAAAAAAGCGACAGATATTTGAACATAAACAGTGGAGTAACACATGGGGACAGACAATAAGCAATACTTAAAGGCATAAATTCTCAATCCTCTGCGGATATAGACTCATATTACTGTGGGTAATTGGGTCATTTTTATATAATTTGATCAATAACAGTAAAGACAATCCCCACTGAATTTGATTTTGAAAATCAATTATTTTTTTACTAATCTGAGTATTTGAATTATAGGCAGTTTTTAGCAAAATGTAATAAATATAATGTAATATATGTAAGTTTTCAAACCACGAAAAATTATCAACACTGTGTACGTTTTCCAACTTCCGATCATCAACAAGGGAGGTTTTCCCTTGTTTTCCCACCTCAAATACCGATCATCAACCAGAATGGGGCGTCGGTATTAGTATTTGGACGCCTCTTAACAACGCTTGCCCAGGAAACTGTTTCGGGGACCGGCTGTTGATGACCCTAAAACCCTGTTTGGATGGTCCCCACCCCCACAGGTGGCTGCCCCGGGGCACCGCAACGTCCGCCACCCCTTTGTATGCCACTACAACCACCTGTATTGATGTCACCGTTCTCACTGCGGCATCAGTTGATCACCTCTCTTATATTTTGATTTGACTGTACATCCCAAAAAATATATCAAACCGATAACATTTCGTGTTTGGCAGTACTCTTTGTGTGCTGTGCACAGTAATGTTGCGCGTTCACGGCTGAGGTGTACATTGAGGCGGCAACACACCGGTCCCTTCCTCCAAGCTAATTCCAGCGGGCCATCGACACGCGTACGACCGACCGTGGTGCACTCTGAGGCGACCAGACGAGCGCAATGCATAAGTCTCTTCCTGAATCTTTTTTTTGTTTTCAAGTTTAGTGAGGTGGCCGTGTTTCTTTGGTCAGAGACGCAAGGGGACGCGGAGAGTTAAAGCTTCTTTATACTCGCACAGACGGCGACCGCGCTGACGTCACTGCGGCTATCCCGCACGCAGTTTGCCTTTATACTCGAGCACAACCCACGCGCGCTGTTTTGAAAGTGTGCTGTACTTCTCCGAGTCGGGGGTGTCGCTACGGCTAGTATAGGCTAAGACGCCACAGGGTGGAGTTTCCTCTGCATTTTGTGGCCATTTCCAGGAGCCGTTTTTCCTTTCCTTTCCATAACAAGGAACAAAGCAACAACAATGGCGACCGTGGAACAGAGTCTGCTAGAACAAATTGACCTAGATGACCAGATGATTTAATTATGCTGCAAAATCGATCGAGAAGGCGGCGGTGTAGGTGCTATGTGGAACCGGGAGGAACGCTGATTACATCACAGCATGTGACTAAAATGGACCAATCAACGAGAGATGATCTCCACGACATTCTACGCGCAGCAACAATTTTTGCCGTGTGTGCGTCAAGCGACGCAGAGGGGCCGCGCGGGCCAATTCGTCGGTCACGTGTTGCAATGCGGGCGTTGTCGGCCGCGCTAGCGCGGGAGTATAAAGAGCCCTTTAAGGTAGAGCTAGATGCAAATCTTGCTAGCTGTTTGAAAACTTGATATAACCCCTTTAATAAACCTTTTCTATGAAAACTGCCACAAATGCATCTTAGTTTCTTAAAAGTTCGTTTTTTGGTTCGTTAACAAATGGCCCTTCGATGTCACTCAAGCCATCTTTACTGTTATTTACACTGGAGCAAGCCCATTATAATGTTGCAATACATAACTTTATATTCCAATATTCTAATATTTGCAGCACTGTGATTGACTAGCAACCAATCCATAGTGTAACACGCCTTTTCCCCAAAGTCTACAGTGATAAACTCCAGCTCACCACCTAACAAAGACAAGCACCACAGAAAATGGACACCTGGATAATTTTGCCTTCAGATGATAACAAAGACAGCAATAGTTATGATAGATGCACTAAAATAAAGTACAACCTATTTTCCTGTGGTTGCTTGAGTGTCTCTATGAAATATACATGCCGTGCAGTGTTTATATGCTTGTACAATGCTCCTTCGTGGTTTAAAACAAACAATATAACAATGTCATGCACTACTGGTCTTTTGCTCATCTCGAACAAGTTTCCTCTGTAGTTCTCTCATGCATCTCATTTCAAGTACCGTCGTTTGGGCTTGTAAATGCTGCAAAGCCCTTGAGAATGAAAACGGGTCTTGCACTTAAATGAGAAAAAGCAAGAGGCAAACCATAACAGTGACTCTACCTCTCGTTCTCTCTCTCTGGGCCCAAACACACGTATCGCACAGAATAGGCCGAAACACCTGACAATCACTTAAGAAGAAAAAAATAAATAATACAAAAGCCCTTGTCACCCAGCTACGTCAGCTGAATTGCTCTTACTTGGGGGAGAGGTAGCCACAGGCAACAGTGCATGCTATGTTTGTAGGACTGACTTCAGCAAGGTGAAAAATGAAGAGCCTTACAATGTGCGCACACACACACATGCACACACTTCGTGCCCCCTTTCTACAGACCGGCACTGGCACTATACATCCTCGGGCATGCCTGAGCTGGTGGTTTGATAAATTGGCCCTTTCGTTTCATCTGTGTGCATTGTGTCAGTGGGTTTGTGGGTATTAGCTTCCTCGTGTGTCCATGATCGTGTGCTAACGTTTGCCAGAGTGCATTGTCTGAGCCGTGAAGTGCCACTGAGGGGCGCCATAAAAAGCCTCTGTAAGCATGTAATGTGTGTCCATTTTCCCACAAATGAACACACATGCATAGACTTGGGAGAAAATGTGGCATTTTAAGTAGATTTTGGGATAATCGAGAAATTGGGATAAAAGAAATATGCATAAAAACAGGTAGGGGGCATAACAATGTCATTCTTACACTCTATATTCAGTCTAGGCGTGGTTATTGTTAGCTGTGGGGTTCATTCTGGGATTTCTGCTGGCAGAGTAATGTCCTCTCACTGTTAGGAAATTCAGCTTCCTCTAAAATGCATTCCTCTTCCAATAACGGGTTCATTTGCAGCAGTTTGGATTTGCTCAATTGGTCAAATCAAGCCACCACTTTCTCCCCATGGACTGTTCATCATGTTGCTGAAGATTCATAAAGGTTCTGCGTCATAAAGTCTTGTGCTGGCGAATTCTGCTCAGCTAGTTTATTTATAGAGTAAGAACTACTGGATTAGATGTTGCAGAACCTCCAAAAGTGACTTCAAGCCAAAATGCCTGTGGAAAACATGCCTCAAAAGTCAAACAAGACATGGAAATGAAGCAATCATCATGTGTGATGTCAGAAAATCCTGGAAGATTTATACCAGTATGTATTTCTTATGATGCGACCACAAAAAGAGTACCAGCGGTGGCTAATAGGAAGTGTAAAGATAACCACTGAACAAGAAATTGAACTTGTACTGCAGCATAGGAAGGTGTCTGGATGTTCAGTACAATACAAGCAATACAATTCAAATATCAATTACACTTTTTTTTTAATTATTTTTAACCAAGCAGATGTTAATGTAAAAAGCATAATGGCTAATGACTAGCTTAGAAATGACAAGAGAAACTTGCCAAAATGGTGTATTCTTACTGCCATTAAGCAACATTAAGCTTTATCAATATAAGAGAAAAAAATCTTAACATTCATAAAATCCAAAATATTCGAACAATTGTTCTTATATTTGCAGAGGTTGAAGTGGCCATAATTAGAGATCTCCACATGAGGCCGTCATCGGCCTCATCAAGGACGGTGACGAGTCTGCATATCGACAGGAAGCGGAGCGGCTGGAGCTGTGGTGCGGCCGACACAACCTGGAGCTGAACACGCTCAAGACTGTAGAGATGATCGTGGACTTCAGGAGGCATCCTTCGCCACAGCTGCCCCTCACGTTGTCCAGCTGCCTTGTGTCAACCGTCGAGACCTTCAAGTTGACTGGGAATTACAATCTCCCAGGACCTGAAGTGGGCGACCAACATCAACTCCGTCCTCAAAAAGGCCCAGCAGAGGATGTACTTCCTGCGGCTTCTGAGAAAGCATGGCCTGCCACCGGAGCTGCTGAGACAGTTCTACACAGCGGTCATCGAATCAGTCCTGTGTTCTTCCATCACAGTCTGGTTTGGTGCTGCTACAAAAAAGGACAAACTCCGACTGCAACGGACAATCAAAACTGCTGAAAGGATTGTCGGTACCCCCCTACCCACCCTTGAGGACTTGCACGCTGCCAGAACTAAGACAAGGGCGTGCAAAATCCTCTCGGACCCTCCCCACCCCGGTCACCAGCTCTTCCAGCTCCTTCCCTCAGGTAGGCGCTACCGATCAATGCAAACTAGAACTAGTAGACATTCCAACAGCTTCTTCCCTCTTGCAATCAACTTCTTAAACAGCTAACTTACAATTCCATTACAACAAGCTGGCAATTTTTTGACTTGAGTTCGTTGTCACATTTCTGTATTATGTATTACTCGTGCACTCACTGTAGTTGTCTCGCCGTGCTGCACTATTTGCATATAGTGGCCACTCATGCCAGAGTAGCATCTGCCCCATTTGCACACTGATTGAGGAGTATCTGTAACATTTGCACAACCATTGTCCCAGATTATCGCACTACTCGTCACTTTAAACCGCATACACTCCTTGAAGTCTCAGTGCCCTTTGCACAATGGTCATTGCACCGGACTATTGCGATATTAGCCATTCGAACTGAGGACTCTGCATCTTTTTGCACAATTGTTGTTGTTTTTTGTCAATGTCTTTATGTCTCCAAAGTGTTCTGTAAATTGACTGTCTGTTGTACTAGAGCGGCTCCAACTACCGGGGACAAATTCCTTGTGTGTTTTGGACATACTTGGCAAATAAAGATGATTCTGATGATTCTAAATGTCGGTGACGATTGATTGCAGTTTTGTGCCATTAAGCTAGGTTAAGGTTTTTCTCTATAGCGATCACATAGAGGAGACACCAAAAGGTCTCCAATGAAATCAAATATGAATCCCTGGCAACCCTGCTCGTCTTCAGGAAACTCCAGGAGACGTCACGGAGATGCGGAGACTCGAGTCGCAATCAGGACACCAACTAGTCTCCAGGCCAGTGAGATAGGGGTCTTACCGATTTTCTCCGACAAACTGCAGTCAGGCTTCGATGTGCTGATGTGAAAGCAATGTTTTCTTTGACCATGACCAGGAAGTACATCACTACGTTGAGCCCTCATAACTGTCTTGGGTAAAACGTCAAGTCCAGAGTCATGTCTTTGCTGACATGCAGGTGTTCTTATTGGAATCTCTGATTATTTTTCTTGCGATGATGCAAAGCACAGCTGTTCTAGAACCCATGAAAGGCGAGGGAATGCCAGTACATCCTCCACTCTTCAGGTAAGCATCCACTATTTTCTGAGGTCTAGACTTATTTGTTTGGTTTTTGGCATAATAAATGTTACCAATATTTTAGAGACCTCGAGAGTAGTTATTTTCGATCAAATGGGCAGGTGACACTCACCATGCTACTTGGAATCATTTAAAGAAGACGTGTTATGCATTTTTCCCACGATTAAAAAAAGTTCCCATTGATGGTTGGGCACGCACTCCAGAGAACTATTTGTAAACCAACATAATATTTTCCCTGTATGATGAGCACCCACTATCTTAATAAAAGCACTATGTTTTATTTTGAAAATTAAATGCATCTTGTGTCTCTGTATGTGTGACAGAATGCTCGTTTCAGTCACATGATACGGAAGTAATAAAGTAAGCCCAAAAACTAGCAACATTTTGTAAAAGGGAAAAAAAAAAAAAAGAAACTGGAAATTTTAAAACTTCTATGGAAAGGAGAAACAACCAAATAATGAGACAGATGCAAAAGAGCCTACAACAACAACGACAAAAAGTTGCATTTAAGACACAATATCAGCAGTCTTACTTAAAATACGGGTTTATCGCAATTCTCACACACCAAGCCCTTACTGCTTAATATGTGGCGGGCAACAAGTTCATAAATGAGAAACTTCAAAAACTTCAAAACTGCCAAAAAGCACAGAACTCCAGGCTTCCATCCACTGACTACAACAGAAATACGTTAATAAACTGGACATATGGAACACATGTGTCATCGTCAAGATGGGGCTGGCACGTTGAAGACAAACAAGCACATGGCTCCCACTAATTATGACCACTACATTCAGCCTGTCGATGAGTTGTATTTTTAATCATTTGTTTTTCGTTTCTTTCTATGGTGGTACGTCAACATATTGCTATACCCATAAACAGCTTGCAGCACGAACAAGGTTGGGGACCGAGGAAATAGGAAATATATTATCGATGAATTGTTTCCTGTTACACAATGTTGTGACAATTGTAAACATTGTGCAGCATTTTAGGCAAATATTCAAAAGTGGCGTTAATCATTATGACCATAACTGTCTGGACCTACGGTCATAGTGTGTAGAGTTGACATAGTGTGTGTGTGTGGAGGGGGGGCTGCACGACTACTATGAGTCACGCGGTCCACGCTTTGTGATCATTTTATATAATCCGTCTAATATCAGTGTGGGTGCACTAACCCACTCGTTCGCCCGGTGCTCCCACTCAGTGTGGCAGCTCCTGCATCCAAAGTGCACGCACACGCACGCGCGCGCGCACCTTTCACGCGAGTCGAGGGCTCTTCGTCTTTTCATTCATCCCAGTCAAGGCTGCAGCACATCATCATCATCATTTCTCCCCCCGTCTTCTTCGCCACCCCTTTCCAGTGCTGGGATATCGAGCGGAGGATCATGTCCACGACGCTGCGCTTTTTGCCTCCGCGGCGGCACACGGCAGAGAGGAGCCGCTAGAGGACACGCGTTACAATACAGGACTTCATTGGGCGCGTGTGCGAGAGGACTGCCGAGGAACAAACAAACAAAACAACAAAAAGTGGTTTTGGCGCGGTTTGATCCGGATTGACGGATTTCTACGGTGCAGGTGCAGCGGGGAAGACACTCGGCAGGCGGATGGTTGTCGAATTGGAAGAGAGGAGTCCCCTCTGCAAGGTGAGACCTCAACTTATCACGGAGAGTTTAGCTGAATATGTGCATGAATAGGACAAACATTGGACTTTCAGTGCTTTCAGTAGCTGAATGTGGCACAATGGAGCTCTTTGCAGGAGCGTTGCGTTGAAATGCATGCAGCACAAAGTAAGTTTAAGGCACAAGTGAATTGTGACTAGTTGCATAACTGGCTCATTGATGATGCTGAAGTTTCTAACTGTCATTTATCGGCACATATGAAGGTGTTTGTGTGTATTGTGTGTGTGTGTGTGCAAAGTTTGAGGCAAAAGTACAGCACGATGACGGTGACACTGACCACATGTGCGAAAATAAACAGATAAAGGGCCATTAAGAAACTCACGTGCTTTTAACAAGTATATTTTTCTATAGTCTTCTTGGGAGCAACGCGTTTAAAATGTGTAAACAAAGTTTAAGGCACACCATGATGCATATTTATGACACTGTGTGAATATCTGTATGAATATTTAAGGCACTGATCTTAAATTTGGACTTTTTGACTCCTTTCATTTTACGCAATGGATGAAGGCACGTACAGTTTTTTGGTTTTTTTAAATCAGTAGTTTGGAGGACTGCGATTGGCTGGCAACCAGTTCAGGGTGTACCCCGCCTCATGCCCGATGATAGCTGGGATAGGCTCCAGCACGCCCGCGACCCTAGTGAGGAGAAGCAGCTCAGATAATGGATGGATGGATGGATGGATAGTTTGGAGGAGTATTGTGTTTAAATGTGCAAAAGTTTAAAGAAAAAGATAGGCTTCTGACATTCTGACAGTATGCATGGATTAAGAAACGCACATGTTGATATGTACATTTAAGAGCACTGCATTTAAATATGCGCAACATAAAAGTTTAAGGCATATTTCTGACACTGCATGTAAATATATGCATGAATGACAATTAGATGAGGACAGGCATTGAGATTAAGTTTGGACTTTTGACTGATCATTTCATATTATGGCTGAACGGCTTAGATCATTTTTTTTTCAATGAAGTCTTGAAGGGGTATTGCTTTAAAATGCACATTTCTAAAACTAAATATTTACACGGATAACAGATGATTGAGGAAATAAATGCCTTTTTCACTTTATGGTTCATTCTATCATTCTAAACCACAGATGAACACATCTGTGCTTCAAATAAATCATTTCCCCCCCAATGGAGTTCTTGCAGGAGATTTGTATGCAACAAAGTTTAAGACACGAGTGGCGCACATTTCGGACAGCACAGAATGTTTAAATGAATGACAGATGAATTGGGACCAGCACTGAGTTTAAGTTTGGGATTTTTGTCTCCATCATTTTAAACTATAGATCAGGGGTCACCAACCTTTTTGGAACTGAGAGCTGCTACTTCTGTACTGATTAATACAAGGTGCTACCAGCTTTATACACACTTCTGAAATAACAAATTCCCTTTAATTACCTTTATATGTTATTCTTAGTCGTTAAGTACATTACAGTATGCCGTTTTCAAACTGCTGGCCTCACTTGGCCACGAGTGCGCAACGTCGCTTTGCACAGCACGCCAAGGCTGCTACATTGCTAACATGACTTATTCATGATCGACTATTGCCAAACACGAAATGTTACTGGTTTGATGTTATATTTTTGGGCATGTACAATCAATTACAAATATAGGAGAGGTGATCAACTTAACTGGCGACTTGGTGAGAGTGGTGCCATGATGTTTGAGGTGGTTTCAAGCCCAGCCTGCAGCCGTCCACGTATAAGACACCACCATTACATGTGTTTACCCTTGATTTGTCTCGAGAGCGTCCCAATTACTTCTTTTTAACATTTGTTGCTGACCGGAGATAAATAATCTGGGCAAGAAACTATAATAGTCTCCTTTGCAAGGGGCTGCGGCCTGTCCCCACGAGGCTCTGTATTCGCGACGGGCGTGTGCAAATAACTGACACACTATTTGGTCACGCCTCCTGTCTCTACTGCCTCTGATTGGTCAGTTGTGACCAGTGACCAGTTGTCAATTAAAATGAAACTTGAGGCATTCAATGAGGCCAGAGAGTGATGATTTTTGAAAATAACAATAATCTACCGTCAGGTCATACAATTTTAACATTTATGGCATTTTTTTTTAAAAACTGCAAATCTATGTGAAGACACTGATCAAGTTAATGATTTCCTCACAATATTTATCAACAATTATATAACAAGAAAATGTTCAATATGCAACATTTTATTTCTATACATCTCTTCAAGTGCTTACATTTTAAAGTGATCACGTCTGCAATATCCATCCATTCTCAACACCTCTTATCCTGTTCAGGGTCACGGGGTACTGGAGCCTATGCCAGCTGACTTCGGGCAAAAGCCGGACTACACCCTGAACATGCCTCATTCACAGTCGCAGGGCACATATAGACACAGACAACCATTCTCACTCACATTCACACCATCACTGAGTGGGAACTGAACCCACGACCAAAGTCAGGCGAGTGTACCACGACACCATCAGTGACCGCACGTCTACAATATTCCTAGGAAATCACAATGCACCCTCACTGGTGAGCTATTTTAAGAACAGGCTTCACTAATTGGGGGCCACCTGTTGCCCGTGGGCACTATGTTGGTGACCCCTGCCAATGTCTTACTGCCTTAAGTAAGTCATTTTTTTCTCCAATGCAGTCTCTCAGGAGTACTGTATTGTGTTTAAATTCATGCAACGTGAAGTTTATGGGTCATTTCTGACACTGTCTGAATATTTGCATGAATGACAGATGAATGACACAAGGCCTTTGTGACTTTTTAGTTCATTCTTACATTTTAAACTAAAGAGGAAAGCATCGGTGCCTTAAATAGGATATTTTTTATTGGAGTTCTTGCAGGGGTCTGTGTGCGCAACATGAAGTTTGAGGCACATGTGACGGACATTTCAGACACTATTATGACACATAAAAGACGACTGGTATTAAAATGGAAATTTGGACTTTGGGAATTTGAATGTTTGACTGCCTTAAGTAATGAAGTAATATTTTGTCTAAATGCACAGTAGGTTTAAGGCATATCATCTGGACCAGCATTGTGCTGCAGTTTGGACCTTTTGGGTCATTCTGTCATGTTAAAACACAGATTAACACATCTGTGCCTAAAATAAGACCATTTTCAATGAGTTTTTGCAGTACATTGGTGTTTAAATGTGTACAATGAAGTTTAAAGCACAGCTACTGTATTGATGGATAATGCAGCCCTATGGGGGGCACAAGCCAGTGCAAACTGTAGGCCGGTCCCAAGCCCGAATAAATGCAGGCGGTTGCGTCAGGAAGGGCATCCGGCTTAAAACTTTGCCAAACAAATATGAGTGTTCATCCAAAGAATTCCATACCGGATCGGTCGTGGCTCGGGATAACAACGTCCGCCGCCGGTGGAAATTCAGCTACTGTGGGTCGAGGTCAAAGGGGACTTTGAATGTTGGGACTTTGACAGGAAAATCTCGGGAGTTGGTTGACATGATGATTAGGAGAAAGGTTGATATATTGTGCGTCCAGGAGATCAGATGGAAAGGCAGTAAGGCTAGACGTTTAGGGGCAGGTTTTAAATTATTTTACCATGGTGTAGATGGGAAGAGAAATGGAGCAGGGGTTATTTTAAAAGAAGAGTTGGCTAAGAATGTCTTGGAGGTGATAAGAGTATCGAGTGATGAGAAATTGAGGGTGTTATGTATAATGTGATTAATGGCTATGCCCCACAGGTAGGATGTGACCCAGAGGTGAAAGAGAAATTCTGGAAGGAGCTAGACGAAGTAGTTCTAAGCATCCCAGACAGAGAGAGAGTCGTGATTGGTGAAGATTGTAATGGACATGTTGGTGAAGGAAACAAGAGTGATGAAGAAGTGATGGGTAAGTACGGCATCCAGGAAAGGAACTTGGAGGGACAGATGGTGGTAAACTTTTCAAAAAGGATGGAAATGGCTGTAGTGAACACTTTTTTCCAGAAGAGGCAGAAACATAGGGTGACCTATAAGAGCGGAGGTAGAAGCACGCAGGTGGACTACATCTTGTGCAGATGATGTAATCTGAAGGAGGTTACTGACTGTAAGGTAGTGGTAGGGGAGAGTGTGGCTAGACAGCATAAGATGGTGGTGTGTAAGATGACTCTGGTGGTGGGGAGGAAGATTAGGAAGACAAAAGCAGAGCAGAGAACCATGTGGTGGAAGCTGAGACAGGACGAGTGTTGTGCAGCTTTTCGGGAAGAGGTGAGACAGGCTCTCGGTGGACAGGAGGAGCTTCCAGAAGACTGGACCACGGCAGCCAAGGTGATCAGAGAGGCAGGCAGGAGAGTATTTGTTGATTAAAATCATAATTTCAAGTTCATGCTGTGGTAAAAACATAATGGAGATATCAAAGAGTCATTTAATTGGTTTATTGTAATGAAGCAGATAATATTCCTAGCCATTCCATTTCTCTCAGCCCCCGAACTGAGCATTGAGGGGAGCTTTAACATGAACATTAACAGTGGATGAGATGCATGGAAGACTTGTTGTTTCACTACTTCTGCTCCATCTCACTAAAACTGCTTTAATTGAAAAATACCCGTCACTTTGGGATGAGCGTCTGCTCTACTGCGCGTCTGTGGCGGCGTGATACCACTTTATGGTCTTTTCACTGCTCTTGTCTGCCCGTCACAAGAGCTCCCCATCCACACATATTTGTACACACACAGACACTCCTTAAATATCTTTCAGTCAGACGCATTGTAATGCCAATGCATTGTAATGCAAGTGCCATGGGGGGGGGTCAAACAACTGTGTTTACTTCTATCTTCACAAGCAGCCGTCGTTTCACTGCTCAAAAATTTTCCTTAGCGTATTCAATCTTCTGCTCTTACATGAGGCGTTAAACCCAGTCTATATTACAACATGTAGGCAAAGGACTCACACTCTTGTTTGTACATCCACTTATTGATCTCGCCTTGTCAGTTAAGGGTGTTGGTGAGCGATTACACCTGAACTGTACTCAGGTCGTGGCATCACAGTATCTGTGATACAATTGAAAAGTGCAAATAGTGGCCATCTCTCTCATACAGCAGTCCCCAACCACCGGTTCCTGGATGGGTGCCTGAATACTTCCATTTCCAACATCCTGTCATTGTGGCAATGACTGAGACCAAAAAGTCATTTTGGAATAAACTGACCTAAGTAACACACTTGGGGTGTCGCCCACTACCACAAGATGGGACTGACTTGTAGAGGGAAAAAAAGCACAGGTCTTCTATTAATCACAAAAACTATGTTCAGTATAATTGTGAGGTGTATTTTTATTCGTTTCTACCCATGCCTTATGCGGGGAAAAAAAAGGTCATTTACTTCCCATCAGGAAAAGAAGAAGTTGGTTACACGTGCACACCAGTAGGATTTAGTCGCTTGGTGTATGGCCACTCTCTACTCATCCATCCATCCATCCATTTTCTACACCGCTTATCCTCACTAGGGTCGCGGGTATGCTGGAGCCTATCCGAGCTAACTGCGGGCAGGAGGCGCGGTACACCCTGAACTGGTTGCCAGCCAATCGCAGGGCACATAGAAAACAAACAACCATGTGCACTCACATTAATACCTACGGACAATTTAGAGTCTTCAAATCACCTAGCGTATATGTTTTTGGGATGTGGGAGGAAACCGGAGTACCCGGAGAAAACCTACGCAGGCACGGGAGAACATGCCAACTCCACACAGGCGAGGCCGGATTTTAACCCGGTTCCTCAGAACTGTGAGGCGGACGTGCTAACCATTTGTCCACCGTGACGCCTTCTGTCTTCTCATTTACACTCAAATTCTTTACAGGTGGACAAGTGGTTAACGTCTACGTCACTCTTTTGTACGTATGTTCTCCCTGTGCTCGTGTGGGTTTTTATTCGGGTCCTCCAGCTTCCTCCCACATTCCAAAAACATGCTTCTTGGGTTAACTGAAGTGAAGTGAATTTGAGAGTGAATGGTTGCTTGTCTATATGTGACTTGTGATCGACTGGTGCCCAGTCAAGGGTAAGCCCCGCCTGTCATGCAGAGTCAGCGGGGATAGGCTCCAGCTCTCCTGCAAATCCAAATGAGAACACGTGCTACAGAAACTGGATGGATGGATTCGAACACGGGCCATTGGCACTGCATAGCCACTCCCAGCACACACGGGTATCAATGTCTGTCTTAATACCCCTGTCCTGTCCTTTCCTATCCTGTTCCGTCCTATCATGTTTCTTCACCACAGGATGTCGCACTGCCTTTCCAGTCCACAAACTCTCATATGCTATAAAGTTATTTTGGTTTTATGGTCGTTTTTTGCTTTTTGTTCTTTTTTGCTCTGTTCTCCCTTTTCTCTGTCTGCCCCCTCTCAAACCTCATTCTGTCCAACTGCATTTCCAATGAATGTACGTGCCAATACAAATTGAAACAGAGGCGGAAAAGTAAACTCGCCGGTCGCAGAGCAAAATTGTTCTGGCACGATGAGGCATACAGATCCAGCATACTGCAATACTAAGCAGCTGAACAGAACATTTACAAACAAACAAATATATAAAAATAAACACAGTTACTAACTGCAATCTCAGTAGACCTTTAATGTTCACAGATGAACATTAAAGTCAACTGAGGAGCTCATTAAAACTCAGTTTCTAACCAAACAGGAGCACCTGAAGCATGTAAACAGTCTCTCAGTTGTGGGTTGAGTCTTACCGCATGTTCTAAATTAGTGCCAATATTTCAGTAGACTCTGACATGGGATCGCTCCACAATTGCATGTGTAACCATGTTTGTGCCATCTGTTCTGCCTGACGTCTTGCTGTTTCGCCTTAATGGTAGAGGAATTTTTGTTCTTTTCATCCTTGTCCGACGACAAAGTAGATGAATTGTCTGGCAAAATGTTGATTGTCACAAAAAGCTGCATCTTTACACACATTGTGAGTTAGACTGTGTTGTATGTTTCCCATTCCAAGGCAGAGAAAGCAGGTGACAAGTCACATGGGCAAATTAAAAAAAGAATCACTGTATATAATAAATACAACCAGTTTATTAATGCGTGCATAATGCAGAAGAGCTCTGAGCCACCTGGAAGTAGTCCATTTGGCTGTCTGTCGCTCATGAGGTGGTGAAATGCAAGTGGGGGAGAATCTGATTAACCAACTGGCATAATTTACTCAACCCTGAAGGGAAGCCGTCCTCTTGAAAAGTGCTAGCTTTCCTTCTGTGAACTCAAATAAAGCATTCACATACACATGCAAAAAGACAAACACAGTCTGAGGCTTTGGGATGGGAATCATAATGCATTTCTTGATGAATTGATTGGAAAAGGTTTTGTCAATTGTGTGGAATTGATTATTACCATTTTTCCTCAAACTGGCCCCCTCGCTAATAGTCACCACGTCTCAATTAGTCAGCTGAATTATCCACTTAAATAGTCGTTTCCCGCTTCCCCCTCAGGAAAAAAAAGTGTAGGAACCGTAATTACCATAATCACAAAACACACATTAAAAAGTTCACATGAATTCTGTCGCTAACCAAAACAACAATCTGATGCACATAAATGCATTTTGTAAACCAGTCCCTTGCGTAAAAGAAGATGAAGTCTTCTGAGGGAGCTACATTTGTGCCTTTATTGTTCCGAACATTCGCTTAACATATATATTTTTTTTAAAAAGAGACACAAATATAGATACATTGATTCTTTGAGATGAGTTTAATTCGTTGCCTGACCATGCTCAAAACTCAAAACACTCATATCTCAAATCATATTTTTCCATTGAAATGAATGGAAATGCCTCGATTCCAGCCCTTCCCCAAAAAACAACCTAAATTGTTGTAATGTGTAATTTAATGAGCAAAATAGCACTGCATAACATTGTACTTTATAAAAACAGTCGTCAGATGAATACAATTTAAAATAAATTTATGTCACACTGCATCAATTCATGTGCTCATCAGTACAGCACTAATATTAGTCATTCTTCCCAGAAGATAAAGAATATACTGCATGACAGTAGGTACTGTTATCTCCATATACATCATTTCTATTCAAATATCCGCTGCTTAAAGTATTAAAGCACTTTAACTTAGATACTATTTCGAGTTAGCACTTAGCAATCAGACTGTTTTAAATACACAAGGTGTAATTCTCTTTTTTTATGTTTGACACTAACCTTTAACTGGGACTGGCATTATACAACTTGAAGTTGTTCACTAATTGTATCTACCAAACTGCTGCTTGTGAAGTGACTTGCGTCACAGCCACCATACAGCGCTCGTATATCGAGAAACTCATAAGTTGAGTCACTTGTATCTCAAGGCACCACTGTTTTATATTTTTTGATGTCAAAAGACAGTACAACGTGGACTTGACACCAGCCAATCGCAGGGCAAATAAAGACAAACAACCATTCACACACATGGACTATTTAGATTCCTCAAAGAACCTAACACGTCTGTTTTTGGAATGTAGGAGTAAGCCGGAGTACCCGACTAAAAACCCACACAAGTACGGCAAGAACATGCCTCATTCACATGGGATTTGACCCCAGGACCTCTCAGCTGTGAGGCAGGCATGCTAACCACTCTAACACCACACTGACATTCAGATAAATCAATACAAAATCATCAAGTTAATTTTCCTCATCAAACCAAATCAGGAATAAAATGGTTACACAATCAATATGAGTGCAATATTTGGGGGGAAAAAAAAAAAGTTTTAATCCTGGCATTAATTGATTGTGGACTATAAGAATGTGATGATGTGTGTAGGTGTGTGTGTTTTTTTTTTTTAGTCTTTGCGAGTCGTACCGCTCCATAGCAACAGGCAGCATATCATCTTCAAATATCCTTCTCTCAGACACGCACATGCACACACACAGACTTACACATTCATATACACACACACACAAACAACGTATGCTGTGACCTTTCTGCTGACTGTGTGCATGCCAGTGTTCGCACGAGTGTATCTGGATCAGCGCTTTTGTGTGTGCGTGAGTGTGTGTGCGCATCAGCGTGTGGCTCATTTGACCTTTCTCGGTCTACGTTCATTATTAGCGGCATAATAAGCAATACGGAGCTGCCCGCTGTGGTTGTGTACACGGTGGAGATATTACGAGCGCTAAGTAGATCTTGTTGTGCGTCCAGCTCTCTCAGATAAAGCAGAGATCATCATAATTGTGATCCGCTGATAATGATTAGTTTACTGAAATGTTAGCATATCATGATTCATGTATCACTCAGCGGGAACCAGACGCATCTTTATTTTATATCTCGACACACTTGTCATGTTATGTTAATACCGGTGTTGGGCTAATAACTTCTTGCATATTTCATATCCGAGCAGACAGAGCTATTTAGAAATCAATTTTCTTTCCCTCCATAACCGTGCTCGGAAACTGGCCCTCTGCCAGGTGGGCAGGATGAGTGAGCGGGATATTGTGGGTCCATTAGGGAATGAGGCATCGAAATATCAAAATAGATTATCAAATTTGCTCCAGCCACGTGAGTGACATGCTACTTTAAAATGTCACAGTTGATCGACCCTAACACACCCGGAAGGGATGACACTTTGACATTTTTGTCACAGCTCAAAGCGTGCCAAGGAGACGGCGGGAAATGCTCCAAAAAATGAAGCGAGAGTCAAGTGAAAGATTTGATTTTTATTAGGTTTGAACCTGACCAGAACTGCGTGTTTTACAGTGGTACCGCTGAGGTCCAACACATTCATTCATCTTCCGTTCCGCTTATCCTCACAAGGGTCGCGGGCGTGCTGGAGCCTATCCCAGCTCTCTCCGGGCGAGAGGAGGGGTACACCCTGAACCGGTCGCCGGGCACATAGAAACAAACAACCATTCACACTCACATTCACACCAACGGGCAATTTAGTCTTCAATTAACCTACCATGCATGTTTTGGGGGATGTGGGAGGAAACCGGAGTACCCGGAGAAAACCCACGCAGGCACGGGGAGAACATGCAAACTCCACAAAGGCGGGGCCGGGATTTGAACCCCGGTCCTCAGAACTGTGAGGCAGATGTGCTAACCAGCCCGCCACAGTGCCGCCAGGTCCAACACAATGCTTGCCAATTTCAGACATGTTCGGTGGAAATAAAAATAAATCAGTGGCCATTATAAAATCTTAACTATATATTGGGATAAATTTGTGTGAATTTAGTTTATTTTTTTTACTTGTACAGTAATTACCGCAAATAGTGAAAAGCAGGAAATTGCCACTCCCCAAATTTTTTTATAATTGCCCATAATAATAGTTTAAACTATAAATATACCACATGCTGTGATTTAAAACACTTTAATATATTTTTAACGCATGTTACAATGTTACCCTTAAATAAATTGATTAAATAAAAGATTATTGGATTTGTCACACTAACAACCGAGGCTAAACTTTAGCTCCTCTCCAACATAGAAAACTTGTCCCTCGGTCGAGATGTGTGCCAACAACATACTTCCTTGAGACCAATTCCTATTCAGGGGTTTGGCACCATCTTGCGGCATCTTAAGGCATTACAGAGAAAACACAACAATAAATAATGAAGAGTACATAAAAAAAAAAAAAAAAAAAAAAAAAAAAAAAGCAAAATTACTGTGAATGGCGAACCATGAACAGGCAGGTAATTACTGTGTGCAAATTGTTGATTTGGTGATGTCACTGTGTGCCACATACACACAGTGTAGTGTATGGAACTGCTGCCTCCCCAAGTTAAAATGTTTATATTGTCTTTATACTGACTACACTTTCCACACTATGGGCTCTACTTTTGCAAGTAGAAGCATGCAGCCGGCTGCAATACACAGTCACTGGTGGGATGACGAACATAATTACTGTATGTACGGTAGTATTTGTGTGTTAGGTGTGTGCCTTTAAGGGGCGTGACCGTCAGCAGATAAAGTCGGGTTGGCTGGAGTTAGTTCAGTGTGAGCATCTGAATGTGAGCTGTGGCCTACAGCAACTCTTTGCAAGTGTTCTCATTTAGTATTGGTGTGTTTGACTGTCCCATTCAATAAACCCATGCAAGGCATTACAGTAACGTGATTGCAAAAACGCTGTTTCTCACTTTACTCGACCGGCAGCGTATCTGAAGCTGGCTCGCAATACCAAGCCAAAATTAAAATAAATAAATATTAAAAAAACTAAATAAATTATCAACCAATTGTCGCTAGAAAAATGTGTAACATTTTTAGCTGAGTATTTGTGGACTCAGAGCACCACCCTCTCGTGGATTAATTGCTAAACATCCAATACAGTGGACAGATCGAAGAACAAAGGCATTGATGTTTAACACTGTTTAAAAACATCTATTTTTCATCTGACAATAACTGTTTGGCACGCTACATTTTTGGTCCATTTTGTCTTTTCCATACGTGCAACATTATTAAATGGTGTGCGTGCGTGTGTTTGTGTGTGTGTGTGGAGATTTAGATCCAAGATACCACTGAAGTCTGATGTTTTGTTCTTCGCCATTCTTGGGTGAATTTTACCTGTGCGGTTTGGGTCTTTTACTCTGCTGGGGGACCCATGAGTCAAAACTGAGAACAAGCTTTCTGACACATGCGACTCATTTTCACTCCAGAATGCCTCAGTAGCCTAGAGATTTCATTGTAGCCCGCACAGAGTAAACAAACAACCCCAGAACCCATACGAGCCAACAATTTTCTCTACGCATGTACATTGGAACCCCTTTCATATAACCGGCGAGACCTTTTAAATGTTGAGAAACGGAACATATTATTTGGAATATCATTTAAATGCAGTAAATCGATTGTAACACTACACACACAGAGTTGCATGGAATAAGTTTATATGGAAAATTATCACGTGTCTCAGAGTAGACATCACACACTGGTATTTATAGACGCTAGGTGCTGCAAGGTCACGCCCTATTTAATCCACTCCACAGTATGAGTGTGATGCTCTGGTCTCAGCGTGCCCTTAACGCTCACACATATCAATAGCGTGTTCCCCTCTTGAGTGTGTCAGGTCAGAATTTGCATGAACACAGCACAGTAAGATATTTATATCAAGTTTGTTTGTAAAAGGAACACTCGTGAATGTGGACGACAAAGACTCTGTAAATTAGATGAAATTTAGAAAATGCCTGTTATTATGATGTATCTTTAATTACATAGTATATGGAAACTTAATTTATTTTAGTAGATTCAATTCAAAAAGTGAAACGCAAATATTAAACAGATTCACTTCACACAGTTATAATTTCAATGGTTACTGCTTACAGCTAACAAACTTGGGGGGGTTGTTATCTGATTAACCATCAACATATTAGAATATTACATAAACAATCAAACCTATTTTAATTAGTTACGAATTTGTCTTCTGAAAAGTACTTTCCTACGTGTTTAATCAATTTACTTAATATATGATTTTCACTTTTTGAATTGAACTACTGAAATGATTAGACATTTTCACAGCATTCAAATTTGAGATGCATCTGTAGTTTTTTTTTCATTGACAGTGCTCTTTCGTTTTCTTAGGCTTCTTTTCGAAAAGGTCCCCAGTTCCTTTGTGTGATCGCCAAGAAGTCTACCAACTGCATCTGTGCGCTTGAAAACTGGGTGGCGAAAAACACGCCTAAAATCAACTCACTGTATTTCTTCAGTGCGTTTTTTTAAATTTTTTTGTACAAACGCTTGTATAAGGGTTTGTTTCTGTCAATAATGCAGTGCACTTGGAGGCAGAATTATTATAGTAGGAACTTGTTTCCTCCCATTCACATACTGTATGATAGACACACTTTCTAAGCATTACACTGATGTGTGCTGTGACATCTATTCAGGTTTGCACTTGCTGCATAGCTATAAGACCATGCCGGTGTGCATTTTGGTAATATCCAGCCATCCATTCTCCACACCACTTATCCTATTCAAGGTCGCGGGGCGCTGGAGCCTATCCAAGCTTACTTCGGGCGAAAGGCGAACTACAACAGGAACTGGTCGCCATTCAGTCACAGGGCACCATTTTGGTAATATGTGATTTGTTTCCACATATCTCAGTGGGAATTTCACACTTGTGAACCTTTGTAAGTACATCAATTTATATTTACACTCATATACAGTTATATAATTGGAACCCTGTGACTGACAGTTGATCCCACAAGGACACATGTGGGTGTGTCTTAGGAGGACCACAGTGTTTCATTAGCTGTCAGCCGTACGGTAACAGATTCTATTTATATACGCTTAGATAGTGCGCCACACTTGAAGGAAGTGGGAGGCCGTCAAATAAATTACACTGCGTTCGCTTTGCAGTGCTCTAGACCTTTGTGTCACCTCACAAAGAGCCTGTTTCTGTTTCCTAATTGGGTGATGCAATAATTGCGGGTTGAGGGAGAGAGAAGTATTACAAAATGTCCTTTGCCTGACTTCAAATGTTTCCAATTTTTATTTATTTTTAACCAAGAAACTGCAGTCTCACAGGAAACCTTTTTTCAATAACTTTGAAAAGATTGCTCATAAGTGACTTTTTCCTGTAGGTTTTGGGGATTATATTCATGAAACTATTGAATTATGACTTCATTTGCTGCCTACCAAAATAAATATGTGGTGGTACTACACAGAGACTGCCAAGAATGCCCTGAAAAACCTTCAAGCTTATATTTTTGTTCCATAGCCCTTTTGGGGGGGAAAAAAAAAACTTTTATTGCTTTTTTTTTTTTATCAGTTTTGTTGGGTTTGACACCCCTGGAGTTTCGCATCCAATACAGATGTGATTTTGAATGTGGGTGCAAAAACCACAAGTACTTTATAGATGCCCCACAGCTCCTGAAGTGTTTGCCTGGAAAGTTCCGCCAACACTATAAAAGACAGCAATTAGCCGCTCACAGAATATGGAGACCCCAACAGTTTTGTTGCCATCCAGTATATCCTTACCCATATGTTACAGCAGCATAACAGCGCAATGTTGTCTACCCACCATTAAGTCACATGCCTAAGTCTGTTACTAACCACACAGAGAGGCAGGGATGGGCTCGGCTTAACTGGAAAACGATAATAGTCCTGATTCACCCTCTAATGTGTCCATATCATGGCCCCAAGCAGATAATCTGCCATTAATACCACTAAGGTATCCTGAGAGAGGAACCTCAACACCTCACCAGCAGGAAGATGTTGTCCAGGATTGTGAGGTGAGAATAGCTAAATGGAGGGACCGCATTGTATTCTTATTCTTTTTGACATTTTCTTTCCTGAGCATTTTCAATGAGCTCTGTTCAAACTCTTAAAAATGGGAAGATAATGTTTTTTTTTGGGACTCAAAACTCAATAACTCAAGGTTAATACAAAGCCTAAAAGATGCTTTGGAGAATTTTTTCATAAGAGTATGAATAAACCTCATTGAACATTAATGCCATTCTTTTAAAAAATATATATAATTTTTAATGTTCTTAACTCCATGCCAGTATTTATATACAGTATGTATAAGGCTTCCAAGAGGCGTTATCTCACATCTAGGGATAGAAATCGGTTCTTTTTAAGAACCGGTTGCCAGTAATTAGATTCCTAGGAATTGCTTCTTTGCTTGCCTGACGATTCCGTTCGATTCGTCTCAGAAAAAAACAATAACAAAAACAAAACAACGCTTAAATTGACGGCGGCATGGTGACTGACTGGTTAGCACATCTGTCTCACAGTTCTGAGGACCGGGTTCAAATCCCGGCCTTGCCTGTGTGGAGTTTGCATGTTCTCCCCGTGCCTGTGTGGGTTTTCTCCAGGTACTCCGGTTTCCTCCCAGACCCCGAAAACATGCTTGGTAGGTTAATTGAAGAATCTAAATTGCCCGTAGGTGTGAATGTGAGTATGAATGGTTGTTTGTATATATGTGCCCTGCGATTGGCTGGCGGCCAGTTCAGGGTGTACCCCGCCTCTCGACCAAAGATAGCTGGGATAGGCTCCCGATGTGACCCCGAGTGAGGATAAGCGGTACAGAAAATGGATGGATGGCTTAAATTGACAGGAGCTCGGCCGCTTGTGAGACCACTTATGTGCCTTGTTGTTGTTTGGAGGTGGCAGTTTCTAAAAAGTGGATTTCCATAATCATGCGGAAAGTATTTTGCAAAATCAGGTCAACTGTTCTTGCAAAACACACATTTTCTTGTATGTCTGAATATTTTTGGATCAAGTTGAATCCAAAAGGAGCACTCTTCCCAAATGTTACTAGACAAAGTGTCATACATCGGGAAACGTCTCCAGGATAATAATAATAAAAAATAAAATAAATAAAAATCTATACCTGGTGGGTTAACGAGAGCTGATATCCTTGCAGCAACGATGAAAGTTAGAAGTTCTCCTTTGATTCGTCTGTTCATTTCCTAGGGCATTCTGATATCTTGTAAGGTATGCAAAAACTGCATTGAGCTCTTTGCTCTCTTGACATAGTTTGAGAAGTCTCCTACTTTCCTTTTGTGTGCAGACTGTATATGCTCTATGTTGTGTCTAAAGTTGAAGATATTAAAGAGTTAAAACAAACAAACCCATTTGTATTATTTTGTTCCCTCACCCAATAAGAACTGATAAGAGAATAAGTATTGGGATCTTGCTAAATTCTTGTCAATTCCCATCCCTACTCAAAGCATGGATGAAGCGCAGCTTCACAAAGCTGTCATTTTGGTCTTCTTAATTCTTAAATCAGACTACAGGATTTTAGCGCCGATATTGGCCCGATTAGCTATCGTGGGCGATTTCCCAGATCGGGCCTGACATATTTTGTCAGAAACCTAATACATAAACATAATCCACAACCAACGATTTGGCCCTCCAATAGCCCTACGACACCAAAATAAAAAGTTTACCATGTTGTATCCGGTTGCGGTGAAAGGTGACACGTTTTCTGGTCCCGCCTCCCCGACAGTGTAAGATTTGACAAGATAAAGCCCAGTGACGGGATACGATGGTATTGGAATATCCGTTTTGTAGCGTTGCCACTGTCTGACCAAGATACAGCAAGATTTGAAAGCAGTAGTTTGACATCGTGCCCTCGTGAAAGACCAAATTTGTCCTGTAGTCTGATCTAGGCATAAGACATGAGACTGACTTAACATCGCTTCTGCTGACTACATCCAAGTAGTGTTCGTATAGGGGAAGAGGGCGAGCCCGGCGACACGTGAATAGCCCAACAATGCGAGTAATAGATGACGCCCGCCAGAAGAATATTTTTAATTGCCTATGACCAATCAGTTCAACCATTATTTTGTATTATTACGCCCATCCCTAATTGCCATTAAATCTGGTAATTGAACCATATTTGATAACTTAAGTGGGTGTGAAATGAACCTATGAAGTCATATTATAAGAAAGTTGAACTTCGTCCAGCCAATCAGCAAAGAAAATAATGATAGTAATGACAAGATTATAATACATTAATGAAATATAATAAAAGTATATCGTGACAATTAGATATACAGTATGTATGATTTAACATTTTGCAAAATATGAAAAACTGCACTCAAATGATTGTCTTGGATCAAAATATTGAATTTAGTATTATAGTTCCCTAGAAAGAAGCCAGGGTTTCCTTTGGGCTCAATAGATCCATCAATTTTCCATAGCGCTTGCCCCCATTAGGTTCACGGTGAGCTGGAGCCTATCGCAGCTGACTTTGAGTAAAAAGCAGGGTATACCCCAGACTGGTTGCTAGTCAATCACGGGGCACGGGATCAAAAAAGTATCTATAGTACCTAACCTAACATTAAGCTTTCACTCACAGTTTCACTCATTATTTTTAATGGAATTACGTCACATTTGTTTGGATCCTTTAGAAATGAGCAAAGTGAAAATAAACTTGGTACGCTGATTGTTTTGAGCATCGTGAAACTTTTCTTTTTTAGGAAAGCATTTTATAGTGGTGTTTAAAATGTGATAATGAAGTCGGCAGCAGCCTTGGAAGTGTTTCAATTGTACTCTTCTGTGGCTGGTGCTCTTCTATCAATTCTATGCATGACTGATTATATTATGAACAAATAATATCCCCAGCTGAATATACATTCATGACTGTATCAATACCGAACCTTTGTTTGAATTCTATTGTTTATTGTTTCTTTATTTCTCAGAGGTTATTGTGCTGTCTTCACTCAAGCAGCCGTGCAGTAGGAAAGCTGCGGATAATCTAAAACACCAGAATGAAGACATTTATTTTGCTACATCGCCGATGGGTCACAGGAGCTCAATTTTACCTCACATAAAGAATCCTGGAGTTTTACGTCACTGGACCAACTGGTTGTTGTAAATATCTGTTTGGCTCACACCGAAATCAAGGACATGATTCTCCGCAATCTTTGTTGCTCAATGATGGATTTGCGTTCAAGAAAATGAGGCTCTCTTTAAATTTTCTTCCTCTGCAAGATCGTGGAATATTTTACGTTTTCCAGGTTGTGAAGCTGTACGAACTCTTTAAATGCAAATGAGAAGACATGCATCCGCATTGCAAATATCATGAATAATTCGAGAAGTTATCACTCGGCAGGAGGAATGCTTCAATTCATGATGCACTGTAATCCACTGCAGAAGTAGTAAGATGCATGATACAGTAGCTCTTCTTTCTCATGAGTTGATAAGTCTAGCCTACACCGTCCCTCATGAATAATCACTGCACTTGAGGCCATGCTCGCACCACAGGAAGGGCGAGCAGAGGGAGGAGCTGCACACAGGCAGACTGTTCAGATTGTAGATGGAGAGGAACGTGCAACCACTGCATGAGATGCACAATTTGGAACAACAGTGAAGAGGAAGAGCAAAAGTTTGTTGTTCTCTACCACTTCCCAGGAAATGTTAATTGGAGTGCCAATTTAAGCAACACAACTCGGAGCAGAAGTCATAGGCTGCTAGAAAACTTTAAATTAGGAAATGTGGACTAATTTAATTATATTTAATATGAACTATTACAGCACAGTGAACCAGGGGTTGGCATGTTTGCCTCACAGTTCTGTGGTGTGGGGTTCAAATCTGGGCTCCAGCTTTTGTGGAGTTCTTTCTGTGCTTGTGTGGGTTTTCTTCCGGTACTCCAGCTTCCTCCCCCATTCCAAAAACAAGCATGTTAGGTTAATTAAACTGTAATAGTTCATAAGTGTGAATTTTAGCCTGATTGGTTGTTTGTGTCTACAGTATATAGTATGTGCCCTGCGAATGACTGATGACCAGTCCAGGCAGGCTGTCCCCCTGCCACTCCCCAGGAGTCAGCTGGGATATGCTCCAGCTCACCCGTGACTCTAATGAGGAAAGTGGAATGATTAAATATTAGCATTTAACTGTGTAGAAATTGGCTGTGGATATACTGCATTGCTACATGTCTCCATATTGCTGCCAGGACTGGTGACAGTCAATTGAGCTAATGACAAACTGTATAAATACGAGCATATTGTTGGCCATGTTTTTTTACATTTTCTTTTTGCTTATGTTTGTCTGTAATGCTTTAAAGTCGGGTCTCATGATGTCCACATTTCTAAATTCCCAGCAGAACTTTATGCAATACAATATATAATAGGCTTTACACGATCAGGATTTTTGGGGCCGATCACCAATCAACGAATTTAGAAAAACGCTAACCTATCACCGATCCGATCACAAGATGGACCAATGTGTCTATTTAAATGACTTGTCCATTAGCTGTATATACTTTTAGACAAATATTAGACAAAAGGTAAAACAATGCCATCCAAGGGGCATTCAAGGATTGGCCACTGACATAAGTTTAAGTTTTCAGTCAGGTCAAACCAACATCACAACATGACAGAAATAATGAGTGCTAACTTAGTTAACTTTTGTTGTCTGCTTGCGAGCCGTATCGTATTAAAAGTATGTGAACATAGCTCAAGCAATCCGTGAATGAACATCCTCTCCCGAGCTTCAGTGATGACCACCACACGTATTTTCCTTATTTTATTATTCTCCCCCGTGGACCCCCACACACAATTAATTTGCGCGATCCATTGTTGTTGTCGTCGCCATGGTAACGAGTGTATCCGGTCGCGTTTGAGTTGACCAGATAAAGCCCAATGTTCGTAAAAGACGGGATGCGGTGGTATTGGAATACAAGATTTTATTGCAGCAGTCTGACATAGTGTAATTGTGAAAGACCAAATTTGTCTTGTAGTCTGTTAGATGTTCATGAAATTTGAAATCACGGACATCTTCTCAGTCTGATTGTCTTGATGCTAGCTCTCAGTTTTTACTCAAAAGCTGTTTTTTTACATTGACTCCCTTAAATAAAGAAAAAAAATATGAACAATAATCCAAAATACCTCTAAATTAAAAGTGTTATCTTCATGAAATGAGGGCTGGAACATACACAGGAGTCCTAATAATGTATCTGTGTCAGCTATTTCGGCTTCTACATTGTATTCCTATTTTGCACCGTTGTGTTTATGCCCCGCTGTATTTGCATTAGTTTGCTGTATTTAGCACAGTGCAAATGCGTTGAATTAGCTTTTGGATTCCTTTGAAGACTTTCTTTTTTTTTTTATTACCAGACTCAGCCTGGAACCTTTGATTGCTTCTGTGCAAGAGGGAGGCTTGTTCATCTGGGTGTACATGTATTTCGAGGGGTAGCAAGAAACTGAGCTGCTTGTGATGTCGACCATCAAAGTGGTACTGCCGAGTGCTTTTGCAATGTATGAGGTTTCATATTATCAAGCTAGTTGGTCTCGTGAGTGAGTCATTAAAGAGGTCATTGGCTCAAAGGCTGGGGTCAATAGTTCATATTCTGGCTGCATAATTTGACATTTCAATAAAAACTCAGTTCTTTAGCTCAAACAAAAGGAGCAACTACTGAAAATGTGAAACAATCAGAATCATCTTTATTTGCCAAATATGTCCAAAAAAACACATTTGTTTTTGAATTTGTCTCCTGTAATTGGAGCTGCTCTAGTATGACAACAGACAGTCAATTGACAGAGAACACTTTTGAGAAATAAAGACATTGACAAAAAAAAAAAAAAACAGTCACTGAGCAATAAAGGGTTGCTAGTTATATGGTAATGCCGATAAAAAATTTTTTTGGGAGAATTGTGCAAAAAGATGTCCTCTAGCACTTAGAGCAGTTCGAATGACTAATATTGCAATAGTCCGGGAGACTTCAAGCGAGTAGTGCGATATTCTGGGACAATGTTGATTGTGCAAATGTTGCAGATACTCCTCAGTCACTGTGCAAATGGGGCAGATGCTACTCTGGCATGAGTGGCCAGTATTGGTCAACAACAGATATGCAAATAGTGCAGCGTGGCGAGACTACTACAGTGAGTGCATGAATAATATATAATTGGCCCAACAGAAATGTGACAACAAACTCAAGACAAAAAAAATTGCCAGCATGTTGCAATGGAATTGTAGGTTAGGTGTTTAAGAAGTTGATTGCAAGAGCGAAGAAGCTGTTGCAATGTCTACTAGTTCTAGTTTGCATTGATCGGTAGCGCCTTCCTGAGGGAAGGAGCCGGAAGAGCCGGTGACCGGGATGTGGAGGGTCCGAGAGGATTTTGCACACTCTTGTCTTAGTTCTGGCAGCATGCAAGTACTCAAGAGTAGGTAGGGGGGTACCGACAATCCTTTCAGCAGTTTTGATTGTCCGTTGCAAAGACAACAATGTGTTGCAGTGTAGTTCACAGCAGCTTTTTTTTTTTTGGATGGACTTGGCAAAAAGTACTGCGGTCACCTGCTGTGCTACTTCTTCAGATCCATCCTGCCATGAAATTCTAAGAAGGAAAAATAGAACCGGGCAACTGATACAAAAGAGCAGAGATTAGCATTAGAGTTAGGATTTAAGGTTTAGGGTAATGGTTAGGTTTTGTGTTTAAGGTAAGGGTTGTGTTTAGAGGGTTAGGTTTAAGTTTTAGGGTTTGGGGATGTGGTTATGGTTAGGGTTAGGTGAATGTTATGGGTAAGAACAGAGATTACTGTCAAGGTTTGGTGTAAAATGTATGGTTAGAGATATGAGGTTAGGGGTTTAGGTTTATGGTTAAGGTTGAGATTAGTTGGTTTAGGGCAAGGATTAGTTTGGCCCGCTGAGGACTTTATTAAAAACTTAAATAGCCCCTGAAAGCCACAGCTTCATGTTCATTTGCCTTCAATAGACTTTGACCGACATTATGAGTGAACGCTGACTATTCAGTATTTCTGCTAATCCTGCCCCTTATTGCGTAAAAATTTTAGATATCTCGCTGTACAAGAGGTGTTCATTTTGAACAGAGCTATCAGGGTACAAGGGATGTTAAAAATCAAATGGATATACCAAGCTCAGGTGGTGGAAAAATACCTGAGCGGTTATTAGAAAGATATAAAAGCCACCTCCAAATGCAGTGACAGTTTTTTAATGAATAATGGGCCAGAGGCACTGAGATTTCAGTAAAGAGGCTCAGAGTTCACATTCATGTTAAATACTTGATGTGGTCTTAAAAAGAGAATCCGCTTAAGGTTGACTGTCTTCAGGCATCTCGGTCTGGCTTGCATGCTAATCCTTCCCCCCCCCTCAGTACTGTGTCTAATTTGAGTTTAGGGCTATTTTTTTTAAACGCTTAGTTTATCATGTCCATCTCTTGTCCTTAATTAAACTCGTGTTCTCAGTTTCAAGTGTTAACGGAAATACCGTACTTCGCTTGGGGCTTTGTTTATTTACTCAACTGCAGATGAGGAAAGCTTCTATTAGGGGGAGGCATTAATTTTTTTTTTCTATATCAAACAATGTTACTGGTACATTAGAATTCATGTGAAGTAAAACTGGGGCTTAAAACAAAAGAAAAAAAACACTGTCATTGAGACGCGAGAAGAATCGGGGCAGACTGGGCAGAGGTTTCGGAGCTCCCAGGAAAAGAAACATGGACACACACAACACTGCAGTCACAACTGTGATGGATGTCAAAAAAAGGAAAGAGCTGACGTCTCACGAGATTGTAACTGTTTTAGATTCAATTGCAATTCAAGAAGTGCGCAATCACATGGTGTTCGACTTTAAATTCTATTGTACTTTTATTTTACTCGGAGTTGACAACCATTTCCAAGTGAGCTTAGTTACTTCAAAGAAAGAAAGCAAGAGCATTTAAAGTCTTTTTGAACTGAAATTGGACCCTGACTGAGAAAATGGGTTCACAAAGTCCACAGTTTATGCTGCCCTCTTTAAATGCGTTTGACCGAAAACGAAATGCAGATGAGATTGACGATTTACTCTCGGCTTCATCTGACTAAACAGCCTGCTTATGCTAAGGAGACAACGTACCCAGCTTTTGGCTCATGCCGTTGAAAAACTTTATCATTATGTCACAACAAAATGAGATTCTCTGCGACATAATACTGTATTTTCCTACGGAAATTAAGTGGCTTTAAATTCCAAACATGAAGATATCACAAGAGTATGAACATCTCCTCGGTCATGCTACCCACCAGGCCTCCCCCACCCCTTTCCCACTTTCATTAATTCCTCCGCTATCTGTCTTTTCATCTTTACGCTTTGTTGGTCATGCATTTCCGCAAATCCCACCAACTGATAGCCCCTATTAATTAGCCTGCCGATCACGTCCCACTTGTGATATTCACAAATAATGGAGATATTAAGTAGATAAGGCTATTCCTGCTGTCACTCCATCTTTTAATTAGGCAGGGGTTTAACAGTTTGACGCCTGGCTGATCTCAAGCCAGTTTTTTTAAGATTGTACACGGATGAGGTAAGACTAGCAATGTGTGCATTTGTGAGTATACTGGATAAAATGTGAATTAATTACTTTCAACCTGTTAATATGAGACAATTGTCTACAAACACCTAATTTTATACTGTGGGATACTGTATGATTGTCCATTATATGATCCTATACTACTGCAGAAAGTGTGTATCCTGGTGAACATTTTCCTCCCATCACCCAAAAACATGCATGGTAGGTTATTTGACAACTCTAAATTGCCCGTAGGTGTGAATGCGAGTGTGAATGGTTGTTTGTCTGTATGTACTCTGCGATTGGCTGGCAACCAGTTCAGGGTGTACCCCGCCTCCTGCCCGATGATAGCTGGGATAGGCTCCAGCACGCCCGCGAACCTTGTGAGGAGAAGCGGCTCAGAAAATGGATGGATGGATGGATAGTCACAGGGCCACTTAGTGGTGACAGGACATATCTAAAAAATTGGTTCCCAATATGTACCTATTCATTCAACGGGGTACTATAGGTTATACTGTATTACATTCAAAGTCTGACCGGGTATACAAGACAAATGGATAACTTTAAACATGGTTTTGAGTTGCATGCATAAATGAGGGTGGAGCATGATGGCAAAGACGAGCTTTCGCTGGTGATGATTAAATTGACCAGTGGCAGAAGCTAATATGTTTTTCAAATTACGATCGGTTGGTAGTGTTGCGGCCCGCCATCGACTGTGTGGTCATAATCATTTCAAAGGAGCATTTTTAAAAAAAATAAGTGATAGTCTGCAGCTAAAGATGAATAGCATCTGCGTGTCTACTAAATGTTGATGTGTGAAGGTTCTGTGGGTTGAGTAAGATAATGGAACCGTCTATACAGCATGTCTGCAGTTAATTGAAAGGTCCAGAGTGCACTAAACACACGGGATGAATATAGAGGGATAATTAAAAAGCCGCATGCGTGTTTAGATGTGTGTACTGAAGTGACGATGTCGTGCACTGGTGCGAAGTAATTACACACTCAACGTGAGATAAAGACTTCTACTTACTGTCACTAGCTACTCAATACCATCACTGACACTGTGATTCTTTTCAGCATAATGCCAGTTTTATTTCACACTTAGTGGAAGTGACCTCTGAAGCAGCCGTGTACCTGTATCTTCAGCCGCATAAGATTTTTGCCCCTGCAAACATCTAGATCTTCCTTGGGGCAAAGATCTAATTCACTTTAGCAGTTGCTGTTCCTGGATCATTCCCTAAAGACCCGTTACTCTACCTAACCTTGTCAGAGCACTGCACTGCAGGGTGCACATAATGAAGAGAATAGAAAATTGAACACGGGAGCTCCGAGTACATCATTAAAACATTTTTAGACTATGGTACTCGCTACAAAAGCAATGAGACACTTTCAGGTTGTTAAGAATCCACAATGACAAACTCCACTTGGCTTCTCAGGTCTTGGTGGATTAATGGCGCGGGACAATTTGCCCGAGTCTGCTTCAAAATTATTAATATATTGTGTAAACTGTGAGACACAATCAAGTTAGTTTAGCAGGCTATTATACACAAGTAATGTACTTTAAGTAGCATAAAGCAGACCAGTAATTTTTGGTTCACTTAAACAACATTGTTTAGCTAACATGCCTTTCTCCCTTTGATATTGTGGGCATTGTCTTGGTCAATTACAGCACACATACGATACATCGTAAAATAGAATGAAATCTAATAGACTGGCTAACCAAAACAGAAGCACCTACCGAAGAACGTAAAGTCTCTCAGTTGACTGTGTGTGGAGACCGAGAGTGTAAATGAGTTTCCTGCATAATATTAAATATTATCTCATGTTTTGTGGAGATGTCATCTTTAACGACTGTCTAGCGTACTAGTGGTGATGTCATTCCCCCACAATTATGTGTCCATTGGTCTATGTTCCGGGGAGCCACGTGATTTCTTTGCAATAATCCTTTTTATTTAGTTTGACTTGACATGAACTGCATCATCATAATTTATTTGTGAAAAATATGCAAAAAGGACATTTTACATTATATAAATGAAGGACACCTCCATCAATCTGCAGTTGTGTAAATAAACACCCTTGGCCACTGTACGAGGAAATACATTACTTATTTCCACTGGAACCATGACAATCACCAAGGCATTACTGTACTCGTAAATACAAACATGACTCAATATATCTTAATGCCACCTTCATTTATTTCATGATGAATTCATGATTCATGGAATGGTGGTAAGATGATTGAAAAATTCCTTGCTAAATAAAGTGCACCACCACAAGTCAAACCTTCAGGCCATTGTTCCCCAAACTGAAGCTAAAACAATCCGCAGGATGACAAAGTGTCATGGTGGATCTGTCATTCTGAATCGAAACTATTACTGAATTGACATGCGCACGCTTTTGAAACTCAAACACAAGCTGACATTCCTCACAAATCCAATTATTTGTTATTTGTGTGTTTGTGTCTAGTCTCCGATGAAGATGAAGTCTGCGGGCATGCTGGATGGAGGCTTGTTCACAGAGAGTTACTGCAACATTTGCAATGCCCAGCTCATTTCCGAGTCCCAGCGCACGGCACATTATGAGGTGAGTCTGTCTCCGTACATCTTTTTTTGTCATCACTGGCTTTTTTTTCTCTCTCTATTTATTTTTTTGATTCATTTTCAAGCTGAGTGAACACAAAAGGAATTGCACGCACAAATGTTGCTTTGGCAGACAGATTCCTGCGCTGTGGTCTTCGTATTGGGCTTATTTGTACAGAAAAACAGTGCTCATCCATTATCCATAGACTTAATGCATCATTGTAATGGTTGGGGATCGCACACAAACAAGCGCACACACACAAATGTACTATTTGTTTTAATGTGCTCTACCTCTCAGCATACTCCCTAAGAGTGATTTAATGAATGTCCATTAAATAATCAGCCCTGTCCTATATTTACCAAGTGAACATGCATACACACACACACACGCACACTACATTCATGCATTAGGGTCTTTCTTGATTACAAGGCACAATTGGGATTAACAAGGAAACTAATCAGGACAAGCACTTATCTGGAGAGAGCGAGCGAGGACGGCACCAACGTGTGTTCGCATGCTTGAGTGTGTACCAACCACGCTAATTAGATGAGCAAACACACACACACAACCTTGAAATGCACAAATAAACTCATTGCAACCTATCTACTTTATGTCATCGCAAATGCAAAAGTCTCTCAAAGAGGTCAATAGTTTGTGTTAGATTATTGACGTTTGAAACAGTGTGGGACAAATTACTTTCTCAATGAAATACTGTATATTGTAGGTTATTAGTCACTGTCTGCGATTGGTTGGCAAACAGTCCAAGTTGTACGCGCATGAGGAGTTGAAACAATTAACCTACCATGCATGTTTTTGGGATGTGGGAGGAAACCGGAGTGCCCGGAGAAAACCCACGCAGGCACGGGGAGAACATGCAAACTCCACACAGGCGGGGCCGGGGATTGAACCCCGGTCCTCAGAACTGTGAGGCAGACGCTCTAACCAGTCGGTCACCGTGCCGCCCCTTTAAGCCCAAAACTGTCATACAAAATCTACTTAGTCGATTTCCCCCACGAGCGTCTGATGAAATGCTATAACATAGCCCATTGGCAATTATAAGGTTACAGTGACCCTCAACCTCCAAACGCTAAACAATTTCTCCTTGAGCAAGGTCAACATTTGTGCCAGGTGTGATTAAATTCCCTCCAGGCGTCGATGAGTTATTGCGGTCATGGAAATTGGACAGATGTGACCTTCGCTTTTGACCATCAAAATTAAATCCTAAACCTTCCTCAAGTTGAGCAACCAAGATTCACTGAATTGCAAGAGTGTGTCAAGTTAGAACAAGTGCAGCAGTGTGTAGCATCTGGATTCGTCCTCATTGAATCTGGATCGGTTTTAAAGTTTACGTCTATATGCTGCTGCAAAAAAGTGTTAAAAGTGCAGTGAAGGAGTAGTCAATGCTCTCTCTCAAGCCCCACTTCCAACAATTCAGTTCAGCTGTCTTATTGTACAGTTTTGAATGGTCACCCCTCATTTGCCTCGCATTTCCACCACAGGTGTGTAGAAAGGGTGGTGGTAGCCGGGTCAGAATGCAAATAATGTGATTGATGTAATCTCCCAATGAGCGTGAAGACAAATATCATGTTCACACTGCCTGTCAAAGCTGCCTATTCCCATTTTGCTGGTCTGTGTAAATGACACTGAGACGGAATTGGGGGTACAAAGTAAACCTGGCAATATTCAGTCTTCTGAGGTATTTTCTGAGCCCATAACAATCCATGTGTGAATGGAGAATGCTGGAATGGCAGGACGGGGTGGGGGGGTGGGGGGGGGGGGGACGGGGGAACTTTCACATTTGCCACTCACTTCTCCCACTCTGTTGCGTTGAAAGCAATTGTTGTTCGACAAATATTTTTAACATCACACCAGATAACACTAGTGTTCTTTCTTCTTGGTTAGTTGAGCCTTGTGTGTTCTCCTTGCCCTTACTATTGGAATGGATGGTTCTCTGCCAAGCAGTCAATGATGTAAGAACGGATCTTTCCTTTAGGTACCTCTGCAAATGGTGAGGCCAACATTCGGATGCCCAAAAGTGGTACACTGCATCAGTTATTTTGGTTGCCTTTAACAATTTTGACAATGAAAAATTGCATAGTGTACCAAACTGAAGCTGAACTGTCCTGTATGGGTGGGTAAGGTGGGTTTAACTTTTGGAGGGCCAAGAAGGTACAAGTCGGTTCTTTAGCCAAAAATGTTGAAGGTACAAAAGCCCAAGAACCTTACCTAACCAACATAAGAAGCGACAAGCTATTGCTTCTCTAATTATCTTTTTTTTCTATGCATATACTGTAAATATACTGTAGTAAGGCAAAATAAAATTATGTTATCTCTTTATAGTGAGCACAAACCATTCATATACTACTGTTAGACCCTTGCTTTTACTGAAATTGAGGATGTTGTTTCAGTTTATTTTCAAAATCAAATCTGGCCTGGACATCCCTCAGTTGCTGTCCAGTCACACAGAGTGAAGATATTTTTACTCAGCCACCCTCTTGTCCTTCCCACCATTTGGTCTGACTTGATTTTGACCAACAGTGAATTATTTTGACCAACAGTGAACAAAGAGAGACAAGCCTGGTCCATATTAATGGTGGTGGTCGGAGCTCTGATGGTCAGCACAGCGTAACCATGGTGAAACGATGTCTTACTTTTTACCGCCATCCCACAGCCATCAACTACACGACCGTTTATATACAAACACAACGCTGCTTGGAGACACAAATGCACCCACACAAGGTCTAACAAAATGCATTAAAACAGTCTGAAGGGAGTTTGGCGCGGGGGGGCGTTTGTTCGGTTTCAAGGATGGGTGTAATATATTGCCAAGGCACATATTTTACGGTTGAAAAATCTCACGGCACACCAACAAACAAAAATGTCACAAAAAGAGGATACATGAATTACTGTATGTACTTCCTGCCATCTAATTGAAGAGCATTTATTTGTTCTGTCTGTCACTATGCCTCGCTGGTATAAATAGATGAACAAAGATAAATTATTTGTTGTAAATAAATAATTTTTTGAGCAATTAAATAAAACTAGATCATTTCCCACGGCACACCTGAAAAGCACTCACGGCACACTGGTTGGGAATCACTGGTGTAGAGGATCCAATGGATGCAGCAGAGCAGCAAGTGCAATGCCTTGTCAAAGTCGTCCATTCACTTGCTTTATATGCTGCCCTGCCTTGATTTAACACTTATCTAAAAATCCTAAATTATTGCCTCTAATGGAATTCTGGCTCTGTTTTCGCCATTGCTTTACACATTAAAATAAGTGTGTATTGATTTAAATGAGTCTCTCCTCGGGGTGGGAAAAAAAGCAAGTGTGCAATAATTGATATATTGGGAAAGAAAACACCAACACATATAACTGAATGAGGGAATACTTGCAGAAACACTCTTCTTGCACATTAGGAATACGTAATAAAATATTTTAAAATAAGTGAAAACAATACTCTGTTCCTATTCAACGTAAAGCTGATTTGTCAATTTAACATTCAAAAGACAGGGAAAATGAACATTACAAGATTTATAATTCATGCATAAAAAAACAAATCTATATTTACTTTGCTGTCGGACAGCGACAGTATCTATATTTGATGTTGGTGCATACTGGTATATACTGTACAATAGCAATATTGAAACTTTGTCCCAGAGTGGGAATCAAAGAGTAAGGTACGATACAATATTATTGTGATATTTTTCCCACAGTACACAATAGCGTTTGTGCAATATTGGAAGAACAACCTGTATGTAAACGTGATTGTCTACATGGCATATGAAAAAGTTTCGAAATTATTGAATGCAAAAACAAATTTGTTTTATCATTTAAAAAAATCATTGTCGTATGTCATCAGACAGCAATAATATTGATATTTGATGCTACAGTATTGATACTGTATTGTGACACTACATACAGTACAAAGTACTTAAAGATAATCCACAGAATCACATTGAAAACAACAAAATCTCAACAAAAAATATTTCTTAAATCATAATACATTATATGGCAAGACATCAGCTATCCAAATATATTCTCCAGCATATAGTTGAGGTTATCAGAGGTCAGCGGATGCTATAATAGAATAGTACAAATAGAGGAAGATAGCTGTGTCAACCTTGCATACAAACACATGCTATAATTTTATTTTCTTCGCTCGCAGCGCTTTTCTTTTGATTTTCCTTGTCCCGCATTAAAGTGACAGTGAGCAGCTTCAAGGACAGCTCACTGTCATTTTGAATAAAGCCTCAGGTGCAGCGTTTCTGCTTGGAATAGTACAGACTCATTAAAAAGGCACATGAAAGATACAAGGTAAAACACATTTATGTTTTGTACCAGGGACAATCCAAAATGTTTCATCCAAAACAGTCGCAGTCTGCCAAAGAAATGAGTGAAAACATTTACAATCAATCAGAATTCAATCACAGGGCAGGCATACAAGAATGTTCACACTCCTATTCGCATTTACGGGCAAAGTAGTCTTCAATTAACCTAACCAACATAATTAACCTCTGGTAAGAAGCACATGCAAACTCAGCACAGAAAAAGGCCAAATTATTTGATTACTATGCCTATTCCTAATCAAGAAATAGAGGCTCACAACATTTTTGAGTCCACTGGAACAACACCAACATATGCAGGCCCTGTCTACACCCATACACACTGTACCTTACAGTGGTCTTCCAATAATATAATCTCAGGGAATACAAATGGATTGACACTTTCTTTCTGTCTCTATTTGTGTCTCTTCTAGAGCAAGAAACACGCCAATAAGGTGCGTCTGTTTTATATGCTTCACCCGGAAGATGGAGGGCCACCTTCTAAGAGACTGAGGCCGGACAATCCGGTATGTTGTCACTCAATTGTACCCATTACATAATGTATGTGTGCGTAACCCACTCAGAGATTTCTGATCTGATTTAATAGACTCCCTTTCTTTACTACGATTGAAAAACAAATTAGTAAAGGCTAATGAATCCATTAATGCAGATAGTTTTAATGACGTCTTGTTGAAATGTAATAATGTACTTTGAGTCAAGCTGCAACTGTGTCTGCCATTACAAGGATGATTGATGCAATAAATACATTAAAATATCAAATACTGAAGACAATTTATTAACAATTATGAGTATAGAGTAATGATTATGTTGTGCAATTGAACAGTATGCAGACTTCTTTTGATCCTATTACATAATATGCTGCAATAACTGTCCTGCAGTAAAGTTCTTGACATCATTTTAAAATATGGAAATTCAGACAAATTGTTCTGGAAGTGAATTTCTAGTGGCTGGCAACTCTGAGGTTCACAGGTGAGGTGGAGCCTATCCCAGCTGACGTCAGGTGAGAGGCAGGGTACAACCTGGACTGCTTGCTAGCCAATCATATAATAATAATAATACATTTAATTTGATTTATTATTATTATTTATTATTAATCTAATTAAATACAAAAGGATTATCTTATCTTTTATGTCAACTAACAGCAACAGATGCCATCTAATGTGACATCAGATGACATAGGGAAGGGAATTGCAACCACCTTTTATTTTTTACTCTGAATGGGATAAATAGTTATTTATTCAGTGGACGATGCACATGCCTGCTAATTGAGCCATGGCGTCTTTCAACTTGCAGGTGCAAATGGGTCATTTTGTCCTTGGCTGTACTTTACTACAGAGAACGTGATTTTTTCCAGTGTAACCCGCCTGGATCATCCATTCTCAAGTTTGGCCGTGGCAGCAGAGCGCTCATGGGAATTGATATGTTGTTGAATCGCTTGTGCGGTTTTGTGGGCTGTAATGTTCCCCAGAGAGACGATGGTGGTGTTACTGGTCAGCTTCAGTGGCTGCCAAGTAGCTCGGTATCGGACTACAGCAGGCAATGGCTGGAGAGGGCAGTGCATTGCAAGTGTGTGCCTTTACTGAGAATTGTGTCTGGTTATAAATTGAGCTCTTATTGGGTATCTGTGTGTGCTTGCATGACAGCTGAATGTGTTAATGACACCAAGCAATATGCAAGCAACAGCAATGGAAAAGAGAGGTGTGAATGTGATGGATGTCAGTGGAATAATTGTGCATACACCAGCGTGTGCCCCATTTATTTGCCGAGACTGCAAGTTCCACACATCACACTCACAAAGTACTCACAGTGTGGACATAGCTGGTGGAAAAACAAATCAAACAAGGCGGTAAATTCTAGCGTCACCACACACAAGGAGTGAGACATTTCCTGGTTGTTACGGGCCAGTTAGCTCAGTCAGCAAACAAACATGTCCTTGTGCCAGAACACACACAGAAATTTGCATAATTGTGTCCATGACTTAAAAGCGCACATTTTTAAATGATGAAATAGGTTGAGAGCCCCAGGCAATCATCTTCAAAGAAAGAGATTAGACTTTTTTTTTAATTGGAAGTGATTTAATGCAGCAAGGCAAAGGCACACTTAAGAGCCTGTGTGTTTTTTTTGTAAATTTTTTTTACATAGTTCCAAAGCAAAGAAAAGGGAAGCTGTCGAGATGTGTTTGTAGACCAATAACAATCACTGATCAAAACCCCAGTATACTGTCAGTACTGCACTGTCCAGCTTCTTACAAGGAGAGAAATAACCTTGCAAAACTACTCGACAACCAGATTTGCTTTGTATTTAATAAAAAAAATAACTAGTCTGGGTCACCACTTGACAAAAATGTGGATAATTAACTGTCAATGAATCGATTAATAATAATTTGTTCAAAAATCTAATTTTAAGGAATGTCGCTGTCAGTGTTCTGTATTGAGAGCAATGCGGCCCATAGCAGAGGTCTTTGGGGATATACGGTAGCTCCCCTAATCTGACGTGTAGGCTGTGGGTTGTGTACCAAAATAAACAAAGCAAAAACTGGCAGCTTGATAAGCACTAATGTCAGCATAGCAGCAGTTTTATCAGAACTGGAAAATGTGTTCAATTCTACAGGTACTTGTTGATGTGATTGGCCTGTAATGGACATGGTAGACAGCATGTTTGTCCAATCACATTGCAAATTTTATTTGTATCTCAGCAGTTTCCATCCATATTTGTCCTGTTCGGTCAGGTTCATGCACTACTACGATCCAAAAACACAAATTGTAGAGATGGACTGGAATACTATTATACATTGTAAACAAAAATGTCATTAGCTCTGAATGCTATCACATACAGTCCATTAACAGTCACATGGGAAATTGAGCAAAGTCTGGTATGTTATCAAGGAGTTCAACAAAAAGTAAATCAAGTGGAAATCAGGTCATATGTGAGTTGCCATCCTCTCATCTTAGCGTCAAATGTTTCACAAGCTGTGTGGAAAAATGTCATGCATGTGCTCCACACAACCTGCTCCCATGAAATTGGCATGTTAAGGACACACACACACTGACGCACACAGACATACACATTTCTATAAATAAATAAATAGATAAATAAATTAATAAAAATCACACCTGCGTCTCCATCTGCCTTCCTAAGTGAGCAAGACATGACTCAGCCCCTTCTGGCTTTCACCTCATGTGGGCCACTAAATACACAAACACTCACTCACACTGTGAGAGGATCACGGCGGTCAGTACTTCGTTCATAACCTTTCTTCGCGTTTATTCTCGTAGGTTGCCGCACGGCTTACAAACACTTCTCAAGAGAGGACTCTATTTGCATTCACTTTGAGATTTATTTATTTTTGGCACTCCCTCTCCATATCTGATGAGTGACATTGTTAATAATACAGGCATCCAAGACAACACCCAAGAATGAATTATCCTGGCCTGTTCAATTTGTTTAATAGCCTAGGATCTATACAGCTATTTGTTCTGAAAATGCATGAAAACCCCAGCAAATTATTCAACTGTAATACGGTACAGCATACAGTATTCACACTGGTTCTTATACTTTCCCCTACCATCCGTTCCGTTTTATAGCGCTTGTCCTTATTAAGGTCACCGCTAAGCTGGAGCCTATCCCAGCCAGCCCTGGGCAAGAGGCGGCGTATACCTTGGACTGGCCGCCTTCCAATTGCAGGGGACACACATAAACAAGCATTAACAGTCACTTTCACACCTATGGACATTTTCTAGAGAAGATGCAAACTCCATGCAGCAGGGTATGAGTCTATGTGCTGAGATTTCAACCCACAACCTCAGACCCGTGAGACAGACGTGCTAACCACTGACTTTGCCATACCATATTGCCCCAAAATAGTGGTCTCCGCTCTCATAGAGACTGTGCCCTAATTTATCGTGGGGTGCGTTGCCCACTTGAAGACCTCATTACCACAAACCCACACCGCACGCACACAGAAAAGCAGACCTGGCCTCTGTAAAGCTGATGTTTACAGTAGGGCTGTCACAATCGACTCCTTTTAGAATCGATTCTGCTGTTGATGAATGATCGAATAATCTAATAACAATTGCCTACTAACTATTTCCAAACTATTTCTACTATCCATCCATCCATCCATTTTCTGTGCCACTTCTCCTCACTAGGGTCGCGGGCGTGCTGGAGCCTATCCCAGCTGTCTTCGGGCAGGAGGCGGGGTACACCCTGAACTGGTTGCCAGCCAATCGCAGGGCAACTATTTCTACTACTAGTTTTTTATTTTTTTTTACTACTAACATGCATTTTATTGTCATAGACTTCACTCCCTAAACTGCATATATTGGTACTGAGTATTTGATATAAATTTGGTGTACAGAATTTGAGACAGGACCATGGTAAATGCTAAACAGTTAGAAATTGCGATTAGCATTAGCGCACTAGCGATTACCATTTTAGGTAAAATGAACTAACTACCATTCAGCACACTCATACTTATAATATTATATGTACATTTAACATTGTCTTAAAAAAATCACTTACAGACGCTCCTTTGTCGTTTATCATTGGCACAACACCTAACTGTCTGTCTGCAATGAATGTCTGTGTGAAACATGAGTTAAGGCGACCTATTTTTTTAAGTCAACTTAGCAGAGTTATTCGATTTTTTTTTGTCCCCAGCACTAATTTAAAGCAGTGTTGGGGACTTTGTTTATCATTGTACATGTTTATGTTCCAGTGAGCTGGATAAGTCCTCTTGTCTTAAACTCCAGATTTACGTAACCTTAAATTTTGATACACAGTGCCTCCCCCACCTCCCATCTCCCTTCAGGTGGACACCACATTCCGAAAAAGCCATGAAAAGGGAAAAAAATTTTGGTTAATGGGCAGTTTTAAAGTGCCCTCCTCAATGACCTACCACCAGTTGATCTTACCCCCCCGCCCCCCGATCTGTAAATGCCAGAGGCAAAAGAAATTCACGGAGTATAGACTATAAACTAGAATAACGATGGCGCACATTGTGACCTGACTCACAAACTCAAACAACCACTTTAGAATTTTACCAACATGTCCAATTTTCAGTAACTTCGGATAAAGTTGGCTTGCAAACAATAGAAAAACGCATAGAAAATATTATTTAAAACGTGGCCCTCTGTTCTTACCTGGATTGACCCCATGCATGCAATGGGAAAAGCACAAAGGTATTTGGGTAGAGTGAAGGAAATGCCAATGTTTACTCGGTGTGAAATGCCATGCCTTGAGCTTTTTGTGGCTCTTTGGGTTTGGAAGTGGAGGTAAAATGCAGAGAAAGTAGGTCGTAAAGGTGCTCGGAGATGAAAGCGAGGTGGGGATGTGCGTGTTTGTGTGTGTGTGCGTGTTGTATGTTTTAATCCAATTCTCCACCTGGCTTTCATCCCTCCTTGTTGAGTCTCTGCTCATACGGATCACAAAAAGGGCATAGTGAAATGCCATTTATTAGTCGAAAACACTATATTTGCACCCCCCCTTTTTATTTTACACTTTCAAGCGCTTCTTCCTCAAACTCCAAATGAGAGCTTCCTTTGAGTGTATATTTAGCTGCGATGTCTCCCATGGCGCCTGAACGCAGCACTGTGAAAGCAGAAGCATGCAGAGCAAAACAGAAGGAGAGAACGATAAACACAGCTAATTAGGAGTCTATTGTGAGGTGTATCGCGGGCAGGAAGAGAGAATATTCAGAGATGCAGACGTCAGGCGGGGGGCGGGGAATAAACCGGCATACATGCAGTTTACACAGGCAGCAATCAACATACAAATTAAAGTACAGATAGAGGTGGAAAAAAATTATCAATAACTCTTGTAATACAGTGTTAGATACACCAATATAGAAAATCGATATTGTCCAATGATAACTAAATCTGTGCCCTTGTAATGATTTTGACTGAATCCCCACCTTATCCTCCATGTACTGGCATGAAAAAGACCAATTTCATCCCGTCGTGTACTTATGACAATTGGTTGCTACTTGCTGACTTGTTCCATTAAGGATGGTACACACAATAATTTGTAACATATTAACCACCTTTTTTTAAATGACAGAGAGCCTCTTACCAGATATCTTCAATAGTTTTAAGACTGACCTGTGACAGGCAGCATGATGCCACCGGGCATCCTGACTGCTGCAAAATACCAAAAAGAAAGAAAAAGTAGCAGAAGAAGAAATAGAAGAAGCGAGGCTAACTGCTAGTTTATCTTGAAAGGTTTTAAAACCTTCCTGTCATTTTTATAGTAGACTTGTGAGACACATTATGCCCAGTTGCTCCTCTATTGGCATCTGGCAACAGCTTTCATGTCGCTTCCTGATTGGCTGTCGTTCTTTTTCCTGTAACAACGGACTCCATGATCGTGGCTTGACCAAATTCTGCATAGAAAACCATAGAAACAAGGATTTGCCATCGTACATATTTAATATTATAGGTTTAACATTTGCGATTGACAGCACTGAACATTTTCCGAGCTATTTGTGTAAAGGAAAAAAAAAATCACTCCTATAACACACCCCACACGACAAGACAATCTTTTAGAGACATTCAACAATCAGGCCTTTGCTGCCTTTAATTGGAAGAGCGGCACTATGCTCCAATTAGGCCAGATTTTCTGAATGTGTGTACCCTGCTTCAATTTTAATAAAGCTGTTATTTTTCTTTTCAATAATCTTAGTGCTGACAACCTAGTATAGTGATCGTAATGTTTTGAGATGAAACGTTAAATCATGTCCAATTGATAAAAAAAATCAGGTGGTTAAATTAGCCACTTTTAAATGTATGCTAATTTCAATATGAATGTCCTTGCAATTATAAACACTGAGTTACTTGACTAACTAAAGTTAACAGAACATAAGGTACAATACTGTACATATGTTACGCACTCTAAAACATGAAAAATTAAGAATTTAAGTACTGTATTCCTAAAAGATGCCGTAAACCCTGATAGTGATCGCTTAAAGATGAATCAATACTCACCCACGACCCTGACAAGGTCAAGTGCTATAGAAAATGGATGAATGAATATAAAATTATTTTTTTTTTAGATTATATATCTACTATTTTTATTGTGTGTAATACATCCAATGTTTACCGTCTTCAGTTAAATGGACAAATTAATAATGCATCGTAAATAGTTTTCATCCATGATACTGATGATTGCCCAATTGCTCTATTGTGATACTATCCATATTGTTGGCTAAAAGTCCAGATAGTATTGCAGTATGAGTGACTCCACGATTCCCAGTGTACCATGAATTACTCCGTGTTAAGTGTTAAACAATGGAAGCCAAACATACAGGGAGAGTTAAATGAGTGCACTTCGAAACTGTGAACGCTTGATGACACTTTTCAGAAAGAAAAAGGGTGCAAACCGTGAGTCATCGATGTTTTTTTTTGTGATTCAGTGGAGTGGCAGCTGCACTATCACACACACAAGCGTGCACGCACACACAAGTTGTTTGAAACTTTCCATGCTCTGTCACTTTTTTTGTGTGTGTGTTTGCTTTTTAGTGTTTTGACAGGTACCAAAGGAGTTGACAGTCCTGAGACAAATTTGGCAGAACAAGCAGCACTATACCCATGGGAGAGGAGATAAAGTAGGCAAAGTGGCGGGCAAAGAATAACGGGATAATAATAAGTGAAAAAAAAAAAAAAAAAAAAAAAAAGGAGCAGCGAATACATATTAGAGCAGAATACGAAGGTATGCTAATGAGCACACTGGCTGAATGCATAAAATCCATCCGTTGCTTTTGTGACTTGTACTCATGGGGCTTATGGCTTCTGTGAAACTATCATGAATATATATGGAAATGGGACGACTGCATGGATATAACAAGGCATTTCTCACCTACAAAATCAATGAGGCGCAGCAATGATGTCACGCTAACAGGAGCTACAGTTTCATCCAAGTTCAGAATGTCTTCTGTATTCAAGCGTACAAGATGTAATACTGTACAATTATGCACATGAAATTACAACTTGAGCTGATGGAAATTTACAAAGATAGAACCGTTACATTGGAATTTCCATGTCAAGTTGGTGTCAAATGTGCAATTTGGATTGAAAATGCAGCTTCTGAGCCTGCATACACTTGTGTTTGGGTTTTATGGGAAATTGTTTTACATAACACTTCTACAAGTACCTTATCATAACTATCAAATGTCTTTCCACTTTGATAAAACATATCAAAATGCTCTTATGTGCCTCAACTTTATCTGATGATAATTCCAGAGATTTTAGCATTTGAACATTAGTCATGCTATTTTGGTGTCAGATCCAGATGTAATTGGTTTTTGACAAAATACAACATCTGCGCCCTAATTCTGTTTTAAGATGTACTGTATGTATTGTTTTTATTTATTTCATTTTTGTTTTTTTGTTTTTTTTACACAAGGACACCGTAAATAGGAAGTGCAGAGAAGTGCTATTGCACAACTCCCCCGGGCAACATTATTGTGCCCAAAGCAGGAGTTCAGAACATTCAGAAAGCGTTCCGCCGATCCCCCCAAATAATAATTTCATTGAACAAATGTTTGTTATCATTCATATTGTCAATAAAGAAGATAAAGTCACCCATACAGTAAAGGTCTAATATTAACTGGGGCTGACTTATTTTTACAATTGAATGCCAGTTATTAATGTTAAAATGACACTTTACTTTTTCCCGATATTGCATTTACAGACAAAAACTTGAAAAATAAATAAATACATTTATATAAAAAAAAACTATTAGATGGGCAATAAAAAGCTCAGATGAGAAGAAATCGTTTTAAAAGTCTGTAACCAGTGACAGATTCATAGTTTGTGAAATTTCATTCATGTGTGGATTCTCAGACTACCTACATAGTGTATCATTAAAAATACATGTTTAAGAAGTTGCAGCACACACAAAACAAAGCCAATAAAAATCCCAACTCCCTTGGCAGAGATAATTACTGGGATACACATACTCCCATCATGTGTATGCGGCAACTCTAAACGATGCTCCATCAATACCAACCCAGCACAATAAAGTAGATGTGTGCCAACACAGAAGGCGACTGGACTCGTGGAATTGGGTGGAGCGGAAAGAGGATTACAGCAGGGGGTTGGAGGGGGGGGGTGACACGGGGAGGACCGGAGAGGGGGCCAGTGGAAAACCTGCCAATACTGACAAATATTTCATCCTACAACACACACACAGTCACTGAGCCTGATGCCCAGGGGGAGGGGGGGCGGGCTCAAATATAGAAAGGCAAGAGAGTGAATGATAGAGGGAAAGAGGAACAAGAGAAAGCGGGGACAGCTGAGACATAGCAAGGCCTGGAAGGTGAAGGCGTCCTCAACATTTATGACCGTGATGCTAAGCAGAGATGACACCCCTCACACACACATATACAGATGAGGGTGTCACACACACTTCTCTTTTACCCTCCACTTTCCCGACCTGAGAGAGTCTCCTCCAGCTTGACACCTGGACTAGCAGGAGCGCTGGTGTGAAAAGGAGTCACAGAAAGCCAAGGCGACGAAAGAAGACGGTTGAGTGCACAAGCGTGGATGAATTGACTCCTCAGAGTGAGCAGAGACGTACAAGAACGAAATCAGACAGAAAGCTGAACAAGAACAGCAGATTTTTGTCACAAAACAAGAGTGGGATACTACTTTCTTTTAAATCTCGCTACAGTCCAGACTATCCATCATGGTCAGCTTTGTCCCAATTGGAAGCACCACAGAAAGCATTGTCAACCCTTGTTAAATGGGACAGTTTTAACTTTTGGGAGATTTTGGGCAATATTTTCTGTATTACCGTAATACAGACTGGGAAACCAATAGTTTAGTTTTTTTTGTCATTTTATTTTGTGCAGAGAGTAGGAGAGGCTGCATTGAGAAGATTGCAGGGTGCCATAACTACAATTACAAGGTCCTCTGATTTGCAGAGTGCTTGTTGGGGCTCTGGTACAACACATGAGGAGACTTGTGTTCCCGACAGTTAAATTCTTTACAGTTACAGACAGTGCAGCATAAAGAAATAGCTGAGAAAGCGGGTCAAAGACAAGACAGACATTATCTGATCACTTTTTGTTCTGTATTACATGGAGATTTCCTAGTTGTGGCACATATTCCTATAGTTACATAACAATCCTAGGTGGCCAAATATTAGCATTACTAACCGCAACTATTGTAGAAACCATATGACTGTTTTAGTCCCACGAGTTTAAAGGGGAAGTTTGGAATTTTACGTCCCAACATCGCTTTTTGTCAAAACTCTCAGTATGACCTTACAGTCGAACATGATTGAAATGATTAGTGAAAAATAAATCAGCCCTCTCTGACCTAATCTCCTTTCCTCTCATTGGATTTGCAAGAAACCACCATTCTTGAGAAAAAAACAAACAAAAAAAACAACCAATCACAAATAGAAGGCCTGACTGACGAGGTGTCAATAATTTGTCATGCACCCGTTGGCACATTGATTGCGGGGTCACCCCTGTGGCGTTGTTACCAGATAGGCACCTTATTGGTAATGGAGTGTTACTATATTGCTAAATGTTATTGGTTTGAAGTTTTATTTTTTTGGCCACTGCCTGCTATATGTGCCCGCGAGTATGCGACACATGATTGACTCCTCGTCAGTCACACCATCTGCCTGTGATTGGTTGTTTTTCCCCAGGCATGAGGCCAGAGAGACCTAATTTCTTTGTGTACCTAATGAATGGTCCAGTGCTCTGTGTATAAAAGGCCAGTAAATTTGACTATTTTTACATGGCTTCTCTGCACCTAAGATGAAGTCTGTTGTGTATGCCTCTCCGGGTTTATGGAGATTTTATTCTTGGATTTTCCGCATCCTGTTACAGCCTATACACCAGATGGGCAAGAACAAAGAGAGGGAACAGCCAATAATGCTTGGCTTCGCTGTGCGTGTGTATGTGGTAGTGTATTTTTTCAATTTTTTATTTTTTTGGTCAGTTCGGCAGTTACTCTTTTCCTTTGTGTTTCCCCATTCGCTTCATCATCCTCTGTAATGATCCAACATGATGAAACGGCAAAGAGGCACAGTGTCGTCCCGAAGAGTGATGATTAGCTGATCATCCATCTGTGTGGTGTGTCTGCTCCCGATATTCCCCACATCAACTCCTCACCACTGTGCTCCTCTCCGACCTCTTCCAGGACTGCGACGAGACAGAGGTGGACAAGAACAAGTGCTGCACCTTGTGCAACATGTTCTTCACCTCCGCCATCGTGGCTCAGTCCCACTACCAGGGCAAAACCCACGCCAAGAGAGTCCGTCTGGTGCTGGGTGAGACACCGAGCATCCCCGCAGCCTTGCCCATGCAGCCTACGAATGCAGGTATCCAACACCGTCCAACAGATCACTACAACATTAGGATAACTTATAACAACAAAGGGGAGCCACCTTTACAAAAAAGATGCCTTTTGGGCCTTGAACCATGTTCCCCCCCACCCCCTCCCACCACACACACATAAAACAGTTGCCAAATGTCTTAATGCCATAAAAGGTTTCTGACATTCTCTGGTCAAACTACACGAATGGCAAAGAATTACAGCACCGTTAACTTCCACTTGACACACTATGGTTCAAATCATGCTGTTTTGTAGGGGTGGTTGGGTGGGGGTGGGGGTCGGTCTGTCACATAATAGCAGCCACGGCTTTTGTGACCTTGACGACCGGTGTGCAGCACATGAAACGAAGCGAGCAGTTACTCAGTATCGTAAACCTAGTGACTTCTTTGCTATATTTAGCAACTTTTCCAATCGCTTAGTGATATATATATATATATATATGTATATATATATATATATATATATATATATATATATTTTTTTTTTTTAAAGCAATACGCAACAAATCTAGCTACTTTTAATGGAGACGAGCAACAAAAAGGTTTTAGGTGTGGAGTTTTCCAGCTACTCTTACCAATCTGTACGCTTGTTCATTTAGTATATCTTTTCAAATTCCATGTAATTTTAACTTGTTTTTAATTCACATTCATTCCTTTGAGGATCACTCCAGTCCAAGAAGCACCTCTTTACAGACTGAGCAATACTATATTGCTCAGTCTGCTACTACAATATCAAATCTTGGTTTTCATGGAAACTCATTTGTATTTTCATTTGTCTGTATTTCAAGCTTCCGATGATGTATCTCATATGTAATTGTTTATAAAATGACAATTTTATTGAATTCCACTTGTGAATGCTGCTATGTGGCACCCATTTTCACTGAAGACCAAATGATGTTGTGGATTATATAATAAAGGCACATGCACACACTGCATACTGTATATTCTCGTGTATCGCTTCAGTGTAAACTATTTTCAATGAAAGCTGGTCTTTTTATAGAAATACTTAGTCAAACTTCAAGTCAAAACGTCTCATCTGCCACAGAGGAAAAAGAAAGTCTGGAAACATGCCAGAGGCCCAAGTAAAAAAAAACCTGGAAGGGGAAGCTTAATAAAGACGAATTAATGTTTATTCAAACTCATGATTCTTTTAAAATTAGGTTGTCTTGACGCTGGTGAGGCATCTCCAGGGAGACTTTACATAATGTGACTCTAATTGGATTTATTGTCACAATTCATAGAGCTATGAATTTGCACACACATGGAAAAGGATCGTCATAATGGAGCCTCAGATTGACTTTTTTTTTTTTTTTTTTTTTCTTCCAACTTTGCCCTACTTTGGAGATGTGTCACTCGTGCAGTTTCCTCTGGTGTAAGGACCTGTCTGAGGAAAGCAAACAGTTGGAGTGGAGCAACAGAAGATGCTATCCTGGGAGAGCAGAGGAGCATTTCAGATGGGATTGAAGTCCAAAGTAGCCTTCACTCTGTGATGCACAACCAGTCTGACAAAACACTAGAACACACACGTACGCACCCAATTTAGCTGCGTTTCTGCCGAGCGGAACAGTTCAGTTCGTCATTGTATGGTTTGGAACAAACACTAACCAGGCTTGTGTCTCCACCATAGGGCGCTTATGTCGGACGGTAATAGCTTTGCCAGCGACATACAAGGAGCGCTGGTGTAGCGGAACTCAGGTAAAACCAAGTATCGTTCTGTACGCTTGCACGGGACAATACACTAATATGGGCCGTGGTTTTTTGGGGGGTTTTGCAATTCAAACCTGAAAGGAAATGAAAAAGTTAAAACGATCAAACATTACTACTGCCGGGCATTGTTGTCAGGATTCTAGTAAGTACTAGCGTGTCTTGAAAGGCAGTTGCAAACCAGCATGCAAAGCGGCGCCAGCGTTGCACGGGCAAAATGAGAGAGGTAAGCGGCGGAACTTTTCCACTCATGTAAACAAAAATTATTTTGACACATTCTGTATTCAGCGATACATTTAAGGAGCTTCTGAAAGATCATAGGGCCAGTCACAAGGAGTCAAGCCACCGATTACAAAATTTCTTCCAACTCTGCGTTTCTATGTTTTTCTGGGAGTGTACTGTCCCAAGTTACGCTGGATGGGCACAAACCTGGACATCGGACAAGTTACAGTACATAAAACAGAACATGGCTTTGCAGTGGCTGGCTTCCTCCGAATTATGGGAGTGATCATTGTATTTTCTGTACCTCAAAGCTCTCTCTTAAATATGGCATACGAGCTGTTGGGATGTTTTGTGTGCAAAACCATGGAGACAACAAGCCGGGCTGCGGTCCTCCTCACGATCCCTAATCAAGTGACCATCCCTTATGGATACAAACTGCTCACTACTTGAAGTCAACACAAAAGGAGAGGGGGAAAAAAAAAGAATTTTGTGCTGACATAGTTGCGTTGCTTAAAGATGTTATTAAAATGTCAATAATTGTGTAGTTTTGTAATTTTTGTAAAATGTTTGTAATGTTTTGTAATGTTTGTAAAAGGATGACTGGAATCTAGTGAACTAACATTAATAGCTACGCAGTAGACTATCAGTCCATATTTAACTCCAAGGAAGTCCTCGAGTTACGACTTACTCGACCTACGACGTTCCGACTTTACGACGCCCGTGCCTCGTCCTCCATTTTGTCCCCAGCACCATAGTGTTTCTGCTTAGCTAGTGCTTGTCTGTGTTTGTGCGCTGGGAGTATCTTTGCCTTTTTCACCCTCCTTTTTTCACACTCTAAGCAGTAATGGTAAGTACAGCATCTTATTTTTTTATTTGAATGTATTTTAGTTTCTTTATACGAAGTGTTAACCTTTCCTGCTACGCTCACCTGACGGTGGTCGGGAGACGCAGGCGAGACGCCTTCTCCAGTGCCGAGGTTGTTTCAAACATAGAAAACACCAAAAATGGGCTATTGGTAGTGCAGTGGTTCATATCGCTGACTGAACAATCAACCACTCAATGCCTCATTCACAATCACCCTGCAGATGAGGTTGTAGTCCTGTGTTCACCAGATGGGATAGGTAATGATACCAAAATCGATAGATGGAACACAAAACAATTGTAAACCATACAACTGATATGAAATGTACTGCTTAATATCAGAAACGTAAGAAAGAGGATGGATACTTTCTGGGAATGTGACTGATATCCGCGGGGTCTTTTCCAGAATAAGTCAGACCACTATGGCGATCAGGCTCTTTAAAAACCAAAGACCGAAACCTTGGTGTTCTGATAGATTCCGACCTGACTTTCAACAGTCATATCAAATCAATTACTAAAACTGCCTTCTACCATCGGAAGAACATATCCAGAGTGAAGGCTTGCATGTGTCAAGCAGACCAGGAGAAGGTCATCCATGCGTTTATCGCAAGTAGACTTAACGATTGTAATGGTCTTAGGACTGGACTCCCTAAAAAGACCATTAAAACAGGTGCAGCTCATTCAGAATGCTGCAGCTCGGGTTCTGACCAGAACAAAGACGTCAGAGCATCCATCCATCCATTTTCAGTACCGCTTTATCCTCAGAAGGGTCGCGGGCATGCTGGAGCCTATCCCAGCTATCTTCGGGCGAGAGGCGGGGTAACTGGTCGCCAGCCCATCGCAGAGGTCAGAGCATATTACTCCAATTCTAAAGTTTTTACACCGGCTTCCAGTCAGCTTTAGAATAGATTTTAAAGTTCTGCTACTGGTCTAGAACTCACTAAACGGTTTTGGTCCTGAATACATGAATGAAATCCTAATGTAATATAAACCCAGTAGAGCTCTGAAATCGACAGACTCAGGTCAAATAGTGGAGCACAGAGTCCAAAGAAAACATGGTGAAGCAGCATTTAGCTATTATGCTGCACACAAATGGAATAAGTTGCCAACAGAACTGACGTCAGCCCCAAGTGGGAATGTTTTTAAATCCAGGTAAAAAACTCTCTTTCCCATGCTTTTTAGACCATTTCCACTTTTAAATGACATTTCTTGCACTGTACACTGATTTAATTGTATTTTGTTTCTCTTTGTTTTAAATGTTTATAAGCTGTTTTTTTTTCTTTGTTTTTTAAATGCTTTTAATCATGTAAAGCCCATTGAGTTACCTTGTGTATGAAATGCTCTATATAAATAAATTTGCTTTGCTTTGCTTCGTTCATGCTTCCATCTCGGGAGATATGGACACGAACACTGGATTTGGACAACATGATTCAAGTAACACAATTCTGATTATCTTATCCCATGTGGTCCAGTTCTGACAGACATCATCGGATAGCCTGAGGTCCGAATCATACCAATCAAATATGAATTGGAAATTGGTCTATGAAGACAGATCGTCAGTGCGTACTGGACAATGTTGAATATGACAATCAATGATGTGTCAACCCAAACAACACACCTGTAGGAAATCCAACATAGAACTAAAGTTTACAGGTGCATAGACAATGTAAAGAATTGGATATCCTCATATCAGAGTCACATCTAGCCCAATGGTGGGTTATGATAAAGATCCGCTCGGATAAAGCCTGTCACTGCAATATTCAATATTTGTATTATTATCCATATAGCTGCCTTGGATCCTTATTTTCCTGTATTTTTGCCCTGTGTGCATGCAGGTTGTTACTTCTCCACAGTAAACAGAGATATCATGGGATTGACAAGAAAATACAGTAACAATGTCTTTATATCGATAGGTCTGAGAATGGGAATTAATAGCCACAGTGTAAAGAGAAGCTTTTGAATTAGACCAGTTTTCTTCTTCGCAGTTTGCACATCTCACCCCCGTCGACAGCTCCTAAGCTCTCGCTCTCTCTCATGTGCCCCACTCTGTGAAAATCACTTACTTCTGCTCCAGTGTGCAGAGATCACAGTCATGAGAAAAGACAGGGTGGGAAAACCTAAGGAGGAGGTGTGTGTTGTGGGAGGGGGGGGGGGGCGTAAATCCACGAGTCTTTACTTTTTGCATCCGAGCACATGCTGTCCACTACAAATCTGTCACAGTGGCGCACAGATTTTAGGGTGTTTTTTTTTTTTTTTTAAATCAGGAAAATTAAATACCAGTAAAGGGGCACAGGGATTTAGTTTTTAACTAAGATTTATGGTGCTCCAAAAAGAAGTGAAGGGAACATGAGTAGGTGAAGTTAGTGGAACGAACAGCCAAAGATCGGCTTGCAGGGTTTTCTATTAGCACAATGGCACTAAAATAGAAGAAACTCAAAAGGCACTCGGTGAAGCTCAGACCTCCGTCAAGGGGGAATGACTGTGGTGTGCATATCAACACAAAGCATTCCTGGCACAGAGCAGTTGAAAATAAATCATTACATTCACACTGACACGAATATAAAAGTAAACTCATTAAGAAAAATGATGTGAAGGCACACTGCCAAGTCTCAAACGAGGTTATGAAATCAGGAAACACTATTGACACCAAAAGCAACACCAAAACTGTACCAAATTTGGGGTGGGATCAAACAGCCATACAGGGATCCTCAGTTTATGACGTCCCAACATTTGGAAGTTTTGAGGTTACAAACGATGTGCCATGAACTAGTTTACTCAGTGACGTAAGAATATGCAAAAGAAGGCATACTCAGTTACTGTTTTCCATCTAATTTTACTTTTTTTATTTATTCATTTTTTTTTATATTTAGGGCCTAAAATCAGAATCATCTTTATTTGCCAAGTATCTCAAAAACACACAAGGAATTTGTCTCTGGTAGTTGGAGCTGCTCTAGTACGACAAGAGACAGTCAATTGACAGAGAATACCTTTGAGACAGAAAAAACATAAAAACAGTCACTGAGCAATAAAAGGTTACCAGTAAGGTGGTAATGCCGGTAGATTTTTTTAAATAAATTTTTTAGACAATTGTGCAAAATGATGCCGAGTCCTCGAGCAATTAGAGCAGTTAGAAATGACTAATAGAACAATAGTCTGGTTCAGTGACCATTGTGCAAATGGCGCAGAGACTTCAAGAAATTTCTGTAGTTTAAAGTGACTAGTAGTGCGATAATCTGGGACAATGTCAATTGTGCAAATGGTGCAGATACTTCTCAAGTGTTTATCATGCAAATATTTACTATATTTATGACTATACTACTGCCTTAGTGTAGGTCAGTGAAAGCATATGGTGCAATCGTTACAAATTTGGGTTACATTGCCGCTGCAGGAACGGAACTGGAGGACACCCTGTATATGTGAATTTCTAACCACAACAAAAGCTTTAATAACCAGGGCTGAATCTTCTACAATCTCGTTGGACTTTAAACAGCACTCATAGGATTGACCAATTCTTAGATTAATGCGAAAGTCCAAGGAACTCAGATCCCAGGATAATTGTAGATTTACTACTTTTGGAGCCATTTTTACAGTAGGTCCTCTGTTCATAACACAGTGCCCTTTTTACAGTGGCGATGTAATGACTTTCTGCATTAGTCAGAATGTGCCATTGTCTATCACTCCCCTACGCTAACACAGTAGCAGTATTCCAAATTTGCTGCACCTCTGTTGTGGGACAGCAATTCAGTGGTAAATCAAGGAGACACTGTACATAAAGAATAGTGTAGCTGAAGTGTGTATAGAATTGTGTACAAATTCAGGTTACTTCGCCGGCGTAGGAACAGAACTCTGTCGTTAATGACGCGAAAATGTAAAAAAAATGAATGTACCTTTTCATAGCGCCTCACCAAAATGAAAGCATTCAGAATGTGTCCTTGCTACAATCAGGTTCACAAAGTTACATGAAATTGCTTGCTGGCTAGTGTAATACACGCATCCAGATTTGGGCAACGTTTACTGCACACTATCAATTCTAAACAGTCCCTGTGAAAGAGTTGTTATGACTCATATACGAGTGGTGTTTTTTGTTTGTGTGAACGCGTGGTATTGTTGCGCTGAAGTCATCGGCAACATAACTCTAGGTACACTGTCACATTGTGCATGGCAGATCGCCACATTTGGACACGCCATCTGGCGTTCTAAGCATTCAACACGCAATTTGGCTGTGGACCTAACACCCCCACCTTCTCGTGGTTGTCCAAATATACAAGTATCTGAACCTTACACACAGCCAAGCTCCATATTCTGGAGCTCGATTCACACACATGGAACTATGAAGTCACACATGACATCTAAACACACACAAACAAGCACAGCCAAAGCCATGAGCCACAATGTCATTGCTGGTGGCTATTAATGGACAATCACCATGGTAACTAACCAGTATCATGTCACGACCAGCGGGTCAGCTGGGGGTCTAGCTTCATTCCCTCACTGAGGAGAGGAATGAAAGGAGCAGGATGATATAGGAAAGGAAGGTATAAGATTAAAAGATGAAGCAAAAAGGTTCCGAAGTACAAGTTCAAGAGTAGAACAGCAGTTTCTTGAAGGTTAGCCTCTGAAGGGCCAACGACCTTCTTGTGACCCTCATCTGTGTTTCACACATGTGGCTTACTACAATCGATTGCTCTTTGCCCTCAGTCTAAAACCCACATCTTTCAAATTAACCTGTGTGGGTTAATGTCTGAGAGAGATTGGCTGAGTGGATGTTTTGTCTTTCTGTATTCATGCAGTGGTTCCTTGAAACTACAGTTATTCGGTTTGGCAGATAAAAACAAAACAACAGCAACTTCAAATTTGCCCAAAAATATCGATTGATCTGGCCTTTTTTTTTTTTTCCTGGGCTCCTGTTCTCTATAAACACCAAAAACACAAAATATTTTTGTAAAATGACCCAACTCATAATTGTCAAGGTACCGATGGTCAAAAGTGTTCCCTTCCTCACAGCTTGACAATGGCTGTTTTTCACTCATAGGCAGCTGTCTGGTTTTCATGTTGGTTTCACCCAAAGGCAAAGCTCACATCTGAAAGTGAGTATAGATATTCAGCACTACCGTTTGAATAATAAAAATCCTTCTTCTTTTCACTTAGTTCCGACTCATACTTGCCGTGGTAGGCCCTACCGAATGTTAAGTGTTCCTTTTGTCTTTACCTCTGTTGGAGTCAGTAGCCCATTTCACACTGCCTGTGGAAGCCTTATGTATATATAAACGACGCTAACACGGAAGGGAATGGAATTGTCACTGTCTGACAAGTATTTTACACAGACGTCTAATTATCTGATTGCGGGACGCTGTGTCACTAACTGAAAGTGCCCATAGTTACAGCAATATTCCGGTGCTGTGTAAAAGGCACTTCTGTTATTACTCACACACGCCAGTTATTATGGATCGCTGCACTCAGTCAACCTGTGGTGAGATCACTAGGTACACGAGCCCTATAGATTTTGAATGATAGTGTCGCCGCACGTACTCCGTGTTCCTCCCACATTCCAAAAAAGCATTAGTTAGGTTCATTGAGGACTCTAAAATCTCCTTAGTTATGAATGTGAATGTCAGTGCTTGTTTGTCTATCTGTGCCCTGTGACTAGCTGGCATTCTGTCCAGGTTGTACCTCTCCTCATCCAAAGTCAACTGGGATAGGCCCCAGTTATCCTGGGGACAAAAAAAAAAAAAAAAAAATGTAATGGATGATAGCAGAACGAAGTTACTTAAGGCAGCTGGGCTTCAAGAGTTGTATGCAGGTTGCATGTTATGTTCAGCTATAATTGTGAAGTCTACATCTATTTAATACCTAATAAAAAAAGTACTGTTAAGATAGAGAGTCTATCGTCCATACCACTCAAGGACACTAAAACACAGTGCAGTTCGATGAATCTCTTTTTGATAGCATCAGTAAAATTGTGGCGAGACGGAATTTTTTTCGAAGCGCCTGTGCTCATATCGAAGGATGTCAGCAAAATCTGAAATAACATTGTCATATCATTACCCCCCCACCGCCCAGATTCCTCCCCTTCAACACCGCTGCCCTCAGACCCCACGGCGTGCCCCCCTCCTCCACCCGCGTCGGTGGTCAGCGGCAACGGTGGCAGAGAAGCCGGCAAGTACTGCTGCCTGTGCGGCGCCTGGTTCAACAACCCGCTGATGGCTCAGCAGCACTACAAGGGCAAGAAGCACCGCAGGAACGCTGGCCGAGCACGCCTGGTGGAGCAGCTCGCGGGAAGCCTGGATGCCACGGAGAGCACAGGTCAGTCCTCGTAATCCCTCCTAAAAGACCCCCCACTGCCAATGAAAGTGAGAAGTGAAAGGCAGCAGGGGTGTCAGTGCTTTTTTTAAGGGAAACACGAGAAGGGGAGATCATTTTTAACATCTGCGGGAGGAAAGGTTCAAACATATTTCATTCTGTGTTTGCTTTCACACCGATGCCACTGCAGTTGGATAGAATTAGTGCCCTAAGTGTGTAACTTTACAGTCACGCTCCGAGCATACTACGAAAGGTAGAGGGATTACCCTATGATAATTACTTTTAAATATCAACAGAGTTTTGAAATGCCTTCCAATTCTTTTCACACAGAAGGCTTGGGGGGGGGGGGGGGTTTATGATCAAGCCTGCTTTACAAACGTAATGAGCAGGGTTTAAGGTTGGATGATTTTCATTTGAAGTTGAGGAAATGCAGTTGGAGCAGCTTTGGACTGACTCAAGGTCAGTAGCGTCAGTTTTCTCTGTGCATCCATTCTGGCTCCAGCTATCAAAACCCCTGGATTACTTTTGTCAGACTGGTCATCCATCATGCGAAGCAAATGTTTGTTCCCGCCTAATAAAGTCTGTTCACTGAAATATGGGAAAGTCTAAGTGGTCAATCAAATTTTCGGCTAGAATATTTGAGGATCAAATCTGTATTTTATATATTTTTTTAATTTGATGTATTTTTTTTTGCAAATTCCAGCTTGGCCTTTCTATTCTCCTACATTAGATATAGCCAATGTTTGTGCAATGGCTCTAAATGATGTTCCACCTTCTATCAGTTTCGCAATTGCTTGTTTTGTGGCTTTCATGTTGTTTACACATCAAACTAGAGGTTGCGCAACTCCACATTTCACAAGTCGGCAATAATGTAATGAAAGTCGACTAGTATAATTGTGGTCTTCGCAGGTAAAACCCAAATCTAAACTTGATGTAGACATTCAGCGCTATTGGTTGTTTGAATCATCAGTGTAAAAGGACACACACTGGGCGACAAAACAAACAGTTCCAGTAACTTTGCTCATATGAAAAATGAATTCAAACTCAGCATTCTAATCTGTAAATCAGATATATCCAGATGTAAGAGCCTCGAAAGAAAAGCTGAAATGTGAGAAATTAAAGCACAGAATGAAGGGAATTGACCTCACTGTGCCAATACTGAGGGAGGAGAGTTTATGTTGAATCAAATATTCCCTCAATATGATATACCCTTGCAATAAGTCGTATGATGTGTGCATGGGACAGATGGGAGGGATGCACCACATAGGGTAGCGATGAAACCAAATTTGTGTAAAATGTATTTGCTTTAAAACAGACATATTTTGCCAAACCAACTTTTTCTAGTATTTGGGATGTAATGTCATCTCTATGGTGCCTCGGTAAATGTGAAATATGGTAAATAGACCATATATACACCCTCGGTTACTGGACGACCCACTCTACCAACTGAGCCACAGCCGCCCCAAGTATGAATTAAAATCGTCCACGCATTCCTAGGGTCCAGACATTTTTCTGCCAAGGGGGCAGAAATTTGTTCATTAAAATTTATAGAGCTTATCTACGTTACTAGTGAAGATCTCCTCCTTCCCTTTCTGCTTCAAGCCAGCGCTGTCAACATAAACACGTGTGTTCTCACAAGTGGGTCTTCTACACGGAGGCAACCAATAAGAGGAAAGGGGCAGCCTTAGCCAAATATGGACAAAGTGGATAGCTGCCAGAGGGGCCTTCTCTGTTTTTTGAAATGAAATTGATACTTTTATTCTATACTAAGTCCATGTTAGAGAGTCACTCTGTGGGGGTCTAAGTAGCCAAAATACGGGACCTTTAAGCAAGATGATGCTGCAATGTTCTTCAGTTTTTTGCTAGTCACAAACACAAATTTGGAAATTGCCACTTTATTCATGCAAATTCCAATGTATATCAAGTTTCAGAGTCGTTACTGTCAATGCGAATAAGCGATTGGGGATTTAGACGGTGAGTCCGAGCTCTAATGAATACGATTTAGTCCAGATAGAATGCTCCTTTCTGCTTCCCCAGTGATGAAATATCTAACGTCATCCTGCTGAAGTAGGCAGCCCAACATGCTCGTGAGCACTCTATGACACATCAACACGTACACACATACAGTAAGTACACACTCCAATGCTCTGTCCGTCGAAGCTGTGGCGTGAGCTGTGTGCTCCAGGTGCCATGACAAAAGCAATCATCTCAAGGAACCAATCATATTAAAAGCATGAGTCATGTTGCCGCCTACACTGGCTCAGAGGCTATAAGTTGTGTCATGTTAGATATCATCCTCCAGCCACTCGTTGTGACCCAGATCCAGCAATGACCACTGCCTTTTTAGGCAAGATTTCAATCCCAATTTGCAGTGTAGCACACGTTTGGAAATGGTCAGGCTATCCTGCTTTTGTGTAATTTACACAGGCAGGTTTTCATTTACTTAAAGATGTTGCAGAATCTATTTGGTGCCTTCCCTTTCAAGAGCGGGCGAGCCAGTCGGAGAATGTGATTCATTACATGTGCCATCAATCACACCTCTCCTCCGGCGTCTTTTAATCATGCCCCTATTGTCAGGAATTTTGTCCTCCCGTGTGACGTGTTTCCATTGGCACAGGATTCTCACATCCAATTGACTTTAGATGCCTCTACAGGTACAACGTGGTGGAAATGTTTGTGAAGGTTAATTAGTCTGCCAAGGATGTACGCCTTATTGTTGGTATGTGTCGGGGTGCGTTTACGTGATAGCAAATTAATCGAAATGAGACGTCTTGAAAGTTGGTTCAAAAGTATCCCTCTTCACACAGATCTGCAAAAACAGTCAGTAGTTGGTGAAGGCTCATTTTAATGAAATATTATACATGCACAGCAAACACATATGAATAAGCTACAGTGGTACTTTCGGTTAAGAGTGGGGCTGCAACTAACAATTATTTTAATAATCGATTAATCTGTTGGTTATTTTTTTGATCAATCAGATTTTTTAAATTTCCATCTCCTTATTAAAAAACAGGACATTATTACAAATTGACAGTGCAGAAAATACACAAACATAAATTGATTATGAATAAGTTGCTGTTTTGGTCTTTAACGTCAGAAAAAAAGGCAAAAATGTTGATCATTGTTTTCCAAAGTCAAAGCTGATGTTTGCAAATGTCTTATTTTTATTAAACAGAAAGATAATCAAAATCTGAGAAGTTCTACTGTTGAGAGGCTGAAATTACGATGATTTGGACAATTTTAAGTTAAACAAGGTCTCTAAATGATTAATTGATAATCAAAATAGTTATCGATTAATTAAATAATATATGAGCTGTCGATCCATCGATTAATTGTTGCATCTCTATTTACAAGTTTAAGTTGTTCCGTGACCAATCTCGTAACTCAATTTTCTCATATCATATCAATTGTCCCCATTGAAACGATTCAAAATGCCATTAATCTGTTCCACCCGGCAAAAAACACCATCTTTTGTCAAGGAAAATTTCACTGTATTGGATAAATACTGATAACATAATAAAAGAGTATGTAAAGAAATAAACTGGTTTTATGAAGCGCTATTAGTGTCACAGCAGCTGAAGTGTTGTGTGTGCCTTTAAGGGGTGTTTGCCTAGTAAGTGACACCCAGACCATGGCCTGCGGTTAAGGCTTCTTTAAACTCGCGCGAACGGCGACTGCACTGACGTCACTGCGGCTGTCCCGCGCGTAGTTTACGCCTTTATACTCGAGCGCAACCCACGCATGCAGTTTTGAAAATGCACTGCAGTTCACCTCCAAGTCAGGGGTGTCGCTGCGGCCGGTATTGGCTGGGACACCACGGGGTGGCGTTTCCTCTGCATTTTTTGGGCCATTTCCGGTAGCCGTTTATACTTTACTTTCAGTAACAAGAAACAAAGCAACGACAATGGCGTCCGCAACAGAACAAATGGACCTAGATGACCAGATGATATGTTTAATTATGCTGCAAAATCGATTGAGAAGGCGGCGGCGTAGATGGTATGTAGAACCAAGGGGCACGCTGAGTACGTCATCACAGCATGTGACTAAAACGGACCAATCACAAGAGATGATCTCCGCGGCGTTCGACACGCAGCAACAATTTTTGCCTTGTGCGCGTAAAGCTACGCAGAGGGGCCGCGCGGGCCAATTCGTCAGTCATTGTGATGCAATGCGGGCGTTGTCGGCCATGCGACCACGGAAGTATAAAGAGGCCTTTAGTCTGCGTATGAGCGTCTGGACGGGAGTTTTGGCCTACTGTAGCTGCGTACCAAGTGTTATCATTTTGTATTTTTGTGTTTGACTGTATCGTTCAATAAACCACTGAAAGTGCAATGGCGACTGTCTCTAATAAGTTGGGGCCCTGGTAGGTCAGTGCAGTACGCCGCTACGTCCTGCTTCTTATACACTTAACAATTTTAAGATTAAGGTAAGTCATACTATATGACTTAAAATGAGCAGATCTTTTACAAAATGTGTGATACATTGTAATGTAATTGTAAGGAGGCTACAACAAATTTACAGCTAGTTTCTTCGTCAAATTTTCTTTTGCATTGATAACAGTACACACTGTGTCACTTCATGGTGTGTGGCTATTGGTTAGTGGGCATGATGCTCACATTTTTTTATTCTTGTTCGTGTCTCTCGTGAGATGCACAACCACAGACAAAAAAAGGTGTGTCCGTCCTTCAGTTTTTAAGATTCATGTTTTTTGGCGTTTGGCCAGGAATGAGCGCTATTGTTTTTTTCAAGTGCGACTTTGAAATCTGTTTCAGTTTTCGTTTTGTCTTGACTAATTTTGAATCAGTTTTTAGTTTAAAAAATGTTCATGTGTAAAGTTCCCTTTCCGAATGTTTCTGGATCACCTGTGTCCCGGACCGCACCAGAAGTTTTTCTATCAAGGCTCATGTCTCAGTTGTTTCTGCTGAATCCTGCTAAAGAAACTTATGTTGTTGTTTTTTACTCCGCGTCTATGACGCAACTCTTTTGGGTTTCAGCTATCACTTCATGATACAACACTGTTACTCCGGCTTTCCAGAATTTGTGGATTCTTTCAAGGCTTTCTATCTTGCAAATTGGCAGCTATCACCAATGACCGGGAGGAGGAGCGATTGCATTGATTACAAGTCTAGGTTTGCCACTCGTGCATTAACATAAGGATTTGGCGCAAACTCATCCAAGTGTACTGTTGTTAGGGAAGTGTACCACGCTTCAGAATAGATTGGAGAGCTCGCTTTAATCAAATGAACTGGATTTTAGGTGTCAAGTGTGCCCAAACCTGGTTTATATTACCGAGAGAGTGCGCATACCTGGTGAGTAGGTTTAGGCAAAAACTACTAAAACTGTTTCAGGGTAGGTTGGCACAAGGGCTAAAAAAAAATAATACATATTGTTGTGAACCCAGACAAAGACGTCCGATTTTCTCAACGTTGTGAGAAATATTTGTGTTAACTTTAGGCTGACATATTCAGGAGCATTTGGTGCTGATCCATTTTAAGATTGTTTGGCTTTTGTGGATGATTGTGCTCTCCCAACTGTCATTCTAGTTATGGAACATTTCCTGCTACTGCTTCACTCTGTATTCTGTTTGTGTGTGTGTGTTGACCACAAGGGGCACCGACCGTGTAATGTCTCATCTGTCATGCTCATTAGCTACCCGTGAGGCGCAGGTGACTTATTTACACACCCTTGTTGTTGTTCTATTGATGATACTGACCTTTACTTGTACTTCCATATTCTGAAGCCTCATGGCACACACGCATTTGCATAGTTTCTCTTTTTTTTCCCCTTATCCCACTGATGAGATGCAGGAGAGAATGGGGACTATTCAGGTGCTAGACTAAAATACTGGGAGATGGATCACAGGGTCTGACGTGGGAGTTGCATCAGTGGGAAGCTGGCGGCTGGGCAAGGAGCCCGGCGGACTCGGATGTGTCTTTACATAAATCACGGCAGGGGTAGAAACCCCCTCAGGACAGGGTCGGACGATTGCCTCTTCTCTCCGGAGACGGGGCTGTGAATTAGGAGCAGTGAGATAAGCGAGTGCCTGAGCGCGCACGGACCCGTGAGAGGGCCAAGGAGCAAAGCAGAGAAAATGGTGTGTAATTGATGACGACGTCTGAGTCAGGAGACACCGCTGACCTCCTCTCCCTTGAAACGATGCTCATGTGATATTGTGGCACTGTACAAGCAGGTGTACACACAGATGCATAGGAACATTGCAATCAATATACTGTACTGTTTGGTGCAGACACTTTTGACAGAAAATGTTCACGTTGTAATCTTACGTTGTCTAGTCCTTAATGTTTGAAGTCTCTTTTTCACACAAATACAATTTAAAGAGGGTTTATATAGAATGTCATCATCATACTTACTTTCGCGACGCCAATACATCAGCATGATCTTTATCGTGTGACAATTTGTTGACATTGCTCACTCACACCTCTGAAATAATAAAAACAAATTATACTTTAAATTCATTTTGTCCGCATTTTACCCTCACACTCACACCAACTATACTCAATATACAGGTGCTCTAATACACAAAGTCACATATCTTTATTACAAGAATAGTGTTACACCATTTGCACAATTGACACTGTCCTAGATTATTGCACTACTAGTCACTTTAAACTGCATAAACCTCTTAAAGTCTCTGCGCCATTTGCACAATGGTCACTGCACTAGACTATTGTTCTTTTTAGTCATTTCAAACAGCTCTTATTGCTAGAGAACTCGGCATCATTTTGCACGATTGTCCCCAAAAAGTAAATAAATAAATTTGTACTGGCATTACCACATTACTGGTAACCTTGTATTGCCCAGTGACTATGTTTTTATGTCTAAAAAGTATTCTGTGTCAATTGACTGTCTGTTGTCGTACTAGAGCAGCTCCAACTACCGGAGACAAATTCCTCGTGTGTTTTTGACATACTTGGCAAATAAAGATCATTCTGATCCTGACAAATTATCAATTACTTTAACTTTTTATGTGCTTTCTTAAAAATGCCAACCGAAAATTACCAACAGCAAACAGAAACATCTTAGGGACACTCAAGACTATTGTTTGTAAAACCAGAATTTTTTTTTTTTTTTTGGGTGAGCAATAGACCAAAATGCCAAGATTTGACATTCATAAATACTATCCATTGGTTTTCTATACTGCTTATCCTCACTAAGGCCACGGGCGTGCTGGAGCCTATCCCAGCTATCTTCGGGCAAGATACACCCTGAACTGGTTGCCAGCCAATCGCAGGGCACATATAAACAAACAGCCATTTGCACTCACACATGCAGAAAGAGCATACAACAATACTTACAGACATATATGTTATCCTCTGTGAACAAGACTAACTTTACTGCCGTTTAGTTGCGATGGTTTTCTTCTGTCTTTCATCCTCAGCTCTACGTGTAATATTGCTGTTATGTATTATACTGCCTCCTGATGACTAAGACTCGCATGCACACCAGAAGGAGCAGCACAATGAATGCACAAACTGTTTAATTCTTTAAATTCTATTTAATTATGTTATTACTTTGTTTTTACAAAGTACAATACTGTAGAGTGCTATATTTCGTATCACATTACAAAAATGTTGTTTGTGTTTTGGGGTGCTTTAACAGTTAAATAGCATTTCCATGCATTTCAATGAGGAAAGATGATTTGAGGGACTACTGTTTTGAGTTACAAACGTGGTCAGGAAACAAATTAAACTCGTAAGTCAAGGCACCATTGTAATTATCATGCCCACACTTACTCTCAACAGGCCTCTTTTTACATTTAGTGGCCATTTAATTAAGCAAGACAATGGATACAGTATATCATCTGTGCTGCAAGGAGCTCTACAATTAAAAGATGACTTCTTGTCATTAAGTTGGCCCACCCGAAGGTGGAAAGTACCCTGAAAATGATCCACATTGATATTCACATGTGGTGGTTAAACAGCGTGTTGAGGGCTCATTTCCTTTATTCTCCTCTGGAGTCCATCCTTCTTTTAAAGAAAGTATCTTGACAGCAGCATTAGATTCCATGATTGTTAGCACTGAGCACTTGCAAAAAAAAATCATTTACAAAAGAAACAATGCGCAGTTAGTGCTTGGCAGAGCATCTTGACGGAATGGCCAATTTGCAACGTGCACTGAATGGCCCATTAAGATTTCGTTAGCCAAGTTAAAGCGCTTCAGACAACCAAAGTGCAACGTTTTTTGAAAAAGAGCACAATACTCTCCATTTTCCGTGCACTAGCTTATTACTTTTTGTGAAGCATTGCGAAGTCTCCATACCCACGTTGCCAGAACTGCTAGAACGCTGTACATTAGACAACAGCCTTCATGCCACCCACCCCCCTTTTCTGTCAGTAGCATATTGTTTTATGTAATTAACAAGGCTTAAAACGCCCTCACAGAATACTGCTCGCGCCTGCATAAATTCACCACCCTTACCCACATGCAGTCACTGTGTCGTGCACCTCATTTACATGGATTAGTCCACGCCGTGGTCTCATCAACCAAAACTGCTTGACTAACCAAAAGACAGTGTTATTGTGTATAAACAAGGACCATGTAGGTAGCTATTTTCCTACCTCTGGAGATCAGGCCCAATCTGTCAATCAGGCTAAGAGCTTTCTCACAGACGCACGAACCACACTTAATCATTGAAAAGCGTATAAAAGAGCAGATCTCTTTGTGTAATCCTTACTGTGGTATAGAATAAGAGGGGAGTGAAATGTAATTTAAAAAAAAAAAAGGAGATAGGCTGGTCAGTGAGTTCCTTTGTTCCCTCGAGTTAATAGTCCGATCATTAAGAGTAATGGCGTTTTGTCTGAGAAAGGAAGTACAGCAGTGCCTCGAATTCCTTCAAGCTCATAAAATTGATGCAAGTGGAACTAAAACTTTTGGGAATGAATATGCCTTCAATGTAATAAAAATGTTCAGTGTGTGATGTCAAAATATCACGTGAAATTGCCTCACATCAAATCAATAAGTGTATGTGTATTATTATTTTTTTTGGACACTTTTTTTTTTTTTTTTCTAATACACTTTAGTAAAAGAAGAATATCCATGGAAAGTTTCTGTCAAGTAAGTGGAGTCCTCGAAAGCAGGAAAGACTCCAACGGTGTCCAAGTACTTTTGTCCAGCGTTAGCGAGTGGTTCAGTGTCGTAATAGTTGGGGATGATTGCCAGTAGTCATGTGGATGCCTGAGCAAAAGTGTAGCTTCATTTCAGCCATGTTTAGCCCCATTAACCGCTTCCCGTTCTTCTTCCTATACCAGGGTCTTGATTGGCCTCAGCCGGTGCCAGTATTGACCAACTTTTTGTGAACAAAGGGCTCCCATCTTCTGTGATTGGTGCTGTGCAATTGAGTCCATCTGTTCATGCTCTTGACAAAAAGGAGCAGTGAGTGAATGCGTAGACCGTGATGTTAGCTTCTTTTACGAGCCAAGCAATGTTTAGTGTAACTCATTATTCCCCTTCCCCAAAATTCCATCTCCTCTCCTCTCTCTCCATTTCACTTCCTGCCGGAAATTTGCCCACGTCACTCGCTCGTCCTACCTAACCCTCTTATCTCTGCTCTCCGTCGCCATCTTCATCCATCTATTTTGGGGAGACCCGTTCATCTCGACCACCTGCAACCCCTCCAGTTTGCGCACATCTGGGTCTTAGCTGCACGCTCCCGAGCTTACATTCACCAACACAATATGCGTGCACAAACAGGAGAGTGATACACCATCTGACACGCAGCTGACTGCACTGTCCTTCCCCCCTTCCCTCACCTTGTTGAGGTTCAGCAGCTTGAAAACACACATAAACGCACTAAACAAACTGTGATCTAAAAATGGAACCAGCTTTCTGCTAATGATTAATAGAATAAAAATTTTCTCCAGATGCAACCTGATTAGGAAAATTAGCCTGCTCTGCAGGATGGAAAATGGGTGCTTATTTGGCGTCGTTTCAATTCAAAGCATACTTTGAAGTTTAAATGCCCCAAACGTGCGATTTGGAGTTCAAACACAACTTGAAATTTGAACCGTTATCATAGGAGACGGCGGAAGACTGGTTAGCACATCCGCTTCACAGTCCTGAGGACTGGGGTTCAAATCCTGGCCCCGCCTGTGTGGAGTTTGCATGTTCTCCATGTGCCTGCGTGGGTTTTCTCCGGGTACTCCGGTTTCCTCCCACGTCCCAAAAAGATTCTAAATTGCCCTTAGGTGTGAATGTGAATGGTTGTTTGTTTATATGTGCCCTGGGATTGGCTGGTGTCCAGTTCGGGTGTACCCAGCCTCTCGCCCAAAGATAGCTGGGATAGGCTCCAGCCATACAGTTCAGGTTTGAACATGAAAGTGGAGCGTTTAAAAAGTGTTCTATTGTGTTCAATGGTTATGTATGGGACTGCCTAACTTGTGCTTGCACTTGTATAACAATTAATCATGTTAAAATGAGGCCTAAAATGTTGCCTGTACAGCTAAAAATGTTTTATAATGGCAACAGGCTGAACTCTGGAATGTATTACAAATATATATATACAGATATAATTTATTTTTATTTTATTTTTTTAAATACCATTTCAAAGTTTAAGGTAACTATTATTTTGCTTGCTGCCCTGGCCTCTGGTGATAATTATGATGATAAAGATGATAATAGGATCTTTTTAAGGGTTTTTAAATGAGCCCATAAGTCTTTATAAGCACCCTGGAAAGTAAGTGCAAGTTGTGTGTTTAATGTCTCTCTAGGGCTGCGTAGAAGTTATTCCTGCAGCGTCTGCAGCGTGGTCCTCAACTCCATCGAGCAGTACCATGCACACCTCCAGGGCTCCAAACATCAGAACAAGTGAGTACAACGGCTCATCGTAGCGTGTGAGGACAAACGACCTACGAGGCATTTTGATCTGAATAAGAGGAGGTGTGTGTGCGTGTGTTTGTGTGATGGCTTCTTGGCTGGTGAAGTGAAGCGAAGTAAAATCTCATTTCTGGCCTATAGAGAACCAAGCATGTTTTGACAGCAGTGTGATAAACATGCAAAAATGGTTACGCAATTAATAGCTTGCAAACTTGCTGACATCACTTTCATTGTTTTGTTATTGTTTGGTGAAGTATTCTTTGTCGTAAAATGCAAAATATTTCAGCATCAGTGAGTCTGCAAAGTGTTCCTAAAGACAATGTCACATCTATTTTTTTCCTATAAGTAATAAATACTAAAATGAGATTTGGTTGTTTCTGAACAAAAATGCATCCACCAGCCAAAATACTGGGACGAAACAGTTAGACATCATGTACTTACTATGAGATAGCTACCAGCATGGTTGTAGGCTGTCTATGCCAGTGGATTTGTGCATGTAAGCTTCTCTGCACAGTATTTCAGGCAGTGTCTTGGATTTTTTCTTTTTACCCCCAATAAATGTATTTTCAGCGTTTCTTGATTGAATATAATATAAATTACAGTTGTGGATTATTCATCTATCACATATGCTGTGATACAATCCCAATTCCAATGAAGTTGGGACGTTGTGTTAAACATTAATAAAAACAGAATACAATGATTTGCAAATCATGTTCAATCTATATTTAATTGAATACACTACAAAGACAAGATATTTAATGTTCTAACTGATAAACATTATTGTTTTTAGCAAATAATCATTAACTTGGAATTTTAGCGCTGGAACACATTCCAAAAAAGCTGGGACAGGGTCATGTTTACCACTGGGTTACATCACCTTTTCTTTTAACAACATTCAATAAACGTTTGGGAAATGAGGACACTAATTGTTGAAGCTTTGTAGGTGGAATTCTTTCCCATTCTTGCTTGATGTACAGCTTCAGCTGTTCAACAGTCCGGCATCTCCGTTGTCGTATTTTACGCTTCACAATGCACCACACATTTTCAATGGGAGACAGGTCTGGACTGCAGACAGGCCAGTCTAGTACCCGCACTCTTTTACGACTATTATTTTAGCAAATAATCATTAAGCTGGGACAGGTGGCAAAAAAGACAAAGTTGAGGAATGCTCATCAAACACCTGTTTGGAACATCCCACAGGTGGAGAGTCTAATTGGGAACAGGTGGGTGCCATGATTGGGTATAAAAGGAGCTTCACTGAATTGCTCAGTCATTCACAAGCAAAGATGGGGCGAGGTTCACCTCTTTGTGAACAAGTGCGTGAAAAAATAATCAAACAGTTTAAGGACATTGTTCCTCAACGTACAATTGCAAGGAATTTAGGGATTTCATCATCAACATTCCACCATAAGATCAAAAGGTTCAGAGAATCTGGAGAAATCACTACATGCAAGTGCCAAGGGCGAAAACCAACATTGAATGCCCGTGACGTTCGATCCCTCAGGTGGCACTAGATCAAAAAACAACATCAATGTGTAAAGGATATCACCACATAGGCTCAGGAACACTTCAGAAAACCAATGTCTGTCAATACAATTCGGCGCTACATCCGTAAGTGCAACTTGAAACTCTACTATGCAAAGCAAAAGTCATTTATCAACACCACCCAGAAACGCCGCCAGCTTCTCTGGGCCCGAGCTCATCTAAGAAGGACTGAGGCAAAGTGGAAAAGTGTTCTGTGGTCCGACGAGTCCACATTTTAAATTGTTTTTGGAAATTGTGGATGTCGTGTCCTCCGGGCCAAAAAGGAATAGAACCATCCAGACTGTTATGGATGGAAAGTTCAAAAGCCAGCATCTGTGACGGTATGGGGCTGTGTTAGTGCCAATGGCATGGGTAACTTACACATCTGTGAAGGCACCATTACTGCTGAAAGGTACATACAGGTTTTGGAGAAACATATGTTGCCATCCAAGCAACGTCTTTTACATGGACACCCCTGCTTATTTCAGCAAGACAATGCCAAACCACATTCTGCTTGTGTTACAACAGTGTGGCTTCGTCGTAAAAGAGTGCGGGTACTAGTCTGGCCTGCCTGCAGTCCAGACCTGTCTCCCATTGAAAATGTGTGGCGCATTATGAAGCGTAAAATACGACAACGGAGATGCCGGACTGTTGAACAGCTGAAGCTGTACATCAAGCAAGAATGGGAAAGAATTTCACCTATAGAGCTTCAACAATTAGTGTCCTCATTTCCCAAACATTTATTGAATGTTGTTAAAAGAAAAGGTGATGTAACACAGTGGTAAACATGACCCTGTCCCAGCTTTTTTGGAACGTGTTGCAGCCCTAAAATTCCAAGTTAATGATTATTTGCTAAAAACAATAAAGTTTATCAGTTTGAACATTAAATATTGTCTTTGTAGCGTATTCAATGAAATATAGGTTGAACATGATTTGCAAATCATTGTATTCTGTTTTTATTTATGTTTAACACAACATCCCAACTTCATTGGAATTGAACTTGTACATGGTCCGTTTCCATCCCATCCTGCTGCTGAGAATTTAACAAAAAATGTGCATTTATTTGCTGTTATTGCACACATCATTTGCTTACTACCCCATTAGTGGCTGACCTGCTATTCCGCAAAAACAGTTGCAAGTAGTGAAGTACAGAATTACATTTTAGTCTTAATTCCTCAGAGCAATCATAGGCTTGCATAATAAACTGCATGACTGTGCTCGTATTCACCCTGCTGTGAGTATTTTTAATAACTTCATTGAACAAGGCTAAAGATATTGAAAAAAACTATTAAGATCCCATCTGTGGCTTTGTAGTCAAATCCTGGCCAGGATGAAAACAATTAATATTCCCAACATGGCACACACACACACGCATGCACGCGCACACACACACACACACACAAAAGGTGATGTATGTTCTAAGAACGTGCTTGAATTTAGTCGGTTGAGGTTTTGAGATGCCAAACAACAATTTCCTTGCAATACACTAAATCAGAAGGGGTAATGAATGTTTAATTGTTTAACATGAACTTTTACAGAAGTCTAAAAATCCACCACTAACAAGACATTCAAACATAACACACACACGAAGCACTCAACCTTTTGATCATGAGTGACAAGCACACGGCAGCTAAATAGTCAGCGGCTAGCTCCTAACACGAGAAGCTAAAATCGCAGTCTACACCAACACACGACTCAACCACACAAACATCCATCCATTCATTGTCTATAGCGCTTGTGCTCATTAGTCTTTTAGATAGACTTTCCCTGGCTTTGCGCAATCACCTGCTTTAGAAGTTCAATTTTCATCAGTGGTGGTAGTAACAGGCCTTCCACTACATGGTTTGTCAAAAACAGATTCCATTTCAAGAAACTTGCCATGGATACCATAAACTTCTCAAACTGGCACTGAACTGCAGTTGGGGACAGAAAAAAAGTTTTTGCTCGGCAGCAATTTTGCAATGCTGCTCAAATGTCAATTGGCGAGCCACGGTGAAGGGAATGATATGCTTACAACTACAAAGACGAAGTTGTCAAATGCCGATGGCCTCACATCTGTCTGAATGATGCTTGAAACGAAATAGACAAAAGGAAGTGTAGTATATAGTGACGTTCGGGACACCCTATACTTGGTCGAATTCCAAATTGTACAACTTCTGGGGCGTTCGAAGTTCGAGGTACCATTGTACTTGGACTGCAACTAAATACTTTTAGCACAGTAGGCAAAAGCCTACTGTGGATACCAAAGGGTAAACTGGCATGGTTGAGGGCTAATTTCCCAAATTGCAATGTTTGAGATTTCTGCATGTGGGCTGTAATTCAAGGCGTTGGCTCATAAATCTCAGTTTTGTTACTTTTCCTGCGGTAAAGCGGAGAAGGATGCTGAGACACTGAACGAGTTGTTTATTGGAGAGCTTAATAAACACAGCAGTGGTAGTACACGCCGCAGACAAAGTCAGACAGATGGCCAGAGAGATGCGACGCAGCACAACGATGGTGTCGGAGGCCAACGACCAGAGGGATTGCAAAAGAGACAGAAGAACATGGGGAGGTGTGCGACTGCAAATTTTTTTAACGGTACAATGAGTAGAGGCAACAAATATAGAAAGTCAAAGTCACAGAGGCTGAAATGTTGCAAAGAGACATGGTTGTTGGGCGGATTTACAGCAATATGCTATGTAACTGGTTTAGAGGAATATATATATATAACCAGCTGTAACAGACATTGTGCTGTGGTAGTGTTTGATCTAATCTAATCAAATTAAATTTGGAAATTGCCTGCATCCCAGGTCACTGAAGTGCATTCTGGGTAAGTCCTCGAAAGAGATTCCGCAGACTTACAGTGTGTATGAAGTGTGAAAAGTCCTTGAGAGAGAGCCACTGGAAGCACAATTTAACAGTGCGCAGCCCTTACAGATGTATTGAAAAGGCGCACTGCGTTGGCTTAGTTGCGCAAGTGGTACTGGAAATAGGTCCAACCCCACATTTATCCTCTGGGGATCAGAACAAGACCAATTGCTTCTACTTCATCAACTTCACTTGCTCTGCCCACTTCCAGTCACTCAGGTGTTACTCAATTCGTGCGCATGACTGTGAAAGGGGACATATTTTGCCAAACCAACTTTTTCTAGTATTTTGGGATTCAATATCATCTCTATGGTGCCTCAGTAAACTTGAAATATGTATTACTGTTATTAGAGTTCCAGAAGTTTTTCTGCTGAGAGGCATGCAATCAGGTCATTCGAATTTTCTCGAGCTTACCTACGTCACTAGCGAAGATCTCCGCCTACCTCTCCAATCCTGAGCCAGCGCTGTCAACAGAACAAACACATGCTCTCACAAGTGGGTCTTCTACACGGAGGCAACCAATCAGAAAAAGGGGGCAGTCTTAGCCAAATATGGACAAAAATGAAATAAAATTGACACTTATAACATGTCCCTGTCACTCTGTGGAGGTCTAAATAGCCAAATTACAGGACCTTTCAATCACATTTGTTTAAATCCCACTACTGTGAGCACACTCTAGCCATTAGCAAAGAAGTGTGCAGTTTGTCATCTTTACGGTGGAGTAAAAATTGGGACATGATATGATAGCATGTAAAGCCCCTGTCAGGTTGTATTGTGCAGCACATTTAGCCAAGTGTCACTTTTTCTACTGACGTGAATGAAAATACACTAATGCACACACTAGACAAGCTCGAAGGGACTGTGAGTGAAGAAATAAGGTGACATGAGACTCCACAGGCGATGATTTGGGTGTCGCCTTAGTTTTGGCCCACATGACATGAATGCAAACATCACAACAACTCAACGTCCTTTGGGAAAGATTTATTCCTTATTTTGGGCCACACAGTCGCATTTTATTTTGTAAAAACCTTTTTTCTCCCAATTTAACCTCAAAGAAATTGCAGAGTGTTTTAAAATTACTTCCTGTCCACATGTGGATGTGAAGAAATGCATTTGCAGGCTTTCAAACATTTCAAAGCAACAGGGGACATTACATTTTCTTTATCTACTATGGGGGAAATTGGTAACTAATAATAAAATAATTGTTAATGTAATGAATCTCTCTCAGAATGTTTTGAAGTCATTTTGATCGCAATAATGTTGCCCAGAAAAGTTGTGTAGCTGATCGTCCACAAGTGACATTTCTGCACACCAAACTCGTAAAGGTGGAATCAACACAGTGCCTCTGTAGCCAAGAAGTGAGTAGCGCACTCCATTTTGGTTCACTTGCTTCCAGACACAATCAATCAACAAACCATTTCACATGATTGATGGATATTTGTGCCTATCCCTATCATAAGCCTGAAAAGCATTAACATTTTAAACAATGAGATGTCTGAAGAAAGTGATTTCCCCAAAAGGCATAATAACAGCTTTAGTGAATCAAGGAAAAATAAAAACATACTTTTGAATTAATGGTGAAGGAGAGTAGCTTTTCAATATCATACGCTATTTCCTTAAATAGTGGCCGTCCCTCTAATAGACACTGTGCTCCCGATTAGACGCTGGACATGTCATCCACTAAATAGAAACATCCCACAATTATCGCTTTTCGTCCTAACTGTACACTGTTTTTCACATACAGACAAAAGAGTTGAGCTGAGCCCATTTAAACTCTTTTTGCTAATCAAAACTGCAGCACCGTGTTGATTATGCAAACCAATGAACAAAACAAAAATGTGATTTTTTTGTATGTAATATTCTGGAAGTGTTTTAGACTTTTAGAGAGTTTTCAGATTAAGCAGAGTCAAATTAAACAGTTAATGCAACAGTTTATCTCTAGGTAAAATATATATATATATATATATATACACACACAATCTGATGGAATTATTAAAAAATGCAAAAAAAATGCAAAAAAAAAAAAAAGACAAAAGGTCAATGTGCATCAGAAAATGTACGTTTCTTGTGCATATTCTTTTAGGAGTTTAAGCTCATCCAGAGGAGATGAGAGCACAGCTGACAGTAGCAGGAGCTTAGCGCTGGCCGAGGAAACAAGCATGAACACTGTGTTCTTCTACCTCTATTTATGGCTCTGCACGTGTTAGACGCTTGGGATGTGTCATTGGTAAAGCCACAACAGATTTTGCTCCTCTTCGAAACAGCTGGATGTGTTTATCTGCCAGCCTTCTTTATCTATCTCACACATCTGTTTTGCTCACCGTCAGCTGCAGGTCATTTGAAACACTCCATCCTCCCTCTACGCTGTCGCAGCAGACTGCTCGCTGTAATTGGAGCTGTTTTGGAGGATAACAGCAGAGATATAACTAGATCTATTTGGCAGGCCATTTCCCCACGAAACAATGTGTTGCAGTGATGCCAGAGTACTTACCTGGATGTACTACGGAAGCACAGGTAAAGTAATTGGTCAACTGCAACTAGAAAATGAAAGAATAATAAGTCTACATGTAATCCAATGCCACATTCCATCCATCCATCCATCCATCCATCCATCCATCCATCGTCTGTACTGCTTTATCCTCACAAGGGTCGCGGTTGTACTGGAGCCTATCCCAGCTATCTTCAGGTGAGAGGCGGGGTACACCCCGAACTGGTCGGCAGCCAATTGCAGGGCACATATAAACAAACAACCATTCGCACACACATTCACAACTATGGGCAATTTAGAGTCTCCAATCAACCTACCATGCGTGTTTGTGGGATGTGGGAGGAAACCGGAGTGCCCAGAGAAACCCCACGCAGGCACGGGGAGAACATGCAAACCCCGGTCCTCAGAACTGTGAGGCAGATGTGCTAACCAGTCGTCCACCGTGCCGCTATGCCACATTCCATGTAGGTATAATAAGAATGAGCCTGCTGTCCCAATGGGACTGACAAATAAATATGTAGGGTCAAGCCAGGTTAGTAATGGGGATTTAGGTATATGACTCTCCATCACTGAAGCAATGATATGATACATTCACGATTCATCCAAAGCTAACCCCACTGTGATACGATTACCTCCGACTATGATAGAATTCAGTCAAATTACAATACGATATGATTCACTCTAATTACACAACCATTCACTCCAACTACGATCTGATAAGATACGATTCACTCCAACTACGATACAATTCACTCCAATTACAATCCGATATGATTAACTTCAGTTACGATACTAGTCACTCCAATTATAATCAGATATGATTCACTTCAGTTACGAAACAATTCACTCCAATTCCGATGTGATATCATTCATTCCATTTGCAATACTATATGATTCATTCTGATTACGATAAGATTTGATTCTGTCCAATTATGATAGGATTCTCCCAAATTTAGATGTAACGTGATATGATTGATGCCAATTATGATATAATGAGATTCATTCCAATTACAATGCTATTTGACTCACTCCAACTACGATGTGATACACTCCAATTACGGTATGATTCACCCCAAACATGATACAATTCTCTCCGATTATGATGTCTAGGGCTGGGGTCACCAACCTTTTTGAAACTAACAGCTACTTCTTGGTTACTGATTAATGCGAATGGCTACCAGTTTGATACACACTCCTGAATTTCTTCAAATTATTAAGGGGATAAATCATCTCGTAGTCGTCGTTGTGCCCACTAGCCTGTATCCACAAACAGTAATTGTTTGGTCACACACTACAATATGAAACTTTGAAATATAATATATAATATATATATATAATATATATATATATAATATATATAATATAATAATATAATATATAATATATACATCCGGTGGGACTGTGAAGGAGGAAGGAGTGCGCGCCGGTGCGTGTGTGTACAGTAGCAAGTGTAGTAACGGCGAGCGGGGTAGAGTAGCGATTAGCGGAGGACCCGTTGACGTTGAATGTGCAGAGGAGTTAATAAAGCAGCAAATCGGTGCGTCGTGCCTTTATTGTTGCCCCCACCCAGCTCAGCTGTGCAACGAGAGAAGCGAGTTAACCCCTGCGTCTCCCGACCACGGGCACGGGCGTTGTGAAGTCGCAACGTCGTAGGTCGAGTACGTCGTAACTCTAGAAATTCTTGTGTTTTGATTGGAGTGATTTCAATAGTAATTTCAGTGAATTTGATCGAATGAAACAAATTAATCGTATTGAAATTGGAGTGATTCATACCCTATAACTGGTCAGCAACATGGTGCCCGTGGACGACATGAGTAGTCCACGGACCTGTTCTAAAAATAGCTAACCAGCAAGAACGGTCTAATTTTTGTCTTGCTATTCAAATAAATAAATAAATAAAATAGCCACTGAACTGCATCTAACTTTTTTCTCTTGTTTTTTAAAATCACACTTGCACTGTAAATTGGAGAGACAATATTCAAAATATCCATCCATCCATCCATCCAAATTCGGGATACGTCGTAGGAACGGAACTCGTTCGTAAATCGAGGACTTCCTGTAGGACAGGATTCACATGATACAATTCACTCCAATCACAATATAATATGATTTGTTACAATTATGATCACTACGACTTACTTCTATTACATTACAATTCACTCCAAATACAATGTCATACATTTGACATAATTTCAGAAAACAAAGTACGATAATGATCCATTGCAAAGTGTACTGCTGTTCTCTTTAGTACTGTACAAGCGCCTTGATTTTAATGTTGTGTTAACTATGTTTATACTGCTCGTTGTGATACTTTGATCATCTGTTTTAATGCAAGATGCACCTCTAGAGTTAATTGTGCTGGTAGTGTACTTTATACCAGCAGGTCATGTTAACAGTCTTGTCCACATTTCCTTCCTTCTTAGTGAATCAAAAATCTAGTCAAACTTACTGCAATTCCTGTTGCATCTTATAGGAGGTTACAATCTTAAACAAATCTAACTTGTATTTCTCCTATAGCTTTAGCAGAAGATACCACAAATAATCTTTGCTCCCTTGCGAGAGCCTCTGGCATAAACACTGACTTCCGCAGCCAAATGCCAGTGTTCTGTGTTAGCACCTTTAAAAGTGCAAAGGTGCAGTATTTTGGAATTCATTAAAATCCTTCCTCCTTAGGCGTTACATACAGAGGTGTAAAGGCCAATCAAAAACTTTTATTTTTCCACTTGCAGTAGTTTTTAACTAATAAAACAGTATTTTGCCGTTTTAAATGATAAATGATGAATCTTAGTGACAAAGTGACAGTCCCAATATAACAGCCAAAACAATACTAATCAATTACTTTTACATCCCTCACAAGGAACAAATAGCTTCCACATGCTGGGTGCTCATATGATTCTGACCTCTGACCTGACATTATCTGTTTATAAGCAACAGTGTATGTTGTCTAGTGTATGCTTTTGCACCAATGTGCAATGTTGATGTTGACATTAACGCAAACGCACTTAGGGTGTGCTGGTGATGTCGAGGACAAACCTTTTAGCCTGCTCACCCTGATAATTATTTGGCATCAATCTCACAGAAGGCACATACTGTACACAAACTGCAAAACCAGCTACTGTACATTTATCAGGAAGTGGTGATAGAGCGCAGGGAGGGGCCAACAGAGAGCATAAGAGATTACAGTGCTAAGCGAGAAGTCCCTCGCGACTGACCAGCAAAAGGGCAGGCCTGCATACATGCATTCGTAATTGCGTGTCATGGCCTGTTGTTGTTGATTAGCCTATCTACGGTGGACACCGTATGTATCTCATCTACCACGCACATACTTTCTTGCATTGCTATCATAGTGAGGCACACATTATTTATCTTGATATACACCTTGACCATAGTATCTCAATGATTAAAAACAATGCACATAAAGCCATTTTGTTTGGAATAAAACCACAACGGAGGGTACTTCATCTGAATATAACCACCTCATGATCCACAACAGAGGGAGGTTATTATGAAAACTATCCACCCATCATTTGTGAAATTAAACATCCATCCATCCATTTTCTGAGCCGCTTCTCCTCAGTAGGGTCGCTGGCGTGCTGGAGCCTATCCCAGCTATCATCGGGCAGTAGGCGGGGTACACCCTGAACTGGTTGCCAGCCAATCGCAGGGCACATATAAACAAACAATCAACTATTTGCACTCACATTCACACCTACGAGCTAAAATCTGACCGTCAGCTGTTGTTTGTGGCCCTAGATTAACTGGCGACCAGTGCGGGGTGTCACAGCCACACACCCAAAGTCAGCTGGGACAGTCTCCAACTCACTGGCAACCCTAATGAGGACAAGCACAATAAAAAAAATGGATGGATAGATGTCTCCTTTAAACTGCTGTGGTGGAAGGTTTAGCCCCCCTAAGCACATCAAAACTCACAAATTGGAAAAAAAAAATGTAGACTTCTTTATACACGATATCCCAGCCCATAGCACATCTATCAATGACATTATTGAGGGGTGGCACGCCTTAATCCTGACTCCTGTAGCAACTGGCGCCGTTTACCTGGCACAGACAGAAGCACAAATGCAGGGTGCCAAGGTGACCTTCACTTGCTGCGTATGCTCTCTCTTGCTTTCATTTTCTCATCTTCATATGGCTCACCTCCCACATGCATGGCTCGGGGACGGATTATGGGCTTAAAACCTTCACTTAAGATGGGCCCACACAGACCACACGACTTTTGCACACCATCACCTTGCTGCCTTGCACTTTACATCGATTATGTGAACTCTCCATGTCCTTTGATTTAGACATTGAACTAGAATTTATTGTTTTGAGCAAAAACAGTGCTGTAGTAGTAGCGAATGGTACGCCAACAACCACAGTTCAGTAGGCTATGTACTTTTGGTTTTAAAGTCACAGTTCTATTCACATTTGATACAGCAAGGCAACAAAATGCAAAACAAAAAAGAGGAACTCATTAAATTACAGTATGTTAATTGAAGACTCTAAATTTCCCGTAGGTGTGAATGTGAGTGTGAATGTTTGTTTGTTTATATGTGCCCTGTAATTGGCTGGCGACCAGTTCGGGGTGTACCCCGCCTCTCGCCGAAGATAGCTGGGATAGGCTCCAGCACGCCCGCGACCCTAGTGAGGAGAAGCGGCTCAGAAAATGGATGAAAATGAGAGAACATTTATGAACTACAAGGAGTACATTTTTCAATGAATGAAAGCTTCTCAAATGAACAAAAAACATTTTTATAAAATAATATATAATAAATTTTATAGCTTGAATGTTTTTTTATGAAAGTTCAACATTTGTAGTTTGTCCTCTTTTGAGGAAATAAAAAATGAAGACAGTAAAGAGTTTAAACAGCGTGACTGATTATGCGATGAAAAAAAATAATGGCATCTGTTATTGCTTTGGCTCCATCTGAAGAGCCAGGGAGAGTCTGTCTGAATGCCACGAAAGTTGAGGGTTTTTTATTCATACTCCACTGATATTCACGCTCATGTGATGTCTTTTGAAATAAGTTAACATACTGCCGAAACGCTAGCCATGATGTCCACTAGCCAGAAGTTGAGCTGCACTTTTATTACAGAGTAGACGTGTGACTAGAGTGTGAGGTAGTTATTTTTTCTGTTCCTTACTTAATATGTTCAGTCAAGAAAGTCAGTATGCCTCTATACCGTACTGATCCTCCATACTGAAAAGTATGAATACATGAACTATTACACCCCTAGAAAATACTCTACTGTATTTAAGTTTGTCAATCAGTTCTAAGTATTCGTACAGATGGGAATTTCGAACCATCGTCATGCATATTCCACTAGCTCAGCGAGCATCAAATATTAAGTGTGTGTGTGTGTTTTGCTTTTTCCATTGTTTTATGTGGCTTTTTTGGGCTGTACTGATCTAATATGCAACTGAACTTAAGTGAAGTGAGCAGACTCCCTAAAAGAAGGATGTCTGCGCTGATGTGGGCGTGTTCACATCAGACTTGAATCTTGTCCAATCGAAGCGGCTCCTTTCATTCCCTTTAAATCTGGCGTGCTAGAAGAGCACTGACAGTAGTTGACATAGCGCGGTGAAAGTAGAAACTGATTTGCTCGAGTCCGTACAAAGTACATTTATAGGGAACGACCATCAGACCTTCACGGGCTGATGATGTAAAGATGATCACAAATATCTGCGCCGTGAAGAGGTCACTTGGAGACCGCCCCCACGCCTCCTTTCAGTGCCCTCTCTGTATATAGTCTCTTCAGAATCAGAATCATCTTTATTTGCCAAGTATGTCCAAAACACACAAGGAATTTGTCTCCGGTAGTTGGAGCCGCTCTAGTACGACAACAGACAGTCAATTTACAGAACACTTTGGAGACATAAAGACATTGACAAAAAAACAAAAAAAAACAGTCACTGAGCAGTAAAGGGTTGCTAGTTATCTGGTAATGCCGGTACATTTATTTATTTTTTGACAATTGTGCGAAAAGATGCAGAGTCCTCTAGCACTTAGAGCAGTTCGAATGACTAATATTGCAATACTCCGGTGCAATGACCATTGTGCAAAGGGCGCTGAGACTTCAAGGAGTGTATGCGGTTTAAAGTGACGAGGAGTGCGATAATCTGGGACAATGTTGGTTGTGCAAATGTTACAGATACTCCTCAATCAGTGTGCAAATGGAGCAGACGCTGGCATGAGTGACCAGTATACTTAGTACTTAGTACTCTTAGTTTAAGTCTTCAATTGCTTCCCTGTCACAACAGCCACGCCACACAGTGTTTGTGAGGAGGTTTTCTATTTGCACCACCTTTTCAGCTTTCACCTTTGCTCACAGAGGTGAACAATGTGAGACATGAGGGGGGGGGGTGTGACTCTGTACATGTGGAATAAAATGTCCCACATCCATCCACCCGTATCACCGACCGAAAATACCACCCCTATAGCGTCTTAATTGGAATGTTTGGACACACGCTTGGTAGTAGCTGTCAGCACCTGTCCTGCACATGTTGGTTAGACCAGTGGCTCCTACACCTTTTCTATTGTCAGGATTCATTTAGCGCTGTAGGCTCAAGTCTGAGTACAAGAATCTTGTAGCCTGAATTATTTTTGAGCACAGATGGCTAGATAGAGAGTACAGCTATTTCTAAGGGGGAAACATCACGGTAAGAGACTGAGGCAGACATTTGCCAAGTAGATTTAAATCAGGCATCATGGCTGTTCGTTGTCCTTTCTGTTTTGTACCAGTGTAATGAGAAGCAAAGATGGGCCATTTGCATTCAGCACAAGCTTATACAATGTGTAACTCAGTTTGCTTGTGTCTTTGCATTAGACTTGTCTAAGCGGAAATTAAGTTAGTTTAGCAGTTAAACTCAGTGAGGACGCCACCAGTCGTGCCCTGACAGTGAACCCACTTCCAAAGTATCTTCAATCTCTTCCTCATGCGGAATTGATACAAGGTTGAAAATCAACTGCATCGCCCGTATGCTTTTTTTTTTTTTCTACTTTCACGGTACAGCATAATAATTATAATTAATTAAATATTGCCTGTCTGGGGTCTCATTTCCCTAACCATGAATTCACTTTCTGTCTGCATCATTTTATCTACTTCAGAAAGAGATGTATACTACAATATGGTCACCTTGAAATTTCTAAAAAGATAACTTTATTATAAATAAAAAATAAAAACAATCAACAATGATTTGTCTGACCTTGAATTTGCTAAAAAAAGAAAAAAAAAGTGCACAGTCTGACATAAGTGATATAGGTTGCTTTAGTTATTTTAAATAAATAAATAAATAAAATAAATGTTGGCATTGGGCATTTCTCCTCTAATTACAAAAAAAAATTCCCAGCGCAAATAATGGAAAATGACAATCAGTCCCAGGTTCAAACTGTGGCCATCATGAAACCTTTATTAACTTCACAGGGGGCGATGTTTTAAGTAACATTTTGCTATTCTTAACTGCCATAAACAGCTAACAAATAATCTAACCGCTGTTTGTGAAATACAAAAACACAAACTTTCAAACAGTCTAAATTGTCCCACAGTGTTAAAAAAAAGTCATTTTGAAATACTACGTCAAAAAAAAAAAAAAAAGAACATACAACCTTAGCAAACCACTTTAATAGAAGCATAACAAAGCAAATGATTTAATGTACTTTTCAAAACTAACCTTTGAAATTACAAGTCATCTTTTTAACATTTAAGTGTTTACAAGCATAAATTACATTTTCAAAGAGCTATATCAAGAAACTGGTGCAGAACAAAAAAAGTGCACGTGTAAAGGTGAATACAGTAAATATGAAAACTTCACCCCTCACTATATATCACGAGTGGTGCCTGATACAGCAAAATTTGGCATCGATCTTAGAAGACGTAAATAGATGCCAAGTATTACAGATGCCCATACTGATACAGATACTGACACAGTACTTTGTAATAAATAAAGTGGAGGCATAATCAATTGCTAAATCTGAATAAATATTTATAACCTTTATGTGTTTTTGTGTGCTTTGCCCACCACCCACCCTCCCCCCTTTGGATTATTAGTTAGTTATAACCCAGGACAGAACACGTATGAAGTTTGACTTTAAAAAGAAAAAGAAAGGTTTTGTTCCAAAACAAGAGAACAGTAAAAAAAAATATTTTCCCCATGCATTAATATTGAGAGAGTGTGCAAAATTATTGTTTCAAAACAAATTAAAAAAAATTTAAGTTTCAGAAACTACAACACAAAAATGTAATATTATTTCTCCCTTCAATGTACTTTGTTTCATGAAATAAGGCGGAAAAAAATTATACATTCTTTTAACAAAAGATTTGAAGTAGAATGTGTGTTCAAGTAACAGAAGACAAAATTAAAACATCTCTCCTCGAGTGAACATGTTCTCGGACTTTGAAAATAAAAAAAATAAAAAATAAAAATCAAGTATAAATAACTAAAACACCCCCAAAGTCTAGAGTTCAAAGAAATAAACAGCAAAAAAACTATTGATTTTGTTATTGGTGATATTTGGATCAATCCGCCCACCCGAAACATACAATTATGCTTTATCATCTTATCTCTGAAATTTGAAATGTTACAGCAACACCAATCCAATAACCAAAGCTATGACTAGTAGCTAGACTGCTGCACTTTTCTGCTCCATACTAGTTGAATTTTGATTGCTAAATAAAGCAAGTAAGACAGCCATTAATTTAAAAAAAAAAAAAAACCTAAACAATCTAGCTGGCAACAATCCACCTGATATTGGGTTGTGACCCATCAATTGAGCACCTCTGTCGTTTATTAAATTTAGCTACACTCGAAAGAGCAGGATTAGTCATGATAATGGATCGTTTAAATCTCACTATTCTGCAGGGAGTCCAAATGTGATTAAAAATGCTTGATTAAGTGGGTTTTCTTCGCCGTAATTCATCGCTTTGTTTTGAATTAAGTGCAAAGTGCTTTGTTTCATGGCAGAATACAGCCACGGCGACTTCCATTATGACAAAAAATCAGCAGCTTTAGATAAAGGGTCACCTTTACGGCAATTGCGGCACCTGAAATGCAAATAAACCGAAGGATTTGTCCATTGTGTGTTCTTTTTTTTTCATTTGAAGTACAGCCAGGTTAAATATTGTGAAAAGGGATTAGTTGCATAAAGTATGAAATTACAATGAAAATACATTTCATTTCTCCAGATTAGTTTCAACACTTCGCCTTCTCGACCTTTGTTTTGTTCTGCACTCATCCACTAGATTAAGAATGGCAGGCGACATGGATTAAAGGTAAATTAGATTACTTGCCGTGGTCCTGTCCTGAGCGTGCTACAAATAGAATTGCTTTCTCCCTTGTGGGCTCCATCCACGTTGCCCCCGGCAAAAACAGACATTTCTTGTCAGATGAGCCCACATCAGACACCAAACAAGACTAACAAAATCATTTCTGTGTTTGTTCGCTTGCAGCCTGAAGCAGCAACAGCAGTGAGCCACGAGAACACGCGGGCCTCTCAAGAAAGACATGGAGTTAACAGACTTCAGAAATCCTGCCATATGTCACAAACTGAACAATGCGTGCGTGCGTGTGAGACCGTCCGAGACATCCAGCCACACGTCGGAAACATGCGCGTGGGTTATTTCAACGGTATTTATTAATTTCTCTGAACTAAAATGATATCTCTTGAGATTTGTTCTGATTTATTCTGCACCGAAGTGTTACACATGAGTTGTACACCAACAGCCACCAAAGCCAATGCGGCTGTGGACTGCCATATACGATGATAATAATAATAATAATAATAATAATAAAATACCTGAATTATAATGATGTCAATGCCCAGAATGTTACTTGCAGCTAAGCATAAATTATTTATACGCTGGCCAAATGTTCAGTTAAAGTGAAAAGTGGTTATTTTTGATAAATGGGTGTCTCTTTGCTGAAAAAAACATTGTGTTAATAGTTTTAAATGTGCTTGTTTTACCTTTTTGTTTTTTTACATTTTGTCTTAAGGTTTCTTGTCTAAAGATTATTCATACCCTTTCTCTGTACGTGCATAGTCATGTCCAAAATGTATAGTTAATTACAATGCTCTGAATTAACATATTGCTGTAAATAGTGGCCAGTTATATTTATTTAGTCAACTGCAGATGAGGTGTGGTGTTCATTTTCCAGATGGAAATTAGGGAGAGGCATTTTTGGGGGAAATAACAAACAATATTAACTCGAATATTACAATTTATGTGTAGTGACAGTGGAATTTACATTTTAATAACAGGATTATTTGAATGGAAATTTACCAGAACAGGCTACTACATGTCTTTAGACTTGGTGAAGCGGCATGTGGCTTGTTACTCAAGGTTTCCTTTACATGCTCAGTTCGAAATAACTGTGAAGTAGGACTGTCCCAATCACGTTTTTTGTGCCCGAGTCCGAGTCACTACCTATACTGAGTCCAGACCTGATACCTTAGCAAAAAAAAAAAAAGTAAGCTCATCCAAATTGTCTTAATTGTCCTTTTTTTTTTTTTTTTTTTAAATAAAAAATAAATTGAATTATATTTAAATATCCTGCCTTAAATAAACTAAAATCTAAAACGTAAAATACCAGAAATTCCACTTAGTGCAGTAACAAAATAAAGATATTAAATGGTCAATTAATCAAGTTTATACACTGCAACATTGTAGAAATAAGACGACACTTACGCTTAACTCCACTTCTAAGAGGTTGCTTCACATTTAGTCACAAATAAAAACATACAATCCAATTTCAGGGCATTGGAGAATATAGATCAGCGAGTCTAATATTGAAATGAACAACAGAAATGCAAAATGCTGAATTTACTTATAATGTTGCACTGCCATCTCTTTTCAAGTTAAAATACTTCCATACTGCAGACATTATCCCTGTCCTGAGACACCAGCTTCACGTTTACGCTATCCACTAATTACAGCAGTCCAACTGTTGTTGTGACGTCATCGTCGGGCAGTGCCTTTGTTTTGGTATCCGCCATAGCTCCTTTTATTTTGTCAAGCAACTCACCCTGTAATGACAGGTAATGTGGTCTTTTTGTTTGATTCACATATAAACAAAGACGTTCTGTACAACTGGGCTGTAAAAGTTGCAGCTCGAATAAACAACAAGCTTTTTTTGTGGAATCCCAGCACTCGTGTGGATACGGTTTTCTGGCCCTCTTCCTTTTCACTACACCACACAAACGCGAAGCGTTACATTGTGTAATATCAAATTTTGCTATTCGTGTCCCATTTGGCAGTATCTTTGTTTCTCTGGATTATGTTTTGCCTTGTGACCTTTTCACCCAATACTGAGACATACATGAGTAGAATGTAGAATAGCACGGCTGCACGAATACGCAAGTCAGCTGGGATAGGCTCCAGAACACCCGAGTGACCTAGCGACCCTAGTGAAGATGAGCGGAATAGAAAATGGATGGCTGATAGGAAATAGTGAATAATTATCAGGATGTAAAAATAAAAATGTAATATTTGTCCTTAATATCTCTTAACAGGAGTTATTTTGCCACTTTCCAGCCAGTAGACACTCAATCAACACATTCATTTTAACTCAACATTTGGCAAGGGTACGAATAATTCGGTTTTATCGTCATAGAACAGCATTTGTGTATCAAGCTGTCCAGTGTGCCAAGTGTTTGGACGGTGATCCAATTCTCAGTTTGGGCTCCTTTTTACATCACATGACAAACCACTCAGGCCCACACTTTTAAAATCCAAGGACAAGAAAACCCCGAATGACCTCAGATTGCATGAAAAGTTCTTTTTGTGGACGGAAGCGACTCCAACCAAACGATTGCTTGAACCCCATCTTTGTGGTGATTCGGAATAATCAAACGCCGGCTTAGATTGATGACAGTAGACAAAAAGCAGCACACACGCACACACACACAAAGACTTTTCAACAGGAAGCTCATGTTGAAGCTGGTGAAAACATTCCTACAGAGCTGAATATTGATGTCAGAAGCAGTCCGGAGGCAACAAAAACTCCCCTGGTCTGTTGAAAAGGGCAACATGTATTCTAACTTTTTCTGTTGCTAGAGCCAGAGGAAAAACATCACTTGCGAACTACAGTATGTAGCAATCAATGTGTTATGATAATGTATCTCCATGCATGGAAAATGTTGCAATCACTTGCTTTTTTCTTTTCTGTTCATAGATTTCTTGCACATCTTGGCAATAGTGCTGCTCTCTAGTGTTAGCTTAATAACACGTTATTGCTCACAGCTCAGCAACGAAAACAGCAACTTTCACCTCTGTCTCATTAAAAAGTGAAACCTTTTGATACCTGAACTGTCACCATTGTGTGTGTCCTCTTATTAGAGTGTCTGTAAAGTGAACTTTGAATTGTTTGTAGCACTTTTAAGAGAGGGAAAGGCTCCACTTTCCTGTGCTGTTGCTACACGGACTGGCATTTGCAATTCATTCAAGTGGAGGACTGACATGGCACTGCACTACACCAAGCTACTATTCCTTTTTTTTCCAGATAAGAGCTGGTTCACTAAAAAGATGTTTTTATTTGTGCATTCTGTGAGAAATGAGTGAACTTCAAATGACCCACTGTAATTACACAGTAGTTTTTCCTCTACGGACGATTTAAAAGGCTGTTTTGAAGCAGAAAAGAAGCAAAAAAATAAAATAAAATGTTTTGTGTAAATAAGCAGTAGCTTCAAGTCTGTGTATTGAGATTCACAAGTTTTGTATTTATATTGTTTATCCGGACTAAGCCACCGGGTGAGGAGGGTAATGTGTTCTTCTCATTGAATAATAACAATAATAAATATGCTGACATTGATATGAGAATAAAATGTCTTTTGAGTGTGTGTCGGCGGATCACTGCACTGAACGACGTGCAGGGATTTTGGCTTCAATGCAGGAGTTAATTGGTGGATTCCAATGCAACATCAAAACTGCCATTGGGATTTTTTTTTTTTTTTTTTTATACTTCCTTAGCAGCACTTTGAATTCACCATTGGAAGCAGTAAAGTCTATTTGCATTGATGTCGCCGTGACTATGTGATGTTAAATGTTACAGAAATGTATTCATGGCTAAGAATTGTTTAATATTGCACTTTTGTGAGGGTGAATATGGAACACATTAGAAAACACACTTATTGACAAATTCAATGAAGAGGAACATACAGCGCGTCTAAAAAGTTTACACACCCCTGTCCAAGGGTTGGGTTAAGTTTTTGTGGGGAAAATAAAAAAAAAGACCAACTTAAATCATTCATTTATTCCTCTTCCGTTCCGTTCATCCTCACTAAGGTCGCGGGCGTGCTGGAGCCTATCCCAGCTATCTCCGGGCGAGAGGCGGGGTACACCCTGAACTGGTTGCCAGCCAATCGCAGGGCACATAGAAACAAACAACCATTCGCACTCACAGTCTTGCCTACGGGCAATTTAGAGTCTCCAATTAATGCATGTTTTTGGGATGTGGGAGGAAACCGGAGTGCCCGGAGAAAACCCACACAGGCACGGGGAGAACATGCAAACTCCACACAGGCGGGGCCAGGGATTGAACCCGGGTCCTCAGAACTGTGAGGCTGACGCTCTAACCAGTCGTCCACCGTGCCGCCCACCCCGAACTGGTCACCATCCAATCGCAGGGCACATATAAACAAACAACCATTCGCACTCACATTCACACCTATGGGCAATTTAGAGTCTTCAATTAACCTACCATGCATGTTTTGGAATGTGGGAGGAAACCGGAGTACCCGGAGAAATCCCACACAGGCACGGGGAGAACATGCAAACTCCACACAAGCAAGGCCGGATTTGAACCTGGGTGTGTGAGGCACATGTGCTAACCAGTCGTCCATCGGGCCACCAGGCTGCACGACACTGGAGAAAAAAAATTTTTTTTCTAAACCTGCGACATATATTGTGATGTGAAAAAATACAGGTTCACATACTCGTGACATGAAAACCAGCACACATTTCTCTTTTTCCCTCTCCATGTTGTTTGGGCAGTTTATAGTAGTTTCAGTCAAAAAGAAATTAGGCAAAAAAGTATACTGAGTCATTTGTGTGAAGTCTATAAGTATTTAAATGCACTGTATTATTGAGTCGGTTTACAGTCCAGACATGGACTGTAAACCGACTGCATGGGATTACCACATTCCTAACACTTATTTTTTTAAATCATTATTTTAAATGCACATTTTAACATAATATGCATTCATCTTTCTATATTTTAGTGGATTAGTTTAAATAACACACAGTCGTGTACAGCTGAAGTTTGTCTCTTCAGATTTGCCATAGCTCTCCACCCCTCCCTGTCTCCCGAATGTAATCTGTTGCGACACGCAATAGTTCCATTCTGAAGAGAGATACAGGAAATGCACCTTTTAATCATCTTGTGTATGAAATACGCTATACCAATAGATTTGCCGAAAAGGTTTGAGAACCACTGGGCTATACTATGGGTTTGCCAACATTTGTTGAGTCAAGGAACATACTGAAATCTCATGGCATGCCATCAAACAAAAATGTTATTAAAAGTAGACCAACAGGTTAATTGTGTACCTTCTGCCATCTACTGGAAGTCCACTTAATTGTACAGGTTGTCAACACATGTCGCTGGCATAGATAGTTGAACAAAGTTACATTATTTGTTGTAAATAAATAATATTCTTACACTGGTTGGGAATCACTCTAGTAATTTTTAGCTGCAATCAAGTAATGTCACTATCATGTAATTATTTATAACCTCTACTTGTTTCAAGTTACAGTATATGGTGGCTATAATCAAATTATTCAAGGTGCACGGTGGTAGTTAATTATTTGTTGGCCATAATCAAGTAATTTGTTGGTTCTCACTAATCAAATCTGGGCACATATACATATCAAAGGGTTCCGGGGGGACTGGTATGGGGTCGGGAGGGTGTGGGTGTCGGACCGGGTTTCAACTGGGGGGGCTGGCATCCGGCCCCTGCAGCCCCCGTCAGGTGGCCAGTTGTCGGGGCGCCTCGGTGTGCCGGCGGACCGCCCTGGTTCCCTCGGTGTGGGACCTGTCCCGTCCACCGGGCTGCTCTCGGGTCGACCCCTGGGCCGATCCCGCCCCTCAGCCTCCACGGTGCGGGCACAGGAATTACAGGACACTTCAGTCAGTCTTTGTGCATGTAAAACGGTGTCAATTCACTTGCATGTGTCCGCAGGCACAGACCCCTGGGACCTTTTCGCTGGGTGTAGGGCCACTCACTTATTGCGACAAATAACTCATGAATATGCAAATTGCTTGTGTATCCCCTCACTCATACTCTCGTCCTATAGAGTTATATAATTTACATAGTCAATCCCACCACACTTCCGTTGTACAGCCGGGTTCACGACCCTTGTTCTTCTCCTGTTCTTGTCCTGTTCTATCTTGTCCTGTTGTTCCCTCACAGGGTGTAGCACTACAGCCCCATGCAACACTCATATGTAATGTTTCAGTTTTGTAGATAATGTAATGAATTAGTTTTCTCATCCTTCAATTATAATACTAACAAACCACAGCGGAAGCTGAAAAACTCCACTGTGACACAGTAAAACTGTTCCAGCTTAAAAGGGATACAGATCTTCCATTCTGCTTGACCTAAAGGCCGAACAGGACAAAAAAAAAAAAAAAAAGTAATTTGTTGGTAATAGTAAAGTTTTTTTTGTTGATGACAGTCAAATTATTTTGTTACAAGGGTCATGGAAATGTTTATGGTTATTTCTCAGCTATTATAGTAAAAAATTTTAAAGGTTACAATACTTTGTGATTTGTTTCAACTTCCAAGTGGCAGGGTTGCACGATGTAATCTTTCAAATGTTGCTGTCATTTGCATTTTGAATGCTTCCCTGTCCAATTCTCAGTCACGATGCAGTTCTCATAAATAAGACTAAAACTATGCCACAGAGAAACAAATGGTTAGATCATCATGGTATCAGTTTCTGCTGTAGTATTTTTCAATGCATAATTCAGCACAGTTAACCATTTTCTGAATGTACTGAAGAATGATTCCTTTCAATAGTTTTTTTTTGGGGGGGGGGGGAGAGGACAACAGTCCCTCTACTCCAACACAAAAATCCCTGCAGTTGTAACTGTGTTACATAAACAATAGTCAGTTGAACAAGAAGCCTCTTAATTTTAGTGTCTTAAAACAAATGTAGCAATATCCTATTAGAATTTATGTTCATTCAATTCAAATTAGTAACTCATAATTTATGTGTATAAATTATGTGTTCACATAAAATGTTTCTGGTGTCTCAATGCAAAGCAGGATAAAGATGCATTGTTCACAAGTATTTAACACTTAAAAAAATAAATAAATAAAAGATAATACTCAAGGGGAAAAAGATAAAAATTCTGGATTACACATGTATTGTTTTCCTATAATCCCATACAGCATTTGTGTTTCTCAAGCAACTACTCTCAATCATTTTTTCTTGAAGCCTAAATGTATGCATTTTTACTGTTGTAATTGTTTTATTTAACAAGAGCTGACATGAAAATATCTCATTCCTATCACAATGAAGACTTAATGGTGACTATAATCCAGAAGATTGGCTTCTGGGGTTTAAATATGCATTTGGGTCAAACATTTGGGTCAAACATTTAAACAACTTTTTGGGCATTGATGTTTTATAAAGCCAGGCCCATAAATATTGGGAAATCGACACAATTCTCATCATTTTGGCTCTAAACACATGTGCTTTGACTGCAGATATTTGGCTTTCATTTGAGGGTATTTACCTTCAAATCAGGTGAGCAGTGTAGGAATTACAACAGTCTGTAAACATGCTTCCCACTTTTTAAGCGACCAGAAATAATGGGACAAATGAACAATCATAAATCTGACTTTCACTTTTTAATACTTGGTTGCAAATCCCCCTTAGTTTTGTCTTCAGCAAGTGAAATGCATGCGCAATCAGATTCAGGTCAGGTGATTGACTTGGTCATTGCATAAACATTCCACTTCTTTGTCTTAATAAACTCTTTGGTTGCTTTCACGGTATGCTTCGGGGTCACACTTTGCTGTCCATTGAGTTCAGAAGCATGTGGCTGAATATGAGCAGATAATATTGCCCGAAACACCAGAATTTATACTGCTGCAGTCACATCATCAGTAAATACGAGAGAACCAGTTCCATCGAGCCATTCGTGCCCACCTGGACAAGGAAGCGCTGAGCACGCAATTGTCCCATTATGTTTGGTCCCTTAAAAAGTGGGAGACACATATATAAACTGTTGTCGTTCCTACACCGTTCACCTGGTTTGCATGTAAATACCCTTAAGTCTGCAGTTAAAGCACGTCTGGTTGGTTTCGCTTCAAATCCATTGGACAATGAGATGTCCATGTCCCAATATTTATAGACCTGACTGTACTTTTATTACAGAACGTTATCCCGGAAGGTCGGCAAATGATAAAAGTTTGTATGCTATTTACTGTATACAATTCGTGTTGTTAGAACTTTTAGAGCATATTTTCCTTAAAATGTGAAATTTCAAGTTGGTTAACAGTGTTCTGATGGCCCACGAAATTACAGTTAACGGTACTTATTGTGGAAAATCCGTTTCCACCCAGAAGTGCATTTCAGATTTTTTATATGGAACCTTTCGTGAGTGTTTCCAGTCAAAAATTGTGCAGGGGACCAAAACTAACAGCTCTGAATCATGCCACTCTTTGGGGTACTAACGGCAGTGATACAGTGTCTAACAGGGTGAAAGTAAGGTACTCTGCACTTTGTGGATTGGTCAATTAACCAAAGAATTGTCACATCTGTTGGACAACAGGAACGGTAAAATACTTCATTTACATTTTGTCAAATAACTGTTATATTGTACAGCAAAAAATAGTTGGGTTGGGGCTTGCTTCATTATCAGTGACTTTTTTTGCTTCATGAAAAAAAAATAAGCTAGAAGTGAAATCTCTGATGGGAAGTAAAATAAGTTGTGGCGCTGGATGCAGATACAGTGAACCATGCTGGATGATTAGCAAAAGTATATTCCGCTTGTTTCCAAAAGAGGGAACTGCTTCAAAGCTTTGGCCTCGCGGCAACATTTCCATGGTAACGCCGCTGATGCAGAAGACTGAGGAAGAGCGGCTGTGGCCCATCGCAGACAACGCGTGCTTTCATTAAATGGTGACATAAGGAACACAATAACCTGCCAGTCGGATGGAACTGCGGCATAACTGAATGATGTGTTTACTCTGGCACTTGTATTTCTTTTGAGTAAAACAAGAGCAATGAAAGGAGCGAAGGGAACTCAAGGAACGAGGAGATCCTGCGGATTCTTAATGGCCAACAGGAGGTGCACTGAATAAAACATTCACATTGGTATCATGTCTTTTCCACCGTGCCATCCTACCTATGTGTATTATAAGTATGGAGGGGGGGTGAGAATACAAGGTCACCCCTCCAGTTAGCCCACAGTGGAGCACGGTATCAAGGTCATGAATATTGATGACATCAGGTGAGCAACACCCTCTGCAGTTGCCTGCATACAGGTAAGGCCACTTTATACTCCCGCAGCCGATAACACCCGCATTGCATCACGTGACCGACGAATTGGCCCGCACAGCCCCTCTGCGTCGCTTGACGTGCACACGTCAAAAATTGTTGCTGCGCTTAGAATGCCGCGGAGATCATCTCTGATTGGTCCATTTTAGTCACATGCTGTGATGATGTAATCAGCGTTCCTCCCGGTTCCACATAGCGCCTACACCACCGCCTTCGCGATCGATTTTGCAGCATAAATAAACTGTCATCTTAACATCTAGGTCCATTTGTTCTAGCAGACACTGTTCCACGGTCGCCATTGTTGTTGGTTTGTTACTTGTTCTGGAAAGGAAAGTAAAAACGTCTACCGGAAATGGCCAAAAAATGCATAGGAAACTCCATCCTGTGGCGTCCTAGCCAATACCAGCCGTAGCGACACACCCGACTTGGAGGTGAACTGCAGCACACTTTCAAAAATACGCCCGTGGGTTGCGCTCGAGTATAAAGGCAAACTGCTTGCGGGATCGCCGCACTGACGTCAGCGCGGTCGCCGTCCACGCGAGTATAAAGAAGCCTGTAGTGTGTGCCCTTAAAGACGCCACAGCCACAAAACTTTCCAACATGCCATAAAGTCTTTATTTGAGAGACCGTTTACGTACCTCGTTAGATGCTGCTGTTTTGGTTAGCAGTAAACTTTTGAATGTTCGTATGTGACAGAAAGATCAATGTAAAACTTTTTTTTTTTTTTTTTAAGGCCGCATTGATCAAATATCTTGTTCACTAAAATTGACAACGAGGAGGATATCTTTTATGCGTTTCGGTGATGTGATGTTTTGGCAGAATAATTACAAATGCTCAAATTATTTAAAGTGAAAGAGGGAGTTTGCAGTATTAAAACTGCTGGCAAGATTTGAATATAGCCTCACTTTCTGGTAGGAAAAAGGGATCGAGGGATCTATTTTGAATGGATGGCACACCAAATTAAAACACCTAGAGGCCACTCTTTGAGGAAGTCCGGTAAGTAGAGAGTACAGTCTCCTGACTGTGACAATGTACAACTGCATAATTAAAGTAATATATTTAGTTCTAAATGTCAGTACATGTGGCTCGGGGGTGGCACAAAGCAAACTGTCTTCCTGAGAAAAGGAAATGATTTGTGGTTATCTCTTGAGGATTGTAACGTGCACCCTTCCTGACGTTTCCTGTTAAACAAGAACTATTGATAGTGATAACAACATTTTATTTTTTTATTAAAAAAAAAAAAAAACAACACCAATAAAAATATATTCTTCTTTGACTCAGCTCTGGGATCTCTTCATATCTGGTTTGAAGGGTGTCTTCTCCAGAATGCATGTTTCAGCCCCTTCCACAGATTTTCAATCGAATTTAGAACATGCATCTTCAGAATAATCCATTGTTTTGTTCTTAGCCATTCTTGGGTGTTTTTAGTTGTGTGGTTTGTGTCTTTCTTCGGTTGAAGGACACTTGACCTGCGACTGAACCCAAGCTCTCTGACACCAGGGCACCATATTTCACTCCACAGGGCCTTTTCATTGTGACCTGCACAAATTGCCATAACAAATTCCCCAATTTCAGCCCAATTCGTATAATTGCATGAAATTAGCTCCTTCAAGTTAGACGTAAAGGGTTTTTATGGAAGAAATGGCCATCATTAACCTTTAGTAAATTATTAATTAATTTAATAAATGAAGGTAAAGTTTTGTTTATAAAAAAAAAAAAACAATAACTGGAGGAAATGCTGGCCACTGGTGGCTAGAACATCGGCCTCACAGTTCTGAGATTGGGGGTTTGATATCCAGTGTGGAATTTGCATGTTCTCCCCTTGCTTGCATGTTTTTCTGCGGGTACTCCGGCTTCCTCCCACATTCCAAAAATGTGCATGTTAAGTTCACTGAAGACTAAACTCTCCAAAGGTGTTGATGTGAATGTGTGAAGGGTTGTTTGTCAGTTTGCCCTGCGAGTGGCTGGTGACGAGTGTACTGGCGATGGATGGAAATGCACGTTTAACGTTTACATTTTGTTAAAAAAAGAAAAAATATATGTAAATGTGTAATTATTATACTAGACTGCCATTACACTGCCATCCACTTTTAATCTAAAGGCAAAATATGCTTCTTAAACACAGCAGTTTGCAAAACCCATTGTCCAGCTAGATTAAACGTCAAAGACAAATTGCAACTGCGAGTGGCTGTTACGGCCGACAATGGTGATGCGAGCCCAAGTTGGACAGCAACAAAGAGATTTGCACTTCAATAGCCCTCTCCAAAACAGCAGGCTGTTCATTGCCGGTGCCTGTCGGAGCGTCCCTGTCAAAAAACTTCTTCTGACCCTCCTCGGTTCAACTCCACAGGCCCCGGCTGGCATTTGAGACGACGGATGGAGATCGGCGGCCTGGAACCAATAAAAACTAAAGAGAGCTTGTGCTAATACATGCAGACAGAGATAAGATGTCCGGCGGCAGCCATTGTGATGAGGCCTTTGGGGCAAGGAGGCCTGAGAGGTTTTCAGGACCAACTTTAACCTGTCACACAATAACTGTTTGAAGGTAATAAGGACAGCTTGCTCAACTAGAGAGCTCTCCTTAATTCCTTCCAGGATTAAAATATTGCAGCCAAACCTACAGTACTTGGTTAGTGTATGTTTTAAATCCAATAATAACACTCACAAAAAAAATGTACATTTAAATGAGGAATTTGCGATTTTCATTTTTTTGATACTTCTTGTCATATTTGTTAAAACAGTCATTATGACTTGACAGCAGTGTGATAGCATGATAAATATGGTCTGTGGAAGAAAAAAAAAAAAAAAAAAGCCATCTCCGGCCCTATCTTGTGCCTTTAATTTGACCTTAAAGAAACAGCCGTGCCAGAGGAAAAACAACCAATCACAGGCAGCCGGCGTGACTTATAAGGTGTTCGTCATTTGTTTCGCACTCGCAGCCACACTTACATTTGATTTTGCAAAACTAAGCACACAAAACTATAGCGTTGTCACTTCCTAAAAAAAATATTTGGTTTGGTTAGAAACAGCAGCACTATCAAGAGCAAATATTTAGTTTAAAAAAAAAAAATGTTTTAAAAAAGTAAAGTTCCACTGTCTACAAGGTAAAATACAACATATAGGTTATACTTTTGACTGTGTCCGCCTCTCTGACCAAGACCGTAGTCATTATGTAACCACATGATAATGAAATTAAATCATGAATAAATAACTGGCAGTTAACTGACAATTTCTTTCTTTATTTTTTTTCACTCAGGTATAAATTTTATTTTATTTTTTTTTGCTTCTGCAATAATCCAAATGCATCTCTCACTGCATTACAAATGAGGACGCTTTGCCAAGTGCAAAAGCTTTCTTCTGGTAAAAAGCTTTTTGCTGTTGCTGCTGCACGGCTAGGGAGAAGAGCTTTAATTAAAATGCTGAACTGACACCTTCACTGTGGCAGGCAGGGTGTGTGTGTAATGTCTATGTGCAGACGGGTATAAGGCACAGGTTATCTTGCATATTGACATCTATGTAAATGTCTGTGTCTGAGTTTTGATACATTGCGAATGATGCGTGTGTTTGTACAAGTGCGTGTGTTTTTCAACCATAGCATAATCATTAAGACGTGCAATATGAATTGAGTAAAATATGCACTTCTGAACCTTTTACTTTTATGACAGGAAGGATTACTAAACTGCGGTATGTTTCTTGATTTAAAGGTGTCATAGAGGTCGACTCACTGTACTGTAATAAAGACTGCGGAAAAAACAAGAGTTGTCTTTTTTAGTTTAGTTTAGAGGAGAAGAAAGAGGAGAGATTGTACAGAGCAGCAAACAAGGTCTGAGTCATGATCACAAGCATACAATTGTTTATGGTTACTTGGAACAGGGCGTTAAAAAAAATTAAAAGGTGTCACATGCTGCTTCACCATTATATGATCACGGTGCATCCTCCATCCATCCATCCATTTTCTGAGCCGCTTCTCCTCACTAGGGTCGCGGGCGTGCTGGAGCCTATCCCAGCTGTCATCGGGCAGGAGGCGGGGTACACCCTGAACTGGTTGCCAGCCAATCACAGGGCACATACAAACAAACAACCCTTCGCACTCACATTCACACCGACGGGCAATTTAGAGTCTCCAAATAATGCATGTTTTTGGGATGTGGGAGGAAACCGGAGTGCCCGTAGAAAACCCACGCAGGCACGGGGCGAACATGCAAACTCCACACAGGCGGGACCGGGGATTGAACCCCGCTCCTCAGAACTGTGAGGCTGACGCTCTAACCAGTCGTCCACCGTGCCGCCACGGTGCATCCTGCTCTGGTAACTTCCCATTACACATCATAATTACACACTAACAATGTAGTTCTCTCACAAAATAAAATGTTCAATTAATTTTTAATAAAAAATTACATTTAAAAAAAAATATTTATGGCAGGACTAGTATGTCTGCCTCACAGTTCTTGGGTTCTGGGTTTGAAACTCAGCTCTGGCCTTTCCTGTGCATGTTCCCCAGTTCTAAAGTAAACGGTGCATAAAGTGGGTGAGGGAAGCGAGGCAGCATTTGGCCTAATCCTGTATGTATCTGGGCCTCCACTCAGGAGGGGGACAGCCAGTGTAATAAGTCTGCCTGTCAGTTGACGGCTACATCTGATGTCCCACCCCCAAGTGACTGCCGTCATCTCGACAACCACAGCCGGTGAGCTAAATCTGTAACACGCACACACACGATCACAGACAGACAGACTGTCTACAGTTTAAATTAGTTTATCAAAGCCAACAGGCAGATAGTCAGGTGCTCTGCCTCTAGTTTGTTATCTGTGTTAAGGTCACACCCACCATTGTCAAAACGATGATTATGCAATTAAGGGACACTACAATGGAAATTAGATTAAGGGGCATGATGCAAAAATCTGCAATAGCGTACCAAGTGACATGATTTAAGGAGAGTTTCAAAGTTTTAGTTTCATTCATTTTCTTTAGCACTTGTCCTCAGTCAGGTCACGAATGAGCTGGAGCCTATCCCAACTGACTTTGGCCAGTCATTTGCAGGACAAACCCATTGACGATAATTGAATGCCAAATCTAAGAATTGTGAGGCAGATCATGCTAACCACTACCGCGCCATGCTGCCCTAACTACAGAATACATTTGACCAATTTTCCCACTTGAGAATGGGGAGATTATTTTATTTTTAAAGGGAGGGGAGAATATCTCTGAATGTTGTGAACTCCTGTTTCCAAGCCAGTGTCATATTTAGCAAAAAAAACAACAACAATAAACTTGTGCAATAAAGTGTATGTAAATGTAACTACCAATCGCTGACGTCATGTTTGCTTCTTTAGACAGCTGAGAAAATCAGACCGCTGGTCGCCGTAATTAATGCAGTGCATTTCAAATTATTGTAAAGAAACAAATTATTAACTAATTGAATTATTTACTCCTCAGAACTTACAATTTATATTCTTCTTCTTCTGTACTCACGCTCTTCTTCTCTTGACACCCACACTGAGTCTTATCCATCCATCTTCTCTACTAGTTATCTTCATTAGGATTACACTTGCACTGGAGCCTATCCCAGTTGACCTTGGATGAGAGGCGGGGTACAATGGATTTGTACCCTGAACTGGTCACAAGTCATTCGAGGGAACATATCGACAACCGTTTACACTCTCATCGATGGGCAATTTTGAGTCTTCAGTCCACCTACTGTGCACATTTTTCGAGTTTGGGAGGAAGCCTCGACCTGGAGAAAACTCCCGCAAGCACAGGGAGAATATGCAAACTCCACAAAGGCCTGGATTTGAGCCACCAATCTCAGATCTGTGAAGCAGATGTACTAACCACTTCATCACTGTGCTGTATTACGGCTGCTCCTTTTGAAATAAGTTTTGAAAATAGTCCAAAAATGCAAAACAAGCGCTGAGTTAATCCCTTGTTTGCTCACAAGTGGGCATGATGTGTCGTGACAACAGCCATGAATCAGTTGAAACTCCAAAGTGCAACTTTTCCTTGGGCATTCGAGTCTAGAGTATAAATATATCTTTTTAAAAAACAACCCACGCCAGACCAACACTGATAAATGCTACACACAGATTTTGCATATGCATGCGCTTAAATGTAGCATTAAATTGCCATTAAATTGTATAGAAAAAGTGTTGGATAAAAAACTGATTCTGAAACTGAATAAACTGATTCCAGAAGCAGTAACAACAACAACAACAACAACAAAAAAGCCACAAATTCAATTAAAAGTTTTAGCTAAGCAGAAAATTACCTTTGCGGGGACATAAAAAGGCAGCAGTTTGTTTTAATGGATCAGCATTATGTAGGAGCAGAAGGAAAAGGGGGAAGGTGGTCAAGCAGGAAAGATTTGGCCATGTTCGATTGGATTAATGTGCAAAACATTTGATCAAAAACTAAATCCTCTAGGGCTTTCTTAAAGCCACAATCAATAGTGCTGCAAAGATCCAGTAAGTCTGTTGACAAGCAAACAGGCTCAAAACCTGAAAACCTTTCTGATAAAGTCGTGTCTATGGAGCCTTGGTCTCTAGGATATGAGCTGCATTGTACTGCAGTGCTAAGTCCTACTTTGATTGCAGCAACAATAAAACCAGTTCACTACGGTCATGTCAAATTACAGGAATTAAATCTTTCCAGTGTGAAGCAGTTCACCGTTATAATGGGCAAAAGGTTGCAACAAATTAATCATTTAAAGACTGGAATGAATTAACCATTCTCTTCCCCTAATGATACACATCCTCTCCCCTCCCTCTAAAGCAGTCGACACTGTGAATGGAGCAGGTCATTAATGAGGCACTGTTGTATTAGTGGAGCGGATGAGATGGACGACTGTGCACACATTAGAACACTGAAAAGCACTTAGCCTTCACTCGAGGAAGAAAACGGACGTCAATATGTAGACGACCAGGTAAGGTTAAATTAGACAGTGGTGGCTTTGCGAAAGGTAAGTCACGCTACATTCAGTTGTGTCAGATGCGCAGATTAGCTGACTGTATTAGCTTTTGATAAGCGGCACTTACTTGATTGCTTGGTAAAGTTGGTGCCGGCGGCTATTTGTGTTTGACAATGTATCAATGTGCCACATGCACACAGTGTAATGTATGAAGTGCCTTCAAGGTTTAAATTGATTGCTTTAGTTTAATCTCCTGGATGTTTTTTTTCCACACACCTAAAAATGAATATTACAGTAGTTAATTTATATTTTATACCAGCATGGTACATATGAAAATGACTGATAAAGTTATTAAAGGTTCTATAACAGTGACAGTTTTACCCTAAAGCAGATTATTTCCCATTTTCATTATTTTGACCTGCATCTCGGAACAGATTCTGTTGGACCTCACAGATTGCGGTGTAAATTATTTTAGGCCTCAAACCTGGGTGTCAATCAATGAAGGATACCGTATCTCTCAAGTTCCTAAAACCTCTGGGTGGTTTGACGTCTGTGCAGTTGACAGTTTTCTCATGAGCGTCACTTCGAGTGTGTCAACAAAGCCGAGCAAAGCCAGCAGAACGGCAAACAAAATAACAGACGTACGTTAGTCACCCTCACACAACCCATGACAGGTCGCATCGTACGAAACAGTTCACAGGCAACATGACTGCTGTCTCAGGAAGCCCACTCAGTAAGATCAACTGAATCAAGAGTGATTTTTAATGACAGATTATTTATTTACACCAATTTTAAACGTGCCCATTGCCCCAACCGAGTTTATGCTATTACTTTCTGTTTGCAGAGCAAAAGCGGCTAATTGCCAGCGTCTTTTGCCAATCAGGGCCTTTCATTTAATGATAGCCGTTTGCCAACAAGCTGTAAACAGACGCATTCATCTGAAACGAGGGGCTCATTACTCCAGAGTAGGCGAACGCGGCTCTGTCTGGCAATCTGTGTTAAACACTGTCGCATGCTGCCCCTGTTCATAGCATCAGTTGACCCGCTTAATTGTACAAAGTTGCATCATGGGTACACGTGACAAGTGAGTGGCTAGGTTGCTTAGTCGTATAGTATATGTCAAGAAAGTCGAACTAAGAACTTTCCTTTCAGCACTGGATAGCAGAGGCAGAATATTCCGAATCAATTAATTAATCAATCAGGCATTAAAATAGATTTATTAGGTCAACCTAATTCTTGATCCCACATACTTCAGAAGTCACTGCTCCTTACTTTGTGGCGAATGTTTTTTTTTTTTTTTTTTAAATTCAAGCTTGTTTCATGAAAGGTTGTAAAGGCATGGTTGAATGGGTTCATCAAACACCTAACCAGTCAATCTCTGACTTGTTCTTACAGGGACAAAAATTCCCACAGACACACTCCAGAAAATATTTTTCCTAAAAGAATAAAAGCTGTTTGGTTACCAAAAAAAAACACTTTCGGTGCAATCGCCAAGTGTCCTAATACCTTTGTCACTAAAGTGAGTGAAAATACAACATTTCCTCGAACGATGGCCGTCCGACTTAAAAGTCTATAAATGAAAATTCACAGAACTACTCCACACATTTTAACCTGATTGCTAGCAAAAAAAAAAGCAGCACCGAAAAACTGTCTTTCATATAATTTAAAGTGTGGCATCATACTGCATACTGCAGAATTAGCAACCAATTAAGGTTATGTGGAGATGGCATATTTAACAACGATTAGCATTGCAGTCGATGTAGATGTTTTTTGTTTTTGTTTGTTTTTCTGGGGAGACAGACGACATACTCATTCCACGCAGTCTACATTGGTTCTTGCTATTGCTCTACATTTTTCATGTCCTTTTCATTTTGTTTTAAACCTCAGTCTCACTTGACCTATATTGTAATATCCCGTTAATATTAGCTGTGCAGTAGCCTATCAGTTAATAGGTCTCCCTCACAGTCCTGAGTTTTGTGGTTTGAATTTCTGTTTGGAGTTTGCATGTTCTCGCCCGTGCTTGTATGCGTTTTTTGCAGGTACTCTGGCTTTCTCCCTCATTACAGAAACATACATTGAAAACTCCAGATTATCCATAGATGAGAGTATGAATAGTTTTTTTTGTCTATATGTGCCCTGCGATTGATCGGCAACCAGCCCAAGTGTACTATGCCTCTTTCCCAAAGTAAGGTGGGATAGGCTCCAGCTCACCCACGACCCTAATTAGGACAAGCGACAGATAGCAACTAGCCCAAATAAATGCCCAAGGTCCCTACTATGCGGTATGTTGTCTTTGTATGTGCTGACGCCAAGTATGAAAGCAAAATTAAATCGGATCTTTGCTCACAGAGAGGTAGCCTTTGAAAGTTAATTTTACTTTAATTCAATCAGCCTGATGTTTTGATTTTTATGCCGGTGCAGGGTGTGTCTGTTTGCACTTGAAAGTTTTCCCCTCCCCGAGCTGCATTACCAGCAGTTTGGCAGAAATTAGCTGTAATCGTATTAGCCGCTCTACTCCTCGTCTGCCGCTGGGCATACATGTACCACTTATCTCTTTGCTGGAAATCGTCTGTCAAGGTCGTGCGAGCGACGACAAAGAAAGACGGATGATGAAAGGTCGACGTTGGAAGCCGAGGCTTCAGAACTGCCTCTCGAGGTATTTTGCAAACTCAAATGTGACGACCTTGTTTCGGCTTGTCGCCGTGGTTGTGACGGGAAGCAGGTGTCAGAGGTTAGCGGCGAGACAGCGGGATTAGCGCCATCAGGCTGCCGTGCATCAAAAAGACACAACCCCCCCTCCATCGAGGATCATGTGATCAAGAGGAGGCTCTTACCCGTGATGCATTGTCTCATCCCAACTGTGTTTATGTCGAGTAAGTCCTTCCAAATTCAGCCTCCTCTGACAGGGACCTTGCTCGTGTCGCCACCTGTCTCTGCCCCCCCACAGTCAGAATGTCAGTGCTGTCACTCAACCTCACTACCCCGCCCACGCCAGCATTACTTCAGGGACCCTTCCAGCGACAGACATTATGCATCAAAGGAGCTGCTGTGATCTATTATGTCATTATAGCTGCAGTATTGCAGTCTTTAATGCAAGCCATAGCTATGAGCAAATTTATTTTTAGAAATAAGCCCAAGCATATATATTAGAAATAACCCCAAGGGTAGCGTTGGGCGATATGGCCTTAAAATAAATAAAAACTCCTACTTTTTTCTACAAAAATCGGATTTCTGATTTTAAGCATTTCCCCCCCCCCTCTTTGCTAATGGAAAACACAAATGACAATGGTATTCTACAAATATATATATATTTTTTTTAATTGTTTTTCCCTTCTGGGATTTATTTTATTTCTTCTGATACCAAACAAGTTTAAAACATTTTCTCCAGCCTTTTTTCCCCCCCTCAACTTCCACAGAAATGATAGAAATACTTTTATTCACAGATAATGTGAGAATAACTGATGCGCTTTCAACTACGGAAGCCGCAAAAAAAATATACACACATACTGTACGCAGTGCCCATTCTTAAGAACAAGGGTGATGTGCAGAGTTGTTTAACTATAAAGGAATAAAGTTGATGAACCACACAATGAAGTTATGGGAAAGACAGAAGTGAGTATTTGTGAGCAACAGAATGTTTTCATGCCTAGGAAGAGTACTACAGATGCATTATTTGCCTTGAGGGTGTTGATGGAAAAGTACAGAGAAGGTCAGAAGGAGGTACATTATGTCTTTGTAGCACATATGTCAAAATCAAGGCCCGGGGGCCAGATCCTGCCCGCCACATGATTTTATGTGGCCCGCAAAGGCAAAATCATGTGTCAACTTCCAAGATTCTTGTTAAAATCTGTACCAAAATTTCAAATAGTCATATATCATAAATGATAATGTTGAGATTTTGTAAACATTTTTGTGTTACCAAACATTAATAATAGTTCAAAAACCCATTACCCTTGATTTCTGATTCCAAAACTAGTTCATACATTTTGTGTGTAAATATGATGAGGCGATTAAATATTTTTATGGTTTCACAGTTACGACAGCCCTCTGAGGGAAACCGTAACTACAATGTGGCCCGCGGCAAAAATAAGTTTGACACCCCTGCTCTAGAGAAAGTCTAAGACCGGGTATCCGGAGAAGAACTGCGGTACTGTCAAACCAAACGTAAGAGAATTACATGTGTATTTAAAACAACCATAGTCTTAATGCTAACACACAATACAAAACGCCAACGAATCACGTCAATGTTGCAGTGTTCTAACCCTTTAAGCAACAGTTATCTGAACACATATGGCATACAGCACATGTAGACAGACAATATCACAATACTCACAAGTATATATTCTTTTATCTTCTGCTAAAAAATACTATTATTACTGCAGCACCATCACCATCAGTTTTGAAACGTTTTTGTTTGGGTCTGTACATCTATATTTATACTGCCCTCCTGGTGGCCAAGGCGCAAACAGCAGGAGAAGCACAATGTGGGGATGGAACAGAATAATGGCAGTTCCACTTATTTCAATGTGGAAAGAGGATTTGAGATAGAGTTACTCTAGATTTATTCAAACATACTGTAAAGTTAAAAAACTGTTTTCATCCAATTTCTATAATACCAAAATGTACTTTTATTGCACTGCAAGAAACACACAAAAAACAGTTTTTTTGCGGCTATGGCCTGAGCTGTTTAGCAATACAGCACTACCTTTGTATAAGTTTCCACACAAACTTGTTTGTTTCTCTGCGGACCGAAAAGGTGCAAGTCACATCTCTCGGTTTTATCCACGCAAAGTTAATTTTGTCTCCCGGTTAAGACTCCATTCTTGCTGCCAAAAAAACATTCATCCAGAGAGACTTCGAACGTGCGTGTTGGTGGATCAACAATGTAACCATGGAGCCAGTTGTTTGCGGTCGAGGTACACAGAAGAGTGCAGTTTGAGGGATTACGACTCAGTCACCCACACAGGACCATGGATTAATGGGTGCTGTGCAAAACCTGCATTTCCCCCCCATATTTACTTTGATTCGCATTGAAACTCAGTCAGCATACAGTCTACCTTTTGCCATTAATAGTCGCATACTGTATTATTCATTGCGAAAATTGATTAAGCAAAGCAAATCAAATTTATTTATATAGCGCATTTCATACACAAGGTAACTCAATGTGCTTTACTTGATTAAAAGCATTTAAAACAAAGAGAAAAAAAAATAAAAATACAAAACAGCTTACAGTGCAAGAAATATGTTAAAAGTGGAAATGCTCTAGAAAGCATGGAGAAAAGAATAGTTTTTAACCTGGACTTAAAAACATGCACACTTGGGGCTGACGTCACTTCTGTTGGCAACTTATTCCATTTGCATGCAGCATAATAGCTAAATGCTGCTTCACCATGTTTGCTTTGCTTTTCTGTTACATTAATGAAAATGTAACAGAAATGCTATTGCTACTTATCTGTTAAAACTGTGTGCCATCATGTAAATACTCTCAAAAGATGTTTAGTTTCACTTTACAGGGACTTTAAAAGCATGAAAAAGTCTAATCTTTTGATCAGGGCACAAGTACCAAGTGGTTGGTTGGCCCTCTCAGAATCACTGTGTTTAATATGAATGAGGAGGAGGACATGTCTATCATGCGCAGGATGCATGAAAAATTAAGGACCATTGTCCAAAATTGAACAGGAAGTCGTCCATTTTGTTTCAAAGCAGTCTTTTTGTGTGAATTCTACGGGTTGTACTTTGATGAAGCTTCATGAGGGAATTTGCCCAAATGAGCCTCAATCGGAAGAAAGTATCACAGACATATCGGTGTCGCTTTTTTTTTTTTTGTCTATGCCATTTAACGTGACAAATAAGCAGTCACACTCACATTCACGCCTATGGACAATTTAGTGTCGTCATTTAATTTAACATACAGATTTTTAGTGAATGTGAGAGAAAGCCAGAGAAAACTCGCGCAAGCACACAGAGAGCATCCAAACTTCACACAGGATGGCCAGTCGGGACTCGAACCCAGAACCTCAGAGCTGTGAGCCAGAGGTGCCGACCACCGTGCTGCCTCACCTATTGCAAAGATACAAAATACTAACATGATACGCATGAAAATGCGACCAGAGGTTAACACGCACACAAAAACCTTTCGATCTCGCTTGAGTCAACCATGAATTCAGCATACTGCATTCCCCTACCTCCTTTACCTGTATGTTACATCCAGAATTTGCACCAAAATCAAAGTTTTTATTCCCCGCCATGTTTTGTTCCCTAGAGCTGCTAAATATCAAATTCGATAAAAACCCAACTTCCCCAACAAGTACAGCAAATAAATTCAGTATGCACTCTCGGACAAACACACCACAAACTGCATCTTGAAGGCGGTCGATCAAACATTTAATTTTGCTTCGGTTGCTGACAGAGGTCTTTCGCACCAGCCCGCAGAGACAAGCAACACTTTATCGACTGGCGCCCAGAGTGGCCCAGCAGCTATTACAGCAGCCATGAGTGACTGGCCCAGTCAATACACTTTCTATTAGCGCACTGTTCCCTCAGCCCCATGTCAGCGCACGCTCGCACGCACATGCGCACACACACACACACACACACACACACTTACAGGCTATAGGAAGGTCAGCAGTTGGAGCAAACCCCTCAGGATAATGTGCCATGTTAGTAAAATAGAGGAGCAACATTGGTTCAATAATGGGAACAAATAAGTGCTAAACTAGACTAAATACACAGGAAATGACTTGTCATTACACCAAGCTAGAAAAAATAAATAAATAAATAATTAAAAAAAATAAAAAATAAAAAAGGGGGGGTGGGGGGGAGCAATTTTGCCCAATCCCAAAGTGACATTTATGGCGCACGGTGACTTTGTGCGCTCACTTTCCTGAGGCACCTTTAAGCCGAATTGGTTGAGCTGTGAAGTGCTCACGTTGTTTCCCTCCAACAGAGGGAATAATTGCCCAGGCAAGAAGCCACGTTCATATCATCACCACCCTTTACATAGAGACCTTGAAAAAAAATAATCAAAAGCTGCCAGCTACTACGTGAAGAAATACAATAAATTAGGCACCCAGCATATTAGAAACACTTCTCAGTATGTTGTACTGTAGTGCAGTTCTACGTACACCACTACAAACTACAGTATAACTACAGTAACAACAGCAACACTTTTACACCTACTTTAATTTATACAATTAATTTAGTAATACTTATACACTGTACTTGTATAAAATCTAATTTTGCAAGCGCAGCTCATGTTGTGGCCATTATCTCAAAGTAATTCTATTAAACCAGCACATTTTAACTGCTACTTTATGTTCATGTAATTATTTTTTTCTCCGTCTGCACAAGTAATTTGCACTCACCTTATGAGCAGAGCTCCTCGCACGCTTAAAGTCAAATACATTATACATGTTTGAAGATAACTGCTGAAAACATGCAAAGACTGAAAACGATGTAGTACTAAACTTAAAATTCACCATTTATCTTTTCATGATTTTTTTGGGCATGGCTAAAACGGCACCCAGTAACCCATATGGGTGCACGGCATGAGTCACCCCTTCCCCAAAAAATAAGAACTTGAGCAGCCCTGGTGACGTAGTTGGGTTATGCACCATTTTTATGATTAAATTCCACAGTAACTATTCACTTTTGAAGGTACACAAAACGTCTCATATGAAATAATGACTGCAGTGCTGACAAGAATAATAAAGCCACTGGTTATTCATTAACATACCTCTTTCCAAACGGTGCTTTTCTGCTGCAAGGAAGTACTTGGAAAACAATTTCCCCACAAAAAAGCCACAAAAAAAAAAAAAAAAACTCACAATCAAACACTTGCATGCAGCTTGAATAGTGCTTCAAAACAAGCCAGTAAACAAGTCATCATTAGCGCACTAACTGAAAACAAAAACTGGGCAAAAGCACAAATAAGTGAACACGTAGAGCATAACAAGTTTGGAGCGGTGAAATCAACAAAACATCTTTTTTTCTGTACTTGGAAGAGAGCAGTATTAAACACACACCATTCTCACCCTGTGTTGGCATTTCAATGAATATGTATTTACTTTGAAGGGCCTCGCATGTTTCCTGCACACATAATTGGATGGGGCAGCAGCGTAGCTGAGCACATAGCCGAAGCAAACGGGAGTGAAATTGCGAAAGACAGAGCAGAAAAACGTTTGCTTTCACTTGGATGCATTATGACAAGAGCTGCACAACATCCAAAATCACCTAAATAAAATCTACTGTTTATCCAATGTAAGGCTGTTTAAAGTTTTAACATTCAAGCTGTTTTTTTTTTTTAAACTACTGTTTATAACTCAATAAAGCCAATTTACCAATTTACGCAGCCCACTCTGGACTGGGTGCCAATCAGTCGCAAGACACAAATAGCCAAGTAACCATTCTCATGGACCATTGAGTGTCTCTATTCAACCTAACATGCATGTTTTTGGGACGTGGCCGGAAGCCAGAGCAAAACCGCTCAAGCACGGGAAACATCCACACACGAGCTGAGCTCAGATTCAAACCTTGAACCCCCCCTTAGACTTTAGATTAAAAATATTTTGAATTCCAAATTCGATGGTCTTTGACGTCATAGTCTCTGCTGTAAGTGTTTATTGCTGGCGCATTTTCTTCTTAAAGGGCCAATACAGTTTTTAATAGAAATTAATAATTAGCATATCATTTTATGTGAAGCTCTGCTGGCCGAGGAGGATAAATTATTATTGCTACCTACTTCCAACTTTACGTGCATGGATAATAATTTTTTTATTATCTAGTTTTACTTTTTCTCAGTTCCTTTTTATAGGATGCCCATAGATTGGTTCTGGCCTCTAGTGGATCATAGTAATTCAGTAGTAAGTAGCAGGAGTTTTTGCATGCGTGCGTGCATGTGCACGAGTGTGTGCGTGCGTGTTTCTAATCACTTTAGTGCCACCAAGACTCCCAGAGGAGAAAGGACAAGGCGACGTGGGCATTGACACAAGGAGGACGACGACTGACAACTTTCTCCTCAAGATTGTCTTCATTCACGTCGCATATACACTGACAAGGAGTTCACCAAATGTACCGCTGCGAGCGCACCAAACACCCTAAAGCGCTGATGGCAGCTGAAGTGCATATTTGTAGACGCTCATTCCCAAGGAATGTGCCGCTAATTTGAGCAAAAAGCAGGAGGTTGTTGTTTATTTATGGATGCTCTTTCTTTCCACTTTCTCAGTCGCTCACAGTAGGACATTTTCTCCCAGAGGCAACACAAAAGCAGCAACCTTGTGACGGCTTAATCATGCATACGGAAAAGTGACGGATTCAAATGGGAGGGACACGTCAGGAGCAGTGTGACAGTTTGTCAGCCGCTCACGTAGTGTGCACATTTGTCTTTGTGTTCTTCTTTCAAGGATGCCATCTTTTTATCTCACCAGGCAGGGAATTTACATTTTGGGGAGGGAAGATTGCACTGATTTGCCATGCCCTCCAAATGTTTTCAGGTGGAAATAAAAGAACCCCAAAAACAAAATTTAAATACATAGAAAAAATATGATGACTGGGGCTTTTAAAATTTTTTTTTTGAAAGAAGCCCCTCATCTAAGGAATGTTCTGGATGTTCTCTCTTCTGTATCGTTGCACACTCCCTCACTTTCTACTTTTAGCCTTTTTTTGTGCAATTTTTTTATAGAGTCATGATTTTAAGTGCAATGTCAGCTCAAAGAAATAAAGCAGAGTCGGATAATTATAGAATTCAATTATATTCGAAGTGTGCCCTGTTAAGATGAAAGCATCGGGACACCTGACCATGACAGGAAGTTGAAATAAAAGAAATGTAGATAGCAGGGCACAGTCCCACAAAGAAGGAAGCGTAAAATTGTCCAAAATGGGAGTGACTCTTATCAGCATGCATTTAGATACAGGGATCCTCCGGTTTACAGTATCGAGACACGTCATTGAGAGTTTATTAAAAACGCACAGGAAACTAGTTTGCGCAGCGGCTTAACAACAACGTAACAACAAGCGGCATGCTCAGTTACTGCCATACTTACTGTTTTTCATTTGATCGTTTGATTTGGCCGAGAAGTGTTTTTTTTTTTTTTTTTTTTTACAAATATTTACTCTATGAGTATTACTAGCTAGCGTAGGTTAGTGATAGACTATGGCGCTAAACCTAAGATCCTATGTATACTGGTTTTTATTTTAGCTAGCTTTCTGTTTTACACAGTTCAAATTGGATTAGACAATGTGCACTGAAGCATTGCATTATGGCTGCGTAAATAAACTTGGTGGCTCTTCGTAGATGCCACTTTTTATGAAAGTGTAGGTAATCTTTTAGGGGAGGTTTTTTTTGTTGTTGTTTTGCACTTTATGGGTAAAAACCTCATAACAATACCTCACAAAAAGGCATATTTAGCTTTAGAGTGAAATCCTAATATGACCCTAAAATACACTATAATAGTGTATAGTATTATAGGAGAACTAAATTTGACCTTCCCTAATATTTTGAATGCACATGTCCAACTGTTGACTATGTCAGTAATTTTAGCACAACTTGCTGTTCTCTAACAAAGAGCTGAATAGTGGCCACTTCCATCTGAGAACATCCTGTTTGAAGCCTCGCCATGTCGAGGTACTGCTCATCAATTATTGCGTGTCGTCTTGGTCTCATGATGTCAAAATGTGAACGGTATATTAGATTCATCTTTGAATTTCACCCGAAGGCTGAATATCCTAAAACATTTTGTATTGTATTTTTAATGAGACAGTGGAGAATCATATGCAGTCACTAGATCACCATCCTACATCACGATCACCATCTTCAGCTACATTTGCGAATCAGCCTCAAATATGCAACGGAAGAGTCTTATTAGGGGTGATGGCGAACATTTTGTAAACTTGAGCATTAATGCACCTTTAATTGGCTCTTTCTCGATGAATTAAAAGACTCATCACTCATGTCCGGACACTAGTTTTTTTTGCGTCTCATATTACAGTACACAGCTGGGTTGAGAGTCATCCAAATGGACATCCTCATCCGAAACGGACAAAAAAATGCATTGTTTTTGATTTGATGGATCTTTATTGGTGTGGAAACAACTGAGTGAGAGAAACCAAGTCTCACATATAAGAATATTAAAGGCTAAAATGTGCACAGGGAATAGCTGCGAGCGTGCTGTCTCAGAGAGACCTCTCTATGAGGTGCCGTTTGTAAAGCTGCTCACGCCACAAATAACAGCAACATTTTGTCACATTTCGCTTCAAAACGTATTTTAAAAAACTGGTGAATTTTTGAGTCACTTTTCTGCACATTTAGAACAATTCGTCATCTTTATAGTTAAATCCAAATATTAAATGTTACACCTAAATCTCAAATCTAAATGTTAATTATATATCTAAATATAAATCTTTTAAATGTTAAATATATATTGAAATTTTAAATCTATATATAAATGTAAAACATATATATAAATCTTAAATGTAAATTTAAATATATATGTCTTAAAACTACCGGTAAATGTTAAATATATATATCTAAATCTAAATATAAAACTTAAATTTAAATACAAATATTAAAACTAAATATTAAATATATATTGAAATGTTAAATATAAATGCAAATATAAACATTAAATATAAAATGTTAAATGCTAAATCTAACTCTATCTGGTTGAATTAAATATTTAGGTAATATGCAAATCCACGCTGCCAAGAAACGGAAGTACCAAAATAAAAGCTGTGTGTTTGTAGCGTTAAATAACAACATAAAAAAAAATAATAATAATAATTTTAGATATATTATTATATATTTAAATATATTATCACTTCCTGAAATAAAAAAACAGTTATGGATGCTTTATTTGACGAGTACCTTGAGTGTTTACAGTCACTTTTATGAAAAAGTGTCACGTAGAAGTCGCGGGGCAGCTGCCAGGGAAGCAAGAAAAGAGAACCAGCCAGAGACCGGTGGTTTCTGGTCTGCCCGCTGCAGAGTGCTTGCTCGCCAGCCGCAAGAGAGCGGACGTCAGCCCTGGAGGTGGATTTGGAAAAACAAGTCGCAAGGGGGGTGAGGGGAGGAAAAAAAGAACTGTTGCAGCTGCTATGATTTTTATATCATTATTTTTTGTTTTCACACAGGCATTTCAGGATGAAGCGCCCGCCCCCCTTCCCTGCTTGCTTGCACCCCCGGCTCCCGCGACGTCCACACGAATGGCTGCTTTCTGCTTCGGTTGCCCAGCGCTGAAGGTAGACGGCGCCCGATGGCAGAGGCACTGCGACAGATGCCGGTGGCTGTGGTAACTAGCTAGCTTCCTCGTTTGATAAAGAAGGCTGAGGTCCCAGCCAGCGAGGATTTCCGGAAGGAGAAGCGCAATCTTCCAGCTGCACCCAGCAATAACCCAATGCAGAGCTGTGGCGAAGAGGCACATCTTCATAAAAATAACACTAAACACTCAAAGTACTCATCCAATAAAGTTTCTCTAACTAGTTTGTTACTTCAGGTAGTGATAAACTATGTTCAAGGGTCCATTTCACTGTATAAGATGTTTTGCATACGTTATTTGACACTAAAAACACAGTTTTATTTTGGTACGTCCATTTCTTTGCAGTGTGGATTTGTCTATTAGCTAAATATTTAGTTTGATCTGAAACATTTATATTTAAATATATATTTAACATTTAGTTTTAATATTTATGTTTCAATGTAAGATTTATATTTAGGTATAGATTTAACGTTTATATAAAAATTTAACATTTAGTTTTAAGATTTATATTTAAATTTACATTTTAAATGTATATATAAATTTAACATTTATATATATTTAACATGTATATTTAAGATTCATATTTAGATATATATTTAACATATAAATACATATTTAGCATTTAGATTTGAGATTTAGGTGTCACATTAAATTTTTGGATTTAACTAGAGAGTTGACAAAGATTGTTCTAAATGTGCAGAAGTGATTCTTGAAAATTCACACCATTTATTTAAATTTTTTTTTAAACACTGTTTGAAGTTACATGTGACAAAATGTTTACAAATGGCACCCCATATCTCTCCTCAGCACCTCTCCTTTTATTCAGCGGCTCTGGCGGCTGGCTGGGTAAAGACAAGTGTAATTGTGAGTGCGAGGGTAATCCTTTTTTGCTTTTCGAGTCAAACCCCAAAAATGGCTTGGCAAAAGGAGCGGCGGTGCTGTGAGCTGCCAGGATTGTGTGCAAGCCCAGGAGAGAGGGAGAAGGGGAAAAGATTGGGGGGGAGGTCACTTCGATTTCTGGGGATGAAGAAAGTGAAAGCGGAACAACCACAGGATGAAGCATGGAGGTGAGAAGAAATAAGGAACATGCGCAGGAAATGGGCCTGCCAGCCTGCACTGGTGTTTATGTGCACCAGACTGGGTAAGCCTCCCTTTATTTGCTGTAAGGATTAAGGGGACAGCTCCGACACATGCACATTCTCGGTCTTAACGTGGTGCCACGCTCGCTCACGACTGGTGGGGGGGATATCCGAGAGGGAGAGATGGGTGGGAAAAAAGTGGCACACAGCACTGCAAAAATGATGAGCACATGCAACGGCTCATGCTGAAGGCTCGGCGGCGGGATCAGAAGCGGCGACAAAGACAGATTTTTAACGCGCTGAACGAGACACTTTGAAGGCTGACACATGCTGATGACTCTTCAAGAAGGCTCGCGTGCGATTAGCTGTGGGATCATGCAGAAACGCAATAGCTTTTGACAGGCTGCTTTGTTCCTGTTTGGCAGTGCTGTTTGAATATGGAGATATTACCGAACACTCAAGCCTGCTACACACATTGCCAATTATTAACATCTTTTAACTGATTTTTAAAATGTGACAGACCCCAAATCAGCATGTACAGTATGTTCTACTGTTATGGTGTGTAGTGGACTTGAGATGACTAACATAGCACACCAAACATAATATGATATATAAGTCTCCTTCCCAAACCAGATGTACCAAGACTGACCTGTGAGAGGCAGCACGGTGCCACGGGGCATCTACACTTCCAGAAGGTCTGCAGAAATATTGAACACGTTTAACATTTACAATTGTCAGCCGCGACCGTTTGGTGAGCAGATCAGAGTGGAAATCGCTCTGGAAAGTTTTTTCGAGACGTCCGATCATCGGGCCTTTCCTGACTTTGATTGATCGCTTTAAGTAGGGTACGTGCTAGAAAAACAACAGTACTCTCTCTGGGTCATAATCAAGCAGCACAACCCTACGGTACATTGGCAAGTCTTCCTGACCCAACTCTACTCATTAGTGACACATTTCCATTGGCAAAAGCAAGTACTGTGAAGCACTGATTTGAGTACCTGGTTGAGGTACCTTATGGTTGACAAGCTACTCCTGGTTGTACATTGGTCGAGCCGGAACTTTGTAGCGTTTGAGGATACACTGCAAGAAATTATAAGAATAAGCATGCCTAAACTCAAGATGCTGCAGTATTATACTTTACAATCTCTTCTTGAATAAAATGTGTCTTCTTACCGTGGCCGGAATGCCACAAAGTAAATAACGGACATCACATTTCTCCTTCATTGTTTTTGTTTGTTAGCATGTCTCATGTTTGAATGGAGTGTTTTGTTTTTTGTTTTTTGCAGTTTCCGGTGATACTGTTTTGAAGTGGAATCCCAAACAGAGCCAATCCCAAGTACTGTGCAGAGGGAAAAGCGGCATGTGCGACACACAGTAGAGAAAAGACAGGGACAGTCGGCATGATCATAGACTCACTCGAGAAATTAGATTACAATTAGGAATATGAGTTGATTTATAAAAATTAAATATATTGAATCACTATTTTTCTTAAGCGCTATCTGCTGAATCTCGGGGAACACTGCCCTACTTTTTCTCCTAAAGCAGAATTTCCGCTGGTCTGAATTTATTGAGTACCAGGAATACCAGGATATCCAATTTGGTCAAGTTGGTACTAGACTGGATTATTTGATTTAAATTAAAAATAATAATAAAAAATCCCTAGAATGAGCCTCTCAGCGCCATGCAAAGTGGATCAACTGTGAGAGATTAAAGAACTGCCGGGTTGAAATAGGAAATTGCAAACACATACGTTTGATTTTGGCATTTGTTTCTTCAATGTAATCAGGGTGTATTGTCAGTGGGCATACATCCAAGAAGCAAATCCCAACTGAAAACTGTTACATATTGTTTGTTAAAAAGTAGTGCAATAAAAATAAAGATTTTTCTCTAACGTGAGGAATAATCATTGTGATTACAATATTGATCAAAATAATCATGATTATTATTTTGGCCATAATCATGCAACCCTAAGTGGAGGTTTGGTTGAATGGACAATACGTTTTTTGTTTTTCTTTGTTTTTTTGCGGCCTGTTTACGGCCGACAGTCTTAATGAAAGAGACACTACAATACAAGAAGTACTGTATAATTAATACTCTTACTGAAGACAGTATTTTGCCACAACAACAAAGTTTTCAGACTCTCTTAGGCATGTTACAGAAAACTGCGAAAAGGCAGGTTTTCCATGAGTAATGGAAAAAAGCACCCCCCACCCACCACCACCGACACTAAGCCACATGTGATAAGTCATAAAAACACAATTGTTTACTTGGAAAATGGTGTCCAAAATAACCCTTGGACAATGGGGCATCTGCTGCTTAACCGATTCAAAGACATAAATTATCTGATGATATGTAGCCTGGTGGCACAGTGGGCGACTGGTTAGAGCGTCAGCCTCACAGTTCTGGGGAGCGGGGTTCAATCCCCGACCCCGCCTGTGTGGAGTTTACATGTTCTCCCTGTGCCTGCGTGGGTTTTCTCCGGGCACTCCTGTTTCCTCCCACATCCCAAAAACATGCATGGTAGGTTGATTGAAAACTCTAAATTGCCCATAGGTGTGGATGTGAGTGTGAATGGTTGTTTGTTTATGTGTGCCCTGCGATTGGCTGACAACCAGGCTGCTACATCCATCCATCCATCCATTTTCTGAGCTGCTTCTCCTCACTAGGGTCGCGGGCGTGCTGGAGCCTATCCCAGCTATCATCGGGCAGGATAGCTTTTAGTTTAGGTACACCCTAAACTGGTTGCCAGCCAATCGCAGCCAGTCACACCCGTTGTTGGAAAATACTTTGAGTGTTAACTTTATTTCATAAAGACCAACACAGAAAGGCCCCTTCAGCTACCATCACTTTTCACGTTTGACTAGCAAGGTCACCCCGAAATATAAAGTTAGTGAACATAATGAAATCAGTTAATTTAATTCACTGTTCTTTGCCTAGGGCTCTTAGTAATACTGTATAATCAGTCATAGTCTAACTGATTAGACAGGGCTCATAATGTATCTTTGTATGGAAACCGGCATAGTCATCCTATTGTCAAATATCTAAGAAAGGGTCACTATCAGGTTTTTACATCGTTAAATCATATTTTTTTTTAGGCTTTGAACAACTCTAGCAAAACAATGTTAGCTCGACAGAAGTGTCAAGTTTCAGCTGAAAAGTATTCTCACTTGAAAATCTAACATTGAAAAGTGTATATTGTCTTCTTGCCCATATTCAAAGTCGACATTTATCTGTGGCCCCCTTGCTCGGTTTGACCATGACTTCAGTGATCAAGCGCTCCAATGGTGTCTCATTACAGCAGAGGCTCCTGAAGGGTCTTTTGTGCACTGATTTTTCAGAATCATCTTTATTTGCCAAATATGTCCAAAAACCACACAAGGAATTTGTCTCCGGTAGTTGGAGCCGCTCTAGTACGACAACAGACAGTTAATTGACAGAGAACACTTTTGAGACATAAAGACATTGAGAAAAACAGTCACTGAGCAATAAAGGGTTGCTAGATATCTGGTAATGCCGGTACAATTTTTTTGGACAATTGTGCAAAAAGATGCAGAGTCCTCTAGCACTTAGAGCAGTTCGAATGACTAATCTCGCAATAGTCCGGTGCGATGACCATTGTGCAAACTGCGCCGAGACTTCAAGGAGTGTATGCAGTTTAAAGTAATGAGTAGTGCGATAATCTGGGACAATGTTGATTGTGCAAATGTTGCAGATACTTCTCAGTCAGTGTGCAAATGGGGCAGATGCTATTCTGGCAAGAGTGGCCAGTATTGGTCAACAACAGATATGCAAATAGTGCAGCGTGGCGTGACTACTACAGTGAGTGCACGAGTAATATGTAATTGGCCCGACAGAAATGTGACAACAAACTCAGACAAAAGAAATTGGCAGCATGTTGCAATGGAATTGTAAGTTAGCTGTTTAAGAAGTAAATGTAGTCACAAACGTCTTTTTGCACCTGTGTGAAAATGTTAAAAATGTAAATGTAAATTAATTTTTTTATATATACCTCTTTCCCTCATTATGGTTGCAGGGGAGCTGGAGACAATCCCACCTGACTTTGGGCCAGAGGCGGGGTACAGCCTGGACTTCTTGCCAGCCAATTGCAGGCCACAGATAACGTAGAAAACGACCATTCACCTTCACATTTGCAGCTATGAACAATTTGGAGTATTTAAGTAAACTATGGAATTTGGAGACATGCCTGAAAAAAAACAACACACAAGCTCAGGGAAAACACGCACGCAAACCTACACGCGAAGGCCTGAGCAGAGACTCGAACCCGTGACTTCTCTACTGTGAGGCAGACGCGATAACCACATGAAATCTTCTCTCCATTATACCTTTGTTATTCAGATTTAAAGACTTTTGTTTTTAGATTTTAGTAACAAAATTGGTTGACTTCTTATCACAGATAAGTGTTAAAATATTTGTCAAAGCCCAGAAAAAGATTATATTATCTATTTCTGTTATTTCCTCTGGGAAACTTGAAGGGCTTGTATTCAACATGAGAGGTTTCACTGTACAAGAAATAAAAATGAGATTTTTCAAAACCACAATGAAAAATGTTTTTTGTTGTCTGTTGCACTCCTCCTGCATGCAAATATGAGCACCTACACATTGCACACTCTGCCAACAAGTTCAAATAAAAGTTAGAAGGCAGTAGGTAGATAAAGTGCAAACCTCTGCCAACACTGGGCAGCACTGAAACAGCCTGTTTCCACACAAATATTGTTATAATTAAATGTAGGAGAACTCATTGTAATTTAACACAGTAAATCATGAAGATTTCTTAAATACTGCGAGTAAATAACCAGCTCCTGGTAGTTTAAAAAATGAGAAACACGAACATGAGGATAGCATTTGGATTGGGATTTGTGAATAAGTGAAAGTCTTTTGCTCAAGTGTTGCTCACATCATGGGAACGCGATATAACCGGAGTTGAGTGAAGTTGCCTTTATCTAAACGGATCATGCTAGCTTCTCGTCCTACTTCCATCAATCACATGCCCAAGGACAGAACACGCACGCACACGCACGAGGATGAAGAATAAAAAAAATTTAAATTCCATCATAGATAGCTCAGCCGCCTCCTGTCATATCTGCCCGTGAGAACATCATATCCAAACTGTCAATTTTTTACTTTATATTCAAGGGTACTGTCAATGCAGGGTGACAAAAACATTCAAAAATTCAGATTTTCCTTCAATGGTAGCTCAAAAACGAACAAACAAAAAAACAAGTGTAGACTTGGCCTTTTGAAAGCAAGTTACCTTTAGTCATTTAAGCATTTAAGTAAGGGAAATCTATGTGGAGATTTAAAAAAAAAATGTTTTTTTTAACTTCCAATTTTATTACATTCCTTCCAGTTGTCATTAGATACAAACATTTTGTAGCGCAAAATAATTAAGGTCACAGTGCTCAATTGATTGTTAAAAACGTGGTCGATTGTATGGAATTGATTTGTTGCAAAATGGAGGTTACCACTGGGAGCACAACTAGTTTGCCTTCTAAAGAGGAACAACATGTTGACAGCTACATCCACAAAGGTCACCAATAAGCAACATTCTTCAGCTCAATATAACACTGGGATGGAAACCAGATTTCAGATTATTCAGTTAAACCACAAATTGATGCATTGACTGTTTAATTTGGAATCAGGCCTCTGAAGATATCTGCCAGTGGGACTGCAGAGTAAACGGACATGAAGTCAAGACTACAAAGACAGCATAGACCAGTTATTTTCAACAGGGTGAGTTGGGATCCAAAATTGGGGTGGGGTACTGATTAGCATATCTGCCTCACAGTAGTTGAGATTTTGCTTTCTTGTGTACATTTCTGCTTCTGCTTATTTTTGCTTAGGTTGTCGTGCTCTTTTATTTCAATAAAACCTTGTTTGTTTGCACATATTTGTGGTTCTCTGCTTTGGAGGCCAATATTCAGCGTGCCCGTTCACAAAACTGCATTTGAAGAGACAGTTCAGGTCATCCATCTATCGATTTTCTATACCATTTACGCTGTTCAGAATTGTCAAGCGCCAGAACTAGCCCAGCTGACTTTGGACGAAAGGCGAACTAGACCCTGGACTGGTCGCCAGCCAATTACAGGCCACATACAGAGAGAGACAACCGTTCGCACTCACATTCAAACCATCAATGAGTTAGAATTGAGTCAGGTGATAAGCCCCTATACCACCAGTGACTCATAATCAAGGCCAAATAAACAGTATTTTATTAATTCCTCATGTCTGATGTTGATGCGGTTGTTTACCTGTATTTTGGGAGTGTTCAGGCTCTTTCATCTGTTCAATAAATGTAGCAAACATGTTGGTATGGGGGTCAAAAATCGAAATTGGCAATACATCCAAATTATACATTTAGCTACATGATGGAGCCATGTGGATCTCATGAGAAGCAGGTTTATGTAGGGGCCATACAGTACACAGATAAAATGATTTACCAAAGACTATAATGTACACCCATCCATAACCCTCCTGTAATGAGTGTGCTTTGACAACACATTTACACCATCCAGTCTCTCCATCCTTGCCCAGTTTTAGGAGCCTTTGGGGGGCTCAGAGAGGGGATGGTATTCAGCTGCAGAGGATTAATGCAACTCTCATTGCTCATCTAATCCTCATGTCAAGCGCCTGTCAAAACAAGAGCTTTCACATGAACTTGCGAAAAGCTCCACTTCAATCCTACACGCGTGCACACATGTACACAGGAGGCACATGAAGGTCGTGGCATACTTATTGAAGCGAGGCCCCGTGCTGACTCCTCCCGTAAGAGGCTGGCCCTCGATTGAAGGCTTTGTAGTACAGCGAGAGAAAACATGGCTTGCCAGATGAGAGCAACAGTTCAAATCCACATTCCAAATTCACCCTTTTCTCCACTGATTCTTCCAGCCAATCACATTTACTTTCCCTTCCCTTTAGCAAGTAATGCCTCCTCTCTATTGACAGTTTTTTCCCCAGTTGCCAGTCTTTAGCAATCATGTCAAGAAACCATATTTTCTCACTCTGTGGTGAAAAAACAACAATGCTCGCTCCACTTTAATGAAATACAGTATAATCTGATGTACTTTTTGAATATAATTAAATTATGATTATTTAAAGTCACAACAGTACAAATATTTTCTATTCTAAGAAGTGATTCATTGAAAAACATTTTTCCACGCCATTTAGCCATTTATTTGTGACATCACAATAAACACTGTTTTCCTGAGTTGTTTTTGTTAATTGTATCCTCAAGTTAATAAACAATTTACCAAGTGGTTCACATGTAACATACCCTTGTTTACATGTGGTCTGTTATTGTTGCTTTTTCCAGAAATAACATTTCTGATTACCTCGCAGTGACGGCCTTAAAGCCCTGTTAAGAAAAGCATTTTTTTTTTTTAGTCTCAAACCTTATGAACAAAAAAATGCGGTCTGGACCAACCAGAAAATAAAATCCATTTGGCAACAGAAATTGCTTGGAAAATGGCATTCACATTCAAATAGAATTAGATGCATTTTTTTCCTTCGTCACATCACACAGCTGTTAGGGTGTGTCACTCGGCTAGGAGTTGCAAAAAAAAAGGTGCATATTTTTATGAATGTCCTTCTTTGGCAAGGTGGCTGCGTGACCGACAAATAAGTAACGATGATTGGCTAAAGGTAGGAAGAAATTTGTGGTAAGCCAATCAGTGTTCAGTGTTAATGTCACAAACCTCAACGTGCGACAGACAGCCACACGAGAACACACAAGAGAACGATGACGATTCTGAGAAAGAGTGAACTGAATGCCGTGATAGGCAGGAATGCTTTTGAAGACTTGTCTATGTTGTTCTATGCTGTTGTGATCTATGCAACCGGCCTGTGAAACCCGTTCAAAAATTCAAATTCTTTTACGTATTTGAAGTAATAATAATTACAACAATAACAATAATTACATTCCCTGGTAACCACGAAACACATCTATGAAGGTGTACTTCAGTAACTAATTCAACTACTTTTGGGGAAAAGTAATTAAGTATATCTTATTGCTTTCATAATTTGCCCAACACTGGACATAATTGACGTGCAATTGGCTGGCGACCAGTCCAGGGGGTACCTCTATGCCTGATGCCCAAGGTCATCTGGTATAGGCTCCAGCTCAAAAGTAGCCTTAATGAGGACAAGGGCGAAATAAACTGGATGAATGGGATAAGAGACAATTATGATTGAAATTATCCACAAATTAGATTCATTGAAAAATTGTGACATTTCATCTCCAAGTGTTTTGTTTGTCAATAGATTTGGAGCTTCCAGGATGAATGCCTAAAGCAAGTGATGTGTTTTTTAGGACGTGGGGGTGGGAGAAGGAAAAGGGGGCTGATTTCATGACTAAAACAAGCCCTCCAGGCTCCTCCAGATGTCTCATTTGAATAAGTGAGTCCTTTTAATCAATAAGTCATCTGCCCCCTGTGCAGAATTAATGAGAGGCTACGCGAGCATCCGTGATACCGACTGTACTAAATACAAGCTCATACACGCATGCTAACAATAGAAGCTAGCACTTACAAATTATTTTAAAATGTAATGAACTTTATATAATGGAAACTCAAACATTCATAAAAATATTATGTTGGAAAACATAATATACAGTTATTTTTTAACCAGATTTTCCACATAGTCTACTTTTAGATTAACTCAAGTTGGTCTGTTCAAACAACCTAAAAAGTATTAGTTGCATTTCAATAAATATTTGCATAGGTAAAGCAACTTCCCATGTTCACTAAATTGATACCAACATGCTGTTGAAGTAATAGCAAGACTCGCATACACAAAAAGCAAATAAAATGTTCATGACAGTAGACAGGATGATGAGAACAAAAACCTGCAGAAGTCAAGTAGAATATTCAGCGTGGCACTAATCAAAAGTGCATCGACATGCCTTGGCTCCCTTACGATACTTGCAGGGGGAAGGTGCAGGCGAAATCCAGATAAATCGACAGGAACATAAATCACTCAGAAATGTGGAAAACAAAGAGCATGAAAGCAGGAGTAAGATAAATGAGACACAGAAGTTGAGCATTGCACCATCACGATAACAAAATGAGACGTGTGAATGCAAGAAATTCTTGGTTTAGTGTTTGTGCGCACCCGTGTTTTTGTGATTTAAACATTGCTCTAAGCGTGCATTGCATTTAAATAGCTTAATCATGTGTGAGAGAAAATGGATGGATGGATAGGTCAATTAGGACACAGGTTTGGATTTTAAAAAATTATTTAAAAAATGTTTAAAAACATAAGAAAAAACCATGAAACATGTTATTGATTAATATTTAACAATCATTAATATTTAGTGATTGTTTCTTACTTTATGCTGTTTTTCATCGTTTTTTGTTTTGTTTTTAACCTGCTCAAGGAAAGGACCTGACTATTCAATAGCACAGGAGTGGAATCGCTTAACCTATATGAAAATGTTTGCACCAAACATTTTCATAGCAGTGGCAATAGCAAACATGGCACACGGCTGTTCCGATTGAATGAAGTGCACATGTACTGTATACTGATCACAGATCACATCACATGGAAACTGTCAATCAAATATCATGTTTACAGGCTTCAATAAATATCATACAGGTTTGGAGCAATACATATCTTAAGGTCTAGTAAAAAGTGAACCCGTGTTCGACAGGGTTAGGTTTTTTTTTTTTTACAATTAAATAATACGTGTATATGAAATCTTTTAAAATTCTTGAACAAAAAAAAAAATTGGTTTTAAAAACTCACGAATGAATCTCTGTATTCACTCAACAATTATGGTGTCTAAAGAAAATCATAACATGGCACAACTATGAGAAGTTGACTTACGCTACGGCGCACCTAAAAAATGCTGTTAAAAGAGATGTTCAGAACATTCAGAAAAATAATATTACTTATTATTATATATATATATTTTCCTGTGTGCTGTGGTGATGAACATGCATGTCGTATTTCGTCTTGTTTGTAACACACTGTTGGCGGGTTACAGAGGGCGTTACTGAGCAGGTTTTGGGGTTTGCGCCCGGAACCCCTAAAATACACAAATTTTCATGAGAATACTTTACATGTGCTAGCAAAATTTGGTAACTTCCAAAAATGCAATTTATTTTCGGGCATGCTAATAAAGACTAAGAAGAACAACAAGTTAAAGGGGTCCCAGAGGGACCTCAAACCGCTGTGTTCAGGCCTGAAGAATAATTATTGTTTTCCATAATTTTCTCAATTATTGATCAAGGAAATCTAGTTACATTTCATCCCTAAATATTTCTATATGTTGTTACTTAAATAAAGCCAATCTATGCAGACAGGAAATGTTAAATTCACATTCTTTTGCCACCAGGTTGCAGTGACTCAGTGAAGACTTGCATAAAATCAACTGAGCAAATGTGAGACAAAAGGTGAAACAGTATTTCCCACACAGCAGTTGTCAACCTTGACACTAATGCTCTGGTTAAAGTGCTTAAAGATCTTTGAAAAGTAACCTCGTAGCTTTCGCTGATACATAGCCACCATGCATTTTATTCACCTTCACTTTGTCAGCAGGGATACTTCCAAATCCTTTTTACGTTTTAAATTTTTTTATTTTGCGCGTCACCGTGAAGAAAGCGCCTGTGGGGTTTTCGTGGCGGCTGCCAGAGGAACAAAGTTGAGGAAAGAAACAACGCAAGACAGTTTGACGATTCAGTGAACCTCCCTTCATCGCGAGGATACATTCCAGAACTGCCTGCAATAGGTGCAAGACCGAGATATAGACCTTATAAAAAAACATGATTTTATAGTTTAACTCCTCACACTTTAAACACACTTGAACTTATTAAAGCACACATTTCACACAAATTGTAAACAAAACTTAAAAAAAAATAGCAGGCATAAAATACCTAGAAAATACTTTAAATACTGGAGTATCCTTAGATCTGTGCCTCCAGGCATCTTTTATCACGGACAGAAAGTTGGTCAAAGAAAAAGAAACACACAAAGAAAAAATAACTAAATGATACGCGGTACTCAGAAAGTAGATGTAATTTCATTTTAAATGAGGCAACACAAATGATGCTAGATGTGAAGCCACCCAGGAAAAATGTCAGAATTTGATACAGTTGACCAAAAAAACTGTAGCGAAAACGATTCAGCAGCTGAAACCATCAACGAGCTGTTTTGACGCAATACCATTGGGTTTTTTCAAAACAATTGCAAAGTCTGTGCTAGCTGATTTGCAGCAAATAATCAATTGCTCACTTCACTCAATCAAAGTTTCCTAAAGCTCTTAAAGTAGCTGCCATGAAGCCTCTTCCAAAAAATAGAACGCTGGACGCTTCCATGTTAGCAGGCTATAGACCCATCTCAAATCTCCCTTTCATATCCAAGGTTGTTGAGAAAGTTATTTTTAATCAACTCAGCAATTTCTTAAACTTAAATGGACTTTTTGACACATTTCAATCAGGTTTCAGAACTCATCACAGTACAGAATCTGCTCTTATCAACGTGCTAAATGATACAAGGTTGAATACTGACTCAGGAAAGCTATCAATTGTTGCATCTCAGTGCGACTTTTGATACAGTAGATCATAATATACTGCTGAACAGGTTGGAAACGTGGATATGACTAAATGGAACAGTCCTTAAATGGTTCAGGTCCTACCTAGAGGAAATTAGTTATTTTGTTAGGTTAAAAACGCTTCTTTTTTCACATGCTTTTTAGAGCTGTGGCTGACAGCAGCTCCTGCGTAAGTGTGCTTCTCCGGGGTTCAATAAGTAGCTGAAAAGTGTATTAGTTTCTGTGGTAAATATAGTGTAAAAACCCATACAAAAAGATTGCTATAACTGCGGCTTTCTGAGTAGATATGTTTCACTGCGATGTAGCACTACTGTACTCTATGTTTAAGTTAGAAAAAGCCAGCAGGTGCAAAAAGCGTAGGGTGGGGGATGTTCCCAGACGAGGGTGGAAATGGGTAGAAAAAGTAGCCCCTGTTCCCTACCATCCTCATTTCCCAAACTCACAAACTCCCTCTCAAAACGATTGCTCTCTCATGTCATGAATATTAAATTTTCATATTACTGAAGAGAAGTATGCAGTTTGTACTTGCGCTCCTTTGCATACTAATGACGCTCCCTTTTCTCGGGTTGGGGAGATGGGTGTGATGTGGAATAAAGACGTTGGGGATGAAGGCTGGGGTAGCCTATTCAGCAAAATCTCACTCAGTAGCCTAACACGTCTGACAGTTTCATAGTAAAGAAAGCTTAGAGTAAGGTTTACACCGAAAGAAGCATGTTTCATTCATGTCACATGCTAGGAGCTGACACAAGAACAAGCACAAATGCAAATGTCACTTCATTGCTATTCACTAATCTTGACATTTAGTACGATTTGTCAACTTGAAAAAATGACCAACCTTGTAACTCAGCAAGTAGCCTGCTAACGAACAAATCAACATTCTACTTTTTTTATGCTTTAGAGAAGTGTATTTTCACAATTGAAGTCAACATGGAAGTGTAGTCCTGCCTCAGGGTTAAAATTCATACGTGTCAGCCTCCTAACGCAGAAAGTAGTCACAAACAAATACGGGATTGTAGGTTGTTTTTTTTTTTTTACTTTTTTTGAGAGACTTCATATCGCAATTCACCATTTCAGTCACATTGAAAGCGTCGCCCTGCCCCAGAATAAAAAATGTCACAATCCTGTCATCTTTGTGACCCAGGAAATAGCCTGCCAGCAAACAAACTTCACATTTCAACCACTGCAAGTGTTTACACTCTACTTATTGTCAATGCAGTTGTTTAATGTTGAGCAATATAGAATAATGCTTGAATTAAATTATTGTGTGTGTGTGTGTGTGTGTGCGTGCCCTGTAAAGGCCGAGTGTGGTGTGCTGCCAAGGCCTAAATCTGTCTTGAACACTTAATTAAACCCAGGGCTCCAGTGGCCCGAACTTATTACAGACCCACAACACATTAAGTAACATAGACACACGCACAGACACACATACAAACACACACTTCTATTATGCACACAACATCTTACCTTTAAGCTACCAATGATTAAATGCATCTCAATTGTTGACCTTGTGCTGCTGCTGCTAAGTGACCCACTTGTGGAGGGGAATTATTTCCAAGGTGCTTTAGCAGGGTTGCTACTGATTGGGGTTTAAAATAGTACAGCTGAAATGAATGTGGGGGTTTTTTTTTCAACCAAAAGAGACAAAGAAAGTATAAAACAAAGTGAAAGCTAATTTTAACTGCAAACTTTTGAGCCTTTCGTGGATCACTACGTTTAGTTCAGACGAGGGTCAACTGTCAAGATAATACCATCAGCACCTCTCATTGTATAAACTGCTTACTCGTCATACTTCAATATTGTGGATTTCTTTTCACTTTTTGACCCTTTTGATGCATTTAATTGATTTTCTCTTTGACACGGCAGCCGTTGGAGAAGGGCTAATATCTTTGACATTTTCCATCCAAACTCTGCCTCATTTTACATTTTATTCAATCATTTTCAGCAAATGTTAGAAATGAATTAGTTGTTTGCTATAAATGTAATACAAAAGTGTCTTAAACAGGAGAAAGTATTTACAGAAAGACCATGATGTGGTTATCAATTGTTGGCTATCTTAACAATGCTCATCAACTACATGTACTACTCACTCGTTTGCTATTTATTTTATTTTTTTTAAAGGTTTTTGTAGTTTCACTTTTTAAACTTGTGCTTCCATGAGTACCAAGAAAAGAAGCGGGGCTTGGTTTACAAAGGTACTGACGTACGATGTTTTAACGTCACAAACGGCATGCAATGAATAGTTTTCACAGTGGTGTAAGAATACATTGTCACATGGCACAGGAAGTCACGCTCAGACAGCACGTTACCAACTAATTTTCATTAGATTGTGTGAGGCATAGTGACAGACAGAACAAATGGTCACTGGTTTAGAGACCACGATGGGTTTCATGTCTGTCGCGGAGTGTTTTTTTTTTTTCTTCGTCAAATGGGTGGGCGTACAGCACCCTCTGTTTTTTTACCACACCATTCAGAAATTAAGGCGCATATGCGACCAAATTACACGCACTCTAGAGCCCTGTCTCGTCAAAATAAATAAATAAATACATTTTAAAAATTCATACGCCAGATTTCCAGCACCAGGCCGGAGAACCTAAAGCCATTGCGCTGCGTCCTAAAATGAAGATAATTTTACTTTATGCGTCCCTGCTAAATTTTGTGCGTCTCAGACGCGGGACGTACATCAAATGAGATCCTTGTTGTTGTTGTTTTTCTCTGTGGAACCTATCCCCAGCTATTTGCTGAAAAACTTACCCTCTTTCTTTTCGTGCTCTCTGAAACATTGTGTCTAGTAAGATCATCAAAGAGAGAGAAGAGAATCTTTGTGAAATAACAAATTAAAGCAAATTCAGCTCCAAGAAATTGTCTTATGCTGTATTGTTTCCACTTGTTAAACAGCACAACACCGCAGGCTCACCAGGCAGATTACAAAAAAACAGGAACAAGTTTGCAGTGGATATAAAAAGTATACATAACCCTGTTCAAATGACAGTTTTTTGGGGATGTAAAATAATTTTGACCAAGATAAAACATTTTAAAACTTTTTCCACCATTAATGTGACCTAGAATTTGTACAAGTCAACTGAATTATTTTTGTATTTTTTTTGGGAGGGGAGGTGAAAATAACTGAAATAAACTTGAATGTGATTGACTTGGACTTGACATTTAACTTGCTGCCTTCTTGGCCAGGTCGCCATTGCAAAAGAGATATTTTGTTTTAAATGGTCTTTTACCTGGTTAAATAAATGAAATAAAAATAAATGTTGTTGCACAAGAATGGACTCCCACTTATAACAGGTGTGGCTGTTATAAGTGTGGCTGTCCTCAGAAGTACCAGATCACATTCAAACTCATGTTCAATGGAAGTCCACACGCACCTGCCACCATTTCAGTTTTTAAGTGGAAAAAAAAAACAACACATGCATGGGGACTACAGAAACATCATTTGCTTTAGCCGCTAAAATGACTCAATGAAGAAACTGTTTGCTGACCAGACTTATGGATAGTGTGTGTGTGTGTGTGTGTGTGTGTGTGAGAGAGAGAGAGAGAGAGAGAGAGAAAGAGAGAAAGAGAGAAAGAGAGAAAGAGAGAGAGAACAAATCATACCCCAGAAGATCCATGTTTTACAGTTAATTGTGACCATAAAATAGGGCTAATGTTGCCATAGGCACAGCAAAAACAACAGCAAAAACATCTGTAACTTGCCGCAAGGTGTTTTCTCAAATTAGACGTGGGTTAAAATATCCAAGTTTGGGCAGTGACAAAACCACGCTGCATCTTAAAACTGTTGTTTTTTGTAGTCTGTAATGTAAACACCAGTTTTGCACGGCTGTCACGATACGCTTTGACTGTCTCGCAAAAGCCTAATAGAAGACGTGTGGACATGTGACTTTCTTGTGTCATTTGATTGGTGAACTTTAGTCAAACATCACTGTGGATTGAAGGAACTGCGCCTGATGCGGAAGTCGAAAATGAAAGTCTAAAAATAGATCGCACACACAATTGTTGATAAATGAAAGTAGCGAGCGGCATGCAGATTATTGTAACAGAGTAAAAGTCGGGTTTCTTCTTAACATAAGTAATCAAATAAAAGTAAAATGTATGATGCAGTAAAACTACTCTGACAAGTACATTTATCCAAAATGTTACTTGAGTAAATGTAACAGAGTAAATGTAGCGCATTCCTACCCACCTCTGGGCATTATGTACAGTTTAACCTATTAATATAGCTAAAACATTTTTAGGGGGGAGTCAGTTACTTGCGGTTCTACGCTATTCGTAGCAGGTAACGGTCCCTGTTACTGTTCTCAAATTATGGCCCATACTCCAACAGTCGCTGTCTCAATTAGTCGCCGCGTGCCTTGTTGACTTGAACAAATAAACGCCTCTACGACACCCCGCTTTTCCCGTCCAGGAAAAAAAACAGGAAGTAACCGTATTTGTCAGTTGAAATATGTTACGTTTACCACGGGAGTTAACTGCTGAGCCCATTTGAACGCTGTTGCTAACCGAAACAACAGCAATGAGGCTTTAGCAACGATTAGCTTTCCAGCTACATCAAAAATAGCTTCAGTTCATTCTGCAAACAAAAGTCCCTTTCTGAAATACCACAAACATATTGCAAGTGCATCAGTCAGCTCCCTGTTGAATTTGACTTCCTCAATTAAAACTGGAATAAATCTACGTGCCAGAGGGGGGGACAAGGAAACTATGAATGGATAAGCTCCATGTGTGTAGTTAATGTGTCATTGCTGCAGGAGACATTTGCCCCGCGAGGAGGTCACGCAGATTGGTGTGAAGCGAGGAGCCAGTTCAGATCTGCTTAGCATCGCCGCGCGTGTCACATCGCGTCGGATGGCGACACAGTTACATGTGGGGAAACAACATGGCCGTCACGTTGCACAACAACCCCGTGACAAATGCAGACGCTCCCCTTCTGTCAGCCAGGCCTGAGGAGCAACCTCTGCTGTTGCATGCTGACACAGACACTGTAAAATATTGCACTGTTTGCACCTACACATTTTCTCAAACAACTTTGATTTTAGGATACACTAGGCACTTTTAGACTATAAATATGTTTTAAATCGATCAAATAAAGGATGTATTGATAAATGCATAGGCGTGCATAACATTTTGGATAAACTTGACAATTGTAATTTATTTTTATTTTTTTTGACCTGACTCCACTAATTACTTATAGTTTTTTTGTATTTCTGTATTTTTTTCTCTGTCTTTTAGTTGTTGTGTTTGATGACAAAATAACTAACTCGAAGACAGGCTAGTTGTTGTTTTTTTAGATTCTTTATTACCACATTTTATTTATTTTGAACAGCATCAATTCTGCACTGAGACGTTATAGTACATAAACCAACATTAATTTGTGTGACAGATTATTAAACCGGCTTCAAGGTTTGAGATGACTGCTGTTATTTATACACGTACTGAGTGCAGTTTAGCAGTCGCTCCCCCCCTCATAAAAAAATGAATTCAAGCTTGAGAAATTATCACGCAATGATGTGAAATCAGGGTGCCGTCGTTGTCAGCTGGAACATTTTGGAGAGGAGGCTGTTGTGGCGACAGAGGTGACTGTAGAGTGGTGTAAAAGAAATAACATTAGAGGAAAAGAGAAGGCGGGCAGGCTGTCATTCTGTTGTTGTGCTGACTATTCAGATATGGACAGTGAAAGTTATAGAATGCGAGGGTCTGAAATGAGGAGACGCCTCGTGCTGCAATGCGGTAGAATGATGAAGGGTGGAAAACTTTTATTGAATAAAAGTTGGGGCACGTTGGAACGCCTCACAAGTCAAACAATTTGGAGTCGTTACAAACCATCAGCTCAGTGAGCATCAAAGGATAAAATACTGTACATTACATTTTTTCTTTTTCTTTGAATTTGTTGTGTTATTTTCATGTCACTACAAAAGATGGCAAAGATGAAATGTTTGATGATAGCCAAGAACTATAAATGGAAATTATCGTGGCATAGGAAAGGGCCAGGCTGCTCAGTCCAATACGAGTAATACAATTAAATATCAATAATGACTAACTATTAGCATGAAAATGACCAGAAAAGCTTGCCAACAAACTGTTCTTTTAATCCCTCTGCATTACATATCAGGCTTTTCCAAAGGGCAAGTTTTTTTAGTGTAGCTTTATTTAGATATTAACTCACAACTTATACCTATAGAAAGGAATGTTAAAATGTTATTCAAAGGCTTTGCCAGTACAGTTAACAAAGGTTTTATGATGGTGATAGTTCAAGTTTGGAACAAAACTAATTCACTTTATTTGTAATCAGAATTTTTTATTAAATCATACCAACTTGGAAGTCAACCAGTGACACCAAACAGATTGTGTTCTACTTTTGAATTTAGGGTAAAGGTCATTTCAATTCAATTCTTCCACACCAAACTCATCCAACCATGCCTTTATGGACTTTGCGTTGTGCACTGGGGGACTGTCATGCCTTCCTCAAGTCGTTCCTACATTTGGAAGCATAAACTTGTACATAACACCTAATATTCAGAGGAACTGAGGGGTCTAGTAAAAACCCTAATTGGGTAATTAATTAAATGATTAGAGGAGTGACAAGACAAGACATTTTATATTTTAGATTTCCTGGGGAGATGCCTTTTTTCCGTGTCTGCTATTTTCCATCTCAGGACGTAGTAACAGAGCCTAAAAAAGCCCCCACAAATAGCAAAGGTTTACTGCACACTGTACACAGAGACGTGTTTATGAAGCTTACTTATTTGCACATGCACTTTGATCTGCAAAGACCCTCGTTGCGATTCTGTTAATTCAGCCATGTATGTTGTCTCATGGTTATTTCTGATGCCCTATACAATTTTCTCTCCGATTTAAAAATGGTACAGAAAGAGCATTGGCACTAATGAGGGGAAAGGAAAAAGGTGGCGTGAAGACCTGTGCTTGCTTCCATTTACCAACATCAGAGCCACAGCACAGATGAAGGGAGAGCATGTTTTCATTAAACTCCCAAGAAACCCTGGAGATTTAAATAATCTTCATTCCCCTCCTGCTGATTTGGGCTGCCGTGCACCCCCAGACAGCTTCAGTTTCACTAAAATGCTAAATCCCCGGCAGTCAGGTGCATGTCGATGGATTGTCACCACTGTCATGGCTACCTACAACCGCGTTAACACCAATGAGAGAAATCAGGACATGATATTAATCGCCACCAGAGAGATAAAAACCCATGTGGTGTGATTAATCCGAAACCAGGATCTTCTTCCTCTGCATCTGCTTCCACCAGTGAAAGCCAGGTTGAATAATTGAACAGCGAACAGAAGATTCATGAAAAGCTCAGCTTGCCCGAGCACTCGAGGGGGGCTTGGTGGGGGGGCGGGGGGGGGAGCCAAAATGCTCTATGATGTTATTCTCCAGAAGCTGCAAGAGGAAGCAACAGACTCATCCATATTTTCAATTTCATCATATTTGCTTCTTAGTGTGTACAGCAGAGCAGCATTGGAAGGTGGGGTGGAATGGGGACGTCGAAGGGAGCCTGGGCCTCCAAGTTCTCCATTTTTAATCTCAATGATTAGGCAAAATCTATAGAAACCAATTTGAAAACTTCATTTATCATTGTGGAACTCTAATTCCATGACATGGCGTTTTGTTCCTCATTGATGTGGTAATTGTCAATTACTTTTTTAACGGGACATATTCTGGAAAATTGACTTTTTGACATTTGTATACAAATAGTTGATGCTCTGGAGTGTCTGCCCACTTATCAAGTGTGAATTTGAACAATCAAGCAAAAATAGATATCTGCCTGTCTGAAAATGTGTCTGTGGATGAGTCATTTTGCACTTCTACTCCACTGCTATGGAGCAATGGGGCTAATTAACATAACAACCATCCCCCCACACTAGATTTCTTAGCCAATGACAGGGAAGCCAGAGTCACCAAAGCTCCAGAGCGAAAGAGGCAGCAAACGCACAATCACGTCAAAGCCAAAAAGGTTGAATCAATGGCATTTTAATTCATTTCAATGGGGAAAAAGTGATTGCCTGTCTTGTTAATAAAGGTTTTATGATGTTGGCTGTTTGACTGTAATAGATTGTTTTATATTATTATTATTTCCTATGGGAATATGGTTTCAAAAGCCAAACAAATCAAAGGTAGACCAGCCTACCAGTACAGACTGTGTTCAAACTTATTGGTTCCACTGAATGACATTAGATGCTAACTATTGGAGGAATCTTCAACCATATGGTATTGTTGCATCTGAATCACATTGTGTAATGTACCATATTGATTCTTTAATAATGATTTTAGTGGGAAAATAGGCGAAAAGTACCAACAAAGCACTTTAAAATTATTTTGTAGATTTATTTGGTAGCACTTTCCTTCTTAATAAACACGACTATTAATGTCAAGATGGATGGTGATCAAAGTGTCTCATGTCTTCCCCAATCACACACAACACAAATCATTTTTCGAAAGAGTCAATAATTTATGAGCTGCAGTCAGAGTATGAGCACATACTCATATTCACATCCACTATTTTGTACATCGGTATATGTCACCGCAATTTGAGCAGATGTGGTGGCCAGTGAAATGGGGGTGGTGCTAAAAGCAGATAACTCTGCTTTGAAGTCACTTCCAATTTCCATCAAGCTTTTCTTGTCAATATTTGAAACACACAGCACGTGAACACATTTGATCCAGCCTACCTTGCAATTTTAAAAACAAAAACTCAGACGAACCATTATAAAAAGCCCAAAACATTTCGCCCACAAATGGTCAGAAAGATCACACACAGGTAGTTGCTAGACATTTAAAGGTCCTGTATTTTTCCATACTAACTTTTTCTAGTATTTGGGATGCAATATTGTGTCTAAGGTGCCTCAGTCAACGTGAAATAAGAATTAAAATCATCCACACATTCCTGAGTTTCAGACACTTTTCTGCCGAGAGGCATGGAATCAGGTCATTCGAATTTCTCAAGCTTATCTACGTCACGAGTGAATATCTCCGCTCCCAAGCCAGCGCTATCAACATAACAAACCCGTGTACGCTCAGAAGTGGGTCTTCTACACAGAGGTAACCAATCAGAGCAAAGGGGGCAGTCTTAGCCAAATATGGACAAAGCGGGTATAAAACTGGGTCAAACGGAAGCTGTCAGATGGGGCCTTTTCTGGACACTCGTATGACAAAACCAATGTGTTTTTTAAAATGAAATTGACACTTTTATAATAAGTCCATGTTAGAGAGTCACTCTATGGAGATCTAACTAGCCAAAATATGGGACCTTTAAGGCCAATATACTTTATATTCTGTTTGACAAGTAAACGATCATGGGTGGCAACAAGAAGATAAAAATAGAATTAGATAGCGACAAACATGATACAAGGCCAAATTGCAACCTGTGCAACGGAACAGAATGGCATCTATTTTTTTGAGCATTTGATACATGACCACTTGTGTTCTTTTGTTTGTGTGTGTGTTTTTGTCCACTGTGGCTTTCATTGAAGGACACTCAAATGCAATTATAGTGAACAATTATTTTGAGCTTTTTGATATTTGAGTCATCCAAATCCTTTTTTAATCACAATTATTTTCATTTGTTATTTTATATTAAGCTTTTAGAGCAAAATGGAGTTGGGTGCCTCCTTTATGGGTGGTGTCAACATTTCTATGGCATTAAAAAGTATCACGGTAGGCATCCAATCGCAGGGCACATATAGACAAACAACTATTCACATTGACACCTATAGACAATTTAGAATCTTCAATGAACTGCACATGCACATTTTTGTTTTGTCGAAGAAAGCCTGAATACAGAGAAAAATCACACAAGAACAAGGAAAACATGCAAACTCAACACAGGAGGGTCAGAAATGCTATCATAGCACTAAGAGAATCTGGACTGTCAAATCTCAAGGTTGTTGTATGTAGTTAGTTGGGCAAATTTGAAAAAAGTGGTATAGAAGTCCATGACGGCCAGGTGAAAATTGAAAAGGGATTTAGAACCAAATCTTGGGGATACCTGGGGAGATGGGACAGTTGGTGATTTGTATTTATTGATGATGATGACAAAGTGTATTGATGATGACTTTTACGCAAGTCTCCATTACATGTAAAGAACTATATCAGAACCACATAGTGGAAAAACTTCAAGTGGGGTGATTGGGAAAGGCAAAAAACAATTATGTTCATTCATTGCTTATTCTGTTTCATAGCACATCCCCTTCATACATACCATTCTCTATCAACCTCCTTTACATTTGTATTACAAGAAGTGAAATACACTCGCTATTACTTGATCAATGCACCGTGTCATTTCAGTAATTGTATTGTGCTCATCAGGTCCCCTCTTGTTACTGCATGAAAGCGACAGTTTGTCACAAAGTGCAGACAATTGAGACAGAGTGTTTTGTTGCTAAAACATCAGTATTTTCCTGCGGAATATTTTCCTCGTTTGGATGCTAGGCGGGGTAAAAATCAGTTTTTGATTGAAATGGTCTCAACACAGTACAGCCCCTTTCCCTGCACAAAAAATGAATAGAAACAATAGTAGCTGGTAATCAGCGTTGCAAAATACTCGCAATTCGGCACCTGCGGATTCACCTATTCGTAGATTTATTTATTTTTTTTACACTTTTCGTTTTTCTTGTTAGGGGGAACCAAGCCCAAAAAACACTCAACATTCAAGAATTTTTGGGGTTAAAAAAAAACTTTTTTCTCCAATGCAATTAACGTTGCAATTATCCGCTGATTTTTGCTATTCGTGTTCCGGCTCGGTGCCTATCCCCCGCAAATAGCGAGGGTCCACTGTATTCTAATTTTTTCCAGGAAAAAAAAGTCAGTCAAAGTCACAGAATAGTCGTAATATTACAATTCTTACGATTCTTTTCAATTCAATTCGGCCCTAATACAGTACTCCTTTATACTATTGTAAAAAAAATATTTGCAAATAATCCAAAGAATTCCCATATACAGTATTCCCATCACATGCTCCCTGGAATTTTGTAACCTTTAATGGTGACTATACTGCAAATAAACATATACTGTATACCATGAGAGCCCCCTCTCACATTATATACAGTATACTGTACATGCTCCTACTAATGTAGCCATGGCTGAGTCTAAATATTGTTGCATGTCTCTAAGAGCTATACGCTGATAAAGTGAGTCATAATTGATGCACATGCCATTAAGGTCATCTTGAAGTGTCCAAACACACCAACATGGAGATGTGACGGACTCAGTCTATCTGGTCAAATCAAAGGTGACCTTTGTTGTCACTTCCTGTGTTCGTCTTTCATTCCTTTAACAACAAATACACATACACTATACATGACTTGGTCTTTTTTACTGTTTCGAGATTCCCCCATGACCTTTCAAAGAACAACAGGAGCATATTTCCGCGCACACGTATATAAATGTGCTGGAGACAGTTCTCTGGACTGTTCCAAACTCCCTCTTGAACCCTATCACCACCATTCTTGATTTAACACATACTGGTGAATCTAAAATCCGTTGTAGTCGACGAGAGTACAATTGTACTTGAAACAGCTTCATTGTATGCAAACTTTGTAGCACCTGCACATAATAATGACATTTTTAAATACTTTCGTTTTGTGCATTTTGGGTTACTTTAGGAAAAGTCATCACATTTCAGGGCGAAATAATGACATTTAGGCTATTTTCATTGCCGCCAAATGTCAAAATAGGTCATGCCGTGGGCTTGCCCATGCTTGAGTCGTGCTAAGCTAACGCAGGTGCTAGGCTACATACAGCATGTGCTAAGCTAAAGAATGTAAGCAGTTAAAGTGGTGCTAACAGGAATTTCTAAGACTATAGTCAGCAATGTCACCATGCGGTCGAAGCAAATAATAATAATATGAAGTGGGGTTACCAGATAGTGAGGTTTGTTGGCCTCAGAAGGGCAGGAATGTTCCATGGTCAACTGGCAAACCAGTAATGGACTACACCAAAGTTTTTTTTATAGAAAAGGTCACTAGGGTTAGGGTTGTACCATTTTTGGACAAGGAAAAGGGGGGTTTGCTTAGCTTGCTATTAAATTAGTTTTTAAAGGCTACAGGCATCTAAATTTATAATGGCCAATATCATAGTGGTTTAACATAATTCCTGGAAATATATACAGCATGTGTTACACATGAGGCCCCTCAAGGAGATTTTTCAACAGGCTGAGACTGAAGGGTAAAGTGTAGAAGCCCTTAGTCTGAACCTCCTGCATTGAATTTACCTTTTCATTTCCTGCTTGATAGACTTTGAATGTTTTTCAGTATTTCATTGGGTCCTTTTTGTGGAATAGTTTTCTTTCTTTTTTTTTCCTCTTTATTTTTTTTAACACCATATTCATCGAGTACTAAGAAAAGACTACAGATTCCAAGTCTTCTTCTTCCACTCTTGAGGTCCAGTCAGATTTGACCTGAACATTAGCTGAGGCACAGGTGTCAAACGTGAGTCCCGGGGGTCAGATCCAACCCATCATGTCATTATATGTGGCCCACGAAAGAAAATCATGTGCACCAACTACCATGATTCTTGTTAAATCTGTACCAAAATTCAAAACTGTCATATCTTATAAATAATAAGGTTGAGATATTGGAAGCATTTTTTTGTTTCCAAACACTTTTTTTCAGTAATTTGAACAATGGTAGAACAAACTATAATCCTTGAATATCTGATTTAAAAGCGAGTTATCCATCCATTTGTTGTGTATATGTAATACTATGATGAGGCAATGAAGCATTTATGTGGTTTCACATTCATAACGGCTCCTCTGAGGGAAACTGTAATCACAATGTGGCCCGCAACAAAAATTAGTTTGACATCCCTAATCTAAGGGTTAAAAGTGTTTCAATGTAATTTTTGGGCCCAGTTGTCTTCCACTGTGCATCTCAAATAAGTTGTGGCTCTCAAAGTGACAATGCCTGCAGGGAAGTGTGTTGAGGCACATTTGCATTTATAGCCTTCGAATTATCCCTTTGAAGAAAGAATTTTTAGTGCGAAGTGATGAGGAGGGAAGATGTCTGCGAAGGTTGATTTCATTATTTTTCTCCCCCCTATCCGCAGTGGAGGGTTTAGAGGGCTTGAGGGGGGCTTTCTTCCATTAAGGATCTTCGTTTTAGCACCCTGTCACATCTTCCCTGGAAGTATAGGCTGAGTTCAAAGGTGTTGCCGAAAATGCTCTTAACAGGGTTCTGTACTTGGCCTTGCAGCCTTTGCAGTGCTGCCGTTCCATTTCTAGCTCTGTGTATACTTGAATGTTTCGCTCACGTCGTAAATTCTAAAAATAGAGGCTTGTTTACTCGCATGGATGGCAGAACGTGTAAATTTGAATGAATGACGTCACATCATCAAGGTAACAGTTGAGTATGTTTTATTGTTTTTAACATTGACAGTGATAAACATTTTGCACAATTAGCAACGATGGCAACACTGTGACTGTGGAAGAGATTATTCCAATTTTCATTATTTCTAATTGAGCTTTCTCTGTGCATTTTAGATTTCCTGTCCATTGTTTCTATTACTACCTACCTATAAGGCCTGTGAGGTCTGGACTGCAGTATTTTTTTTTACCCATTCTTGCACTGCTATGAATGTAAAGGGACAGGGTGATCACATTGCCACAGACAAACAATGTTGTTTCCTCATTTTTCAAAATCTATGGTAGCTCTATGGGCTCAATACAGGTCTGACCAATAAAAAGAATCTAAGGTATTTTGTGGATGGTTGGTATGCCTGCTAGATAACTGAAGTCGCAAATAATTTGCTTTATCTGTCATCTATTATTGTAAATGGAAGCACATTATAGCCGGACGACTGTAGTTTTATTGGTGCTGCATGTACCCTACCTTTTTTTCCCCCATAAAGAAATGTCACTCCCCTCTCAATTTATCAAGTTTCCTTCATCTTGCACCTTTGGCTGACATGCACAAAGTATTTCCAGGAGGCATAAACCATCCCAATCTCTGACAGGTCTGCCAAGTAAAATAGGAGTGAATGTTTCGCCAAAAACTCAGATATACCCCAGAAAATATCTCCAGTCCAAAAAGCATTATGTTGGTCGGATTTGGTTGTGATTTTACAATGGCCCCAAAACATTTAATGCACTAATCTTAGAAATATAAGATAATAAACATTTATTTGATTCTTGCATGATGGTGGTTGACAGGTTAGAGCGTCTGCCTCACAGTTCTGAGAACCTGGGTTCAATCCCCGACCCCTCCTGTGTGGAGATTGCATGTTCTCCCCGTGCCTGCATGGGTTTTCTCCGGGTTTCCTCCCACATCCCAAAAACATGCATGGTAGGTTAATTGACGACTCTAAATTGCCCGTAGATGTGAATGTGAGTGCGAATGGTTGATTGTTTGTATGTGCCGGGCGATTGGCTGGCACCCAGTTCAGGGTGAACCCCGCCTCCAGCCCGATGATAGCTGGGATAGGCTCCAGCACGCCCGCGACCCTAGTGAGGAGAAGCGGCTCAGAAAATGGATGGATGGATGATTCTTGCATCATATTTTTTCATAAATTTATAATGGCCGTCAGAAGACTTTGCAAGAAGGGTCCCCTCCATATGCAAAAATGTGGTAAAAATATCAAAGGTTCATACTATTCTTGCTCTTCTTTCTGTGATCTCATATGCTATAGGGTGCTACCGCGAGCCCAAAGTCTGCATGCACAGATGTGTGCTTGTACATGTGTGTGCCTGTGTGTGTGTGTGTTTCTGCATTGTGGTCAGATTTGCGTGCAAATTTGCTCATTAGCTCAAGGTTATGCTCCGCATACTGTGTCACTGGCTCAGAGGTCTATTTTGAACTGAATTATTAAGATGTGCTTTTCCTCCTTACTTCCGACTCAGTGGGAACATGTTAATGTGAATTTGTCCCACTTTAGCCTGCTGATCTTTATGTGATGCACGCTGTTATTGCGCGTCACAATAAAGCAGCACCAAATGCAACCAGATCTCTGAATAAATTATGTGAAATTGTGTGAGTCAGTGGGATAGTAAATTTACTCACAGTAAGGTTTTTTCAGAACGATTCTTCGCGCAGTGCCGCGCTGGCCACTCGCAGTGAACTTATTTAAATATTTACAGTGATGAGTTTACCACAAAACGAGGACTGATGGAGTTGGCATTTACAACAATAAACTCCCTGTGCTGCTGTTGACACTGATATTTAACAAGGACCAATTAATTATTTATAAGGTTTAATAACATCTAAACCTTAACTTTTTATTTTTGCCGGACTCAGCTTGACCTTTCCCAGGCTGAATCAGACCATACTAGCATAAGGAAAATAATTGTTATAAAAATAATAAAATCTACAATAATTCCCTCTTGGACAATGTTTTTTTTTATTCAATGATGTCTTCTGAATTTGAGCCACTGAGAACTAGAGTGGGCTAACTCCAGTTATGTCATTTTACTGGAGAGAGATTTAAAGCATTAATGGACTGCCCCCTCTATGTCTAAATTGGAAGTAAAACTTAGAGTATTCATCTGAAAGATATTCATTGTATCTACTCATTTCTGCACAGAACTTAAAAATGACAGAAATGGACTAAGCTCGCTCTCAGTGGCTCATTTGTGAAGACACATTTTGTATGATACGACTGCCCTCTCTGGTAGAAACTGACAGCTACCATTTACAGTAATTAGAAATGATGTAAATACTGAGTGATTTACTGTGTTACATTCTTAAAACTACACCCCGGGATGTTCATGATGGAGTTCGATCCAATGTCACATCAAGGACAAAAGAAGAAATGTGCAAGATAGTCATCGGCCATGTGACCTTCTCAATTTATGGACTGTAAAGATCCCCGCCTCGCTTGTCCTCGACTCACCTGAACGCCTTGTGAGCAGTGTAATATGATGCGATGTGAAGGTGGCCGAACATGTCTCTTCTCAGCCTAGAACAGGCCCAAAGGCAGCAGAGCGTGAAGGCGAACAGGGAAGGTCTCACATGTGGAAAGCAGTTTGACCTTCTGCGTGAAGACGACTTTTCCAGTTAGGTAGCTCAGTTTTATTTATGTGACAGCCCTAATTGGCGACTCTGCATTAGGGGCAGGAGGGGCACCAGACCCACCAGACCCACCAGATCGACCAAAAGACACTTTTCATCCCCTACTCATTGTCTACCATTTTTCAATTCAAGGTCACAGACAAGGTGGGGTAGACCTCCACCATAGTACCCAGATAAATCATCCACGCATTCATTTTCCATACTGTTTGTTGTCATTAGGGTTGCCGGTGAACTGGAGGCAGTGTAAACCGTGGTCACCAGCTCATCACAGGGCATATATTGAAAAACAACCTTTTACACTCGCGTTCACACCTATGGACAATTTAGTCTTCAATTGTGCTGACATGCACATTTTTGTTATGTGGTAAAACCCAATCAGAATCGGGGAAAACGGGCCAACTCCTCACAGAAAAGCTCGTTGATTAGTCCTAGACAAGTGGGGTACAAAACTATTGGAACAATGTGTTTATATTTAATAAAGAGCAGTGATTCAGTTGAATACATTTGTATAAACTTGTTTTACGATACTAATTTTCTTAGTCTCTTTTGTGACGTCCTGTTCCCATTTGATGAACTCTGCCCAGCAACAAGTGGCTAGTCAAATGTTTTTTATTATTATTATATACTATTTTCTTGTCTGTGTGATATATACCTAGCACAGACAAAGAGACAGCACCCAGTGAAACCTCGAAGGTCGATGTGTGAGTTAGTTCGGAAATTGTATTTATTTTTCCCATAAGAAGTATGAAGGAAAAAAAACGTACAAACATTAAAAACACTGTTCATGTGATGCGAAGGTAAGTCATGTTGTAAATCATGTTTTACAATGTAAAAAAAAGTTAAGAACTTAGAAATGATAAATAAGACAACCGTAACTTTGTTACAAGCATACAAGCAGGTATGGTGAGACTACCAGTCACTTAATGTAACTTCTTGTGTACGTACAATATGTTCTTCTAAAAGCTTTTTGAGTGTGGTTACTATTTTGGGAGTCGTGAAAAACGCAAAGGGCACAAAGGTAATCCTTTGATGTTTCATGAACTGAGGTCTCCTGAAGTACACTGTAGTATTTTACCCCAGAATTTTGTTCAAATTCTGAATTTCAAAACCTCATGGGCAATCAACTTTACTATACTTCTCCTGGTGTGTAACTTAAAAAAAAAATGTACATTTTTTTTTCCCTCTAAAAAAAAATACCACTTCCTGTGCTATTATAATAGCTTCAAAATTAGCTTCAACTATGTGCAGGTTCGAGAGCATCAACATAAGAGTCTTTTGCGTGAGCTCCTTAAAATGGCGTCAAGTGAGAGAAGGTGCTCAGCTCAGCAGGACTCTCCTGTTAAATGACATCTGATGCTCACCAGAGAGGCAAGGGTGCACATACTGTATGTTTTGCCTTTTTTCTCTCTCTCTTTTTCTGGGACCTTTGAAAGTACCGAGCATCTGAGCTGGAAATATGAACAAAGGCACACTGTGACACAGAGGAAGGAATAACAATGAGTGATGTGCCGCCCCATTGCGTGACTCCATGAACAGAGACAGATGTGTGTGTGCGTGTAAGTGTGTGTTTAAAACTGTGCCCCTCAGACAAAACGCATTGGCCCAGATTGAACCCTGCAGCAAAACTGGTGTAAAACAGCCCCTGAATTCCTGCTCACTTTCTCATCAACACTTGATTGCTTAAGCCCTGCTCTCGTGCAAGACGTTTGTGGCCTGCATACACATGACGCGGCCTCCCACGTTCAAAGAGTGACAAATGACAATGAAATTCAAAGAGAGCCGCTACTTTACGGCAACTTCTCCGTGGCGACGCATTTTGTTCCAGTCGTGACCCACTTTTGGCAGTAGGCTACATCAAACTAATCAGAAGAAGCATTTGAAAATATATTTTGATGTATTTTTAAAGCTTTGAATCATGTAAAGCACATTGAGCCACCTTGTGTATGAAAAGCGCTAAAGAAATTAATTTGCTTTGCTTTGCTATATACAGTACAGGCTGTCAGTGGCTATTTTTAAACAAAACATTTTCTCCTAACTTCTAGCAAGAGACAGCTACACCTTCTGTACCTAATATGTTCCATGTGGGAACTTGGTACGCCTCTTTGCTGTAACAGAAAAATCTAAATAAGAATACTTGTAATTTCTTCACTTTTGGGTCTTGAACAACCAGTTGAGAATCACTGCGAATACACCACGTGACTTAGAGCCCTGAGTGGTTTAAGTTATTTTATTGTGCCTTTACATATTTACATTTGTGTGCAATTATTTTTTTATTTACAAAGATAAAAAGTTTGAATTAGAAATGTCATTTCATGCTATTTTATTGTTTACATTATGCTTGTGTTTACATAAAAAAAATACTCACGTAAGTTCACAACTACCATCTGTTTGCCTGGCAGTGATCCTGTATGTCATGAGATATATTTGATTCATTACTTTATATACAGTATATTTTTATATTTAAATAGTGAAGATTCTATCAAATATAGTGTCCCTCCTGGCCATCTATTATACACCTGGGACTGTGCCGTGATGTCGCAGAGACGTCGTTTGGCTAATTGTTTTCCCACGCGACTTTGCCTTGGTGAGAGCGCAAGCAAAATTTTCGTATCCCGCTGTGCCAAGTCACGCCGACGTCTCAGTCAGTGAGAAAGGCCCTAAACACAAAGTAACACCGTTATATAATTGTGATATATACTGTAAATACCGATCCATCCATTATCTACGACTGCTTATCTTCACTAGGGTCTAGCGCCGGTTTAATTATTTTCATAACAATAAAATCATGACTTTGCAATTATGCGATAATCCATATATTGGGGAAAAAACAAAGTGAAGAAGAGATAGTTTGCCTATTTTCACAGTCATCACTGTAACCTGTTGTATTTTTATTGGACATTTGATTTCATACTTGTGATATCTGATGTTGCTGTACCAAAAGTTTATCAATGGAAATAATAATACAATGAATCAAAATATATATCGCACCCCAAATAGCCACAACAGTTACAGTTTCACTATAGTAGTAATAGTATCAATAGCAGTTGTATTACAGTTCTCCAAAGATTTCAGTGCATTGACATGTCTGATTTCTCTCAATAATGTTGCCATGCCTAAATAGTAGAATAAGCCATTTGCCAGGGATGCCCATAAAATCATAATGAGTCTCATCAGGAAGCAATACTGAAAAGCATGGACAAACATCATTGGTCCACCGACAGCAGCTTGCTTGATTCAAAATGTCATCATAAAAATAATATAAAACTAACACTGTATTTTAAAAATAAAACTATCCGTGTTGTATCCAAGAACAACAGTCATAACTTCCTCACGCTAAGGTTAGTGTGCTTTTAGAGTCAGGTCAGGCAGATTTACAACAGACAACACAAATCTAATCCTTTTTTTAGGTTTCAAGTTGATAGTCTGTAATTGTCAACTGACTAGTGAGTGTTAAATAATCTTCTCATTTGAGTACCAAATTATGAAAAGCTGTGATAAATTCCAATCTTAACGGTGATCTGGTTCTTATCAGGCGCAAACTGTGGACTCATGGCGTAAAACGGAGAGCTCATCATTTTGCCCTCTATCACCCAAAAGAGTCACTTCTATGTGTTGAGCAAAGCAGTAAATGATTCCTTGATCCATCATCCTGCTGTGATCTGATCTCCCGTGCTGTTGATTAGATGTTTATTGGAGTGAGGAGCGAAGGTATCAATAAGATCAAGGGGGAGAAAAGAATGAAAATGATGGAAAGCAGAGACCTCAAAGGAGGATGGGGAGGGACATGCATACCGAACTTCCTGGCTCTGATGTGCTCACCATTGCTGCATCATTAATACCACTAAAATATATTGGTGACATTGAGCAGTCATTGCAGCTGCTATCAGCAGTTAATGAACAGACAGAGTGCACAGCATTGCCACTACATTAGTACAATATAATGATGATGATGATAATAATAACAATGGAATAAATTTGAAAAATATCCTGTCACACTGCCAGGCAAAAATAGTATATATCATGACTGTCAGGCAGAAACCTCCTATAGACAACTTTGGTCAAGTTCATATTTTTTTCACAATTGTATACTATTGGTCAATCCCCGCGTGGATACCGAAACCGGAGTGCCCGGAGAAAACCCACGCAGAATATGCAAACTCCACACAGGCGGGGCCGGGGATTGAACTCCAGTCCTCAGAACTGTGAGGCAGACGCTCTAACCAGTCAACCACCGTGCTGCCTTCTCACAATATATGGTAGCCAATATTAAATAAAATAATGTATTTTGGATATTGAAATGTTCTATGCTATGAAGAAAGTACAGAATTAAAATTGTTTTTCTCCAGCAAACACTTTAATTCAAGATTTAGTTACCACCATGCAAGCTTTGATTTATTCCTTAATTTCTCTTAATTTGTGCTGTGCTGCTATCACTGAATCATTCCAAGTGTGCCTCTCACTCTTCCATAGCGCTAACAGTGAAGAATGTGTCTTGCGTAGATTTAGATGACACGTCATCACAGTGCCATCATCAGTCAAATTGTCATGTGCAATATTTAAATCATTATTCCAGGGAGTGTGTGACTGACTAACAGACTGCATCCAAAATTAGGGAAGTTGAGAAGGATTACCTCATAGACAGGCTTTTCAGCATTAGGGCTCAAGTAGTCGGCAGATGTCTGTGTGTCCCAAAACACAAGGGCCACCCATTGGGAACAGAAGGAAACTGATGAGGACATCTGGTGAATTCTTTATATTATTATTAATACACACTACTCACAAAAAATCATTGTTAGTCAGCTTTTGGGTGAAGTTTCAGGATGAAACTAAAATGGACTATAACATTTACAGGTGAACTTAATTTGACCTTCTCTAAACCTTTGAATGTACATGTCCTGCTGTTCAGTGTTTCAGTATTTTTTCCACTGGGCACTGAGCTGAGGGTGTCACTGTGAGAAAGACTGGAAGAGTCAAAACAAGTGTAGAAGTGGATGTCTCTGGAAATTCATTGGTTGATTCATGGATCAAATACCTGGTGTGAAATTACGCTGTTTAGCTTTTTGTTAGGCAACTATAGAAATAAACCTGTATTAGCTTGCTTGAACAGAATTTGGTGGGGGAAAATTACCCAACTGTGATGTACCGCTAACATTACATCATGTGGCATTAGAAGTACATTACATGTAGCCTAAATGTCAAGCGTGTCAAGACCATTAGTCATTTTTGGAAGTCCAGAGCATACAAGGTGACGGCTGCCATTTTGATTTGAAGGGTCCATTTCAAGGTCATTCTGGCCATTTCCAGGTGTCCTTCAATAGCAAACTTGTCCTCGAGAGTTTGACGGATGGTAACCACATTGTACCGTATACTAGACAGGTGGGTGCCGATAAAATGCACAATACTGTATGTGAGTTTCGTCATTGCGTGTTGGCGGAACACAGCAGCGAAGTTTGATGACTTGCCGTAAAACCCGAAACTAATAAATTGAGCTCAACAAGGTCATCGCGGTATAAATGCAATAACTCAGATGTCTTTTAAAATGTAATGCCCCTACCACCACCCCCAACCAGCGAATACAATAGAATGTTACTGAAGGGTTAGTTCTTTTTATGTTGGCATATTATGGTTGTAGTGGCCATGCTTGGCTGTTTGCATAACGTATCTCACAGGTCCTTTGCCACAAAACGTTTGCACCCACACTCTAGTTAGCAGATGAGCCAAGCTTCTCCAACTACTACTACTACTACTACTCTTCCTTCTTTGACTGAGCAGCTGTGACTGACTTCTTCGTGTATTTATTGTGTATGCATTATACTGCTCCCTGGAGGCCAGGGTGCACACATCAGAAGAATTCATTGAATGATCATGATGCAAAAACTCTTTTTTCCATTCCATTGAATGAAGTATGTTTATATAAAGTACAATACTGTAGAGATCTACTTTTCTATATTACAAACAAATATTTTTGGTTGTGTTTTTAAGGGGGATGGAACAGATTAATGGCATTTCGCTTCATTTCAATGTCTTAAAGGTGATATATCAGATGCAAGCATTTTGAGTTACGAGTGTGGTCACGGAACAAATTTAACTTGTAAATTAAGACACCACTGTACCAGGTCAGTTTTGGTACCACCCAGATTGGTTTGTCAGTGAAGGTATCACTGTGTCACCACATACTATAAGAGCAATAAGCATGCTCGTCAGTATGTGTGGGGTCTCCTCAATAAATAAATAACGGGGTTAAGATGTTAAGTATTGGTACGCGTAAGACATTTTCTGAAATATAATATTAATACATGTCTCTTTAAGGTCAGTTTTTAAGTCAGTATATTATTCAGACTGTCTGAATCTGAGATCAAAACTTTGCAACTCATTATCCATCTCCATGTATTCGTCTGTTTGGTTGGACAGGCAGAAAATAACACACATGGGGGGGTAAAAATAAATAAATAAATACATAAATAAAAGTCTTTTCTGCTGTTAAATACGCTCGATTTAAAGGTCTATAACAAACAAGTATGAACTTCATTTGACTGTCTGCCCTTTTAAATGCAAAAAAAAAAAAAAACACTATCGCCATCTCGCGAGTTGTATGAGCATTGCAGATGGACGTCAGACAAAGCATTGGCCGCTTCCGGTCGACGAGGATGTCTTCAACCTTCCAGCTAGAAACAAGCAACTAGTTTCGATTGACATTGTCAGAAATATCATTGAACAATGTATTTATTGTGGGTGTACTTGGCAGGAAAACTGTACTGCATCATACCGTTATAATGTGACGCTCTCATGTAACAAAATGTACATTAACAGTAAAGCGATGAGGAACAGCTCTGAGGATGATGCGATTGCATGCTACTGAAAAATACATCCTCAGTAACACTAAAGTACATGAGATGCACCTCATGAGGAGTCCAGTGAGTGTTTACAGAACTCCCACTTGTACTTGTTACCTGTGAATCTTGCACGTGTAAACAAGACTGTAGTGGCACAATAAAGTTTGCTGTGCAGAACATCTACACAAAACAAATGGTTTGTTATCAGAGTTAATACTTCTGCTTCAGCACAAAATGTAGCTGAGATTAACATGATCATAAACCTGCAACCAATTTGAATGCTGGAATTTTTCTTCAGTACTTTTAACCCTGGCATTTGAAACAAATTCATACTTTTCCTCCTTAAAATTAATGGAAATGCAAACGTTAAGACAAAACAATATAGTAAATACAAACACTTTATTATGAAAGGCTTAAACATTACACTTAGTATTTGATAAGGTTGGTGACATAAAACCCCGATTCAAATGAAGTTGGGACGTTGTGGTAAACATAAATAAAAACAGAATACAATGATTTGCAAATCACGTTCAACCTATATTTCATTGAATACACTACAAAGACAAGATATTTAATGTTCAAACTGATAAACTTTATTCTTTTTAGCAAATAATCATTAACTTAGAATTTTATGGCTGCAACACGATCCAAAAAAGCTGGGACAGGGTCATGTTTACCACTGTGTTACATCACCTTTTCTTTTAACAACATTCAATAAACGTTTGGGAAATGAGGACACTAATTGTTGAAGCTTTGTCGGTGGAATTCTTTCCCATTCTTGCTTGATGTACAGCTTCAGCTTGAGATGTTCAACAGTCCGGAGTCTCCGTTGTTGTATTTTACGCTTCATAATGCGCCACACATTTTCAATGGGAGACAGGTCTGGACTGCAGGCAGGCCAGTCTAGAACCGGCACTCTTTTACTACGAAGCTATGCTGTTGTAACACATGCAGAATGTGGTTTGGCATTGTCTTGCGGAAATAAGCAGGGGCGTCCATGAAAAAGACGTTGCTTGGATGGCAGCATAGGTTTCTTCAAAACATTAATGGTGCATTCACAGATGCTATTGGCACAACACAGCCCCATACCATCACAGATGCTGGCTTTTGAACTTTGCGTCCATAACAGTCCAGATGGTTCTTTTCCTCAACGTCCACAATTTCCAAAAACAATTTGAAATGTGGACTCGTCGGACCACAGAACACTTTTCCACTTTGCATCAGTCTATCTTAGATGAGCTCGGACCCAGTGAAGCTGGCGGCGTTTCAGGGTGTTGTTGATAAATGGCTTTTGCTTTGCATAGTGGAGTTTCAAGTTGCACTTACGGATGTAGCGCTGAACTGTATTTACTGACATTGGTTTTCTTAAGTGTTCCTGTTCCCATGTGGTGATATCCTTTACACATTGATGTCGGTTTTTGATGCAGTGCCGCCTGAGGGATCGAAGGTCACGGGCATTCAATGTTGGTTTTCGGCCTTGCCGCTTACATCCAGTGATTTCTCCAAATTCTCTGAACCTTTTGATGATACTATGGACCGTAGATGATGAAATCCCTAAATTCATTGCAATTGTACGTTGAGGAACATTGTCCTTAAACTGTTTTGACTATTTTCTCACGCACTTGTTCACAAAGAGGTGAACCTTGCCCCATCTTTGCTTGTGAATGACTGAGCAATTCAGGGAAGCATCTTTTATACCCAATCATGGTACTCACCTGTTCCCAATTAGCCTGTTCACCTGTGTGATGTTCCAAACAGCTGTTTGATGAGCATTCCTCAACTTTCTCAGTCTTTTTTGCCACCTGTCCCAGCCTCTTGAACGTGTTGCAGCCAGTAAATAAGTTAATTATTATTTGCTAAAAACAGTAGTTTTCAAATAAAGATTCTGATTTATCAGTTTGAACATTAAATAGCTTGTCTTTCTAGTGTATTCAATTAAATATAGGTTGAACATGATTTGCAAATCATTGTATTGTTTTTATTTGTTTAACACAACGTCCCAACTTCATTGGAAATGGGGTTGTACATGTAAAAGGGTTCTTTCCATCCCAACAATACATTTATTAATGTTTTGTATGCTGTTTAAAAGAGATGTTCGACGTACGACGGAGTTCCACAAGTCGAAACACACCATAGTCTATCACTAATGTCGTAGTCAAGTCATAATTAGAGTAAATATTTTGTATAAAAAAAAACACAGTTGTAGGCCATAAATCTAAAACAAATAAAAAACAGTAAGTACGACAGTGTTTGAATGTGCCTTCTTTAGCCCCATGACGACGTATTCTTCTTACGCCACTGCACAAACGAGTTCACTGTGCTCAGTTTTCATAAATCGAGGACAAACTGTGGTGCTGCTATAATGCCACCTATTAGTGTACACATTGCACCTACTATAAGTTAATCAAACATGTTCTGGATCTAAGTTTCTTTGATTTCTTCATATAGTCAGTGTTGTATTCTGTGGAGGTATCTCTCAGGGTCGCTCTCGCCACCGCTTCGAGGGCCTGAACCAGTTCGAGGCGGTCTCTCGGATGACCTTCTGAGGCCTCGACTCTCATTTAGTACCACTGAGGCCCCTGTAGTTCCTCCTGTTAGCTCAGTTGTAGCGTGCTGATGTGGATCTTCGCTGCTGTGAGCTGCAGCCTCTGAATCCGTCTCGTCACCAGAGTACTTCTCCTGACTGCTTGGGAAGCCCTCTCCAATCCTAAATGAAAGGAAACCATTTTTGTGTGAATAACATGCCAATCATATGAATGTAAATATGAACAGAACTTTAAAAAAATAATCTTCATGGTATGAACCCCTGCACACTGTATTTACAGATCACTATTCACCTTTTCATGTTTTTTTCTGAGGAACCTATCACCACATATTTGCTGAAAACTTTCAGCTCTTTCAATAATACTCCAAAATGCCACAAGGTGGTGCAAAGCCCTTGCTAATAGGGAAGTAGTAGTTGGTGTCAAAGAAGTATTTTGAGGTGATCCATCTTGACTGAGAGACTAACATTTTTGTATACCAGGGAGGAGCCCAGTTTAGTCTGGGTTGTTAGTGTTAGTTACAGACAGTCTTTGTCGCATAGACATGTACTTCCAGTACAGTTTTGATTTTTAAGGGTAATGTAAGATGAGTTTGAAATGAGTGTTTCGGGGATCATTGTTTGTGGTATTTTGGTGGTTTAAACTATGGGAAACTATAGGACCAAATCATTGGTCGTGGATTATGTCAAACTACAAGAAGTTTTGTCATTCCCGGCAAAATATGTCAGGCCTGGGAAATCGCCCGCAATAGCCAATCGGGCCAACATCGGGCTAAAATCCTGTAGTCTGATCTAGGCATTAGCCCGTATCCTCTACAAATAGCATGGGTTTACTGTGCCACTATATCAGACTAATTATACCTGAGATGATTGAAGGCCCGCAGCCAGTGTGTGCCCAGTACGTCCCTCCTGTTAGTCCTCAAGCCTCTGCGGTGACTCCGGGTCCTGAGTCCCACCAAGGCCTGGGCCAGCTCAGTCTCATCCCTGTGTGCCCAAACCAGCTGGGCCCTCTGCTCCGCATCCTGGTCACCGGCTGCCCTGAAAAGTCTCTGGAGCTGCCAAACGTTCACGTTGCTGAAGATGTTCCCAGAGCCCGCCTTGCGCGCTCGCCTCTCGGCCAGGCGCCACAGGCTGGAGGGGCCGGCCACCACGGAGGAGGGAGGAGACGTGGACCCGCTATCCATCCGGGGAAAAATGCGGGGCAAAGTGGCATAAAATGGCTCTGCTGTAAGAGGATGCAAATAAGAGTTTAAAGTCACATGGATGCATGGAGGAACAGATGAGACTTCAGCTTCTTCTAAAAGAGTAACTCCCATTGACGACATTTTGCTTTTTCTTGACCTTTGTGCTTTTCCTATCGCCACCACAGAAGTGTACAACAAACAGCAAACTAAAATATTAAAAGAAAACAACATTCTGAATTTCCACTTAGTGCAAAAAAATAAAATAAAAATCTTAGATAGTCAATAAATATATTTCACACAGTGCTACCTACATTGGAGAATAAAAACTAGAACGCTTAACTCCACTTCAAACAATGAAACCTGAAGTGTCTGTAACCATCGTTTGGGTACTGTGAGTTGCCGAGAAGCGACGTCATCGGGGAGCACTTTTGATAGGGTGCCACTTGATGAGAACACTTGCTAAACTAACTGATGCATAGCTCCTCTTTTGTTTCATCAATCAGCTCACCTAGTAATGTTTGGTAATGTGTGGTCTCCTTTTTTGGTTCGTGTATAAACAAAAAGTGCTGTACAGACAAAACGGTCTTAAAAAGTTGCAGCTTGAATAAATGACAAACATTTTTGTCCAATCCCAGCCCTCGTGTGGATGTGGTTTTCTGCCTCGTATTTTTCACACCACCACATGAACTTGCAAGGTTATACTGTTTAATATCCATTTGGCAATATCTTTTGACATCAGGATTATTTTCTCACTTTATGACCTTTAAAAATGATGAAAATAAGTCATCATCTCGCCATACCGATAAGATGAAAATTACACCATCGGCCTCCGGGCCCTAATTTCCCATCATGTGATCTGATCGAGTCAACTCTAGTAATAATTAAAATAGTCACTGGCACATGTCCCCGCAAATAAAGGACCAAAGCACTAAGTTGGTCCGTCGTGAGTCTCTGTCGTGGCTGCTCAGTACAATATGGCTAACGTTGATAAGAGGACCGAATGGACACCAACACCAAAAAGCTGCATCTAATTTTTGTGAAGTGACCTTCCTTCCTCTGCATGTTGTTCAAAGGTTGAGTACACATTTGATTAGTTGTTCCCATCCATTCACATGATCGGCCGCTGGTTGGTAGTGCCTGAAAAAGATGGGCTTTTTTTTTTTTTCCCCCCAGATGAATTCAAATCCCGTTATTTATGATAAAACTGCAGGGAGACTAATGACCTGCACCGGATTGTTGTCTACTTTGGAGGTTGCACAATAAAAGGTCCAAACATTAGCTTGATTTGGAGTGAGCTGTACCATTGCCACATGTGCTGCTTTGATTCTTAAGCCCTACTTAATGGAGGCAAGTTGTTTGTTCCACTTTAAAAGCATGTTCCATTGCAGCTTGTAAGTGGGACACGAGCTGGTCACTCACTAGCTTATGACAAAAGGCTGGACTCAATATGAGGTCAGATACGATCAGGTCAATTTGTTAGTTATGTCCTGCATTCACAGTAACAGTACAGTACACATCAACATTTACTCATAGGCTAGTTTGGTATTTTTCCATCCATTAATGTGCATCATAATTCCCTCCGTTAACTTACTGGGGAGCTTGGTTTTTTTTGTTTTAGTTTTTTGTATATAGGACTTACTATGAAAGGCCACCATTCTTCTCTCACGTGCCTTCTTTATCTGCAGTCTGCTGATGGCAAAACAACAGCTGCTGCAAAACACAGCTTAAACTACAAACTACAAATAGAATTCTGAGGGCTGTGGCCTGTCCAGATAGAACTTTTATCATATGCAAACAATTGTTATCATGATATAATTGGTTGATTCGACACGAATAGGCAATATATAAAAATATGAGTTGACAGAGTGACATAAATCACGTGAAAATTGCATGTACGTACCAGAAAAAAACGTAATATCCACAGTATTCGCTTGTGTAGCTATTTCATCGATGCAGCAGCTTTGAGCTACGTTGTGTTTCAATGAAAGCTGGCCCGGTGTGTGACGTGCAGCCTTCTTTGTTTTTGTTCGTGATCCCTTTGTGCCCGGCCGGCTGCGTTAAATCCCTGTCGCCTCAAACACCAATGAGAGAAGAGCTCCCACGATAGTAGGCGGGGATTAATTCCACCAGGACCAATCAGAAGCTTGAAGAGGCGGGATATAAGAATGGCTCGCCACTCTAAGCACGTCAGGCAAGTCCATTGACGTCAATGGGGAAGACTGGGACAAGTCTTGCGTTGAGTGTACATAAAATGAGCATCCTGCTCGCCTGCAGTGACGTCTTATCCCCAAGACCCAAGGGCTGTACTGTATAGTAATTAAGTTTTAATCGCAATTTCGCACGCCCTGGTCAGGCTTTCAATGTAGGCCAAATGCCCTCTTTTATGAATGCCTTGAAAATGTGACGGAACTGGTCACGTCACCAAAGGCGGTTTTTGGGTTTCACCTCCCACAGCTAACACTTAGAAAAAAAAGAAAAAAATTAATAATAGTATCCATCACGTTGCGGCACGGTGGCCGACTGGTTAGAGCGTCAGCCTCACAGTTCTGAGGACCCGGGTTCAATCCCCGGCCCCGCCTGTGTGGAGTTTGCATGTTCTCCCCGTGCCTGCGTGGGTTTTCTCTGGGCACTCCGGTTTCCTCCCACATCCCAAAAACATGCATTAATTGGAGACTCTAAATTGCCCGTAGGCATGACTGTGAGTGCGAATGGTTGTTTGTTTCGATGTGCCCTGCGATTGGCTGGCAACCAGTTCAGGATGTACCCCGCCTCCTGCCCGATGACAGCTGGGATAGGCTCCAGCACCCCCGCGACCCGAGTGAGGAGAAGCGGCTCAGAAAATGGATGGATGGATGGATCCATCACGTTCAAATGTGCGCCAAGAGCAATATTTAATGGCGACCTCTAGAGGAGCATCAACGGCGTTACAATAACTACAATTCGGTTTGGGGGGATCATTAATGTGCAATTATTTCACGTGTAAATAGTTATAGTACAATGCATTTTGAACCTGAAATTACATTTATTATCATTTGTCAACTATCAAAGCACCAGTAAAACCGCAGCAACACGAAAATAGAGGTGACATTTTTAATATAACTCATTATAATACAATTAACATTTTAACCTTTTTTTTAGATATTTTTTTGTACTAAAGAACCACTTAAGTTTCAAGACAAAGCAAAATACATGAACAATATTTTTTGAGTAAAAATCATTTTAATACTAATGTACTAATGACTGAGATTTTAATGGTAATTCTTAGTCAGCATTTTTTTATTTTAACTTTTATTTCTCTTTTATTTTGTACTTTTTACACTATTAAATCACCAGAAATAACAGGTTTGCAGAAATTAAAAGAAATACAGTAGGATATCATTTTAATCCAAATGATTGTAATGTTCATCTGCTTATGACTAACACTTTAAAGGTCCTGTATTTTAGATCTCCATAGAATGACTCTCTAACATGGACTTAATATCCATCCATCCATTTTCAACACCGCTTATCCTGGTTAGGGTCGCGGGGCGCTGGAGCCTATCCCAGCAGACTTCGGGCGAAAGGCGGACTACACGCTGAACTGGTCGCCAGTCAGTCGCAGGGCACATATAGACACGGACAACCATTCGCACCCACATTCACACCGTCACTGAGTGGGAACTGAACCCACGCTGCCCGCACCAAAGTCAGGCGAGTGTACCACTACACCATCAATGACTTGGACTTCATATAAAAGTGTCAATTTTATTGAAAAAAAAAACTTCTTGGTTTTGTCAAGGCCCCTCTGACTGGTACTTGTGTTTGACCCAGTTTAGTATCAGCTTTATCCATATTTGGCTAGGTTCCGCCCCCTTTCCTCCGATGGTTGCCTCCGTGTAGAAGACCCACTTGTTAGTGCACATGTGTTTGTTATGTTGACAGCGCTGGCACGGAGCAGAGAGGGAAGGCGGAGATCTTCGCTAGCGACGTAGATAAGCTCGAGAAATTCAAAAGACCTGATTTCAGGCCTCTCGGCAGAAAAGTATCTGCAACTCAGGAGTGCGTGGATGATTTTATTTCATATTTCACGTTTACTGAGGCACCATAGAGACAATATTACATATTATTTCTTTATTAGTACATAGTTTTTTTGTTTTGTCTTGTCTTGTCTTGTTTTGTTTATTACACGTTTGAAGCAAAAGGAAAATTGATTTAATACTTTTTTCACTAATTTCTAATACTATTTTATTGTTCATGTGATAATAACTAACATTTTAATGCTTCTTACTTTATTAGTTGCCTTTTCCTTAACCATGCTTATGAAGTTTTTACTGTGAAGCACCAGTGAATGATAACATTTGAAGCGATAGGAAACTACAGGATGAATGTTTTTTTTGATTTTTTAAATCCATCCATCAATGTTCTATATCACTTATCCTCACTATGGTCCTGGGAATGCTTTTTTTAAGTTACCATTTTAATACATATGATTTGTAAGGTACTTGTGCATATGACTAACATGTCAATACTTTTTTAAAATTTGTTTTTATTTAAATTTTAGTATTGCAGTATTAAAGCACCAGAAAAATATTAATTTATATTCATACTTTTTTACTTGTAGCACACATTTTTTCAGTCATTTTACTTTTGTTCTCGTTAGTTTACGCACTCGTACAAAGATGTCTCATGAGCAATCAATTAAACAGTAACCTTTGACCCAGACTTAAGTCAGCAGATGCATGCATCGCTAAATTTAGTCTTTTGTCACCCATAAAGGAATAATCAACTATTCCAAACACATTAGTCATGACCCCCAAAACTAAAAAAAAGAGCCTTTTCATCATAGGAGGAAGAGACTATTGACACAAAAGAGTCAAAGAGTTCAAAAGTTGGACTATACAGTAATAAAGCATAAATGCACGTGATATGAAGGGGGGGAATGTAGAACATAGATAAGCAACATTTGTAAAATGAGTCATGTTCCAAAAAATGTCAAAAGCCAAGTAATTTATAGAAATGTCAGCTGATGACACCGCACAAAAAGAGGAAGTAGATGGCCGGCTCATGTGTCACATACACACCCTGCCACTTCCTTCTCACTTGGCTGTCTGTGGTTTGATAACAAGCGGACAGCTGCATTTGAAGAAAACCAAAAAAATGTGAGAGAAAAGTCAGTGCATCAGCTCTGCAAAGAAGCACAGAGGTTGCAGAGAAGCAACAGACTAGTGATGGAGCCACAACAGATCAGAGAGGGATACTTGGTGAAAAAGGTAAGAACAGTGACTTCCTCATATTGACGCCTATAGCTTGGCACATACAGAAACGGTGTCCATTTAATTCAATGTAGCACAGTGAAGGCAACTGTCATAGAATTACTCTAGACCCGAGTAGGCTACCACATATGAGCAGTCTTCGTGAAGCAGAATGTGACTCAAGGCAATTTGTGTACCTTCTGTTCCAAAGTAACCGTCAACAATTACACATTTATAATCACGAGGCAGCTTGTGTTTAGTTTTACGTGTGACAACCTTTAGTTAAAAGACCTTCTATATTGCACTGGTGCATTGGCTCCGTACAATCGCTTCTTCTTGCAGGAATAAAATGACAGAAAGAGAACTCTTAGATTACAAGGGAATATTGCCGTAACAAGTTGAAATAGCCTATCCCAGCTATCATCGGGCAGGAGGCGGGGTACACCCTGAACTGGCTGCCAGTCAATCGCAGGGCACATACAAAGAAACAACCATTCGCACTCACAGTCACACCTACGGGCAATTTAGAGTTTTTCAATTAACCTACCATGCATGTTTTTGGGATGTGGGAGGAAACCGGAGTGCCCGGAGAAAACCCACATGCAAACTCCACACAGGAGGGGCCGGGGATTGAACCCCGGTCCTCAGAACTGTGAGGCTGACGCTCTAACCAGTCGTCCACCATGCCGCAGTAGTTATATATTTCAGGAAAAAGTTAAAATTGTATCGAGTAGAAAGTTGAAACTGCTAAATGTATCTTTTAAATTTGGATCAAATTTACTCCAGCTATCTTGTGGTAGCTGATCAAAATCAAAAGGATTCTTGCAATAACACAAAACAATGTCATTTTGGAAAGTTTGAGAGAGAGATGTTGAAAATGGGGAAGTGGTCGGGAAATGACAGAACTGCGAAATCTGGTCTTTAGCGATAGTGATGTCATCACTATACTGACAGTTATGCACAAAAGATTATACCATGTACAAATATTAATAGAATGATGTGATACATGTCTTGGCGACTCAAAGCGCACACTGTTGAACTACTGGACTACCGTGTGGGTGGTGCTGTCTGAAGACGGGCTGGAATTCTACAAGAAGAAAACAGACCAGTCTCCCAAAGGGATGATCCCCCTGAAGGGGGCCACACTCATCAGCCCTTGTCAGGACTGTGGCAACAGAACAGTACGTCCATGTCGAATACACACACTCGCGGCAGAAATACAAATTAGAGGGTTAATTGTATTCTTCAGTTGGTGTTCAAGATCACTACGCACAAGAAACAGGAGCATTTCTTCCAAGCGTCGCACGTGGAGGAGAGGGAATTGTGGGTGAAGGACATCAAGAGGGCCATTCAGTGCCTGCAAGGGGGCAAGAGGTTCGCCAGGAGGTCCACCAGACGCTCCATTCGCCTGCCCGACACGGTCAACTTGACGTACGGTCTCTACAGTACACACAGACCAAACCACAGAGTAACTACAGTGGTGCCTTTAGATACAAGTTCAATTCTTTACATAAACACGCCCGTAACTCAAATCATCTTTCCCCAATGAAATAAATGGAAGTACCATTAATCTGTTCTGGCCTCCATAACAACTTAACATTTTTGTTGTCATGTGACATTTTTGAAAAGGAAAAATAGCACTATAATAATGTAAATTATAAACACATACAGTTTACAATTAAATAGAATGTAAATAATGAAACAGTTTTTGCATCATGATTTAATGCTGCAATCCAATTCATTGTGCTGCTCCTTCTGATGTGCCCACCTTGGCCACCGGGAGGCAGTATAATACAGTCGTACAGATACAGGTGAAGAAGAATTGTACTTCTTAATAATAAAAATAATAACAATAATCCATCCATCCATTTTCTACACCGCTTCTCCTCACTAGGGTCACGGGCATGCTGGAGCCTATCCCAGCTATCTTTGGGAGAGAGGCGGTGTACACCCTGAACTGGTCGCCAGCCATTCGCAGGGCACATATAAACAAACAACCATTCGCACTCACATTCACACCTACAGGGAATTTAGAGTCTTCAATCAACCTACCGAAACCGGAGTGCCCGAAGAAAACCCACGCAGGCACAAGGAGAACATGCAAACTCCACACAGGTGGGGCCGGGGATTGAACCCCGGTCCTCAGAACAGGGAGATGTGCTAACCAGTCGCCCACCATGCTGCCAATAATAATAATAATAATAACTTATTATTATTATTATTAATATTATTATTATTATTATTATTATTATCCATGTGGGGAAGTGGTTGAGAGACTTTCACTATTATTATTATTATTATTATTATTAACATTAACTTGGATTTATACAGTGCTTTTCATAGAACCCAAGGCCTCTTTACACAAAGTGGAAAAACAAAACAAAGAACACTAAATAAAAACGTTTTGAAACAGGTGAGTTTTGAATTTTGCTTCAAAAGTCTCTACTACTATTTACTACTACTACTGTATTTGATTCAGTGAGATGCTTTAATATTAGTCATTTTTCATAGAGGAAAATAATATATTCCTGTAATCATTGTTATATTATCTGTCTACATGTGTTGCACCACCACTTGTGTTCAAATATCCATTGCTAACCGTTAGCATGCCAATAGAATTTTGCATTGTTTGTTAGTATTAAGCTAAGCAGAACACTATGTGGTTGTTTGAAATAATAGTAATAAAAGTAATTGTCTGTTTTATGTTTAGTTTGACAGCAAACCTCAACTGGGAGTGGCATTATACTGCTTGAACCCTCTTTTTTCATGAATTGTTCACTATTTGCCAAAAAATTTGCTTATTGTGATGTGAGTTGCATTGAGTTCACAAGAATCAGAATCAGAATCAGACCGAGTTCACAACCACTATAAAGTTTGCGCTCGCAAGATAAAGCAAAAAGGTATTCAATTAATTGCTCATATCTTGAAAAACTCATACCTTGTGTGATTCGTATCTCAAGGCACCACTGTAAAGGGAAAGTTTCACATTATATCCTACTAAATTCCATTTGTGGTCTGTTAGTGAGCTGTACACTAAGCTGAGAGACCAAGATGAAGGCGTGAAGGAGTTGAAACTGGAGCGAGAGAACAGAATCTTCAACCACTGCTTCACTGGTAGCATTGCTTTTTCTCATGGTTCCTTTTTTTGTCTATGCAAAGTTTCACTTTGAAGTATCATGCTTTCTAAAAAATTAAAAAAAAAAAAAAAAAAAAAAAAAAAAAAAAGGTTCCACGGTGGTGGAGTGGCTCATTTCCAAAGAGAAAGCCAGGAACAGGCCCGAGGCGCTCATGTTAGCCACGGGGCTCCTGAACGAGGGGTTCTTGCAGCCCGCTGGCGATCTTTCCAAGGAGGGAGCGGTGAGCGGGGAGAAGTCCATCTTCCTGGATCAGACCGATGCTTTTTACTACTTTGTAAGTTGATGGCATTAAATAATAACTAAATATACTTTTCGGGGGGAAAAAACACTGACTTGTTACTGATGAAAGCTGATGCATTATTTGTAACTGTATTTTAATGCTTGTCAGGATGGTGGTACTTTGGGAGTAAAGTACTGTATTTTAAGATAGTATTTTGTGTAAAGAGTTTGAGAAACACAGGTCTAAGCAGTAAGCGGAGTATCTCAAGCTTTGGAGGTGGACATTGACCCGTGAGAGTAAGGTGATCTTTAAGAGTCCAAAAGACAAAACGCTCCATCCATCCATCCATTTTCTGAGCCGCTTCTCCTCACTAGGGTCGCGGGCGTGCTGGAGCCTATCCCAGCTGTCATCGGGCAGGAGGCGGGGTACACCCTGAACTGGTTGCCAGCCAATCGCAGGGCACATAGAAACAAACAACCATTCGCACTCACAGTCATGCCTACGGGCAATTTAGAGTCTCCAATTAATGCATGTTTTTGAGATGCACTAGGTTGGTTTGTTTGGAAACACACAGTGTAATGTATAATTCATTTAAGGTTTTCAGAGGTGAAAGTTATACATGCTTGCAAGAATGATTCCAATATTATATGGTTTTAAACGTAACATAATGTTTTGTTATTTTTAAACTGTGATTGAAATTTTTTTTTTAAATGGCAAAACTAATTCATCATTTCATTATTACGGGTGATTTAGATTTTTTGCAAGGTAATGCCTGTAAGTGGAGGCTGAGTAGCACTAATGTTCACATCCATCCTACCTAAATTGACCAAAAATATTGGAAAAGCCTCTGTATGATTCTAGGGACATTGAATCGATAGCAACTAGACTATTGTGGTTGTCCAGAACAGTCCAGTTACCTCAGCATGAGATCAGTGTTATGATATACCACTCCAAACTACAACCACAATTATGAACATATTTCACGGTGGAATCCTGTAATTTGTTTGGTGCAGCTCTTAGATTGTGTAATTGTATCTAACGTTGCGGCAGGTGATAACTTATGCATGCGTGACGTTGTGACAGGCTGACAGCGGCTTCTTCTGTGAAGGCTACTCCAGTGATGAGGACACTCTTGTCAAGGAAGAGTTCAGAGGGAATATCGTTAAACAAGGCTGTTTGCTGAAACAGGTAAGTTAAATAAAATAATTTTATAGAGCGTTCATTTGAGTCTAAAAACAATTTGATTGGATAAAGATTCAGATGTTAATTGCTCTAACATCTTCACAGGGCCACAAGAGAAAAAACTGGAAAGTCCGTAAATTTATTTTGAGGAATGACCCTGCCTTTATGCATTATTACGATCCCACCAAGGTAATTATTGCATTTGCCCTTAAATTGTCGCCTTCCCCTAATAGCTGCCGGGTGTGTTGCCAAACTTTTATTGAGCTAAAGCACGTACAATAGTGCCTTGAGTTCTGAGTTTAATTTGTTCTGTGACCACGCTCATAAGTCCAAACACTTGTATCTCAAATCATCTTTCCCCATTAAAATTAATTGAAGTGCCATTAATCTGTTCCGGCCTCCCCAAAAAACTCAACAAATGTGTCTGTAAAGTGTTTTTTTTTTTTTTTTTTTTTTTTGATAAGGAAAATAGCTCTCTATAATATTGTACTTTATAAAATCATGGAGTAACAACATAACGAATAGCAAGATTAAATAGAATAGAAAGAATTCATCAGCTTGTGCGCCATGATTTAATGCATCAATTCAATTCATTGTGTTGCTCCTTTTGTGTGCCCACCTTGGCTACCAGGGGCAGTATAACACAGTCATACAGAAATAAAAATGAAGAGTCACCACTACTCTCAGTGACCCACTAAGGTGCAACACTATTGGGTGCTTTTTGCAGAGGATTAAGAAGATATACAGTATGACTGAGTATTGTTATATTGTCTGTCCACATGTGTTGCTCCACTGTTTGTGTCCAAATATGTTGCTTAAAGGCTTGTAACACTATGTAAATCGATGTTAATTGTTAGCCTATCTGTTGCTTTTTCCATTATGTGTTAGCATTAAGCTAGCATTCCTAAAACAGAGTCGTTTGATTGTATTCGATACGCAATGTGTAATTGTCTTAGTTTTATGTTTAGTTTGACAAATAATTTAAATTGTGAGTTGTTTTAAACAGTTCGAAGCCCCTTTTTGAAAAAATTGTTCACTGTCTGGCAAACAGCTGCTTAGTTAAGTGAGTTGCGTTTGCTGCTACCATGCAGGGCTCGTATCGCAACTGCACTGAAGAAATGACTCATGTTGGTCATGTCACTCGTAACTCAATGGACCACTGCATTTTACATTAGAAAAAAATACAACACACTAAATAAATATGGTACAGTATAAAGTATACTGTATATAATGAAATAGTGATGATCTCATCATTACTCACAAATTTAGTGTGAAATCTGGACCTGTTTAGTTGAACACAAAGATTTTATTCCGTTTTGGCAAAAGGTGGATACACAGGTTAATTGTATCTTCTGCCATGTAATAGAAGAGCATTTCATTGTGCCTATCACTATAGGTTGCTGGCATAGATAGATGAAATTGGACCATTCCCCAATGTTCCCAATATTGCTCCTAAAATGCTTTGTACACATAAAGGCCTCCTTATCTTCTGCAGTTGATGAAATGAACACCCCGGCCACTATTTGCTGCAATAAGCGACATCAGCTTTTAAATGCTGTAATTAACAAGCGTGACTAAAAGAAAAACTTCCAATTTAGGGTGATGATCCCCTGGGGTCCATCTATCTGCGAGGTTCCGTGGTCACAGCTGTGGATTTCGTGCCTGACGGTGGGTGAGAAGCACGTGTTCTCTTTCTTCTTCCTCTTTCTCTTTTCAACTCTCAATCGCTTGCTTCCTGCAACTACAGCTAAAAGATACGACGTGGATGGCAACCTCTTTGAGATCATCACATCTGATGAAACGCACTACTTCCTGCAGGCGGCCACTGCCGAGGAGAGAAAGGAGTGGATCGAAGCCGTGCAGGAGGTGTCCAAAAGTGGAAAGTAAAATTGATCTGCAGTCACGAGTTAATGGATGGACTTGCTCAACAGCAAAGAGAAAAAGTATCAGTATTTTCCCACTTAGTCACAAAAAAATCATACGCAACTTAAAGGTTGTATTCTTTTCATTTGAAATTTTTTTGTCATAGGAGCACTGTGTCTAAGTAGACTTCCAACCACATGTTTAGTTTCTCATTTCAACTTTCATCAAGTTAAAGATTGTGCTTCTTGTCATATAAACACATGCATTTTCACAGTTCCTGGTTGGGGATGTGGGAGTGTATTAACACGTCAGTGTCTGCTGCTTAGTCTATATTAGTGATTAAATGGCGCTTGAGCTGCTCTGTATTAAATATATTTAATATTTCCATGGAATAAATGTATTCTTTTGTTTGTTTGGTTTTTTCTTCTTCATTTTTTGGCAATGTATATTTCAGTAATAACTAAATTCACCACATATTTTGATGGTCTGTGGTCATATGTCCACTTTGTACTTGCAATGCCACATTTATTAAAAATGAAAATGTGTAACCTAAAACCGAGTGGGCTACTTTAATCCAATACAAATAACCTCTTAGTTAATAGTTTTTAATAATTGAGAATTATGCAGACAAGAAGGACAATTGTGGACAGTTTAATAAATGTGCAATAATATACATTTTATTGTCGTTATTTTCTGCCCTCAAAGCCTTGTACGTTTCCCCTTTTTAACACAAGTGGGCGCCACTGCTCTTCTCAATAATGTTGCCATGTGTTACAGCCTGGTGAAACCATGCTAGTCATATTGAATGGATACATGCAGTAGTGTTTCCCAACCTTTATTGAGCCCAGTCACATATTTTAAAATGAGAAGAAAAAAAAAACACAAATGGCACACTAAACACAAATGCCTCAAAATGTATATACAGTATAGCGTACTGAAATAATGATGATCATCGCAATTCACGCGCAAAAAAAAATGTGCTTACTCATTATAATATCTGGGCCTGTTAAGTTGAACACAAAGCCACTGTTCTGTTGTATGAATGGCAACAGGTGGATACACGGGTTAATTGTACCCTCTGGCATCTGTGGAAGAGCATTTCATTGTTCTCTGACTATGTGTCGCTGACATACTGTAGATAGATGAACAAAGATACATTATTCGTAGTAAAGTTTTCGCACCAATTAAGAGGAATTTGATCATTTACTGTCGCTCACCTGATGGTCTCTCGATGGGAATCACTGATGTACAGTTTTGTTTTGTTTTGTTTTGTTAGGGGGGCTTGGGGCTAATAGGTTGTTAGACTCATTACTGCATTAATGAACCCGGGAAGTGTCAAAACCTGGGGTCTTTATATGTTATGAATTTAAATGTACAACACGATGGGTGACAAATGAATGCGTGACTATTGATTCCTGCATCAGTTTCATAGTTACACAAGTATACTATACAAGCTCAGTGAACACCCAATAGAGTTACGTTAGTGCAACACAAAGGTGTCAAGGTCCATCAATAATGTAGAACACTTAAAGAGGCGAGCCAGGGGTTGCCATGGCAATGAGAACAGTATTGTTTTCCTTACAGTCCAGCATGGTACCCTTTTTAATTGAAAATTTTATTTTTTTGAGGGCTCAAAATGCATACATTCACAGTCTGTGCCAGTTAAAAGGAAGAGTATGGAGGAGGCAGACGGCGCACCAGTGAATAATTGGGGCAATGATGTCTATTCGATGGACAGACACTATGACTGACATTTTTCATCCTGTGATTTCCAAAGGGCGGCACGGTGGGCGACTGGTTAGAGCGTCAGCCTCACAGTTCTGAGGACCCGGGTTCAATCCCCGGCCCCGCCTGTGTGGAGTTTGCATGTTCTCCCCGTGCCTGCGTGGGTTTTCTCCGGGTACTCCGGTTTCCTCCCACATCCCAAAAACATGCATGAATTGGAGACTCTAAATTGCCCGTAGGCATGACTGTGATTGCGAATGGTTGTTTGTTCCTATGTGCCCTGCGATTGGCTGGCAACCAGTTCAGGGTGTACCCCGCCTCCTGCCCGATGACAGCTGGGATAGGCTCCAGCACGCCCGCGACCCTAGTGAGGAGAAGCGGCTCAGAAAATGGATGGATGGATGGAATTTCCTTTACTACATACTTGATTTACTGTGGGGAGAATTAATCATGTTTTTTTTATGCATTCATTAGTCCCAAAAGCAGTCAGTTTAAAAGCGACACAGGGTAAAGGAGTAAGAGGTGACTGTTTGGACTGTATTCACTGGAGGACTTAGCTGTCAAACTTGTCAAGACAGCTAGCAGCAAGCTAGCTGGCTAGCCTGCCTGCCGCACAGCTGGCTGGTTATTCACGAAGTAAGTGTTCCACGTCACAAATCCCCCACAGCTTTGCAATATAAATGCCATATTACCTATATAGGCTTTTAATCTTGTCACAGGGTATAAAAAAGGTTGGGGTTTTTTTCACAGTTGACATCATGTTTCGTCATGTATAAATGTAGTGAGTTTATAAAGGACTGATCCTGTGCTGCCACGTATAGTAGAACATGGATAAATGAATTTCCCATAATCATTCATTTCATTCATTCATTCATCTACCGTTCCGCTTATCCTCACTTGGGGCGCGGGCGTGCTGGAGCCTATCCCAGCTATCTTCGGGCGAGAGGTGGGGTACACCCTGAACTGGTCGCCAGCCAATCGCAGAATTTCCCATAATCCTCCATCCAAATTACTCATAAGAACATGAGAGCCTCTTCAAAGGGTCTCCGAGTGGCACACGCATCCCAAACAAATCGAAATGAAAATTAATACACACAAACGCTAATAAAATTAAACTTCTGTGACCTTCATGTCCCTCCATGATGTCTGGTGGATGGTCCGTGGAGTCTGGAGGGTTGCTGAGCAGCAGCGAAAAGTTACTAAATTAATCCATTCCAGTCTTTCAATTTGTAGTGGAGAAGAAGGCTTATTAAAATAATTCCCTAACTCTCATTTGAAAAAGGTCACACAGGGAGCTACAGAGAAAACCGTGCAGACGTGCTCTCATACAAAAGTTGGCCTGCGGCCTGCCACGGGATGAAAATTGATTTAACTCTGCTGAATGTTCTCCACGAGAATTCAGTTAATACAAGCATAGACGGAGAGATGAATGAAGATGGGAATATCTTCCCAGAAGGAAGAGAAACAAAAACAAGATCCTCCAATAGTACCTATATATGAGATTTAAAAGAAATGAACTTCATCTTACCTCAGTGCAGTCCTAACTTGGATCATAAAATTTTATAAAATGTTCCTTTTTCTGCCCGCATTGATCTGTCTTAACTAATCCCATAAACCCGGAAGTTACTGACAAAAAGAGTACATTACCTAACCTAAAATGCAGTGAGCGAACTTGGATCGCAGTAGAAAAGAGCCTTTTACATTTGCTACGTCAATCATCTTGGAACTGATATCCTTCAAAAACAAAATGTTTCTTGCTTTGTGGAACAGGAAAAGAGATATGAAAAAAAACAGGTTGACTGGTAGAGTGCTAATTACAGCATAATAATAGCATTTGAAATGTACAGTGGCTTTTTTTTGTGGTACAAAACAATAAGAGATAAATCATTTAAAAACATTTTCCACCATTAATGTGGCCTATAACTCACTATAATAAATCAAAAAATCTTTGATAGGGGGAAAAAAACAGCTGGAATATTGTGGTTGCACAAGTGTGCACACCCCACTTGTAACCGGGGATGTGACTGTTTTCAGAATCAAACAATCCCGTTAAACTCATGTTATATGGGAGTCAGTATGCACCTGGGTACTATTTCAAGTGCCCCTGATGTACGCCAAATGACGTTCTGATGTTCTATTAGGCTTTTTATGACTTTTTTTTTTTTTTTTTTATGTATTTGTTTTCCAGCAGAATCATTAAAGTTTTGAGCACATACTGACTGCTATTTTGAACCTTTCATAATTCCATCCATCTTGTCTAATAACCCAATTCCATTTTAAGAAAAACAGTCCAGAGCTACAGCAATCATATGGGGTTGAATGTAGTTGGAAAAAAATCAATAGGCTTATGGGTCTGACAGTAAGCAGCATTTCAAGTTTGACGACTGATCAATGAAAAATGGTGAAACTAGAAGAGGCTTAAAAACATCCTCATGGTCATGTTATGTTTTCCTTAATCTACCTTAATACTATTTAAAATTGAATGAGTCATGTCCATCTTCCTTCATTTTGTCTGCAACGACTTCTCATCAGTACAGTGCATTGGTGCCCGTCGCAAACAATGCATGAAAACTCTCTTCTGTATTTCTGCAATTGCTGGACATTAGGTTCAGTCGTGTTCTGTTCTCACATTTTCTGTGTTTGCAGGTTATGCAGATCACAAATGTTATTACTGTGATCCGTAAAGGTTGAATCAAGGCAACTAGACTGTTCTTTTCTGTTGAAGACGTTTCACCTTTAATCCAAAAGGCTTCTTCAGCTCTAACATTTTTGGTGTGGCGTCTCCTTATTCATCCTTGAGTGGGTGTGTTCCTTGGGGGTGGTCAACAATACGTTGTTTTTGTTGTCCGGTGAAACGGCCGTCCTGCATACTAATCCATCGTTTACACGTCTTGTTGCAAAACAGCTCGTTAGGGCCACTCTTCCTGTTAAATGAGATGTCAAGGCGTTGTTATGTGCAGATGATAGGTAATGTCTTAAACCTCCTCCTCTGTTTAGAGATGGCTTTTCTAGTTTCAAACCAGCGGCCTCCCTATCCAAAATTTGAACGTCATTGTCCTCGAAGGAATGTCTGTTCCTCTTGAGATGCAAATGAACCACTCTAAATTGCTAGAGGACTCGGCATCATTTGCACAATTGTCCACAAAAACATTCCTAACATTGCAACTATTTTTTCTCTCTAGAACACACAGATTTATTGTAAAATTGTATATTTTTTTCTTGAAAAAAAGAAACTTTTGAATTCCTGTGGCATTTCGGCGTAAACCTTGTCGTTATAGCTTTAATTCATCTGAGAAACTGTTTACGTGGTGATGTTTTGGTTACCAAGAGACTTCAAAAGGGCACAGCAGTTAAGCCTTTGGCATACTAATGTGTTGAACAATTAAAATATGAGTTGATATTACAGATAATTCCTGTTTTTTTTTTATCGTTGAAGAAGGAGTTTATCTGATGGAGACATTAGTCTTAAATGGATGTTGCAGCTGGTGACTAATTAGTTAATGTTTAGAGGGAGGGCCTGTATTTGAGGCAAGACACTACATCATACTATGAACTGAGCCTATACAATCCCTTTTAGGCATTGATATAACAGGGATTCAAACGTATGCGTTCGACGCTATATCCACAGAGTTTAAAAATAGCTCTTTGGGGAACGACATCACTGAGGCGCAGTAAGTAACGCATGATCGGTTGGTCATTCAAGCTGTTAAAAGGCACATTGATTAAATTGCTCTAACGTGAGCACGGAACCAGGAATCCAATGGAGATCATTGATTTGCTGGGAAGCTGGTGGTGGGCAATGAGAGTGCGAGGATACAAACAGTTATTCATTAATCATCTAATAACTTGTTGGCTGGACTTCACAAGACCACACCTGATGATGTGAGGAGGAGGAGTGCTTGCTTGTGTGCATCTTGAGTAGATTCTCAGTGAGCTACGAGACACCCCAACACACTACTAGTTGGAGGGTGCACTATGTCGGTTGTCGTTGTTGTTTTTTTTTTTTTTTACATAATGTGTACCCAAACCTTATACTATACAAGCACATTTCAGCTGCATTCTATTTACGCTAGTTTCTGCTTGGTAAAATTAGTTGCAGCACGTTATCGATATTTAATTTAATGTTGCTAATATTGTGCTGAGCAACCGAGACCCTTTCCTATGGCACGGTAAGTTGAATTTCCAGTCCAATGGCTATCATAAACATTTTTCTCATAGCTGACCTTTTATGGTGACATCACACTCACAAACACACACACACACACACGCACACACACACACACGCACACACACACACACACACACACACACACACACACCAAAAGCCAAAGAAATAAAAAAAAAAACAGATGATGTTAATCTTTTAGATGTTCACCAGGTTGAAATCTGACTAGATTTGCTGACGTCATAATGTCTGTCTTAAGACTTGGCAAAGCAGCATGTGGCTCAAGGCCTTCTTGCATTGCCTGTTAGCCAGAAGGTCTTGTCTTCTCCATTCAATGCTTTTGCACTATGCAACATATCCTCTTCCTGCTCAAATAAAACTTGTTCTAGCATCAACAATTTTCATAGCTTCAAACCTTTGATGACAAATGTATTTTACCACCTTTTTAGGAAAAAGAATGTTAACATTTTAGGAACTATTAGCAGGGGAATGAGGCAATGAAGACGACAACTCCTCGTTAATGTCAAATGCGCTTTCCCTGGGTAAAATCACTATGGAGTTTATGCACCAAAAAAAAGCATGCAGTCTTGAGAGGAATGAATAAACAAAGTTTAAACAAGTTGGAGCCAAGAAAGCATGTGAGAGCATAGGTTTCTCAGGAACTTTTAATTGTTGTCCACTGTGCTTTTGATGGAGTCATTGTGTTTGATCTGCTACTGATTGCAAGTGAACCATGACAGACAAATACACACAAACAAGAAAACACACCAACTCTGGTCTCTGACTATTTAATGTGCATAAATGAAAGTTGTACTTTATCTGGTGCTTGTGGAGTAGTAATCACAACACAACATTTTGTAAGGGTACTTTAAAAAAACATTAAGCTTGGGACATTAAGTGAGACAAAATCACTAAACTAACATGTGGTTAGAAGGTTTAGGCAAGACATGTCAAGTCAGTATGACACTGGCCCGCACAAAGGCAACAGCTAAACATGTGCATGTAATTCCATGAGCGGTGTCTTCTTATTTGTATCAACTATACAGTAACCTTCTCAGTGTTGGGGGAGTCGGGATACGACAGTCAGCCAATCAGGTACCGGTTTCAGAGGAGCCGCATGTCTACTTAAGCATCCCCTCGTGCATTTTAAGTACCGTATTTTTACGACCATAAGGCGCACTTAAAAGTCTTAAATTTTCTCCAAAATGGACGGGGCACCTTATAATGCGGCGCGCCTTATGTGTGCACCGAACTCCACAATCTATAAATGTTGTTGTGCGATGAGCGCTCCGCTTGACTGACTGGGAGCCTTTCCTGCCAAAGGGGGAAGCGTGCGCGTGAAGGAGGATGTTAAAGGCACGCCCCCAGTAGGTATATAGCGCCGGGGTGTGCATTGTGCTAAAGACCCCCGAAAATGGCACCTACGAAGAGACACGCTTACGAAGCACAACTTAAACTGGAAGCTATCAGTTACGTGGTAATCGAGCAGCCGCGAGAGAACTCAAGATCAACGAATCCATGGTTCGCGAATGGAGGAAGCAGGAAAACGAGCTTCGCCAAGTCAAGAAGACGAAGCTGAGTTTCCGCGGAAACAAGGCTAGGTGTCCGGAGTTGGAAGACCAACTCGAGCAATGGATTAATGAGCAAAGAACAGCCGGGAGAAGCATCTCAACAGTCACCATTCCACTGAGGCCAATAACGCTTGCAGAAGAAATTCTGCAATGTTTGACCAAGTATTTTGTCAAACATTTTCAAGGAGGTCCGTCTTGGTGCTTTCGTTTTATGAAACAGCGCCATCCATCCATCCGGGCAAGGACTAGCGTGGCGCAGCAACTTCCGGCGGATTACAAGGAAAAGCTGGCCATCTTCCGCTCCTTCTGCAGTAAAAAGATTGCCGACAAACACATCCGGCCCAACGACATCACCAACATGGACGAGGTGCCCCTCACTTTCGCTCACTTTCGACAACCACACTGTAGAAAGGAAGGGGACCACCACGGTAGCGATACGCACAACGGGGCACGAGAAGTCGGCTTTTACTGTTGTGCTTGGTTGGCATGGTAATGGACAGAAACTGCCACTTCTGGTGATTTTTAAGAGGAAGACGCTGCCTAAAGAAAAGTTTCCTGTCAAAGTCATCGTTAAGGCCTATCAAAAGGGCTTGATGGACGAGGAGAAAATGAGAGAGTGGCTGAGTGAGGTGTACGTAAAGAGACCGGATGTTTTTTTTCCATGTGTCACCGTCCCTGTTGATTTGTGGATGAGGATTGATCAAAAAATAACGTGAGTAGATTGTTAAATACTTCAATAAAGTACAACCGAACTCAGTTTTGCTCCCGCTGCCTTTTTAAAAACATTGTTTTAGCGTGCATGCATGCTACCGTATGTTTTACGATAACGCATGTTTTACCGTGCCTGCGCCCAATAATACGGTGCACCTTATGTATGTGTTAAATACAGAAATGGACCCCGTAACTGAGACTCCGTCTTTTAATAAGGTGCGCCCTATGGTCGTGAAAATACGGTAGTAGTAACTGTTAATCCTAAATTTGGAAGCTCTCTTTGTTGTCGATTGAATGAAGACGAATTGCCGAAGAAGTTGGGTTTGTGTCAGCGCAAATCTGACTGCAAAAAAATGAAAGTGAAAGTGACTGGTGAACGACAACGACAAAAAGAGCGCGACTGACGTCTGATTTGATCGGAGGCAATGACGTCTACAGGAATACTTTTCAAATTCTTATGGGGTGAGTTTTCATTAGTTATCTACATTACGTCATTGTTTTGACAGCAATGAAAATGTTCCTCATGGTTGTTTCAGTGTCCAAAATCACACGTTTAAAGGATTTGTGCACAATAGAAAACTATATGGACGTGATTCAATGTTATTATTCTTATTTTCTGTGACGTTTGAAGTAAATCTGACAATGCGCTTGCTCTCTGTGTGTCTCAGAAAATGAGACGGCTCAAGTGCACCCACCAATGTTTGTTTTTTTAAAGATGGTTTGGCTAGCTCGGCAGCAACCGTCGTAGTTACAAACTCAAAATCACTGGATGATCGCAATTTAAGCAAGTGCTGCCGATCATATACTAAATTACTTTGGATATTGACTATTTTTGGTGTTGTAGGCAAAGTATTTTTGTGAAAGTAGCGATGACTGTCTCGAGAAGCAGCGGCTGTCGACATCCCCATTAGCTTGTGCCGTAGCAGTTTGCTAATCTTCCTGGGGTCCACATATACAGTAATCAACAGTACAAATAATAGATAGATCAATAGATCAATACAGTAGTTACACGATTTATTGATACAGTAGTTACTCATAATACATGCTACAGATTCAAACAAGTAAACAACATTAACAAAGAAGACAATTAATAAATTGATATGCTATGAAAACAAATACCGTTGAAACAAAAATGTATTTTAACTCTCAAGCAAGGGATGAAACATTTATATGGTTTCACAGTCATAAAGGCTCTATGAGGGAACCCGTATCAACAATGTGGCCCGCGACAGAGTTAGAGATTAACCCGAATCACAACTACTTATTTTTATTGTAATTATTCAATAATGTTTTTGTGATTTACATTTTCTAACATGTTCATTATTAGCGCCATATTTAATGAAATAATAAGTCTCTATAGTTATTTATTTTTTCATTCATTCTCTGATTTATTGTTGACCACTATGGGCAATAATAGACATGCAGAGAAATTTCAAGACATTGTTGTGTATTTATTGTAATAGTATTTAAGGATATGATTCTATTATAAATAATGATATATAATTTTTCATTATTTATTATTTCCTTTCCTTCCTTTATTTTATGTAAAAATAAGACAGTTATTGGTGATTTGTATGTGTGTGTGATTTCCCCCCATGATATGTTCTTTATTATCATAACATTTATTGTAATAATACTGTATACCAGCAGAGGTTTAGACAAGAAGAACACTGATTAATATACATATATTATTATTTATTTATTTTTTAGGAAATTTGGATCATGGGAAATGGGAAAATTATTCAGAATTTAAAAAAATACTGTCTCAGTTACATTACACTACTACTACAGTCAGCTGGAAGTCTGACCAGGACTATTTTCATAAACAAAGTCATGAATAGGCAAATACAATGATGCATCATTATGTATACCTTCTACACACTTAATGTTGTTTTCCAACTCATTCTAGAAAATGTGTTTAACATGCTGTTTTATTCATAAAATGGAGACGGTCAAGTATACATGCATGTTTTCCTGCTGTGTTTAAATGCGGAAAATTTCTAAAGGCACATTGCTATTGCTTTTGTCATGTTTACAGCAGTACATATGTTGTACTTTGCTTAAATTGACCTCATTAAAAATCTGGGGCAGCAGTATATCTAAATGAATGACAAATAAATGCACAAGCAGCCAGCAGGCAAGAAAACCAATGTCATATTGGATAACACTCAACATGAACAATATTGAAAAGGCCACACAAAATGAATTATGAATTTGACCAACACAATAAATACAGTATGTACTATAATTTTTTTCTCACAGTTAAACCTGGCAACCTGTTGTCCTTCCTCACTGACGCTAAGGTAAGGGGTCTTGGAAATAGCAGTGGGTCACTTGGTAACAATGGTCAGCGGTGCAGCAAAGCTAAATGGAGATTCCATCCTGTGGAAGGCAATGCAGTCCTCAGGTGGAAGTGAAGTTTATAAGCTTTGTTATATCAACACTCAACAATTTTTATTTGAAGGTGGCATCTATTTGAGACAAGGCCTTTATTTATATTACAATTGGAGCTAGATGCTGATATCCAGTTGGAATTATTACTCCTGTGTTACAAAGGGACTGTTTTGCACAAGTTAGCAGCTACTGTGTGGCCGCTAGACCATGCTAATGTATGTTTAGTTTGTCAAATATTTTATGAGCTCAGTGCTTTGTTTCTTTTTCTAACAAGTTTTCATTGGTCAGTTTGTCTAAAGAAAAAGGTGCCTTATTTTGCTAACCAATAACTAAGCTGGCTTTTATTTGCAGTACGGTGTGTGTTACAATGAATGTCAACATTTGAGGATATCTAACACTGTGGTTTACATTTTCATATTATTAAAAAATATACATTTCTATTCAATTATAAGTTGGAGTACAGTGGCTTGAAATGGGAGGCTTGGAGAGTCTGGGGAGCAGTGGTTCGCAAAGATTGTGGGACGGCACTGATATCCAAGTGTACTATTATTACTGACAGCGTACTTCTTTTTTTTCAGTTCAATTAATATGGCTGTATGTGTTTGCCAGAGTGACAAAGAGAGCTCTCTGTTCCAGATTCAAAACAAGGGAACACAAATACATTTCAAATTAAAATAGATTTACAATCCCAGTAGGAACATGCTGCTCTTTCCCATTGTTTATTGGAGTCATGTGAACACAATGAAATGTTGTGTTTAATGTCATCTAAAGGGTAAGCAACAACGGCAACATAGTCTTTACTGTCACAAGCGTTATAGAAAACCAATTTAACAGCAAACACTTCACAAAATGGTACTGCGCAATAATCATACTATAAGGGTAGGACTTTGCAACATGACAATTCAGAGAACATCACATACTGAACCTCTATTAAGAAGCAATACTGTGCGGATTATCTCTTATATGCAAGTCATCCATGTAATACAGCTTCATTTCACAATGCGCAGTTTACAGTTAAGACTGTATATGGCACAACGACATCAATATTATTCTCACAGCCTGAATAGGGATTACTTTGACTGTGAAATCAAGTCAACAGAACCGCCAAAAACACTTTGAACCATGTGTCTTCATTTTTTGAATTTATTTTTTTTACATTTACAAATAATTATTGAATGGTTCCCAACCACTGTGCCGCAGCACATTAGGGTGCTGTGACAGATCATCAGATCTGCCTGATTATTTACTACAAATAATATAACTTTGTTCATCTATATAATATGTCAGCAACATACAGTAAGTATAGTGGCAGGTGGGAAAAAATAAATGCTCTTCCACTAGAAGGCACAAGGTGCAATTCACGTGTGTATCCGCCTGTTACCACTCATACAAAACAATAATAGTTTTTCTATACAGGCCCAGACTTCGGAGTAAAGTAAAATTTAAACTGTGACGAGATCATCATTATTTCAATATACTGTATGTACTTTTGTCACATTTTTTTGGTGGCTTAATAATGGTTGGGAGACACTGCCGCACTGTATAGGTCTTTGAAATTCATAAACAACAAACAAACATTTAAGATGCTCTTCATATACTATAGGTAGGTAGTATTATATTATACAATAAGAAGAATTTAGCAGGAAAACCAACATTTTGTACATTACAGGGGTGAAAAACGTAATGCTACTTATGCTAATATTGAGGGGGGAAAAAACATTTTAAGAGCAGTTTTTTGGTCATATTTGTGGAATTTGTTGTGGCAGAATTGAGCATTTTTCAGAGAACGTCTCCAGGGAATTTTAGCAAGAACAGTGATGCTGATGATCACATATGCCCAAGTGTTCGCAGGATTTCCCAATAAATTCTTTGGTTTTCCTTTAGCCTACTCGTTTTCTTCATAACCTATGTGCAGCATTTATCCTCTCTTGTGCTTTTACAGTAAAACCTGTGAAACATAATTAGGGCTCCTCATTGATTCAAAGTCCATTCGACACATTAGCAATCCCGATTTGAGTGACCGTGTTTACCTCAGATGAATGCATTCAATCTCCTCTGTGATAGGCAAGGATGAGGTCCTTAAATCCATTTCATCCACAGTCCTACTGGGGGCGTATGTTGACCTCCATCGCACCAGCACAATCTTCTTCAGATACTTGACAGTGTTGTTCTTGACACTGACAAAGCAGAAGGTATTGATCATGCTGTTACTCATTGCAAGGCATTCGATGATGTAGAAGACCACCAGGGAATTCTTCTGCCGGGAGATTAGCGTCGGGTGGAAGTCCCGAAGGATCGTGAAGCCGTAGTAAGGAGCCCAGCACAGGATGTATGCCATTAAGATTCCGATGAGGACCACCACGGTTTTACGGCGGCAGCGCAGCCGCTTCCTTATCTGCTCTGTCTGGAAACCAGGCACATTCTTGAACCAGAGCTCGCGAGAAATTTGCGTATAACACATCGCCATGACGATCACGGGTCCGACGAACTCCACGACGAATACTAACAAAAAGTAGGAGCGGTAGTAGGCCTGTTGGTCAACGGGCCAGATCTGAGCGCAGAAGACTTTGTGAGTAGTTGACGTGGTGCCTCCGTGAGGGTACATAGTCTCTGAGGCAAAGTAAGCCGAGGGAATTGAGATGAGAATGGGAATAATCCAGACTCCGGTGATCAGGCAGTAGGCTGTTTCGTACTTCATTCGAGGCTTCAAAGGATGTACAATGGCCGTGTACCTGAGAAAAGGGACAATGTTAAGTTGATGAGGCATTGGATCGGGTAAACCCATAAAAAAACTGTTTCCATTCTTTGAGGGGACTACAGTGTTGGTGCCAACAGTGGGAATCAACTGCAACATACACCCTTGGCTGCTGTCATAGAAGCAGTTTTATCAGAGCTGCACAACCTGCCGTTATTAAATAGCAATGACTTTCTTGACAGAAAGAAAGTCAACCAATTGGCTAGATTGGAGGGAATATGACAGAACCTTTTGCAGCTATTATCATTTAACCATCCTTTTGTTTCTTTCCAAGATCAATTTGTGGGAGTAAAAAAAACTAACCATCTGCTGCGTCAATTCTTGCTGGTGAAACACTTTGTACCACTTATCCACTACTGGTTGACAGACGTCTGGGGGGGGGGGCTTATTTCAGCTGAGTTTGTGGAAAAGGCAGGTTACCCTCTGGATTGGTCGCCAGTCAGTTGGACACATAGTGTCGACAGACCACGGTTCATACCTATGGTCATTGAGCGGCTGCATGAAAGTCAGCCATGTAAACTATCAAGGAAACTGGTTACGGCTCTTATATTACAGTCCACTTTATAAGGGCTTAGGGACATGTCCTCGACATTAAACTGGTCCTTTCAGAGTAAAAGTATTTGAAATGGAGCAGTCCATTCAATAATTTAAGGAGGCTGTCACGAGACTACGACTAAAAGGATACAAACACACTTAACACACAAATTCTAAATGGTACAGACACTTGCTTAACAGTTTTGCTCTCCACAGTCAGCCAGCATGCGCCATTGAATCAACGCAGCTGGATTGCACTTTATCCTTGAAATATGTATTATTTATGACTGTTTGTTCAAAAATGACATCAACATAATTTTCTGTGTAACGGACCACAGAGAATGTGGGTCTGCTCGTGTACTGTTCAAATGAATAATACATTTGTTCAGGATAATTCAGTGCTCACAAATATGAAACATACATTACTGACTTGGTTGGAAGGCAAAATACTTGTCTCAAATAACTGTGGAGGAAACCCCAGTGCTTTACAGAATCCACTAATTTACATGACAAGTTTAAATTAGTTTTTAACGAATCATCCGTCATCTTATTTTGCAAAGCAGCAAGAGTGATTACTGTATGTCCTGCTTATTATGTTTTAATGTATAAACAACTTACTGTGTGCTTCATTAAAAGACAATTGCAACTGTGTCTGTCCAAATGAAGATACAGCATAAGAGTGAGCGCTTTTTTAACGACATTTCGAGTTTTCAGCATAAATCTTTCTTGAACTGCTGGAGAAAGGCATTATCATATGGGAAGACGAGGAGAGAACACGGACACAACGCAGCTAGTAATGCGAGATCGAAGACAAGCCCAGCAAAAATCACTGGACGTCCTCCTCGTGGTAAAGTTGGTGAATTACAGTTGCATCAAGGGTTGCGACAAAATATTTCGTTTTACAGTATACTGTATCAAGCGGTGGGACTCATTAAAAAATAATAATAATGAGAAGCTTTGTAATTGATTAATCACAATTGATCTTATTTAATTGAATATAATAGTTGACATAATTAAACATGTTCAATACAAATATGTAAACTCAAACAACACAATTCAATGACAATGTTGTTGCACAAACTGATTAGTGCAATTTTTTTTTTAACAAAGTGTAATCACAGGAATATGATTTCATACTGCATTTTTGGTAGACAATGTTCACAACGCTCTGACTCATAAATCCATTAATTCGGTCATAATAAGTTCCTTACATTGAAGCTTTTGAAGCACTTTATCCTGAGCAGTGTGACAAATATTGTTGTGTGATTTAGTAAGAACAACCCCATTGACCTCTCAATAACTCTAAGTAATTCTTTTCCTTTTTCTGCCAGTTACTGACACACACTTGCTTGTACTAGAATGTCTGACGCTAACATTACCTGTGTCCGTGCTCTCTACATCATATTTTTCATGAAAGTAATAGCCTAGCCATGAAGTCTTTGTTGGATAATTTGCACACAACTGTGCTTTTGGGGGCAGTTTGTTGTTGGTGGGGTTTTTTTCAAAATAAACTACATCCATTATGTCGTTGAACCTAACGTTCTGGTGAGCTGATGTGCATTTTGGGCATCAGTGGTCCAGGAATAACGGCACTAAAAAGTACCGTGTCGCTGAGAGTGCAGAAATAGACATGATTAAATGGTAAAAAGGTAAATGGACTGCACTTATATAGCATTGTACATTCTACACCATCACAATGCCCAAAGTGCTTTACAAAGCCTCACATTCACCCATTCTCACACACACATTCATACACTAATGGGCGGCTGCTGACATGCAAGGCGCTGCCAGGCCCACTGGGAGCAAATTAGGGTTCAGTGTCTTGCCCAAGGACACTTCGACATACAGACAGTCAGAGCCAGGATTCGAACCAGCGACCCTTCAGTCACTGGATGACCCGCTCTATCAACTGAGCCACAGCCATGTTACTTTTTTAAAACATGCCATTTTTTAGTTGATGAATTAATCAAAATTAACTCCAATATTGATACTGTCGCTGTCTTACAGTTGACGTGATGATGAGTGGCCAAGCAACCTCTGACAACAAGTATTATTATGTCATAGTTTTATTCATTGGCAGCGCCATGATTATTATGTCCTTTCGTGAAGTTGTTGTATGCTTAATGTGTAACGAGGTAAGTGACAGTTATATAGATGTTTCTGGCCAAAAAGTATCATTGAAAGGACAAGGCAATAATTTCACACTCCTAGTTGCAACACAAATTCAAGTTTTTTTGAAAACGGAAAGAGAGACACCATTTTTGGCTCATTATTAGATTTCATGTACCGCTCCTAACACACAATATTTAAAAACACAATTGTAACCGGTGTTCTGCATACAAAAAATATCAGAAGAGACGATAAATCCATTAGCTTTGATTGACATGGACATTTCCCAAAGTCCTTACCTGTCCACCGCAATAGCGAGCAAGGCGTTTGTGGACACGTAGAGCGATACGGTGCGGAGATAGTTGACCGACGCACACAGCACCAACCCATGATCCCACGACAGCTGTTTGACCACATAGTAGTCTACCAGAAAGGGACAGCACACCACCGCCACCAGGAAGTCCGAGATGGCCAAGTTGGCGATGAGCAGGTTGGTGAGGTTGCGCAGCTTCTTGTAGCGCATCAACATGGCAATGAAGATGAAGTTTCCCAAGCCGCACACCAGCATGATGCAGACGAGGACCACCCCAATGATGATGGTGGCGACGAAGAAAGCCAGGCCCTGTGTGGTATCTGGGATTTCGTCGGGGGGAGTGCCATAGTCCACGTCGTAGTTGTCCGTGTAATGATCCAACTTGCCAGCAGCAGGGACCGTCAACAGGTGGCTGACGTTTGACTCAGGCATTTTGTCTGGGAACAGTTTGGGAAAAGTTTGAACTGACAAAATCAGGACATAATTAATGAGTAGCTATGGTGCAACATGGCAGCGACTCCTTGGAAACACCTTAACTATTACACTTTTTGTATGAGGACAGCATTTGGGAGAGGGTGAATCATCTTTGGAGAGTCACGTTCACCTAGAAGAGAAAGTCAGATGGATTATTCAACACCAGGTCATGATTCATATCCACACCAAAAATATTACACCAATCGAGTCCTTCAGCAGGTTGTTGAGAATGTCAGGTGGTGACGCACCTATGAATATGTCTGGAAACTGTAGCTAAGTTCACTACAGTGAGAAATGGCCTTCAAGCAATTTATTTTAACCTTGTCACTTTAGTGCAAGCAACATCACTAGACTAAACTTAGCATGGTGGAAAGGCATTTTAATTGAGTCTACATCATAACAAGAAGGAACACTAGTAGCCATGTAGTTTACAAAGTGCAAAGACCATAAGTCTGAGAGAGGGAGGGGAAAATACAGTAAAGATTGGTTTTATGAGCACATAAAATTTTGGAATTCACTGTTACATTTTAGTTCACTTAAGCAGGGTACATACATACTTACAATTGGACAGAATTTCTTCCTATCTATGTCGTCAAAAGCTTGGGTTTGCTCGATGCCTGTAAAGCCAGTTCCACTCTTTCCAGAAAGAACAGGAGCACGGTGGATGCCGAGCAAGGAAAGACACAACAACACTGTCATTCCATATGTATCAGGTCTATCTGAGAAACTCAAAGGGTTTTAACCATCACAACAAAACCTGAAAACACCCTGAGACAAAGGCTGGTACACCCCAAAAGACCAGACACCCCATACCCAAAGAAACAATCTTGTGTATGCTATCCAGTGAAGTGAGGAATGCACTGATGTATATATTGGGCAAACCAAGCAACCACTGAACAGGCACATTTAGTCACAACACAGACAGGCTAACTCTTCAGGTCAATATTCAGCTGTCTACCGGCACGTCTATTGAGGACAAACATTTTCATATTCTGATAAGATAACACAGAAGGTTTGAAAGAGGAGTGAGAGAGGCCATCTACGTTAAGGCTGAGATAGTGTCTCTAAACAGAGGAGGGGGCTAATGACACAACTTATTTCCCACATACAATGTCGTCTTTTCATCCCTTCCAAAGAGACTCAATAGGTTGCCCCTGGCCACATCTGGCTTGACTGCCCCCTATTTGTGGCTCCGGAACTGTTATTCCTTCACTATATGTTTTGGTTGGGTCAGCAAGTGAAAACCGGGACCTGTCTTTATGCCAGGAATACACACAAATAAACTACACAGCCACTTTTGGTCTTCAGGTGCCTCCACAACCATTCTTACAACTGACTGGATTATTAACATGGGTGATTCCACCCTAACAACTGTTGTTAGCAGGCAAAGGCCTCTCTTCAATGCATCTTAACAAGTGTCAGTATGCATCCTAAAAGAGTGATATCATCCACGGTTGGGGTGTGCCTTGAGCGTAGGGAATAAATAGTTGGGTTTCCACACAAACACTCAAAGCTGTCCTATTCAGCCTATATGTACAAACTGAAGAAGCCTGCTCGGATGAGAGGCAAAATGTCTTCTAGGACTACCGGAAGTCTAGTTGCAATCGATTCAATGCCCTGACAATGAAATGACCTGGATCAATAAGGCTATTCACAGACATGTAAATGTTAAAATGGCAACTCCTTAATGTGTTTTGTCAACACCAAGGTCAGCCGAGCCACGGATTTCATTGTGACATGAAACGGAACAATAGCCAATTAGGAAGTTCCACTGTTTCTGGACACAAATAGAGGAGCAACTAGTTGAGTGTTTGTGTAAAGTATCACAAGTCAAATGTTAAGGAGAAGCACCTGCAATGCCGTTACTAGATAAGCTATCTTCTTCTATTTCTTCTTGGTATTTTCCGGAAGTCTAGATGCCCTTGGGTACCATGCTGCCTCTCACAAGTCAGTCTTGGTACGACGACAAACATCTGGTTTGGGTGAGGAGACTCGGTGGCGATATCGTTATACACTGTATGCATGGTGTGCTGTGTTGAGGTCATCTCAAGTACACCACACACCATAAGAGCAGGAAGCAAACAAATGGCGATTTTCTTTTTCTTTTTGTGTGTGGGATCTCTCACATTTTAAAATCGGTTACATATGTAAAGATGGTAGAAATCTTTGTTTGTTGCCCCCTTCACAGACTGCAGCGGAACCTCCAAAGTTGAACAATTTGGAGCTCAAACCAAAATTTGAAGAAAAAATGTGTGGTCCAACCTTCCATCCATCGAGTACACACAAACATTTACCCTCACATGCACACCGTCACTGAGTGCAAATTGAACTAAAGATGCATGCACAGCAGTAAGGGGAGTTGACCACTATACTAGCAGTGACAAAAATTATTCCTCAAAAGTGAAACAAAACTGACGTGACAAAAGACTTCAGCTTAGTGAGCTAGCCTTTTGCGTTTGTTGTGATGGCACCATAGAACAGGAAATTAAACAGACTACGACATAGGAACGGGTCTGTTTTACCATGACCAAATTAGTAATACAATTCATTAAATATCATTCATCTCCATCCATCCATCACCCATCCATCCAACAGTCGTGGGTGAGTTGGACCCTATCCCAGCTAACCTTGGTCATTAATGTTACCCAGCAGATGCTGACACTTGCTGTTATACACTAAACAACAATCCCTGTAAAAAAGGTGACAGTATCACTCTGCAGACATCTTATTCTACCCTTTCCATATCTGCCTGTCCTCAAACAGTGACTAGTTTTGCTTTACTTTAGTTTTTTTTTTTTTTACAAAATAGTGTTTAACACCTCTTCATGCATGTTAAAATGTTATTTGACACTGCCTGTACAGTTAAAAGTGTCTTAAGATGGCCCCACCATCTGCCAGTAGAGTGAAGTAAGCATAAAGGTGACATGCTCCATGACATGAAGGAGGTTAAGGTGTTAGAAATCATCAAACACATGGGAGCCTTAAGATTAAAACAAAACGAGAAAGTCACGCTATTGGTAAATTTGAAAAAACAAAACAAAAAAAATTATTAAGAAATGTAATGTCTAACTTTGCCCTGTGATTGGCTGGCAACCAGTTCAGAGTGTACCCCGCCTCCTGCCCGATGTTAGCTGGGATAGGCTCCAGCACGCCCACGACCCTAGTGAGGAGAAGCGGCTCAGAAAATGGATGGATGGATGTCTAACTTACCTGTAAATAAGGTAGAAAGTCCAGTGAATGTTTTGTTTAATTAATAGAGCAATTAGAGGCCTCTCTTATTGCTCAGTGCTAAAGGAGAGTTCTCGAGCACCCTTTATCAAGACCCTCGGCGGCTCAGCTCCTCCTCACTTGACTCCTTTTGTAAGCGGCAACAAAAAGTTGCTCCTCCACCGCCTTAAATGATCACCACGATGATGACGCTGTGGAGAGGAGGAGATGGGAGGGGGTGAGTGCATGAGGAGGGAGGGAGGGAAGGGGAGCCAGGATTGAGGATGCGTGGGTGGGAACGTGCCAAAAGGTTGGAGCAGCAAAGTCATCAGTGTCAGCCGAGGTGGTGATGTATGCACATTTAAAGGCTATCACTGCCTACACATCAACTTGACAGGATAGAACACTTAATCAATACGCATTAGTTTTTTAATTTACTTGCCGTTATTATTGTATGATAGTGCAAATGCCAGGGAAGCTTCAGGATTACTTTACAAGCCTCTTTTTGCACAATTACAAAGTTCTGTTTTCCAGGACATTTGGTATTGATATTTTGGCACTTAGTTGTGTATTATCTGTTTTTGACAACATTTTTGTCAAGTTTTCTCCAAAAAAGTACAAAAGAAGGGATGCATAGCCTACTAAATGAATTCTTACAATAATGATAGAATTAGTTCCAACTTTCAATACAAGAAGCTAATGTCAGAAATGTTTCCAATGCTCAATCAACCTACCACGCATGTTTTTGGGATGTGGGAGAAAACCGGAGTGCCTGGAGAAAACCCACGCAGGCACGGGGAGAACATGCAAACTCCATACAGGCGGGGCCGGGATTGAACTGTGAGGCAGATGCTCTAACCAGTCTTCCACCGTGCCGCCCCATCGTGCCGCGTTAGGATGATTGTTTTTACATTCACTTTTAAAATTAAACTTACAAATAAATACTATTTTCCTAATATTGCAATTTTATTCTTTTAACATTAGATCATTTTTGTAACTTGCCAACGTTTTTTGATGAAATTTTGCCTCTCTTCCATTTCAGCTCCTCCTTGGTATGGAGCTTTTTTTGCTCTTTAATAATATTCAAATGTTAAAATGTGCATATTTTAAAGTGCATCATTATATGTGAGGCACAATTCAACTGACTACCCAGTGAATCAGTGTCGCTTGGGATGCATTTTAAGTGTTCTCCACACAACTACTCATCTCTCAGATGGCATAGCTTATATATTGGAATGGCTCACCACCACTAGCTTTGGCGACAATAATCAGAGCCTCAAGTATCCAGCTATTTACACTTAATCAGCATCAAATTATGTGTCACTTATCCTGTGAGAGGGGCTATTTTATTCAGAATGCTCCAAAGTCTCATGAAGTTGATTGTATGGGGGGTGAGTGTTAGGATTGGAAAGCCAACATCTTTGTGGTCATCCATCCCGAACAGCAGATAATCAAGGGACAGACAGCAGCTCTGATGACTTCTCGCAATCATTCTTTATTTTGATGGAAACTCTTTCTTTTATCCGCACTTTGACAATCATGTCTCAATTGCCTTGAGGTGCCTTTTTGCAGCTGCTATCAGGCAGACTGATTACGTCATGGAATACACAGTATATACTATTTACTGGATATGTTGACAATTCCCGGCATGGTGACCGACTGGTTAGCACATCTGCCTCACAGTTCTGGGGACCGGGGTTCAAATCCCGGCCCCACCTGTGTGGAGTTTGCATGTTCTCCCCGTGCCTGGATGGGTTTTCTCCGGGCACTCCGGTTTCCTCACACATCCCAAAATCATGCGTGGTCGGTTGATTGAAGACTGTAAATTGCCCATAGGTGTGAATGTAAGTACGAATGGTTGTTTGTTTATATGTGCCCTGCGATTGGCTGGCGACCAGTTCAGGGTGTAAAAAAATAATAAGAAGAATAAATGCCTCATAGATGGCAGAGGAAAGTGCCCAGAGAGGTTAGAACAGATAGAAACGTAACTGACATAACCACTTTCAACAAATTAAGTGGAAGTGAAAGTCAAAGTGCATTTTTAAACATCAGACCTTGAGGAAGAAGTAAGACCATACTGGGTGTCTCTCCTGGTACTTAAGAAAAGGAAACTGAGAATTGCACAGGCTTACAAAAATTGGGGAAAAAAACATTTCTTCTGTGTATTCAATGATGAATTCCATCTCAATGCACTTTTCAAAATCTTCACGAGTCCAAGATTGTTTGGGATTGATGATTTGTCTTCTTTTCCTTTGGGTTTGTCCCTTAAGGGGCCGCCACAGCGCGTCATCCTTTTCCATGTAAGCCTATCTCCTGCATCCTCCTCTCGAACACCAACTGCCCTCATCCTTCTACAAATATACTGACTCTCTCTCCTCTGGACGTGTCCAAACCATCGAAGTCTGCTCTCTCTAACTTTATCTCCAAAACATCGAACCTTGGCTGTCCCTCTGATGAGCTCATTTCTAATTTTATCCAACCTGGTCACTCCGAGAGTGAACCTCAACATCTTCATTTCCGCCACCTCCAGGTCTGCTTCCTGTTGTCTCTTCAGTGTCACTGTCTCTAATCCGTACATCATGGCTGTTCTCACCATTGTTTTATAAATTTTGCCCTTCATCCTAGCAGAGACTCTTCTGTTGCATAACACACCTGACACCTTCCTCCACCCATTCCAACCTGCTTGGATTCAGTTCTTCACTTCCTGACCACACTCACCTCACCATTGCTCTGGACGGTTGACCCCAAATATTTAATGTCCTCCACCCTTGCTATCTCTTCTCCCTGTAGCCTCTTCCCCTACCACCCCTCTCTTTCATGCACCTATATTCTGTCTTACTTCGGCTAATCTTCATTCCCTTGCTTTCCAGTGCATGCCTCCATCTTTCTAACTGTTCCTCCACCTGCTCCCTGCTTTCACCGCAGATCACAATGTCATCTGCAAACATCATGGTCCACGGGGATTCCAATCTAACCTCATCTGTCAGCACACCTCACCACTGTTCTGCTACCCTCGTACATGTCCTGTATTATTCTAACATACTTCTCTGCCACTCCAGACATCCGCATGCAGTACCACAGTTCCGCTCTGGGTATTCTGTCATAGGCTTTCTCTAGATCTACAAAGACACAATGTAGCTCATTCTGACCTTCTCTGTACTTTTCCATCAACATCCTCAAGGCAAATCCTTCCCATCTCTATCCCTCTGTCTGGCCAACCTGTATAGATCCCTTTCTCCTTCTTTAGTGTCCAACCTGGCATACATGTCATCATATGCCTCTTGTTTGGCCTTTGCCACCTCTACCTTCGCCCTATATCGCAACTCAATGTATTCCTTTTGCCTCTCCTTGGTCCTCTCAGTGTCCCACTTCTTCTTAGCTAACCTTTTTCCTGGTATGATTTCCTGTACTCTGAGGTTACACCACCAAGTCTCCTTCTCTCCTTTCCTGCCAGAAGATACACCAAGTACTCTCCCGCCTGCCTCTCTGATCACCTTGAATGTAGTGTTCCAGTCTTCTGGAAGCTCCTCCTGCCCACCGAGAGCCTGTCTCACCTCTTCACGAAAAGCTGCACAACACTCGTCCTGTCTCAGCTTCCGCCACATGGTTCTCTGCTCTGCCTTTGTCTTCCTAATCTTCCTCCCAACCACCAGAGTCATCTTACACACCACCATTCTATGCTGTCTAGCCACCCTCTCCCCTACCACTACCTTACAGTCAGTAACCTCTTTCAGATTACATCATCTGCACAAGATGTAATCCACCTGCGTGCTTCTACATCCGCTCTTGTAGGTCACCCTATGTGCGTGCCTCTTCTGGAAAAAAGTGTTCACTACAGCCATTTCCATCCTTTTTGCAAAGTCTACCACCATCTGTCCCTCCAAGTTCCTTTCCTGGATGCCATACTTACTCATCACTTCTTCATCACTCCTGTTTCCTTCACCAACATGTCCATTACAATCTGCACCAATCACGACTCTCTCTCAATCTGGGATGCTCAGAACTACTTCGTCTAGCTCCTTTCCAGAATTTCTCTTTCACCTCTAGGTCACATCCTACCTGTGGAGCATAGCCACTAATCACATTATACATAACACCCTCAAGTTCTCATCACTCGATCTCCAAGACATTCTTAGCCAACACTTCTTTTAATATAACCCCTACTCCATTTCTCTTCCCATCTACACCATGGTAAAATATTTTCAAGCCTGCCCCTAAACGTCTAGCCTTACTGCCTTTCCACCTCATCTCCTGGACACACAATATATCAACCTTTCTCCTAATCATCAAGTCAACCAACTCCCGAGATTTTCCTGTCATAGTCTCAACACTCAAAGTCCCCACATTCAGTTCTAGGCTCTGTGCTTTCCTCTTCTTTTTCTGCTGAAGAACCTGCTTTCCACCTCTTCTTCCCCCGGCGCCCTGCAGGTTTACGGCGTGGGTGGCGGATGTTGTTAACCCGGCCCACGACTGATCTGGTATGGAATTCTTTGGATGAACACTCATATTTGTTTGGCAAAGCTTTAAGCCTGATGCCCTTCCTGACGCAGCCCTCTGCATTTATCCGGGCTTGGCCTACAGTTTGCACTGGCTTGTGCCCCCCATAGGGCTGCAAAGAGTATGATACATCCAAGGGCCAAAACACTAGAGATGCGACAACTGCCTCCACATGTTCCAATTTAATTTTATTAGCTGCTAAACATCAGGGGCTACTTGCTCAACCTCGCTAGCCTTTGTCATGACCACCCCGAAGGCCTCAGCAACATGATAAACAACAGGCTTTCATTTGCATCCACAGGAGCAGCTCGCTAATCCAACCTGTATGCGAGATATACGGCCCCTCGTAACTAAAGAATATAGATGGATTCAAAGGCGCAGCCGGATAGTATGGAAAATATGCACAAGACAAATATTGTATGGCTTCTGCGGGAGGATGGAAGTAGTTTATTGGTTGCAATGTTAGAGGCTAATAAACAGCATCGAAAGAGGATTAATGAAATATATATCTGGGTTTAAAGCGGAATAGGTTGTTTGGTAGCTTGTCAAAAGTAATGAATGGGATGGGATTGGAAATTTCCACATTTCTTCTATCATCGCTTCCATTGATTGATATAAGCCTCTAAGGTTTGAATTTGTCATATTATTGATTAAGGACAAACCCATCCAAAGTTGGTATGTATTTTCTAATTGTCACAAGTTCACAAAATTGTGGCGCAAGACTTATTGTTACATAATATAGAAATAATTAATCATAATAATAATTGTTTTTTTTTTAATTCTATAACTCTGGTCTTCTGATTGTTGTCGGGAATGAGCTTTTGAAATGTTCTTCTTTCTTTCAATTTCAACCACAGCCCTATTAGGTAGCTAACTTAATTGGCCGAAATTATTTGTGCACCAGATGTGTTTCTCCCCTTAGTGAAATCCACTAGGCCTTCACACTGACAAGACTTGCATAAAGATAATGCTAAGAAAAAGCACACTATGCAACATAAACTTGTTGGTATGATTGATAAACATCTAAATAGTCAACAAATTCTGAATAATAAATTATTTGACAAATCAAGCACGTCATTTGCATCCACCTAAAGATTAAACTGTGACTAATGTGGATTTCTCTGATTCCCGTGCACTTTCTGTACGTGGGGGTAGCATATGTTCTAAAGTGTGGTAGCTGCAAAAAGGTATAAGAAAATGGGTAAGTGCCACACTTTGCAGGCATGAGTAATCGACCCACAGGCAACATAACGTGGGTCAAGCGTCGTTCATTTAGTCACCGAACCACAGAAAAGCGCTGCAAACCTTTTCTTATCAATAAATACTCCCACGACAAGCGTTATTTTCTTGTGTTTCTTTAATGGCACAGTAAGTGTGTTCAAAAGCATTCTCAATAGAATTCACTGGTGTTACCTTTTCGAGTTGCTCGACTGTCGTGTGTCCAACGGGCATTTTATCAGGATATGAAAACAGGACAGGCTTGGTCATATTGCTTTTGTGTTTCCTTTTAAATACAGTATGTTAAGAGCGGGTCACTGATGGTGTAGTACACTCGCCTGACTTTGGTGCGGGCAGCGTAGGTTCAGTTCCCACTCAGTGACGGTGTGAATGTGAGTGCGAATGGTTGTCCGTGTCTATATGTGCCCTGCGACTGACTGGCGACCAGTTCAGGGTGTAGTCCGCCTTTCGCCCGAAGTCAGCTGGGATAGGCTCCAGCGCCCCGCGACCCTAACCAGAATAAGCGGTGTTGAAAATGGATGGATGGATGGATGTTAAGAGCGTATTGTCCAATGCAAAGCATACTGAATGTCTCATTCCCTGGGTGCTGGTTCATTGGCCAGGGTTATTCTGTATTCTGTAAGTATTGCTGTAAACAATGATGTGTTTGTGATCACGAAGCAGTTTATATGTAGAATAGTGATAGCAGGTGCCGTGTCAGAAGACAGTGTAGGAATAAATTAGAAACAGAACTTTTGATATTTACCAGTGTTTACTACAGTTATTAGATTTGTGATATGAAGGAAACACACCTGGTATCCTTGGTGTTTAGTTTAGTTTAGTTTATTTGGTCATGGAGTATTCCTTGGATTTGAAGCTAACGTCTTGCCCAATTCCATAGGACGTCTACATGGGTGTTGGTGCGATGTTGTTGGAGCTTTTTTGGACCAGAAAAATAATAAGCTACTGGTTTGGCTGGTAGAAAACGCACTCAGATTGTCTGGATCATCCTGTCATTCTCAATTCCAGGAAAAAAAAAGTCATTGACCTACCAGATGGATGTTGGCGTTACCCTTGAATGTCACTGCACACTTGATATGGTTGTGTCAAAGCAATTTCACAGTGGAATGACATAAAAGAAGATCAACACTTGCACTGCGGTACTGACTTACGAAAGTCATTTATGCTCTTAAGGCTTTTGGAAGGGACTAGTATAGTATTGGCACGCTTACTGAACATGCATTCAGAAACCCATAGAGGTGAGAAATCTGATATATTTTTGGGGAAATTGTTCAGCGACTGCATGGATCATCACGACCAATGTGGGAGACATTGGTTTGAGCTGGATGCCAAACAACTGTAACACTTTGTGAACTCAAACACTGTGGTGTGCTAACATCTCACTTGTAAAAGTTTTCCATCAGCTTAAGCTTGGCTTTAGATTTAGTCTCTCTTACTCCACAAATGATGCACTTAGAAAATATGGCAATGATGAAAATGGCGTACGTCTCCGTGGAAATTGGTTTGTTAGCTTGTGGTAAGGGAACTTCATGTCTATAGTTTAATGATTAAAATCTGGATTTAAGGGTGCCTTTATGATAACAACCTTGTAAAATGATTTTCCTTAAGTGTTTTAAGTGCCTGCTTTTCGCAGTCATGCTGGAACAGATAAGGACAGTTGCCAAACCGTTACCTTAAAGTTAGGAGCATGGAATTGCCCAAAGTATCAGCTCCTTAGTTCCAATGAAAGGATGAGATTTTGGACTATTTCATGCAATTTGAGGATGGGCCCTTCCTGCCCCAACATGAGTGTTTACTAGTGCACAAAACAAGGTCCATAAAGTCATGGATGAGATAGTTTGTAGTTAATGAACCTGTCTGGCCTACACAGTACTGACCTCAATGGGCTAGAACAATTTTGGGATTAATTAGAGCAGAGACCGAGAGAAAGGCACTTTTTGTCCAACCTCAGTATGTGACCTCACAAATGCTCTTCTGGAAGAATGGTCAAAGATTCCCATAAACGTACCTCTAAACCTTGTGGAATGTATTAAGAATGGGATGTTACTTTTAAATTCATATGCGACTCAAGTAAGATGAGCGAACACAATGCAGTATAGTGTATCTCTGGGACTACTTACTGTTTGTACAGAAGTATCTGGATGAAATGTTAGCTCTCGACAGTGATTTACATTCTAGGTGCTAACTTTTCATTTCCTGATTTTGCCGGTGACAAATGTTTAACTCTTGACAGAAGTCTGTGATCTCTCGGTGCTTATGCATTTACTGGGCATTCAGTGTCTAAAATTCAAACCATAATACTAATATTGTAATGGTTCATGTTTTTGGATTCAGATTTTTCATTGCGGTACACCGTAATAACAAGTTCCCACATTAGGTTAGGCACAAGAAGTGTACCTGCCTTGTAAATATAGTGCAGTTTAGCCTCTGGCTACAGTAATTTTGTGCTTTTGGCGGTATGTCAAACTTGAGAACTCATTGGAAATGGCATCATCCAAACGTGAATCTCAGTAAGGTACATACCAAACTGTGATTTTTCTGACATACCGTCACTATGCTAGTAACTAAACTTTAAAATAAAGTCAAGGTCATTCATTCCATTGTGTCAACACAACTGTAATAAAAAGAAACATTCCATCACAAAAAGTTACCATAATAGCTTTTACTGTATATGTGGTTGTGTGGCACAAACTGCCGTCCAAATAAACTGTCATGCACGAAACTTCCCTTCTGTCCTGCAATTGGGCTTCAGTTCAAACTCCTGTATCATCCATGGATCTACAAAGCAGCTGACTAAGAAGCATAATAATTGTGTGCCACCACCCAGTGCTTTCGCGCAGCGGCTAATTGTGTGTGTTTTTGCGGTTCTGCTTCGTCATCACCAGCGTGGCTTTTCGAATCTCTCCAACAAAGACAACAATCAACTCTGGAAGGCCCCAGGCCCACAACAAGTTGTGCTCACCGTCAGGGGGGAGGTGCCGGCAGCTATTTCGCCGCCGACAAGTGCTGTGCGTTGTTTAGTCTAGCATGAGACAGCCAAGGGTGAGCACCCCAGTTTTCACACAATAAAGGAGCTGAAGAGCACAAGTACTCTGAGGGATACCACCTGCCCAAGGGAGAGAAAGCTACCAGCATGTTCAAGACCAGCTACCTGCGCAAGGAGGTGCGCAAGGAAAAGTACGAGCGATCCGATGTCTTTCACGAAGAACCCGAGGACTCGGCGGGCATCTCGGCCATCCTGGGCTGGGAGAACCTCCAGGAGCTCAACAGCCGCTTCGCCCGCTACATCAACCGGGCTCGGGTCCTGGAGCAGCGAAACGCCGTGTTCCGCAAGCAGCTGGAGACACTGCAGCGCATGGAGGAGGCCAGCGGCCTGGAGGAGACGTTCAAGGAGCAGATTGAAGTCAACAAGCAGCGAATCCGAGAGCTTACAGCTGACCACGGCAAACTGGAGAGAGAGCTGAGGGACGCCTGCCGCATGTTGGATGAGTTCACCAGCAAGTAAGAGAACAGCCCGCGGCCGTGGTCTTTGTTAGTATCCCCTTTAGAGATAAAGCGAACTGAAATGTGCTTAGGATTGAAAGTAAGCGATAAAAAACACAAAGCCTCAAGGGAAAGGTGTTTGTTCCCAATAATCTAACAGCAGGCAATTGAGTTTCCATTTCCACAAGCGATATCAGGTAAATTGAAAGAGCACAGACTTCTCCCAAGGCTACCGACAATCCTAATTTAGATCAGCACCAAATTGTGAACTGTTATACACACTCACCTAACTCCAGCATATCTCTTAATATCTCATTAGGCTTCATTCACGCTCAAATTAAATGACATGGTATATTAAAATGCTTTTTCTTCTAATATAAATACAAAAGCGGCATTTGTTAACGCTGCATGGGGCAAGCAATCATATTTGTCACCTGAAGTGTTGGTTTTAAATGGAACACATTTAATGATTAGGCATTACCACATGAGTAAAAATAAGCACATAAATAGGCTCCACCAGTACCTTCCTATCCATGGAAATTTTACATGTGATCTATTTTCTTGTTACATACTTCAAGAGAAATACTTAAGTCAGGAATTGGAGGTAAGTATTGAAGTTGGCACTTATCAATATGAAGTTGAAGGAGATCCCAATGCAAGTAAAGGAGCAAAATATTACCATAACACAGAATCTCGCAGAAAACTCGCACCAGCATCTGGTGGGATGCATGAAATACTGAGAAGTGAATGTCAGGATTACACATCTGGTTCCACCATTCCACTCAGTCATCCACCCATAGCTTTTTGATAAATTTCAGACAGAAGAGCGACATGGAAAAAAGATGGCTTTGAAAGGCAGTGTAAAGGGGTGAATAAGAGTAAAAAGGGTTGTTGTGTGAAGTTACAATCATAAAATACTGTCATTTTCCATTTCCTTTTGGACGTTATTCGTAATTTTTGTGAAACCCTGAAACCTAACAAAGCAGTTTGTGCCTTTGAGGAGGCACAAACAGCGCACTTAATGTCACGTGAGAAGAAAAACTATCAGTAATCTGCGAGGAACACACTGGAGCTGAGTTAAAAGTTGCAGTGTTGCAAAATAGCCATGTTTCATTGAGCCACAATGAATTGTTCCACTTGGTTCCACAGAACAAATGCCATTGCCACATTATCAAAGCCTTGAGAAGAATACTGAGCGCTTTTTACTCAGCTGGTGAAGAGAGATGGACTTCATTGCATGTACTCCTCCTCCCCAGTGTTGTTCCTAACTCACAGTTGTAAAAGAAGATCATTCTTATTCTGCTCCAAGTCATTGATAGATCAAGTATTCATGAAAGAACTCCAAAGTGACACAGGATTCTTTTTGATTCACCGGAAATTCATTCTGTAGAATAACAGTGAATTATATTACACAAGGCAATTTGCTGCACACTTTTACAACTGACTGAGTCTGAAAGTGACGCTTAAAAGTCATTGGAAAACTTATTAGCTCACTTGGGAGAAAAACAAAAACTATAATATCATATTGTATTGTTATTTTCCAGATACAGAAATGAATGTGATTATCAAGAGCAACTACGGGGCACACTGGAACAGCTAAACAAGGTACTTGCCTGATGTGACAAATATATACTGTATGAACATATTTTAAGTATTTAAAGTATATTATAGTATAGTATATATTTACAGTATATATATATATATATATATATATAATGCTTCAACTATATAAATAGAACTACAGGTTTACCAGTTATCCAAAATAATGTTTTTCAAACTTCCAAAACTTTGTTGAATTACGCATTTAAATATAACTAAATCATTGAAAAAAAATTAATTCTTCTTTACCAAATTGTGTTTTTAAGTTATACTTTAATTATACATTAAATTAATTAAACTATCAATTTAATTCGACGGAATTAGGGAAAAAAAGCATGCTTCTTGACGATAAAATATTACAACAATGTAAAGCATTTTGTTATTTGAGATTAGGAAATAAAATCCTTAAAATTTAATCAAGTTTATATTAATGGTTACATTATTAATTACATTATAACATATTATCCAACATACAAAAAGTGTTTCAAACTTAGATAGATAGATAGAAAAAAATTCTCTCAAAATTCTCTCAACGGCCCACAAGACAGAAACCTACAAGGGCCATGTTAATCCAGCTCTGATGATGCCGCTTCCCATGAGTTTTCCTCTCAACTCTGTTGCCTTCCTCTGGTGTGATGTCCTATTACCTTCACAGGAAGCCGACACTGCCCTGTTGAAAAATTTGGAGTATCAGATCCAGTCACAGTTCCTGCAGGACGACATAAACTCTACCAGAGAGAGACACAGGAAGGTCAGTGATACTAACATAGGCTACACAGTACAGTATGATATAAAATAGATATACAGTAAAGCCCACATTCATTCAGATACCATCCAAATTAGGTGATAACGTGCATGTCTAGCCCTTCATGAACCATGAGCATGGCTTTAGTGCTCTTTCCTTCATGGTGACTTGCTACAACCCAAAACATATTAGCCAAGTGCTAGTGTGATGTAAAATACAACAATAAATGCTCATAGTGGGTGGCAATAAAAGTTAACAAAACAGAACAAAACAGGAACTACTGTGCGTCCAAATGCCATTTTCCTATTTTCATTTATCAGAACGGCTTAAATGGTATGGGCCAATTTCTTGCTTCATACTGTCGCCTGGCAGTACTTTTGATGGCGAGGTAATCTTTGATATTGTCTTTACAGCGTACGAAAGCGCTGTGCTGTCAGCATATTATGTCGAGGAAATAATGGAACGTCACCTTAACTCATTATTGGGCTTTGAAGTATTGAAACACATCCGCTCTAATATTGAAGCCTTGGAATACATTTGTGTTTGGATTTAACCAGGTGTTGACAGCCTATAGCCAGTGAGAAGTCTGAAAACAAATAATACCTCAGAGGAACTGATATAAACGCAACCATTTGTCTTTGTGTGTGGTGTGTTCTTAACAGAACCTTGCAGAGATCCAGACCTATGTAAACATTTTGCAGCAAATCAATCAGACGCTTCCACTTGCTCCCACCGTGTCCGTTGGCATCTCCGAGGTGAGGTCACTGACAAAATAACGTGTATGTGTGTGCGGGAATTCATGCCAAGTGCTGATGAGGTTTGGGGCCTTTCAGTCCAGTTGTTGCGTGTGTGTCCGCAATGGTACATGTCAGTGAGTGCGTGGCTAAAGCATAAACAGTCCATGTGCACATACACTACCATATTTCTTGTCAGTAGGATATAGAATTTATTTTGTCAATCATGTTGTTGAAGCAAATGTGCCATAGTTGCAGAAATTGCCAAAGCAACTGTTACTTTAAATTTAAGTTAAGTTGAATTTAAATTCAAATCAATATTAACACTGACCGGGCAGCACAGTGGCCGACAGGTTAGCACATCTGCCTCACAGTTCTGAGAACCTGGGTTCGCCTGTGTGGAGTTTGCATGTTCTCCCCGTGCCTGCGTGGGTTTTCTCCGGGTACTCCGGTTTCCTCCCATATCTCAAAAACATGCGTGGTAGGTTGACCGAAGACTCTAAATTGCCTGTAGGTGTGAATGTGAGTGCGAATGGTTGTTTGTTTATATGTGCTCCTGCGATTGGCTGGCGACCAGTTCAGGGTGTACCCCGCCTCTCCCCCGAAGATAGCTGGGATAAGCTCCAGCATGACCGTGACCCTTGTGAGGATAAGCTGTACAGAAAGTGGATGGATGGATTAACGCTGACCATGTTGAATTAGTCCATCTTTCTATCTGGCACGTTAGTTAGCTATTTGACTGTGCAAGCTAGTAGCTAGCTGTCCATTTGGTTTCCTATTGAAACTATCTCCTCCTTTGTTTTCTTTTTTTTTTTTTATAAAACATAGTGTCTGTCTTTCTGTCTGTCTGACTCTGTCTGGCTGGCTAGTTAGGTAGTTAACTAGTTCTAGCTACTAGCTATCTGTAACTGGCTGTATTCTTATTGAAAGTATCACCAACCTTTCATCTTTTCTTTAAAATATTTGGTTGTCTATCTATCTATCTATCTATCTATCTATCTATCTATCTATCTATCTATCTATCTATCTATCTATCTATCTATCTATCTATCTATCTATCTATCTATCTATCTATCTATCTATCTATCTATCTATCTATCTATCTATCTATCTATCTATCTATCTATCTATCTATCTATCTATCTATCTATCTATCTATCTATCTATCTATCTATCTATCTATCTATCTATCTATTACGCCAGCTACCTAGCTAGCAAGCTAGTTAGGAATCAAGCTAGGAAGCTATCGATGATAGGTGCACTTTGTTTCCGCTAGAAAGAGAAAACCTTTATAGTTTACGAAATTTATATGATACATTGACAACATCACCAGCTATCAGAAAATATTGACATGCTAAATGTATCAAAAATAGTTACCCATCAATTGAGCTAGCTAGCAACCAAGGATGTACTTTATTATTTCAGTAAGGGAAAGCATTCAAAATTCATAGTTTATTGAGTCCAACTAGTCTACCTAGCTACCTCCCTCTACCTAGCAGCTCTGATGTTAGCAGGTCATTTGTGTGATTTTAATTTTTTTTTATTTCAAATTGTATGAAAATGAGGGTCTTCAAATTGTTCAATACCATAACTTGATGGGACAGGCCAAAAGTCACAACAACAACTTCAAAGGTACTAACTGCAACAAGTAAATGCCTCTAGACAACAACAACCGTGCAACATTGTAGTATATTACTGTTTTAAAAGTGATGTTTTTGTCGTTGTATAGGAGCAGGAGAAGCTGCTCGTACAGACCAGGTTGCCCGCCCTGCAGAATCAACTAGAGGAGTACAAGGGCGCCCTCTGCCAGCTGCAGGCCCAAAAACAACGTCTGCAGGCCGAGGTAGGTGACACGTGGTTACCATGGCAACTACATTGAACTACACTCCCCGCCAAACATTACTCAGTCACAAAAAACACCACCAAAACAAAAAAACACCAATTCAGTGTTTATTTTTAGATTTTGAAAATCCAAAAGGGACAACATACTATCACAGCAACTAAGTCACTATATACATTCATATTTGTTCTTACTACAATTTAGACACTAATCATCTATGGCAAAAAAATGTATCTCGAATGTATTACTTAACTCAATAATGTTGACGTTTTTATTACATTTATTGATTTCAAATTAAATTATGTATCTCAAATATAAATTGATAATTTTGAGATTTCATGTTTTGTTCCCAAAATTTTGAGTTTTTTTTTTTAAAATGTCAATGTCAAAGTATATTCACTATTAATTTTTTAAAATGTAATTTAAAAAAAATCCTTATTTAATGCCATCATTGTTGATTCAAAAGGCATTCATTTTTAGATTGATTTTTTTCTTTAAGTTATATGAAGTGCTTATAAATAACCATTTGTATTTTTCTCCATTTAAAGTCTCATTATGAAATATATAATTGCAAATAATGTAAAATAAAATAAATAAGGAGGCACATTGGACGACTGGTTAGAGCGTCTGTCTCACAGTTCTGAGGATCGGGGTTCAATCCCCGGCCCCGCCTGTGTGGAGTTTGCATGTTCTCCCCGCGCCTGCGTGGGTTTTCTCCGGGCACTCCGGTTTCCTCCCACATCCCAAAAACATGCGTGGTAGGTTAATTGACAACTCTAAATTGTCTGTAGGTGTGAATGTGAGTGAGAATGGTTGTTTGTTTGTATGTGGCGGGCGATTGGCTGGCAACCAGTTCAGGGTGTACCCCGCCTCCTGCCCAATGATAGCTGGGATAGGCTCCAGCAGTCCGCGACCCTAGTGTGGAGAAGCGGTAAAGAAAATGGATGGATGGATGGTAAAATAAATACCTCCAAATCAGCAGCCGCTTTGGTTTGCCCAATGACACAGATACACCACTAGATGTCAGCCTTAGCCCATTTTATTACAGTTATTGCAGCGTGCAATACCTCACAAACACATTAAATAATTTGATTTCAGTTTAAATAGTGGGGTCCTAATAATAAGCAACCAGATATAGAAAAAGCGATGTTCTTCGCTGTTTTTTTTTTTTTTTTTTTTGATCGGCATCACGCTTTTGTAATTTTGTTGAAATACTGTAGAAGCCAGATGAAAAATGAGATGCAACAAAAGTTGTACTGTACAAGTTTTTACTAATCTATCATATTAGTTTAAAACGTATACAGCGTCTGCCTTGGTCATGCTTTTACTTTATTAAATGCTCAGATTTCTAATATTTATTCTTGAGCAACACAATGCAAGTGTGCAATATTGACGACTTGCACAGAGCACTGTTAGGTCTCCTCAAGGGCGTTTGTAATTCGGGAGAATAATTTCATCAGAGCATCTTGATTAAAAAGGCGTCTGTGTCTCTCGCAGGCGGCGATGTTGGAGCAAGCCATTAGGGGCACCCAAGAGAATTTCGACGACGAGATCCAGCTGTACAACGAGCAAATCGAATCGCTACGCAAGGAGATTGAGGAAGCCGAGAGGGCCCTGGAGCGGTTCACCAGCGAGTGTCGCCACCTTGCCATGTACCAGACGTCTCTGGAGAACGAGCTGGACAGGTATAAGAGGATCATCGAGAATGAGGACAACAGGTAAGACCCACACTGACTGACTGACCTTAAAGACTAAGGGATTTATAACCAAACCCCTGATTGGTTGATTGAGTCATTAAAACAAACGCTGTGCATACATTTTTACAGTTTATAGAAATTTTTCACTTCCACCGCACATTGGACGAGTGAATGGTCTGCGACAAAAACCTGCCGCTAACGACTGAAGTATATTTAAAACTTGCCAATTGTCAAAAAAAAAAAAAAAAAAAAAAAAAAAAAAGTCTACGTATCAACAGATTCTGATTCTTAAAACAACAACACCAGCAGAACAGCATGATTCTCTTAATTTGATACCAGGTGTCCCTGGTAGCCCCTCTCAATTCAGTCTGGTGCTGTCTAATGCAGATGAGCCACTGGTCAACCCACCTCCTCCCTATTGCAATGTCAACATTGAGCACGGCTTTGTTAACACAACAAGCGGGGGAATAGCTAGGGATTTGCAACGGGGAGGCTCCTTGTGGAAGCCGCAGGCCAAAGTCTGAAGAAGGAAGTGGAAGGTCAGAAAGACAGTAAAAGCATGGAATGTAGTTTCACTCATGGAGGCATCACTTCGTCACCATCTATTGAGTTACACTTATCAATTTGTGTAACGGACGCATCGCCAAACACTGTCAAGGTGTTTTTACATAGTATATTCATTCACCTCTTGATGACCCAGCATCAATTGGGGCTTCACTATCTTGCCAAGGATACTTTATAATGGTCTGGGCGTGGGGACTGAAGATTAAACCCGCAACCAACTACTCTAACACCTGGATGCAGGCCAACCCATCATCTGTATTGAAAACGTAAAGAAATAGACACAGGCACATACAGTTTTAGCCGGCAGATTGTCCACTTTACGCAGGCAGAATGATGGAAAAGGGCTGGAAAATCTCAGTTTGTCCCTAATGTCAAGGTTACTTTTGTAGCTGTCCAAATTTAGGACACGCCAGAGACTCATCCGCTCGTCATACGACCGATCAGGACCTGACAGTCACTCCTTCTCAACAAACAACTCCTGATGGGACGATCTGTATTCTCGGAATTAGGCTTGAAACCGTCTGAATTTGCAAAGTCTGTGTCCAATTTAAGATTTGATTTACTGCTTAGCTACTTTGTCCAATTGATGTCAATGATTGTGGCTTGAATGACCACACGTGAACATTTTACGGCTGTCTTCTGTCACAGGTTGAGTTCGGCAATAATCGGCACACCAGTCACCCTGTTTACTACCAGTTTCCACTACACCCACCCCACCCCTGCCTCGAACAGGGGCAGAGGTAAGTACATCATCAGTAAATCCATAACTATACTCCCAATACAGCAGAATGAAAAACGTGTTCCTAACCAAAAATGTTTGTTTGTTGTCTTGTGTTCCCAGATATCACTCTTGCCATCCAAGATATCACCAACATAAAACCTCGTCAGAAGATGGCAAAGAAAGTCCAGAAGAAGAAGGAACTCACCCCGAGAGACGTGATTGACAACGGTCAGGAGGATCAAAGTGGAGGGGCCGCCGGGGGAGTGACTCCAGACGACGACGCGAAGGGGCCGTCCTCGGTAGACGTGCAGGAGGAAAACGTGAGGAGGACTGAGGAGAGGCCCGTATTCTCCGGGGTGTCTCCACAAGACGTCCCGGACGGAGCGCAGATCAGCAAGGCATTCGACACACTTTGTAACATTGTCAGAGATCGAATGAAGAAGTACAAGAAGCCGGAGCCCATCGCTGACTTCTACACGAAAGGTCGTTACATCCTCGTCACCGGCGAAGGAAGCTACCCAGATCCATGCTTCTGCACTTCCACACCATCCACCGGACACATTGTCGTCACGATCGAAGATCAACTTCTTGAACGCATCGTACCTTCACCTCAACCACCTCAGCCCATGCCAGAGCCCAGACCTGGAATTCCCACCCCTCCTTTTAATGTTGCTGGAGGTGAGGAAGATAATAAGGGTGGAAAAGGAAAGGATAACAATGGTAAGGTTAAGAAGGAAGAGCCTGAACCTCAACCCAAAGATCCAGGCCCAGTCCAGCCTTTCTCTGGTCCCAAAGATCCAACCCCAGCAGATGATTCTGCCAATCCAAAGAAAAACAAGGATGACAATGGGCCAAGCGGGACAACTCCCAAATCCATGCCCCGCACCGCCAGCACCAGTTCCAGTTCTAGCAGCAGCACCAGCATCAGCACCAGCTCCAGCTCCAGTAGCTTCACCCCAGACGCCATGAGCTATGAAAAGGTGGTGCTGGAATCCGTGGAGAAGTTTTCCAATGGGCGCAAACTTAAAGGTTACGAAGAGACTTCAATGGTGGTGGAAACCACGATCGAAAAGTCCAGCAAGAAGAAACATTAGAACAAACCTCAACAACCAACCACACATTGCTGCTCTCATATTCCAGGCTCCTCCTTCTACTTGCAGTCTTGGGTTCTGTGTCCAGTGTTGTGACCAGACAGCCATGCTGATGCTTTAGTCCTTTACTGTCTGAAAACTTGGGAAGCAAAAACGAATAAATAAAATAAAGCTCTGTGCCACCTTTAAAAATGAATAAATCAATGAGAAGAAGTATTCAACGATGAAGTTGTGCTACCCTTCTGTCTTCCAACTACAATTTCCCCCTCTTGAACGCATTTGTACAATTGGATGCCACTGCCTGCCCTCAGCACCATTTTGCTGTGTACTAATTTGCTTTGATATCTTTAATAAAGACGACTCAAACATATTAAATTCCTTGTTGTCTTTGAGTCTACTTTTCATGAACCCAAATGTGAGGCTGGTGTATCCCAGCACATTCAGCTGGTGTGTTGTTCTTAGTAAACTGTCACTGATTGCATAGTGGTTCACTAGCCTGACTTTGATGCAGGCAGCGTGGTTCAATTGCCACTCAGTGACGGTGTGTGAATGGTTGTCGTCCTCTTTATGTGTCCTACGAATGACTGACAACCAGTCCAGGATGTAGTCCGCCTTCACCCAAAGACAGCTGGGATAGACTCCAGCTCGCCATGACCCTGAACAGGATAAGCAGTACAGAAGATAGTTGGTTCTTAATTATGCAGAGCCTTAAAGACTAGCATTTCGCATTTATATATATATACATATTTACATTGTCTAGTGATGATTTACCCTTTCAACTCAACAAATGACCGTTAGAAAATATGAGGAGGAAGTAGAATCAATATAAATATATATCAAATCAAATGGATTTATATAGCACTTTTGATACATTAAAATGCAACACAAAGTTATTTTGAGAGATTTTAACAACAGGCAATTAAAACAGCAAGAAATTAAATTAATTAAATTAATTAAATTAAATTAACGTCCCTATATATAACAGCAAAATACACACACGAACACGCACACAGCACATAGTGATTAATGGTGTAGCGATGTGTGCCAATTAGAACACTAAGATCTGTATGGAATAATTAATGAATGCCATTTGGAGTAACAACATCAATGCTTCATGTTGACATTTTGTTTAATGTAACTTTTAGCCTATAACACAAAATTCAAGGAGATATAAAATATATTTCTATTCCCCCAAAAAATTTAATACAGTAGCTTGTGCTTTGGTTATTATCAGCATTTGACAAATTGACACCAAAAGCATTATTTACTACTAGCACCACAGGAGTAACTTCTCGCAACATGGCTAATAATGACATATAGGCAACCTGTTCTTTGTAAACAAATTCAAACGGATACATAGTAAATATTGGTTTTGTTTTGTCTTATCTTGTTTATAAGTGAGTCTGCTCTTCACCTAATGTTAGTTTATAATGTGCTGTAAAATCATTGAGGTTTAAATGTCCAGAGCACCACAAGTCAGAACTGGCTTTAGTTGGACTGTAAACTGTGGCTATTGAGGCTAATCTAACATTGGACATGATGGAGTTTCCTCCCACTAATGTGCACTGTTAACTCTGTTTCCTTTAGCGAAGGAGGCACAGTTGGTCAACAGGATTACAGAGTGGTGCTGAGATGAAAATGGTTTTGCAGCCTGCGGGAAGGTGGAGGGGTTGAAAGCTGACCATACACAACTCACAGCTACATTCTGCGGCATTTGCAGAATAAAGGGAAAAGCCTGCAACCAAGCATGTGATTAGAAGAATTTCGACTGCTGTGTCCTTGTTAATGGGAAACAAATACATAAGCATATTAGCATGTATGCCGTTGCTATGATAAAAACAAAAGCAAAAGGGGTAAGCTGTGAGAAGATCCACAAATGCAAGAATTTAGTAGGAAATTACACTGAAGCAGTATAGTTGAACAATTTCTACGATATTTTTGTTGCAACATATAAAATAAATCAGAGATTCAGAACGAATCACAAGGTGTGCCACAGGTTCCGAAGGCCACGTATATGGGAAAAAAAAAGGTGACATGATTTAAATTTTGTGATACAAACACCTCATACATTTTTGAAGAATGACACATTTTGCCATAGTTTTAAAGGGGTCCAAAATATGTAAATGTTTTAACTAAATTGCTTTACTTTTTGTAGAAAAGCAGGCTCTCTTAAAAAACATACAGATACCCACAAGCTTCAAAATCAAAACCGATTATGGACTTAAAGACAAAAGCTATCAAATGAGTTGTTTGTATGCCAGATAATCAAGAGCGCTGGTGATATGACGCTAAAATTAAACCGTTAATGCAATGACGCCTCCTCTGAACACCCTGCCTGGCTTGTTCTTGCTGAGAGGCAACATTTGTCTCCTCTTGTGCTTTTTCAGATGCAACAGAGCAGCAGCAGAGTGTCCTGTCCATCTGATGCTGCTTAGATTCCCATGAACAAAACAAGACTTCAAGGATGGTCCAGTGGCTTCAGAATAATTGAGATTTTTTTTTTTTTTTTTTTTTCTAAAATTACTTCCAAATATATTGTTGCCACTTTTACCAGGAATTAGCACCCATGCCCGCCCTCGTGTTTTACCAACCTGTGTCTTGCCATGTGGTTAGTTTTGAATCTCTTTAATTGTTTTACGTCCGTGTTTGGGTGAAAATTTTGTTAGAAAATGTACAAAATGGTTATCACTATTTTACAAACACAAACTTAAAATAGACATAGGCCTACACATTTTTGATAAGATTTCAAAGTAACTAAAATGGTAATATTGAGTGAAGCCTTTCCACGAATAGCAAAAAAAAAAAAAAAAAAGTAATTGATACCCACCTAAAAAGGTTTGAAATTGCCACAGATGCCACAAGATAGTCGCAATGCATTTCTTTTTTTAACAGACAAAGCTATGACTTGTAGTTTTCAAATAATATGGACTAGTCACCAGTACATCGCGTTATTATATAAGTGTATCTGTAAATGTAGATGTTAGCTAATGTTAGCTAGCTACGTTAGCTGAATGAATTACAATACCAAGTCACAGTTAAGTGTTTAGCTAATGTTAGCTAGCAACGTTAGCTGCATAAATGAGAATATAAAGTCACGGGTAAGTGTTTTCATGTGCGTGAGCAGGGAGGCGCGCATGAGCAGAGGTTAGGAGGTGACTACAAACTGCATGTATACATTCTTGCTATGAGCTGACTAAGTGACGCTCCTACCCTCTGTTAAACATAGTTGCTTGGCACCAAGATGCCACTAGATGGCACCAAAGCAGTATTTCTTTTTTATTATTATTATTATTATTCATAGTAGACCTGGCTTTGGCCTGAGCACCAAACCAGTAAATAGGTGAGTTTTTCAATGAAGAACGAATTGAGGCAACCCCACCCCCCCAAAAAAAATCCAAAATGCTAAATTAATTTATTGTTATATTATATTAGCACTATTATAAACAACGCATCAACGTATCAGCCATGGCATGGCTATTTAACATTAGCTTGTTTCCTTTGCTAATGGTAGCTGTATTGCTAGGGCTGCTATTTTGTTGAAGCTGGACTCGTGTGACAATGTTAAAAAGTAACAAAATGTTCATCTGCATCACATTTTCATTCGCCATTTGTCATTCTTCATTAAGACCGCTTTATTGTGCAGTGCAGTGGTTAGCATTTTTTATGTTGCTTTAAATTGTCTGTAAAGTCAAGATTAATTGTCTGTAAAGTCAAGATTAAGAATGTTGAAAAAAAGGACAAAGTGCACAAAGTGCATCGCCAAAGTGAATTTCCTTGGCATTATGTTGTTGTTTTTTTGTTTAGTTTTTTTATACTTGTATGCCCGTTAATAAAGTTTAAATGTTTCTTCAAAAATGCCTGCACATTTGACGCAGTTCTTATGATGGCAAGTTTGAAATATTTTTTTAAATTTTAATGTTCATTCTTTTCCATGATTGTTTTAAAAAAATCTGAAGAAATCAGAGACCAATGTCCTGGAATGAGCTGTGTTCAACTTTGGAATGTAGAAAGTCTTCTTCCTACCTGTTATTTTTGGTTTTCCTAGTACAACCCCCCACACACAGACAAAATTGCATGTTACTTCTACGGAGAATGTTATGCTTCAAATCACTCGAGTGCTTTAATAAACAGCTGGATAAATTTATTATAGTGTACATCAAAGGTTATGAAATACAAACGAAGGAGCACAGGCTGCAAAGGAATGACACATTCCTCTCTTTGTCGTTTGTACAAACGGCGCATGTCACAAAAATATAAACAGAAACGTGAAGGAGGATGACACTGAATCATTTACAGTCACAACCTGTACAACAATTGGCAGAAGAGACAGAAAAAGCGCGAGAGAGGTGCGGGGCAATTAAAGCGCAAGAGTGGACCCTTTGGTTTATGTACTGTTGTGTTCAAGTGTAAAAATGATAATATAGTTTCTCTGTGTTAATTACTGAAGGATATACTGTACTTTTATTGATAAACATTCATTGAAGGTCGAAACTGAAAGTGCAAAAAGCAGAGTGAGGAGGGGGTTCGAAAGAAATACTCGAGACAGGATGCGATGAGAGCAACACATGCAGGTGGGTTTTTTCAGTCGGCTTTCCTCAGCAAGCTCTTCAAGCTTCTCTCCACGGCCTCGTCCAGCTCCTCCTCCAGCTCCTCCTTCTTGGACATGGCCAGCTTAGACTGGTAGTCACGTACTTTCTGGTCTATGTAAGGGGCACTTTGTGTTCCGTGCAGCATGAGCGTCCACTCCTTCAGGACGCCACGTTGAAGCTCCTCGCCCCGGAAGCCCACCTCCAGGACCCAGGTCCCGCGCGGGTCCTCGCCCCAGGTGTGCGTGGTCATGAAGGGCCACTTGTCGAAGCCCACCTTGGAGTCGTTGTCGCGGGGCCGTCGGCTCAGCAGGATGGACTTGGTGCCCATGGGCGAGGTCATGTTGACATTGAGGTCGCCGCGGCGGCTGGCGTTGACAGTGATCACCGCCTGTACGTGCTCCAGGTAGCGGACGAAGTTGTCCTTGCCCTGGCAGGCTTCGGTGGAAATGCCGAGCACCAATTTGTTGCCGGATTGGATTTTACTGGAGGAAAATGACAAATTGGACACATCAACACTGTGTCAAAAATGTATGATTTGTGATGGTTCAAAGCAAGTAAGGACAGAGGAGGCAGAGGAAAGGGTCACAGTCAAATGGTTCTGAATTGGAACCGTAATTTTCCCACTAAATGAAGTACGAGCCCTATAGTTCCTTCAGAATCATGTGTAGTTTAGCTGATGTCTACATGGCCAAATTACAACCCAATTCAAATGTATTGTTCAAATGTGACTACAGTGGTAACTTCATTTACGAAATTAATTCATATTGTGACCAAGCTGGTAACACAATTTAGTCGCATATCAAATAAATTTTCCCCGTTGAAATGAATTGAAATGCCAGTAATCTGTTCAGCCCCCCAAAAAACAGCAGCGTTCTCATTTTTATGACAGTTGGTTTAATACATTTGGTAAGCACTGTATCTTTTCAAAAGTTCATTTAATGAAAATATTATACTCATTTCATCCTTGAAAGAAAATTCTGAAATACAAATACAATATTTACCCACAGTACTTTCACCTGTGAATTTCATATGCTAGGCTGAATCATGACTTCACTGTGAACAAGGAGATTAGTGCCCCCCAATAATGGGTTTAATCAGAAAAGAGGGGAAAATCCAGGTTGTTTTTGTTGTTGTTGTTTTTGAAGACGTCGCTGCTGACGTCCATCTCCTGAGGAGCGAGAACACAGAAGGATTGCAGTGGAGGTTTATTAACATTGGAGGCTTAGGCCCGCAATGCAGACAGCTTCAAACAGGAGCGGTTCAAAGATGGCTGAGCTCACGAACCGACTGCATTAGCATACAGTCCTGGGACACTTCATTAGGGACCACTGTCTGCACATAGATGTACTATGAATTCTATTGGAAATGTACCAGCACAGGCTGCTGTATATGGTGCAATGTCTTGGTGAAGCAGCATGTGGTTCATTCAAGCTATGTTGCATGTTTGTGATCATGGGGTGTTTAAATACATCAGCTGCCATGTTAGACAGAAGACCTTGTACACTGTATTCTGTTTTTCTGCTTTATACCAATTCTCCTCTTAGAAAATTGGTGGCACTGCATGTCCATCCATCCACCCATTTTCTGAGCCGCTAATCCTCACAAGGGTCACGGGAGTGCTAGAGCCTATCCCAGCTATCATCGGGCAGGAGGCGAGGTACACCCTGAACTGGTTGCCAGCCAATCCTAGGGCACACATAAACAAACAAACATTCACACTCACATTCATACCTACGGCAATTTAAAGTCTTCAATTAACCTACTATGCATGTTTTTGGGATGTGGGAGGAAACCGGAGTGCCCGGAGAAAACCCACGCAGGCACGGGGAGAACATGCAAACTCCACACAGGCTGGGGATTGAACCCCGGTCCTCAGAACTGTGTGGCAGATGCTCTAACCAGTCACTACCGTGCCGCCCGGTTAGAAGATGGTGTTAGTAATTTTGTAGACCAGTGCGGAACTGAGAGTAGGTGGGCTGTGCCACTGTGGGAGTCTTTACAGTCCATTTCATTTACCACCAATCAAATTGGCTCCTCTCATTCCCTTTAAATGTGGCCCAATTGATATCTCTGTGCGGAAGAGGACGATGCAAAATCACAGCGAATTATGCGTGAGTGGATTATTGTCACTGCTCTGGCCATTGTGTGGCAACAAACAATGGGTGCATTCAAGAATTTAATCTGATGCCTTAACTCTACTTTTAGAGTGGGACTGAGTGAGAGTGGGAATCTGCCTGTGCCCCGACCAAATTCACCAAAATCACATTAGACCAACGGTCTACCTTGCACCAAGATTTAGACATGGTCAGACCAGGCATAAGTGTAGATGTACTTTCTGTCACCAAATTGTCATTCCACCAGGCACATCTCCAAGGAAACTCCTTCTGCAGCACGAAACACCCAGCTTAGCATGGACCGGTCTGACAAAATGGAAAACATGCGGAGTGAGCCTTGTGCTTGCATGAAAATTAGAATCCACCATCATTTGGGCACCGCTGCAGATGCGCTGTCTACGAAAATAAAGCCCTATATCTCAAGTAATGATAAACAATTGTATATTTATGATCATATGACGTAGTTCAATAGCATAGTAAAATAGTATATAGTAGAAAGTAAGTGGGAGAGCAGCTGCTGTGTTAGTCAGAAGACCTTATACACAGTACTACATTTCGTGTGCCTACTATAGGCAATTTCTTCTCTTCGAATGAGAACACCTCACCATTGGAGATTGAAAACAACAAAGTCGCGCAATGTGGCCCAGCATGCCAGCTCCTCTGATAATGAGAACTTCTCCTCCAGCTAAGTAAGTCACAGTCAGCCAGCGGCACTATCAGATCAGCGTTCAGAGCCATGGCATAGTGCACAGGGGCCCATGCTTTGTTGATGTTTATTGCTTTTCCCCACAGAGACGGTCTCATCAGAGGTGGCCTTATTGTAATTATTTCTCCAGCACAATAGCGGCGACAAAGTGGTGGTGGTGCTGTGTAGAACGGCGAGCTGACGAAGAATGTAACACGTGATGTAGCCACCATTTGCGAGGCGTAAAATTAGCTTGCAAAAGACTTAACATTATCATTAGCGTCTGTGCCTTATAAACACTGTTTCATTGGTTTTATGGCTTAACTTTATTTCCCTTTGCCACTTTTCTCTGATCATTATTCTGGAGCAATTTCATTAGTACATGGTTTAGAAATAAGCAGAGCACAGGCCAGATCCAGAGACCAAAAAGCCTTATGATATGGATAATTACTTGAAAAAACTAACAAAAGACAGAAAATACTTCGTATTTTGATCATATGGGTAGAAGCAAAATCATGCACTGTAAAAATGCATTATACATAGAAAGAAGGATTTTCCAGAATTTTGAGGTCAACTTTGGGGGTGCGTATTATACATGGGTGCACATTATACATGACAAATTACGGTAACCTACCATACATGTTTTTGGGATGTGGGAGGAAAGCCAATCACAGGGCACATATAAACAAACAACCATTCGCACTCACATTCACACCTACGAGCAATTCAGAGTCTTCAATTAACCTACCATGCATGTTTTTGGGATCTGTGAGAAAACCGGAGTACCCGGAGAAAACCCACTCAGGCACGGGGAGAACCTGCAAACTCCACACAGGCGAGGCCGGATTTGAACCCCGGTTCTCAGAACTGTGAGGCAGATGGCCTAACCAATCCGTCACCGTGCCACCTATTTTGATGAATATCTGACATATTTTTATAAATGTAGTTCAATGCAAATTCCACACAGGAAGGCCTGAGCTGACATCTGTATCCAGACTTCTTGACGTGAGGTAGATGTGCTATGCACTATTGGGGCCCACTACAGATGAGTACAATATGTTTTTTGTTGTTGTTGTTGTTTTTAATTAATAATTTTGGTGAAAAGATGTAGATATAACTTCTACAAAATAAATAATGGGCTATTATTTCTGTGACTACTCTGTCATTTCAACCTAGCGCAGTAATTCCCAAACAGTGTGCAGTGGGACATTATTGTGCCGTGAGACCTCTTCTGGTGTGCCGCGAGAAAATTATAAAATTTCCCTTAATTGGTCAAAATATTATTCATTGAAAACAAATAATGTATCTTTGTTCATCTATCTATGCCAGCGGCATGTAAAGACAGACAGAACAAATAAATGCTCTTCTATTAGATGGCAGAAAGTGTGTCATTGACTTGTGAATCCACATTTTGTGACATTTTTGTTTGTTGGTGTGCCGTGAGGTTTTCCAAATGTAAGATATGTCCCTTGGCTCAATAAGGTTGGGAATCACTGACCTAGAGGACAGGAGGAGCAGGTGCTTTTTTTCATTGGCTGATAGGACAGTTAGCCTTATGAACTCTGCCTGTAGAAACACACAGCCCAGATTTCTGTTGCTGTACACATTCACATCTAGTCTTCAATAACGCTAAAATTTGTGATTTTGAAATGTGGGCGAAAGCAAGAGTACTTGCAGAAAACGCACAAAAGCAGGGGGAGAACATGCAAACAAACAGCAAAGCCTGAACTGAGATTCAAAACCAGGTCTCGACTGTGAGACAGGTGTGTTGCAGTCTTAAAATTCATTCATTCATTCATCTTCCGTATCGCTTATCCTCACTAGGGTCAGCTGAGAGTGGCAATATACAACTCAAAATCCTCTTTTGGAAGATTATTTACTAATGCTATCTTCTAAATTGCTGCTTTTGTGAAGTGAGTTGAGTCACATGCCACCATACAGTGCTCGTATCTTAAGTAAAAAAAATCATCCGATCGACCGCTCGTATCTCGAACTTGTAGGTCAGGTCACTCCAAATCAAAGCACTCCTGTATTATTAAGTGTATTTTACCGTTTAACAATGGAAGGGGAATACTGATTTATTTCTCATTTAAGCATCTGTCATGAAATGATGAAAATAAATATATAGGCATGAAAATAAACTAACAAGAAAAATTCACATATGAGCATTTCTCAGGATAATATAATGAAGTCATGATACATCATGCCATAATATCCATAAATCCATTATAATTAAAAACCAAAATTAATAGAAAATAAATTAATTAAAGATTTAACAATAAATATATGTATTTATTATTTTATTTGTAATTATTTTCCATCCATCCATTTTCTGAGCCACTTCTCCTCACTAGGGTCACGGGCGTGCTGGAGCCTCTACCAGCTATCATCGGGCAGGAGGCGGGGTACACCCTGAACTGGTTGCCGGCCAATCGCAGAGCACATACAAACAAACAACCATTCACACTCACATTCACACCTACGGGAAATTTAGAGTTGTCAATTAACCTACTATGCATGTTTTTGGGATGTGGGAGGAAACCGGAGTGCCCGGAGAAAACCCACGCAGGCACGGGGAGAACATGCAAACTCCACACAGGCGGGGCCAGGGATTGAACCCCGCTCCTCAGAACTGTGAGGCTGATGCGCTAACCAGTCGGCCTTGTAATTATTTTATTAATTGTATTTTAAAGTTATGTTTAAAGATGGTATAGGTGTAGATTTTTTCACTTTGTCTGGGTGTAGTCATGACAGAAATACTGTAATTATTATGATAAAAAATATCATCATAAAAAAAAAAAAACTGTTTAAAGAGTATATGCATTTTAATATTATGATTATTCATAACGGTGGAACGGTGGACGGTAAATGTAATTTTTTATACATTGTTAGTGTGTAATTATGATGTGTAATAGGAATTTACCAGAGCAGGATGCACCGTGGCGGCACGGTGACCGACTGGTTAGAGCGTCAGGCTCACAGTTCTGAGGAACCGGGTTCAATCCCCGGCCCCGCCTGTGTGGAGTTTGCATGTTCTCCCCGTGCCTGCGTGGGTTTTCTCCGGGCACTCCGGTTTCCTCCCACATCCCAAAAACATGCATTAATTGGAGACTCTAAATTGGCCGTAAGTGTGAATGTGAGTGCGAATGCTTGTTTGTTTGTATGTGCCCTGCGATTGGCTGGCAACCAGTTCAGGGTGTACCCCGCCTCCTGCCCGATGACAGCTGGGATAGGCTCCAGCACGCCCGCGACCCTAGTGAGGAGAAGCGGCTCAGAAAATGGATGGATGGATGGATGGATTATTCATAACTCAGTCATGATGCACACAGAAAATGGCAAGTGGCAAGCTATATGTTTGGAGTTATGAAGTGGATATTCATGTTTTTATTTTAAATTAGGCCATTGTAATTACCCTTTAGTTAATTAGGCAAACATGTCTATTGTGCTTGTCATCACATTCATGTTGTCTTGCAACTCTGTAGTAGTTTTCTTTAATTAACTGCAGATCGTTCATTTGAGAGGAGGGCTCCATATATTGACATCTTTTAAGAAAGGGGACTCACTGGTTGTCCTGGAGAGATCCGGCCACGCAGTGGAAGCGTTCGGGTACTGTCTTCCACTCTTTGGCCATTTTCACCATGCCCCCGGCATCCAGCACGCCATAGCCAAACAGGTGGTTGAACTCCAGGCCCACGCCGTTCCTCCTCCACTGGTGGACCTCGTCGTGGAGCTGGTTCCGCTTAGAGGTCAGCACTGAAAGGTGCTGCATGTCTCTCCAGGTCAGGTCGGGGCTGGGGTTGGGGAGGGAACCAAAGAGGTAGAGGAAATGAATGAATGAATGAGTACTGCACACAACCACAATGTGTCCCACCAGGCATGTTGTTGGCAACCAATATTATAGGATTAAAGAAGGGTGCGTGGCCCTCCGCTAAAACTGTGTCGTGCATTCCAACATCAACTTCCGTTTCGCTTATCCTCACTAGGATCGCGGGTGTGCTGGAGCTTATCCCAGCTATCTTCGGGCGAAAGGCGGGGTACACCCTGAACTGGTCACCAGCCAATCGCAGGCATTCCAACATGTACTGGGAATTCGATGAAACCACAATCAGAATGTATAGCGGTAGTGGCTCTAATTTCTTTTATTTTTAAAGACTATTTTTACATTTACCTAATATACTGAAAATAAATACAAATATTTAACAATATTACTTTTATAATTCGCAGCACGGTGACCGTCTGTCTGGTTAGAGCGTCAGCCTAACAGCCTAACAGTTCTGAGGACCGAGGTTCAATGCCCGGCCCCGCCTGTGTGGAGTTTGCATGTTCTCCCCGTGCCTGCATGGGTTTTCTCCGGGCACTCTGCTTTCCTCCCACATCCCAAAAACATGCATGGTAGGTTAATTGAAGACTCTAAATTGCCCCTCGGTGTGAGTGTGTGTTTGAGTGTCAGTGTGAGTGTGAGTGTGAGTGTGAATGGTTGTTTGTTTATATGTGTCCTGTCATTGGCTGGCAACCAGTTCAGGGTCTACCCCGCCTCCTGCCCGATAATAGCTGGGATTGGCTCCAGCGCTCCCGTGACCCTTGTGAGGATAAGCGGCTCAGATAATGGATAGATGGACTTTTATAACACAATTTATTTTAAGTTAAATTGGAGTTTAAAACAAATTTTTTAAAATAACCCTCTTGGAGACACATCAGACTTGTGCATGATGTGAGACCATCTTAGTAAGACTCCATACTTTAATTCATCATTGTGCTTTGTTAGGTGCTGGTGTTTTGGTTAGCAATTGACTTAATAACATAGCTCAAATGTGCTCAGCAGTTTTGTGTGAATAGTAGCCTTTATAAACTGAGATAATTAGTTATTACCCATTTTTTTTTAATTTGTTTTATTCAAGGTAGGCATTGCTTTGGTTTAAGTAGATGACGCACCCAGCAACTAATTGCTTTGCTTTCCTACCGTCACATTATTCAAGTGTTCGGCCCGTAAAAACACTTTGACAGGGCGAGAGCAGCCACTCACCCCCGACAGCGACATCATCATCGTGTGTGCAGAGCAAACAGTGGTTTCTTTGCACAACTACGCTAAGCTGGTGTCTGTTAATGGCGGGCTAGATTCTTGTCAGCGCTTTCACGTGACAAAGTAAGCATCGGAGAGGAAGGAAAGGCTCTCCTCCGGAGGTTAAATTTGCAGCAAATCACCTTTTGCAGTTTGTACTTTTTAATTAGTTATGCTTCGTAACAACAGCACATACTGTAAGTCCCAGTTACTTTCATTTGTGCATGTGCAGAAATACATACTTTAAAATACACAAGCACTGCCGATCTTAACAGTATTTATGTGTATTTTTCAACATTTTATTGGTATCTATGAGTCCAAATCAATTATTTCTGACCTTAGCACTAGCACACACAGAAACACTCTCTGGCAGTGGTACAAGTGGTGTAAATAAATGGGAAATAAATACAGCAAAAGTCTCTTTGGAAAGTAAAGAACTGACTCATGTTTTTAAGGAGGTCACATCGAGGGAAATCTCGAATAAAGGACGCAGAGATTGGACGACTTTGCATCATGAAAGACTCAGGTTAGCTTTTAAATTAGATAAAGCAAGCAGATAAATTCAGTGACTGAAAAGATTATTGTGTGCAATAAATGTTTGTCCCTGATCCGCTTTAGTCAACTGGGAAGGACGTAAATAACGTGAACTAGTTCCATGGAAACTTATCTGAACCCAGTGGTCACAGTAAAAGGACAAAACTACATGACCACAGTTGACTAATAAGGAAATAAGATTATATGAGGACAGTTGACTAGACAAGGACAGAAGATTACTGTACATGGGTTCAACACCCACACTTTTCCTGTTTATTGGACAAAGGCCCTACTACAATTAGAAATAAACAGAACAACGAGGAATAAACCTTTCAAAAATAAAAAAGCTAAGGTATGCTTGGTCATACAAAAATACATTTGTGCTCAATGCACAGTATGTGCCTGTCCAACAATTATTTTGATGGCTCCTCTTGCCATTTATTGATGATTACTGCCACCAATAGAAATAAACAGAACTGCCAGACAAACTACCAGAACGTAGAAAAAAAAAACATAACAACGAAGAATAAACTTTAGAGTCGAAAAAAATCTTAGGGCTGCTCAGTCATACACAGGCACTAGAAATAATACACAAAAATAAAAAATAATCTGTGATGCACTCAGTTACCCAAAAGCACATGTGAATGCTCTATAATTACAGTATATGTACTGTCAGGTTATTACTGCCGTAGAAATAAACAGAATGATTTGAATTCATCCATAAAGTTGAAAAAAATAAACAGGCACAAGTACACACAATGTTTGGGTCATGATCACTCCTGTTGCCACTGATTCATGATTAGTGCCAACATGCACAATAGAAATTAACAGAATGAGTAGGAATAAACCATTGGGTCAGGGAGGGAAGGGCACGAGATATTCATGAATGTGCGTCATTTATACTGTCATATACTGTACTTCATGTATCACTCCTCTCGCCAGTTATTCAAGATAACAATAGAAAGAAACAGAACTAGTAGAAAAAATACACCACGTCTAATACTGTAAGACTTGCTCATGAGCAATGGTGTACTGTCATATAATCAGTGTGACCTCTCCTCTCGCCACCATGCACAATAGAAATAAACAGAAAGACTAGAAATAACCCACAGTCAGGAAATGGCAAAGTGGCTGTATGCCCTTTGACCTCAAGAACTGTAAGACGTAAGATACACAAGGGCATGTTGACTACATGAGGACAGTGAACAACATAAAGACAGAACATGAGAGGGGTTAAAAGATAGTCCATACTTTGCCTCGAGAGCCAGAGCGAACACTCCAGCGGCCTCTGGAGCTGCTGCTGATGTTCCTGAGTGGCGTAGTGTGCAGTTCCCATAGAGGTCGGTGGTGGCCTAAATTGGGAGCAAAAGAAACACTCATGCTTCATTTGTTACCTGCCTTTGTAGAAAAACTGAAGAAAATTATTTGGGGTTCTTTTGTGAGATATAAAAGGATCAACATGTAAGTTGTTTGCTGTTCCATTAACCTGCCAGTACACAAGTTACGTTAATATTCATTGACTCAACCTTTATTTGCGGCATTCGGTGCTTAATTAGACGCAATAACAGCCTGACTGCAATTAGAGCGAAAACCCGGGGGAAGACCTTGTCTCTGTCAACAGCCCGCGGTCATTTGCATAATCACAAATACAAACACTGCTGCCTTAGTACACGGGGAAAATAATTTGACATATGAGAAAAATGGAATATCAGTCAATACTCCTAACGCCATATATATATCCATCCATCCATCCATTTTCTGAGCCGCTTCTCCTCACTAGGGTCGCGGGCGTGCTGGAGCCTATCCCAGCTATCATCGGGCAGGAGGCGTGGTACACCCTGAACTGGTTGCCAGCCAATCGCAGGGCACATACAAACAAAGAACCATTCGCACTCACATTCACACCTACGGGCAATTTAGAGTTGTCAATTAACCTACCATGCATGCATTTTTGGGACGTGGGAGGAAACCGGAGTGCTCGGAGAAAGCCCACGCAGGCACGGGGACAACCTGTAAACTCCACACAGGCGGGGCAGGGGATTGAACCTCGATCCTCAGAACTGTGAGGTAGACGCTCCAACCAGTCGGACACGCCGCCCCATATATATATAATATACATTTTTGTACAGTAATACACTTAGGTTATTCAATGTTCAGACAAGCTGTCTACAAAAAATATATACATTTTTGTACAGTAATACAATTAGGTTATTCAATGTTCAGGCTAGCCTGCTTGCTTTTTAATGTAATATTAATCTACTCTGTGCCAAATAACCATTAAGACAGGTTCTGCTTGAATATTAATACTCATAAATATAGTACGAGCAGTTATTTAAATGGATTGTTGCTCACAATGATAGCATAAACAAAAACGAGTAGTCGCTAGTAGCTTACAGTGATGCAACAAATGACTCAAAACTTATGTTTTTTATATATTAAGAACAAGTACAAGCAATATTTGAAATATTTTTTTATGGAATTATCACTTTTGATTAATGTTGAGAAGTAGTCTTTCCCAAATTGTATTGAGAGGTGAGTGTAGCCAGCTAGCATGCTAACATTAGCAAATTAAAATTAAAACACTCACATGTATATAATTAAGCCTAGCGGTAAATAGGTAGCTTTTTATAAGCATAACTTTTTCATTTATGAGTAAAACATTTATTTTTATAATGCGTCATTATTTTAGATTCCATTTTAAAATCTATATCAAAATGGTAGCACAAAGGTTACCAACCCCAAAAAATTAACATGGTCACTGGCATCTTTTTGGCGTACTAGTTGGTACATACTTTAACGAGAAAATTATTCTTTGTATTGTTGTTTCTAAATCTTATAGGGTGAATCCCCAGCGATTCGCAATTCAACATTAGTATACTCACTGACACTACTCACAAATAAATATTCACTGTCGCATGTGGGCACAATATGTGTTCATGTTTGCGGTCACTGTATGTGTATACTTCATCATAAACACTCACAACGCCAGCCTCTGGGTTCCTCTTGCGTCCGTTGCTGAAGGTGGACGCCAGCGTGGAGGAGCAGCTCTCGTCGTAGAGGGCTGTGCGTCCGTCGTTGATGGCCGAGTTGATGGAAATGGTCCACATACTTGAGGCGTAACCATCGCAATTGCAGTCGTCATAGCTACCGCCGTCTCCCGATGCCCACACGTAGATGCTGCCTTTGCCTCCTCGCCCCTGGATCGACACCAGTGAATTGAGGAGTTCTGAGTTTGATTAGCGGGGCGTCTTGTGTGGAATGTAGAATGGGAATTATGTAGTGCCACTAATTACATATGCAAGAAGCTCATGCTGATTTATATGATAAATCTATGACACATTCTGCCTCATGGGTGACAACTATTTAAAATACTCTATGCATGTTTACATAATCTTAACATTGATTGTAATTTTGAACACCAATCCAATATCTCCACCCTCATCACAATACTCAACAAACCACTGGGAAATTTCTTTTTTTTTTATTTTTTTTTTTACACATTGTGTTCTTGCAGTGATTCTTTGAATTGAGGTGGCAGAGTGGCTGCTTGATTAGTCGCGTATAAACAATCAGAGTATGCATCAAGCTTGGTCCATACTGAGCTCCAGAGAGGCTGGGTCGTTTTAGAGCGGCCTACACCTGCCTGCGAATGGTCCGGGATGATTAATGAGTCTAGTAATAGGCAGTGGCACTGTTAGCATGGCAACAGTCTGTGCGCGTGTGTATCATGTTTTTCTCAGAGGGGGGTGGAGGTCTTTGCCTGGCTACAGTCACGTGGATGAGATCTGCCTCCTATTTACAGGGGGGAAAAAAGAACACCCTATCCCTTTTTAGGTAAGGAAGATTAAGCATAGGTTCAAATTAATTTATATGAATGTAATGTGTGATGGAAACAGGCCGACATAGACAAGCCCTTAGAGTTTTAACCTTTATGAAATATGCTTGAGCTAATCAACTCCAGACACTTTGGGAGGTTAAAACAAGTGGCACACTAGCCTCTTTCGCACAGTTTTTGAAAAACTGGCCCATCAAAGCCATACAAGGAGAGCCGGCATTTAACAGCCTCTGCCTTTCACACAGAATCCAATGCAACGGTATATATTATTGTTACCGCGCTTTCACACACGGAAATGTGTCAATCAATTCAAGAATCAAGGAGTCCTTTCCAACTGTCTCCAATTAGGAAATATTTGGTTGAGGGTACCTAAAGCATGTAAGTGAAACGTATGGAACGGGGGGAAAAAAAGTTTGGTAATCCACAGTATGTATTATATACGAGCGCAGCAATGGCTCAGTCTGTAAGCACTTTCTCACAGAAACTAGAAGAATGCACTACAGACCACGGAAGACCCAGAAAAACATCCAGTGCATATTAAAACAATATTCCTGGGAGTATTCCAGATGGAAGCATCAAAAAAGAGAGGAACTCAATTCACTCCTGTAATACAATTAAAAGATCCTTCCTCTGTGTAGGGAAGTAATATACGTATAAAACACTCTTACAGTTCAACAGAAGGGATGCCAGCTTACTTTGTTGACACCGTCAGCCATAGCCTGAAGGGTTAACTCTCTGGGTCCATCCACAGTCTTGCCGTCATCAGTGGGCCCCCAGCTGGCACTGTAGATGTCAATGACTTGAGGCATGTGGCTGATGGATGAGGCCTCAATTATGTCCGTCATGAATGGCTGGTCCAACATCCTGATACCTGGCAGGTGAACAAGAAATGAAACGTAGGCTGCAGGAGATCTGTGGTGCCAATGCACTTAATACTGCTTGGATGCTTGGCTAGATTTGTCTTTAGTATTGTTTAAATATGTCAAATAAGTAGAGGAGCCAATACCCATTTCCTACACTGATCATTCTGTTCAGGATCACAGCTGACTGAAGACTAACACACGTCTACAGGACTATACCCTGGACTGGCCACCAGTCAATCAAAGGGTGATCGTGAATAGGGCATTGAGTGAGAAATGATTCTCACACCAGCTGAATGAAAATCAGCTTCGTGGAAGATCACAATATCAATGGCGCCCAAATCCAAATGCCTAATCATTGGACTTTTCCCAAGCTAAAGGATTCAGGAACGTTCCCAAGCGGTGAAAGTTATGTTTCAAGAGTATACAAGCAGTATTTTTTAGGAGTAGCACACCAGTAACAAACCATTGCACCCCAACGCGTACAATGTATTTTTCTGTCTGAGATGGTACCGTGTCACCTAAAGACCATGTTTCACATATTTCATGACAAATAACTCATGAATATCCAAATCGCTTGTGTATCCCCTCACTTATGTCCTGTAGACTTTTATAATTTAGATAATTAATCCCACCACACTTCAGTTGTACAGTCGGTTTCACGACCCTTGTCCTGCATGCTTCTTTTCCTGTCCTTGTCCTGTTCTATCTTGTCCTGTCCTTCCCTCACAGGGTGTAGAACTGTAGCCCCATGTAACACTCATATTTAATGTTTCATTGTTGGAGATAATGTAATGACTTACTTCTCTCATTCTGTTTAAAATTAGTGCTTTGTTTTTTGTCTTTGTTTCTGTTCGACTGATCGACTCTGATTCTCAATAAAGTGCAATTATATTTCTAAGAAACCACAGCGGAAGCTTAAAAACTCCACTGTGACACAATAAAACTCTTGCGGCATAAAAGGGATACAGATCTTCCATTCTGCTTGACCTAACAGCCGAACAGGACAAAAGGAAAAAAAAAAAAGAAAAAAAAAGACCATGTTTCAAGAAAACCTGATTAGCAATTAAAACATGGAGCTTAGCTAACTGGATTCTTCATCCATCTGTTCCAAAAGTTCAGTATATCCTTGAATTTCTTTCATATTTTTCATGAGAAATAGATCGTTTTTCAGCATCAGTTACCCTTTCGTGCTATTGAACTGTCGCACTATCATACCATTATTGCAATTGCTGTTTGCTCACATCGCAGCCTGTTCGTTGTTATTCCTCTCACCGTCCACATCATGAATGACACATACCTGCCACCTTGGAGTTGTAAGCGACTCCCACGCCGCAGATGTTGTTATTGGCTGCTGCCGACACTTCACCGGCACACCGTGTGCCGTGACTGGTGACAGGAAGGACAAACACATTGAGTTAGGATAGAAGAAGACAGGTTTGCTAGTTTATAATCTATTTTAAATAAAGTGCATTCAACTGGATGTACATTGCAGTTCTAAGCATCCAATTACAATTTAGTGCCTATAATCGATATTTTGACTATTTACATGACCCATATCTGATATCCCTGTTTTGATATATACCTTCAACATAGACAACTGTAAATTAGCCTTTTTATTTGGCCTGGAATATCCCTCCTGGCACCGGTTTAAAGGGACACATTACAGAAAATATACTATTTAATCCATGTTTTCAAATTGTTAATCATTTGTCTACCTCGATGTGTCCACTGCAAGCATCAAATACACAGATTCAACTCTACAGTAATTGACAAGTGTAACTCTGCGACTTGGTGATGAAGTGCTGCTTCCATGAGTGAAAATACAATTGGTGCTTGACCTGCCTTTCTAGGGTCTCGCATGTGCATCGCAGTTCACACTCACTTGTTTCATGGTAACGTTATGATTACAAAAATCAGATGCTAGAAAAAGACTGTAAGCTGTAATTCTGAAACCTTGTGGTATTTATGACAAAAGCATGTCTCGCGATGATATTAAGGCTGAAGAACGGTTTTACACGGTGAAAAAAAATGTAGAACATGTAACCTGGGCATTACTTTGCTGGCCGTCATCTTCAATTATTTTCCTTATTTAATGGTCCATCCATCTCGAATGTAGCATATCTTCACCATATTTAATGGTCCTTGCGTTGGGTGTAATTTTGATTTAGCACAGGTGTGTATACTGTATATCTTTGATAAGCGTATTATTTTATAGTACTATCAGAATCAGAATCATCTTTATTTGCCAAGTATGTCCAAAAAACACACAAAGAATTTGTCTCCGGTAGTTGGAGCCGCTCTAGTACGACAACAGACAGTTAATTGACAGAGAACACTTTTGAGACATAAAGACATTGACAAAAAACAGTCACTGATCAATAAAGGGTTCCTAGTTATCTGGTAATGCCGGTACATTTATTTATTTTATTTTTTTTTGACAATTGTGCAAAAAGATGCAGAGTCCTCTAGCACTTAGAGCAGTTCGAATGACTTATATTGCAATAGTCCGGTGCAATGACCATTGTGCAAGGGGCACCGAGACTTCAAGCGAGTAGTGCGATAATCTGGGACAATGTTGATTGTGCAAATGTTGCAGATACTCCTCAACCAGTGTGCAAATGGAGCAGATGCTACTCTGGCATGAGTGGCCAGTATTGGTCAACAACAGATATGTAATAAACAATTTTCACACTCACAGTGTATATCTGATCAGTTGTTTTGGAAGATATCCGAGTTATATTGGATTGGTATCGACATGAAAAGATGCTTGATTCCTATATGAGGTTATCCAATTCCATGAGTTCGCTTTACGCTGGCATGATGAAAATGCAAATTCTGCCACATGGGTACAAAAACAATCGAATTGTCAATTTAACCTTGTAGGCATAATTGTTTTAAAATTGTGTTGCTACTCTTTGCTGTTGCAAAACTGTAATTTCCCCAATGTGGGACTAAAGTAGCACCTTTCCTGAAAGGCACTGCAGATGTGCAATTAAATATTTAAATCTGAGAACATGCGACTGGTTTCGTTCAATGTCTTTTTTTTTCCGCTTAAGCAGCCTGACATCCATTACTCTTGTCTCGCTCCATATCGGTGTGCACTGTCTGATGCGTCTCTCTCGCCTGCGTCCCTCAAGTTCCCACAGGGACCTTGCAAGAGATGACCCCGTTTCTCCCAGCATGCTTTGCCACCGACAGGAAGCTATTTATAACAGCTGCCTGATTAGCCTCCCAGTCTCAGAGCTGCTGCACTGACAAAACCGGCACACACGTTTCTACATCCCTGAATATATTTCTTTGTATTCTTGCTGTTGTCACGCGTCATAGTGGATCACTGGGACACGGCAAGCAGGATAAAGCACTACAAGGTCGCCTGTGAGCGAACATGCCTCCTTTATCAGCCTTAACTCGGGACCAAAAACAAGTATTGTGCTTTCTAGTGTGTTGTGTTCAGACAATAGCTCTGTTTATACTGCACTATTATGTCCTAATGGAACAAGGTGGAGAGAAAATCAATAGAGAGCTGGTGGACTCTAGGGAAAGCATACAAAAACATATAGTGTGTGTGTGTGTGTGTGTGTGCGTGCACATGCATGCGTGCTTGCTTGTGTGTGTGCGTGTGTGTGTGTGTGTGTGTATAAACAGAGGGCGGTTGAGTGAGCTACCTGTTGAACCAGTCATCAGTGTAGCGTGGAAATGGATACGGGTCATTGCTGCTGAAGTCATAACTGGCATCTGCATTCTGAAAGGATGTGTTTACAAAGAGAACAATATGGTGAAAGAAAGCAAGGAGCATTTTTCTATATCTAATTGCAGCCTATGTGGCCACGATGGCTGTTATTTTGCTGGTTTGAAATATTTCAGCATCGTGGCAATCATTCATGAAAAACCATGATTCAACCACCATCATCCCAATCGTGACATTAAAGTCTTACAAACCACACATATAGACCAGGGATACATTTTTACTAGTTCGCTTTTGAAAATGAAGATATTTTTCATTGGCTTCATACTATCAAAACCAACACATTTCTGATACTGTAAATAGGTATCCTCTGGAAAAGAGGCGCCCCCCCCCCAAAAAAAAAACAAAAAAAACAAAACAATGATAACAACATAATAATGTGATAATAATTTATTCGGTGGAGTGGGGGGGCTTAACAAAAAATACTGCATGTACAATGAAAATGACACAAAAAAAGTTACCAAAGTAAAATACGTCTTGTAATGTACTACAGTACAATGATTTATTTATTTTTTGACAGCCCTATAGAGCAGGTGTGTCAAATTCATTTTTGTCATTGGCCACATCGTAGTTATGACTTCCCTCGGAGGGCCGCTACAACTGTGAACCCAGAGAAATGAAAGATTACCTCCTATACTGTAATTACATACAGTATACACAACACATTGATGAATAGCCAGTTTTGAAATTAGAAGCCTTTTAAAAACAACTTTTTCAACTATTACATTTCTTTTCAAAGGGTAATAAAAAAAAAGATTCTTGCAAATATCTCAATGGTATAACACCAGAACACAATGAGCAATTTTGAATTGCTTTCGCGGGCCACATAAAATGATGTGGCAGGCCGGATCTGGCCCCCGGGCCACCGGTTTGACACCTGTGCTATAGAGCCTTACATTTTCTTCAGTAAAAGCCATAGTACAGATTCTCATTTACTGTTGAGTGTCATGGAGGTACTGCATTACCAGTTATTTCAAAACCCCACTTTATAACTCCAAAACCAGCCCCCAATGTCTACACATATTCAAAATCAATAAGCCTTGAAGACTTATTGACGCCAGTGACGCCAATGCTCTAATCATAACAAACAAACAGGAAGTATGGGGGTTACACACATTCCGATCAATCGCAGATGCAGCCGAACCGTATGAGCCCAAACGTGACAGGAATAGAAAAGACCAAAGAGGAAGAAAATAGGACAAATGCTTTGGAACATTTCATGCTGTCATTCAGGGCTGTGCTGCCTGCTGAGAACTCCCGTTTAACATGTACATCATGTGTTCTCCAGTTCGGAGAAGCATTCATTATCCCCATAGTGGGAAAAGCATCAGATCAATTAACGACCATGTTGACGGGATTGTACCTCTGTCTTTATCTCAATGTAAGCTGTTATTATCTACCCCCATGCAACCTTTGTTATCTCAGCATGATATATGTACTGTTAGTGTCAGATCTGCCATCACTGAGAAACAACTCTGATTAATGAAAAAGGTGAAAGCGAGAACATGGAGGTCCCAAACACATTTTGTGCTCTTGTTAAACCTTGTTGACTTTATTCCACTGGAAATTCCTGCATCCCATCAGTAAGTGTCACTCACAAAGTCGTTTATTTTTAAACTCTACAGAACCTTTTATACAGTCCAGCTACATTGCTCCTTAGAGGCACCTCACAGATATATAAAGTGTATATTATGCCGTTGTTACTAACGATTTTCACATGACCTGTTTTTCCAGCCAGTTATAATATTTAGCCTCAGTGGGACATAATCGGTTCCAAAGTAGATGACGAATGAAGTAAAAATGTTTTCAATTTAGAGGGAAATGACGAGCAACAGGAGACGTATTGACGGAAGTTGTATTAATCACATCCGTCCACTGCACTAAAGCAAACTGAAATTGATTGAATTCTGGTGCTATTGCTCATAAATCAACATCTAATACAGAGAGAACATACGTACAGGTACATTTACCAGAACTGATAACAGATGATAATATTATTATAATGATATAATATAAGAAACTGATACTTATTAAAGCCGTTCACAACATGCTTTTAAATTCTGACTTACTGCTCTATGAAGAAGGAGAATTATTCAAAAGAAAAAAGTAAGTGATAGAACAGTAAAAAAAAAAAAAAAAAATGTGATTGGCCATATGTATTAATTTTATGAGAATAAAATTGTAAAGTAAAAAAAAAGTGAGAAGAATAGAATAAATAGAATAGAATAGAATAGAATAGAATAAAGTTGTAATGTTACCAGAATGGTCTATAAATCACTGAATGGTTTAGGTCCTGAATACATGAAAGAAATGCTAATGGATTATAAACCCAGTTGGGTTCTGAGATCGACAGACTCAGGTCAAATCATGGAGCACAGAGTCCAAAGCAAACATGTTGAAGCAGCATTTAGCTATTATGCTGCACACAAATGGAATAAGTTGACAACAGAAGTGACGTCAGCCCAAAGTGTGAATGTTTTTAAGTCCAGGTTAAAAACTCTTATTTTTTTCTCATGCTTTTAAATGATATTTAATTTTTTTTAAATAACATTTCTTGACCTGTATGTTGTTTAAATGGTTTTCTCTTTGTTTTAAATGTTTATAAGCTGTTTTCTTTATTATTATTTTAATCATGTAAAGCACATTGAGTTACCTTGTGTATGAAATGCGCTATATAAATAAATGCGCTTTGGACTCAAGGTGTAATGCTACAAGAATAAAGTTGCAACATTGTGAGAATAAAATACTAATGGTTATGAGAATAAAGTCTTGATGTAACATAGTCAAGAATAAAGTCATACTATTACGATGATAAAGTTATACAGTAATTATACAAAAATAAAGTTGTATTGTAGCAAGAATAACATTACATCATAAGAGGACAAAGAAGTTCAAGAAAAAAAATTGCAACAAGAATACATTTTGCTATTAAGTTATGATGATTATTATTATTATTATTATTATTATTACTATTAATTAATAATTTTTTAGCCGTTGTCGTGAAGCAATGATACTGAATAACTTGAAAATCTCAACATTTAGCTCGTCTATGCTTGTGACTATTGCTCATAAAATTATTACTATTTTGTAAGAATATGACTTTTTGTAACATTACCACTTTAATCTTGCAATATTATGATTATAACTCTTTTAAATTTCATTTATATGAACATATTTCTGTAACTTTATGCCTTTATTCTTGCAGTAGAATTAATTTTTATTTGGTTCTAATTCCTCTTCGTGTGTTTGTAAACCATGCACATACAGTACTATTTTGACAGCGTGTTTATGTTAGTTCGGCAGAGCTAAAGCAGCTGCAATGAGATATTGAACTTTACTGTCCCTCTTGTGTATCTTCTGAGTCAAGGCACCCTGAATGAAGCTGAAGCTGCTTCATTCAGGCTTCTTTAATCTTTTCAACCAGCAAAACAATCCGGAACATCGCAGGAATGTGATAGCACAGGGTGTCGCCATGGCAACATCAGCATCACCGGCAACAATGTATCCCGAATAAGAGACTTTGAATTTGTAATCACGCACCCCTGTGTCCTGTGCACTATCTCTGAAAACAAAGGGGGAAGATCTATACATCAGCACTGCGCGATGTATAACCCAATGGTTAAAAGTCATCGTAAATTATCTCAATGTCTCCATCCTACTAAAAGGAAAAATCTCATTTACTCCTCTAATACGAGAGCTTGTTTGTTTATGGTTCTTTTAAGCCCAATGAGTGAGATACCCTTTTTAAATGAATGTGCCATGAAATTGCACCATCTGAGTGTGCAGTGTGCTCACAATCAAAACATTACAGTAATTCACCGTATTAATGTCGCTCTGGAGACCTGATGCTAATACTGTATTTGGTTTTATACAATCACATAAGATAATCAAATGATGATATCTTGGGCTGTTAAATCCATCAGATATCACAGTAGCTAATGATATTGCGTCTGAGGCAGCATTGAAGAAACTAAAGCAGGATTACTCACAGAATACAATGACACACACTTACTTGAACGCACTCTGGCTCGAACAAATACGGTTGAAGGCGAAGCGCGCACCATCAAGGCTGCGGAGCGTGCTCCTGCATCACCCCTGCTAAGGCCCACTATTATTTTTGGGTCATGGCTGGTCTGTTCACAGACAAGAAACGAGAAGCGGTACAAAGGCAAATGCCGGACTAAGGCTCACGGGAGGAAGTAATACGAGCTGGATGAAGCGATCTGACTTTTATGGTCCGATGGGGACTCGTTGGTTGGCTTTTTATTACTGGGAGCAGGTTGGCATCTGTGCATTCGGCGGATTCCAGATAGCAGATGGCACATTCACGCTGATCAGTGTCGCTTTTATCAATTAAAAAAAAATGGTATTGCACCAATCATTTCGGTAGGAAAACTACAGTACTTCTCTTACCCTCTGAGGTACTTTTAAATTCCAATTTATCGAACAGCAAAAATTATTCTATGCAAGCTAGTGAGTACAACATTGCATTGCGGAATTGTTGTGCCGGTTACTTGGGCACAAAAAAAGCGGCTTGTAGTACCGTTTTTTCTATTCCAACTTAGGGCAGAAGTCTCCGTTGCCCCAAACAGCAGAGAAAGGACAGGGAGAAATGGAAGGAAGATAAAATAAGATATTCGGGCCAGGAGATGAAAAAAACAACAACAATGGTAGAACGAAATCAGAGTTATGAGACTATGGTTGAAAAATGACAAGCAAGAACTCATACATACAGTATATGACAAAATCATGATTTATGATGAAAAGGTAGTAATTTTACAGTAAAAATATTTTTGTAACTTTTGTTGTTTTGTTGTTGTAAGTTTACTGCTGTATTTACAGTATTTTCTTTTCAGTGTGGCCCTAATGTTTACACCCATTTTGGAAATGTTTCCATAAATATATTTACAGTAAATTACTGCTACCAAAAAAAAAAAAAAAGAAAAACTAGCAACCTTTTTTCTCCACAGCACCATCTGCTGGATCAGGTGGGCACTTGGCCCGAACACAAAATTGATGATGTAGTTTTAAGCTACAAATATCATGGTCAAATAATTCCGTATTTCCTTGTTATGTCATCTTCCCGCTTGTCCTTTAAGCTTTTATCAGTATGCTGGAGGTACAGCATCACATTATGCAGCTCCAACTACCCTGGCATTATCTGCGCTGGTCACAGATCGGCCTGCCACAGTGCGGCGTGCATTAACATTCAACAGCTCGGCCGTTCCCGTTACCACCTCCCACCCCGCTTCTGCGTCCTCCACCAAGCATGACAAGGAGACTCAGCAGCCATGACGGTGCCTTGGAAAGCACCTGGCATCGGCCAACTGACGCCACGCGCCCGCTTTGCTCAATAACAGGATGAGAAAGGGAACTTTTGCAATTCAATCATGAGGTACTCACATAATTAGATGCCAGGTCTGGATGCAGATAGTCGATGCCTGAAATGCAATTTTGACATTCATATTACGGACAGCTAATCATGTGACACGGTGCTTTAAGAGAATAATGTCATCTGTATTTTTCACCACAATTTGTATTTGAAATTATAGAAAGCTGTCTTAATTTTCACACACAGTCTATTGAGATCCAACACAAGGGGAGTAAAAATCCTGCCCTTACAAAGATAATATTGCTCTGTTTTGATTGACACTGGTAATCACAGATATATTCATCTAACAATGATACTCTTATTATGGCTTTTTATCTTGCATTGCAACATTGTTTATTAATTAGTTTATTTTTTCAGACTTAATAAACAGCTCAAATTAATTCAATAAAGACAGTGAGAGTTTACCTCGCCAAATTGTGAGACCACTTGTAGTGTGAATGCATTCGCAGACTGTCGTGGTTCGTCAAATATTGAGATAAAAATAGAGCGCCAACACTGTTAAGCCATTAATTACTGATTTAGAAAGAGCTTTCAATTTATAAACCATTTACAAGAATACCCTTGTTGTAATGTGGTGCCAATTTGATGTTTATGATATGGTTTTCAGTGGTGTAAAACTGTCCTCTAACATACCGGGAGGCATTATTTATAATATTATGTGTATTTTATTTGCTTGTCCTTATTAGGATCGCAGATGACTTTGGGCAAGAGGCGCCACAGTCACAGGGCACATAAAGGCAAACAACCATTCACTCTCACATTCACATCTATGGACAATTGAAGTCTTCAATTACCATAAAATGCATTTATGGGGGGTTTGGCAGGAAGCAGAGTACCCGAAGAATACCCAGGAATAGCACGAGTAGAACATGTAAACTCCACACAGGAAGGCTGGAGCCAAGACTGAAACCCCAAAACTCAGAACTGTGAGGCAGACCTAATAACCACTACCTCACCATGCTGCCTAAGTGTTGTTTTATTCAATTTCCATTTTACGGTGGCCGAAATGCACTGCAAACGGCCATATTTTCCATAGCGGGAATGACGCAAGACAAAAACCACACAAGCAAATAAAACAACTGCAAAAGAAAAATCCTGCAAGATAAAAATGCTGCAATCACAGAAAACAACTGCAAAAGAAAAATGCTTACAAACACAACAACAACAACTGCAAGCGAGAGGTTGCACCCCCCACTGGCCTGGCAGACTTCTATTGTTTAACATGAATGTGCAGCATTTCTCTCTCGCAGTTGTTTTGGGATTTGTGTTTGTGTGTTTGTGTGTGTGTTTGTGTGTGTGTGTGTGTGTGTGTGAGTGTGTCTGCAGCATTTTGCAGTTGTTTTCTGTCATTTCAGGGTTTTTATCTTGCAGCATTTTTCTTTTGCAGTTGTTTTCTGTGATTGCAGCATGTTTTTCTTGCTGCATTTTTCATTTGCAGCTGTTTTCTATAATTGCAGCATTGTTAAATTGCAGCATAAGCCCGTTTGCAACACATTTCCTCCTGTCAACCACCGTACATTTTAAAATTGTGTTAACATATATATAAATTACATTTTAACTTTATATTTGTGAATTTTGAGTTTTTTGGTTCAAAATTATTCAGAGAACTTTGGACACACGTTCTCATTTAATGATACTGTATATACAACAAATCGACTTTGTGTGTTAATGAAAATGTGGAAAGTAACACGGGCAGGCCCTCAAGTGTTGTGAAATAAAAATTGTTAATACCGTCATCCATGATCGCAATGGTGACTCCTTGGCCCGTGTAGCCCAGTTGCCAGGCTTCAGCCACATTAAGATCCAGCCCGGGGGTCCCGTCTGCCTGCCCTGTGTTGATCTAATCACGCAAAATATTAAACCATGACTCACAGCATGCAGGTGGGGGAGAGAAAAAAAAAACAGTAACACAGAGGATGTTTGTGTGTGGGTGTGTGTGGAAGGCTTTGGTGAAGGCATCGTCAGAGATAACAGTGTATCTCGCTAAAGACGGCCTGGGCTGTGTTCTTCCGATGAAGAGCGGCGGGCTTGCAGCAGCCGTAAATGTCACGCTTGCCACTCAGGCTTAAACGAGAGGGGCGCTGCGCATGCGGCGGTGTATTGGCATGGCTAATTAAAGCGTGACTGCACTGATTGTGGAAGACGTGGGGAATATGTATGCTTATGAAGGTTGGGTCAGGACGGTGACTCACCAGGTACCACTGTTTGGTGAACAGTGGATCGCTTATATTCACTTCCATGTCGTCTAAACTTCGGTAGCCACGTTTCTGACGATTAAACCCATCTTGGTCCAGAATGTTCTTCACCTAGGAAAGAATTCATAGCTTTGTTTCTACAACCCAATTCCAAAGAAGTTGGGACGTTGTGTTAAACATCAATAAAAACAGAATACAATGATTTGCAAATCATGTTCAACCTATATTTACTTGGATACACTACAAAGATAAGATATGTAATCTTCAAACTGACAAATTGATTGTTTTATAGCAAATAATCATGAACTTAGAATTTTATGGCTGCAACGCGTTCCAAAAAACCTGGGACAGGTGGCAAAAAAGACTGCGAAAGTTGCTTTTGTTTGCATCAGTGGGTATCCGGCAAAATTACGAGTTGCTTACGAGCCAATATTTGTACCACTCGCTAGCACCCTTAAAATGCCACAATTTTCAAATCAGCTCGGTGTCGTTACTTAAATTCCCAAGCGTTATGTATGTTGTGTTATTCAGGCTACAATAATACATTGAAACACAAAGCATTGTGGATATATTATGAGCAGGAAGTATGGCTCAAATGCCTCTCAGGCTAAATAATGTGTGCCACCGTGTTTAATAAACAGTTGACTTCCTGTGATTTTTCATGATTTTGAAGCCTCATTTTATATACTTGGCCATTTTTTGAATAATTCAAATTTGTCAGGGTTTTTAAGAACACTCCTCGCTTTGGTGTGTCAAATTTACAATACATGTTTATTTTAATTTTACTTTAAGTTCATAACTAGGATGGACGCTTGATTGGATGCACCTCCATTTTTTAACGCCCCTGAGATTAGCTCGGACGACTTGATTATATTCGGACAACATTTGATGGGAGGGTTTGGGACAATGCCTTGTAATCCAATTACATTTTAAAAGAAACAGATCTGTAACATGGAAAATTAAATACAATGAATACAATAAAAAAATAGCACAATATAACTGATACTTTACCTTTCAAGTGTATTTTGCCTTTTCTTTTGCTTTTTGTGTTGGGGATTGATCCTGCTGTAGCAGGTTAATAGAGGTGGTGAAAAAAAATGTAAAAGTGTGCTGATGATGTGTAGCACATCTGCCTCACAGTTCTGAGGACCGGGGTTCAAATCCCGGCCTCGCCTGTGTGGAGTTTGCATGTTCTCCCCGTGCCTGCGTGAGTTTTCTCCGCGTACTCTGGTTTTCTCCCACATCCCAAAAACATGCATGGTAGGTTAAGTGAAGACTCTAAATTGCCCGTAGGTGTGAATATGAGTGTGAATGGTTGTTTGTTTACATGTGCCCTGCGACTGGCTGGCAAGCAGTTCAGGGTGTACCGCGCCTCCTGCCCGCAGTTAGCTGGGATAGGCTCCAGCATACCCACGACCCTAGTGAGGATAAGCAGTATGGAAAATGGATGGAGGGATGGACGTGATGATGATCAGCTTGTTGACCGTGACTTGAACCAGAGAACAATGAGCCACATGCTGCATTACCAAATTTAAAGACCTAGACATTATCAGATCATGGAGCACCATGCGCTGGTCATTTTAACTAACATTATCAAAGTTAAGGAAAATATTATATATATATATATATATATATATATTTATTTATTTATATTATTATACAGTGTTAGAGTTCTTTTTAAACTTACATGATGTTAAAGAGGTCAGTGTTGGACAATTCAAAAATAATAGCTTTTTTTGAAATGGTTAAATTCTTTTTAGACTTCTATGATCATTAACAGTGTTAAAATGTTCCTTAAAGCTTTGCCTGTGCAGCTGAAGGTTTTACGATGGTTGACTCTAAAACAGATTATTTACATTTGAAAAAGACAAAAGATGCTTTTTTTGTGTGTGACTGTCTGTTCCTCAAGTCCACAAAACCCAAACACACATAATTCTTGTCAGCGGTTCAAAATGTCCGCCAGCACATACATTCGGGTGACTAAGTCCCCTCCGGTGTGACCGAGGTACAAAAACAAGCATTGTGGGTGTTTTTAACTGCCGCTGATAGATAAGGCAGTATAGAGCATCACTCAAGATGGCCTTTTAAAACCTATTCATCTTTTTACGGAATACTCTGGGCACTCGGGAAGGGCACAGCACGCACGGTCAATCAACGGAATCAGACGATCCGTCAAATGACAGCCCTCAAATTCCACATATTTGAAAGTATACACCGTCGATACATTTTTTTTAAATAGTATTTCATTTCACAATACCCGTTTAACAACAATTGCACATGTTGCTCAGACATAAAGGGAAGTTGGAAAAAAAATGCAATACAAGACTGAAAAAAAAACAACGCTGCATTTCATACTAAAACAATGAGAAATGGTCAAATTCAAACAGTTGGTATGCTCATATATTGTGAGCTTGGAACGCGTGTACAAAAGGTGCGAAGGCGGATTGTTCAGATTTTCCCATGTTGCCCTGTATTAAGGTACTAATGATTAATAATTCCAATGAGAATTGGTGCAATGCTAACATGCTAGCAGCTTGTATGCTAACAGAGGGTAAAGTAACGCCAGGGTTCCTGAATGAGCTGAACAGTTTGTCGCTGGAATGGTTTGTCCAGTGTAGAGGAGTTAGGAAAATGGTTACAAGGTTATAATTCATTTCAGAATTTTGTCATTTAAAATGTGGACTTTTGGAAAAGAAAAAAAGCGGAACTTGTTCCAAAGATGTCTTGAATGAGGTTAACATTTTACAGTTGGGATGGTTTCAATCTGTTGAATGAGTTGAGATATCATCTATGGAACGTTATTTGTAAGTTATTGTAGAAAGTCTGAATTCATTTCAATGTTTTTTTGTTTTTTTGTTCTTTTTGTGGAAATGTTGAGTTGTGGGAAACGTGGAAATTTTCTCTGTATAAAAAAAAATTGTCCCCAAGATGCCCTGCATAAACTGAACATTTAGAGGCACCAATGGTTTGAATCTGTGATAAATGTGGACAGTAGTCGGGAGAATAATAATACAGTACATGTAAAAAATTTGGTCTTTAACATTCACACAGTAACTATTATCTTCAACAGAAATAGCCTTCTGATTGCTTTTGTAGTTGTTCCAAGAGGGCAAGTACTGGACATTTTAGGAATCATACAGACTGGAAAGGAAAAGGAGTCATGAAAGAAGTGGGTCATTGTGCTCCACTAACAGATTCCTACCAAGACTCCTGGGAAAATAGAAAAATCAATGTAACCCTCCCCTTCAGTACATTTTGTGCTTCCAGGAATGCACACGATTGTATAAGCCGTTCTGACATTTTACAGATAATTAATATCTCCTCCGCTAATGGTTTGGTTACTGGTTTTGTTGTGCGTCGTCCCATTAATGCACTCTAACGGCGATTTAACATTAGTGCTATTCTAAAGGCCTAGTTTACTATTTCTTGCAGCAAGCTTATTTTAAAACAGATGCTACATGGTCGACGGCAGGAAGACACTCGACAGCATGATAAACAGGCGATATTAAATCAGTCATGCACGGGAGCCAATACCTGAGGCGGTGCATAGGATGGATATAAAATGTAATAACACAACCCTGTTAAAACGGCAGGATCATCTCATGCGTAAAAATTAGAACACTGTAAATGTTTATATTTTGAGATATCGATTTTTTTTTTTTTTTGCTAACCAGAGCTCACAACAGCCAACTACCCACTCTCATTCACTGACTACTATGTCACGCAACAAGCCTGACACCACCTATTAAAACCACACACCCTCAAAGTCACGGATATTATAGAGTAGAATGTGATGATGGCGACCACCAAGTGGACAGCAATAATACCTACACCTCACATGGACATTTTGTTGTTATCCCATTACTGAATTAATCGATGGGCTAATCGGTAGAATATTCTATTCTAAAAATATTCGATAACTGTAGCCCTAATGTAAATTATAATGCATTTACAAAACTCTAACATTGGCAACAAAAGTTTAAAAAATAAATACAAATATTTGACTCTTTGCCTTCCATTTTCTTTTTGTGTTTTTTGTAATGCTGTCAAAAAAAAGGATACCAGGAAAAGGTCAGAAGAAGCTAGACTGTGTCTTTGTGGATCAAGAGAAAACCTATGTCAGAGTACCCAGAGAGGAACTGTGGTACTGCATGCGGAAGTCTGGAGTGGCACAGAAGTATGTTAGAATAATACAGGACATGTACGAGGGCAGCAGAACAGTGGTGAGGTGTGCTGTAGGTGTGACAGATGAATTTAAGGTGGAGGTGGGACTGCATCAGGGATCAGCTCTGAGCCCCTTCCTGTTTGCAGTGGTGATGGATAGGCTGACAGATGAGGACGTGGACCATGATGTTTGCAGATGACACTGTGATCTGCAGTGAAAGCAGGGAGCAGGTGGAGGAACAGTTAGAAAGATGGAGGCATGCACTGGAAAGCAGAGGAATGAAGATGTGCCGAAGTAAGACAGGATATAGGTGCATGAAAGAGAGGGGTGGTAGGGGAAGAGGCTACAGGGAGAAAAGATAGCAAGGGTGGAGGACATTAAGTATTTGGGGTCAACCGCCCAGAGCAATGGTGAGTGTGGTCAGGAAGTGAAGAACTGAATCCAAGCAGGTTGGAATGGGTGGAGGAAGGTGTCAGGTGTGTTATGCGACAGAAGAGTCTCTGCTAGGATGAAGGGCAAAGTTTATAAAAGAGTGGTGAGAACAGCCATGATGTACGGATTAGAGACAGTGGCACTGAAGAGACAACAGGAAGCAGACCTGGAGGTGGCGGAAATGAAGATGTTGAGGTTCACTCTCGGAGTGACCAGGTTGGATAAAATTAGAAATGAGATCATCAGAGGGACAGCCAAGGTTCAATGTTTTGGAGACAAAGTTAGAGAGAGCAGACTTCGATGGTTTAGACACATCCAGAGGAGAGAGAGTCAGTATATTGGTAGAAGGGTCATGAGGATGGAGTTGCCAGGCAAGAGAGCTAGAGGAAGACCAAAGAGAAGCTTGATGGATGTCGTGAGGGAAGACATGAGGGCAGTTGGTGTTAGAGAGGAGGATGCAGGAGATAGGCTTACATGGAAAAGGATGACGCGCTGTGGCGACTCCTAACGGGACAAGCCGAAAGGAAAAGCTCACCTCCCTGGCACATGCAGTAATCCTTCCTCTGCACGTCATAATTTATCATTTTAAGAGGTTTGTTTGTAGTTTAAAATTAAGGCTGTATGTTGTGCATACTGTACATGCTGTACATTGTTTTTTTTTGTTCAACGAGAGCATGTGAGACAACTGTCATTTACTCCACATACCCAGTGTCACCGCTGCACCCACTGTTAACTAAGTACCACTTATCTCCTCATAAAGTTCCACAGGAAGACGTTTGAAAACATGAATTTAAAGGGGGGAAAAAAATACATAAATACGTTTCTAGAACTCTCTTCTTAAAAGGCACCTCATAAAAAGACAGTGGATGATTCAGCGTTTTTGAGTGACTAAGTGGCGTTTAACAGAGAAAAACAGTTCATATGAGTCAGACAGTAACTGATGTTTTGAGAATAAAAGGATCATAACATCAATAAACCAATCTCACTGACAACAAATATACGCATTTCCTACATAAAGCAGTGAAAACCAAATATTTTATTCCAATGTTTGTTTTTACAGTAGCAATTAGAGCAGTTATATCCTGCGAATCCATGCTCATGTGATTGATATCAGTTAATGTTACATTACTAATGAAATCCACTTGTGACATCATTGCTGTGCACTGGAAAATGCTCGCCTCGTTTCCTCCCTTCAACGTATTTTACATTATAACGCAGAGCTGGTTTTCCACGAAATAAATAAATAATAAAGAATTTAGGATTGCTTCAACAAGATTAATGTTTTTTTTCCATTTATGTTAAAAGTCCCATGTTTCGGCTATTTAGACCTCCATAGAGTGAGTCTCTAGCATGGAGTTAATATAAAAGTGTAAATTTCATTTAAAAAAAAAAAAAAAAAAACTCCTTGGTTTTGTCTTACAGGTGTCCAGAAAAGCCCACTCTGACAGCGACTTCTGTTTGACCCAGTTTGGTATCCACTTTGTCCATATTTGGCTAAGTTCCGCCCCCTTTCCTCTGATTGGGTGCCCCTGTGTAGAAAACCCACTTGCGAGACCACACGTGTTTGTTATGTTGGCAGCACTGGCTCGGAGCGGAGAGATAGGCAGAGATCTTCGCTAGTGACGTAGATAAGCTCGAGAAATTCGAATGACCTGATTTCAGACCTCTCGGCAGAAAAAAGTCTGGAGTTTAGGAATGAGTGGACAATTTTAATCCTCATAACTGTGAGGCTGACGCTCTAACCAGTCGTTCACCGTGCCGCCCTACTGTATATTCCAAATGACTAAATTCTGTAAAAAGAAAACACTTTAAATTGTGTAATCCTTACAGTTAGGATAAATCAATAAGTAACAATAAGTCCTCAAATTTTTAGCACGTACATAACTACAACTGTAATCTGTCACTGTACTGTCACTGTTGAATTGGGAAAACCGATTTCCTATTGGTGGGTTTTCCATTGGCAACACCAATTATTCGGTAGTAAAAATAGTTCCTGATCAGCCAAGCGAATTCAAGTGTGCCCAGCTGAAACAGAATGGCTAGAAATTACAAAAATAAATAAATGAGAAATAAACACACAAGCTAACATTGCATTATAACACTCCATAGTCTCCAACTTGGCTGCAGCAGCCCTCAGTTTCCTGTTGGATAAAATACATCTCCCTGACAACAGCTAGATGCAAAGAAGTAATGACAGGAGAGCCACTGTATGACAGTGTTGTGTCAATGTGGTCTCGTTGATCGATGTTATCATATTTCCATGTATTTTGTGCATTTTAGTTTAATGTTACGGTCGTAAAACATGTCTTATAGTTACCCTGTTGTCTTTCTGGAGCCGCTGTCTCCCATGAGCGCTGCGTTTGCTCCTCCTCTTGGAAGTATCCTGAGGATAGAAGTGGTAAAGCCCCTTTCCAAAGGCCACCTAAAAATAAAAATAACAAGGTGCACAAAGGAGACGTATAAGAATAGGTAGAAAACTAGCCCCAATCGGCATGCAATTGCCAGACGACAATTCACGGACAATGGAGGAAGGTTGAAGAAAGGGGACTGATTTCCAGGCTTCCGTGAAAGGGGCACGGGGGTCTATTTTAAGGCACGAGTGCTAGAATCAAACCTAATGCATGGTGAGAGGCAGTAAAATGAGATGCATGGCTTTTTTTCCTTGGGCACCGTGCCCGGATTAAAGACCCCCTTATGCTTGAAAACCGCCTGGGTTGGGGCAGGTCAATCCACAGTATAAACGCTCTCACATGAGCCTGCTTGATGGGATGTGAAAATAACATGGATGACTATTGTTGTCTTTCACTGCTCTCAACAATAAAAACAAGGATTCAATAGAAGCTGCACACAAGTCCATTTCCGGTGCCCTCATCTTGTTAATTAAGCAACATTTGAAGATAGTTCAAACAACGCAGCCTTTGTTTAATGATGCATATCCCATCAAGACAAATATAGCTGCCGATTACATAACCTGGGAGGGGAGGAGGGAGGTAGGATGGGAGGGGGGTTTTCTACTGTACAAGAACGGGAATTACCGATCACACAAATGCCGCACAGCAAATATTACAATAACGAAGTACAGTTTGACACATTCATTACTAAACAGAAGATCCTTCTTCAGAGTCAGAGCCGTGCTATACGGCTCATTGCCTCCAACAATCCCCCCACGTCCATTTTGACAGGCCCTCACACTGTCAAAGGCACAGATAGGGGGGGGGGTGATCATTTCTACTTCTCCATCATAGAGGCCTTGTTAGTGTTTCGTTCATGTACAGTACATGTTATCCAGTCATTTCACGCCATGTCTTCAGAGTGAGCAAAATGTCATACATAGTGATGGACGTGTGTGTGTGTGTGTGAGAGTGTGTGTGTGTGTGTGTGTGTGTGTGCGTGTTTGTGTGTGTGTGTGTGTGTCACGACTCCTAAAAATGTGTGTACGGAGAGGCGGGAGAATATTTTTAAGGTTGGGCAATACAAAAAAAAATGTTAATATTTTATGTTTTATCCATGTTGTTGTTGTTGTTATATGTTTAAAATATATTAAAATCCATAAAATGGTATTTTTAGCAATTTATCACAAAAAATAAATGAATTCTTCCATGTAATTTCAGTGTTTCTTTAAAATAAATTATTGTTTTGATTAGGCAGGTGCTAAATATAAAATTGAATACATTTTTGGTTTTAATCTGATATATATATATATATATACTGTAGTGAAATTCAAGTTTTTTTTATGAAAACTAGTATTTAATTATCAATTTATTAAATTTTTTTAATCGATTTACAGTCATTTTATGTGACTTACGATATTTTATTATCGATTAATTTAGATGCATTTTCATGTATCTATTTAAATTTATTTTTATGCATTGTATTATCTATTCATTTATTTAATTTGTTAGAATTATATTCATGTACTTTCATGTGTTTTATTTATTTATTTATTTTCAATATATGAGTGTATTTAGGTGTATTTTAATACATTATCTATTTATTAATTAGATTATTGTCTATTTATCTATAATCCGTGTATTATATGTTCAATATCTATTTACTTATTTGACTCATTGTATGTCTAAAAATGAAATGAAATATTTTGGGTCACATTGAGGTCATGCCCCTCCAGTCTGCCTTGTAGTGGGATGTGATGTCAGCGATTAAACAGAAGTCCGATTAAAACAAAAGAAAACAAACACTTGCGAAAATCTTGTTTTAAAATCCATGTTTATACTGAGGTTTTGTTTCTCCGAGCATCCTACCTTGCGAGCACTCTGGTACCCATGTTGCGCTGCAAGTTGATGCGCCTCCTCCTCCGGCGCCTCCTCGCGCAACTGGACCACAACATGCTCCGTGGAGTGCCTCTCCGCAGCCTGCGTCGCCGTCGCCAACAGCAGCAGCAGCGCGTTCAGCACCACCATAAATCCCACGCGTGTCCCTGCACGGCGGGGAGATCCGCGCATCGTGACCAGCTTGTGTCAATAACCTGCGTGCGTGTGTGTGTGCACGCGCCTTCTTGCCTGGGTTGCCCGTCGGCTTGTGTTTGGATGTTTGGAGGGAGGGATGCTAGTGGTGGGAGATGAGAGGAGGAGGAGGAGGAGGAGGGGAAGGAGGAGGAATCAGAGGTTTTGCGCGCGCATCTCCTCTGCAAGTTGATGTTTCCTCTCCTGCTGCGGGTCGAGTGGGGCGCTCGTGTGTGCTACGTGTGGCAAACGTGCATTCTCAGCTTTGTGTACCTCCTCCTCCTCCTCCTTCTCCTCACAACCCGTGACATTGGCCAATTGGGCCCATGCCTTGTGTGTCCTGTTGTTCTTTCACTTTCAGCACCTTGGAGAGATCCTGCTCTGCTTGCATGAAAACCAATAGTAAATAGCATTCTCTTTTATATGTTTTTATTATTTTTTTGTAATTGTATTGATGGAACATATTTAAAAACAAATCAACATTCTGGTCGATTCTGGTCTATCCATTCACTTATCTATACCAGGGGTGTGAAACACATTTTTGTCGATATACAGTTTCCCTCAAAGAGCCGTTATGACTGTGAAGCCAAATAAATCGCCTCATCGTGTTATTACATATTCACAACAAAATTATGGATAGCTAGTTTGGAAGTCAGAAGTCAAAGATAATAGTTTGTTCAACTATTGCTCAAGTTACTGTCAAAAGGGGTTTGGTAACAAAAAATAATTGCAATATCTCATCATAAGTATTTATTACATATGATGATTTGAAATTTTGGAACAGATTTTTAGCACGAATCACTGAAGTTGACACACATGATTTGCTTTCGCGGGACACATAAAATGATGCGGTGGGCCGGATTTGGCCCCCGGGCCTTGAGTTTGACACCTGTGATCTATACCTTGATCCCACATGAACCACACTACAGGTACACCCGCACAATGTAATGCAGTGCTTCTTCAACTGGCATCCGATTGCAATTGATTGTCATATCATTATTTTTAAAAAGAGCAAGAAAAATAGCACTGTATTGGAATATATAAATATTCTTATCCTAATTAATAATAATAATAATAATAATCATTATTATTATTCAAGTCATTTTCAACTTACTCTCACTCTGACTATTTCTCCCCTTTTTTTCACTTCCCTCAAGTGGTGGCATATCTGAAGCATACTTGGTTCGCAACACAAAGCAAAAAATCGACCAAACTACTGGTTAGTAACTAGAAAAACTTTGGTAAGTCAAAGTACCACGGGACCTACATATGGGGACCAAAGTGCCAAGAAAACAAACACTTACTCCTCCCTTCCTTAGCTTTGGGTCAAATAAAAGCTCCAATATAATTGTTGCAAGACCCATCGAAAATGTCTCTAAATATAATGACCAATTTGCTAACTTCAACACTGAGCGTGCTTTTGAAAAGTAGCTCCTCTCTGTAAATCTTAAATGGCAATATTTGCACATATTTTCTGCATGTTTCTACAATACAGTATAAACTATTTGTGCACATTGTGTATGTTCTGGTGCATCTTTTATTAGTCATAATTGACATTATCGCTTATCACGTGTCTGAATATGCTGACAAAGAGCAAAGACAGGAATACATACATTTTCTGATATCAGCTAAATATTTAGAATAATAATTATCTTTACCTGACAAGTCAAGTTAGATTGACATGACAAGTATGTTTAAAAAAAAAACGCTCACACAAGGAATTTGCCGTTGACATTGAAGCAGTGTTCCAAATTTTTTGCGTCCCTGACTGCAGTTCAACGCCACTTTGAGAAGCTTTATTGCCATCACACTGTTCCAACCCGTACTATAATTTATGCAATCCATGGTACGAAACCGGGTCTGCTCTTGACAAACCGCACAGTGGAAGGCCTGCTGATGAAAGCACCAAGCTCCTATAGGGCAGGCGTTCGGGGAAAGCCAGGGAAAGTCTAGCCGGAGGGTTTAACTACTCAGGTTGTTAAGCATAATCTTCCGCTTGTAGCCTTTGAACAACCTGAAGTCAGTGGGGGTAAAGCTTTAGCACTCTACAAAGATACCACTGAATTGAGCTTTTGTTGCTGCTGCATTCCAGCGCAGCCTTCCAGATAGACTTTCCTTTGTTTTGCGCAAATGCCTGCTCTAAAAGTTCTCTGTTTTCATCAGCGGAAGAAGAGATTCTGATTTTAAGAAACATGCCTTTAATAGTGTAAATTGTACTATGCGTTGGAGCAGTGTTACAGCCATAAAGCTGTAATGCTGCTCCTATGTCAATTGGCGAGCCATCGGCAAGGGAATGAAATGCTTCCAAAATTTGCCTCACGTCTGTCCGAATGATGGCTGAAACGAAATTGAAAAAAGGCGGCGTATCTTAACTTTTGGGACACCCTAATTTATGAGAAACTTAAAGAGATTTAAGCATGTTAGTTTTTTGGAAAGACACAAAACAATGTGACAGCGTGTGTGAATGCCTGTTTTTCTGTACGTTTCCTGCGATTGGTTGGCGATCAGTCGAGGGTGGACCCCACCTCTCACTGAAAGTCAGCAGGAATAGAACAGCTCAGCTAATGACGACAAGCACTATAGAAAATGCATTGATGGACATTTAGGCATAGGTTCCCTAGCCTAGCTCGTTGCATTGTCCTTCCTACTGAATTTCTCCACGCTGAGCTCTCCACAAGGTCCAAATTTCTCCTCGTTTTAATGTTTCACAGATTGTAAACATAAATTCCAAGCAGTCTGACCTTTTAGGTTGGAACGCTGGAAGAGTCCGAATTGGGTATAATTGGATGTGAGGAGCAGGTTGGTAAAAAAAAAAAAAAAAAAAAAAGAAGCCTCATTAAAATACTCGTCCTGCTGCTACATGACACTCTATGCTAGACATAAAGAGCAGATATAACAGACAAAGGAGTACATTCTTTGGAAATGGAGGGATTTCTGTGAGACGCATACTGTACTGTATACTGACCTCCACATGCCATTAGAATAACACAAATCGATCACGATAATGGCCGGTGTCACGTTACATAACATCCCAAAGGTGTATGAAACAGCTTGGGGAAAAACAATGTCTTTTCTCTAAGTGGAAGCTGTTTACTAATCACTGTTTGCAGCCTCTCTAGAGGTTTCCTCCCACGCGACTGCTACTCTGCAGAGATTATATGTTTTGCTCGGACAAACAAGCTAGCATCTCCATTATGCTTCACTTCTCACCAGAGGTGCTTTTTAAATAAATAAATAAATAAATAAATAAATAAAAGCTTCCAAATCATGCAGTCTATAAAGGAACACTGCAGAAGTGGAGGGATTCATCAGGAATAATTTTTGTGTTCTGAGAGGAGTGTATCTGCATGGCGCTTTATCTCATCATCTCCTCATCTCGAAGTCAATCTCAAAGATGACGACGTGTTGGCTACATGCAGGTTATTAAAAAAAAAAAAAAAAATGAAGGGTGTGAAGTCAGCATGACAAGGTGGGAAGGAATAAAGATTGCCACTGATGGGAACATTTATTTTCACAAGAAAGGTGAGGCATAACACGAAAGTCATATGATGCTTATATATATATATATTACAAGTAAAATAGTAAAAATTATTAATTAATTGTATTAATTTAGATTATTAATAATTATAATAATAATACAATATATAATATTTTAACAACCAGTTCAGGGTGTACCCCGCCTCCTGCCCGATGACAGCTGGGATAGGCTCCAGCATGCCCGCGACCCTAGTGAGGAGAAGCGGCTCAGAAAATGGATGGATGGATAATATTTTAATACTATTACACATTATTAAGACTAAAAACTAATTTCATAATTGGTTTTATTGCATTTTATTTTTAATAATGTAGATGCACTGCACTGTATGATACTATACTGCTATAAAAACAATATCAAATACAAAAAAAATAATAATTATATGTTAAATATTTTTAAAGATTTTAAAGCCATACTGAACCATTATCATAATTCTGACATTTTGTCTTGAATGAATTAGTTTTTTGGTTTTTCTTTCATTAACAGCATCACTATTTTAGGTAGTTTATTTATTTATTCATTTATTTTAAGTGGTGTGCCAGATTACTAGATTATATTTTATTTATTTATTTATAGCCATACTGAATCATAGCCATAATATAGAATTCCGTCAAGCTGAAGAAGGAGTCCTATCGGGCCTTTTTGGCCTGTGGGACTCCTGAGGCAGCTGATGGGTACCGGCTGGCCAAGCGGAATGCCGCTTGGGTGGTCACTGAAGCAAAAACTTGGGTATGGGAGTAGTTCGGTGAGGCCATGGAGAAAGACTTCCGGGTGGCTCGAGGAAATTCTGCTCCACCATCCGGCGTCTCAGGAGGGGGAAGCAGTGCACCATCAACACCGTGTATAGTGGGGATGGGGCGCTGCGGACCTCGACTCGGGACGTTGTGAGCCGGTGGGGAGAATACTTCGAAGACCTCCTCAATTCCACCGACATGCCTTCCCATGAGGGAACAGAGTCTGGGTTGTCTGAGGCGGGCTCTCCTATCTCTGGGGTTGAGGTGACCAAGGTGGTTAAAAAGCTTCTCGGTGGCAAGGCCTCGGGGGTGGATGACATTCGCCCAAAGTTCCTAAAGGCTCTGGATGTTGTGGGGCTGTCCTGGTTGATACACCTCTGCAACATCGCGTGGACATCGGGCACAGTGCCTCTGGATTGGCAGACTGGGGTGGTGGTCCCCCTTTTTAAGAAGGGGGACTGGAGGGTGTGTTCCAACTACAAGGGGATCACACTCCTCATCCTCCCTAGTAATTTCTATTCAGGGGTGCTGTAGAGGAGGGTCCGTCGGGAAGTCAAATCTCAGATTCAGGGGGAGCAGTGTGGTTTTCGTCCTGGCCGTGGAACAGTGGGCCAGCTCTACACCCTTGGCAGAGTCCTCGAGGGTGCATGGGAGTTCGCCCAACCAGTCCACATGTGTTTTGTGGACTTGGAGAAGGCATTCGACCGTGTCTCTCTGGGGGTCCTGTGGGTGGTGCTTCGGGAGTATGGGGTACCGAACCCCCTGATACGGGCTGTTCGGTCCCTGTCCGACCGGAGTCAGAGTTTGGTCCACATATCCAGCAGTAAGTCAGACTCGTTTCCGGTGAGGGTTGGACTCTGCCAAGGCTGCCCTTTGTCACCGTTTCTGTTCATAACTTTTATGGACAGAATTTCAAGGCGCAGCCGAGGTGTAGAGGGGGTCCGGTTTGGTGGTCTCAGTATTGCATCTCTGCTTTTTGAAGATAATGTGGTTCTGTTGGCTTCATCAAGCCATGACCTCCAACTCTCACCGGAGCAGTTCGCAGCTGAGTGTGAAGCGACTGGGATGAGAATCAGCACCTCCAAATCTGAGACCATGGTCCTCAGTCGGAAAAGGGTGGCGTGCCCTCTCCAGGTCGGGGATGAGATCCTGCCCCAAGTGGAGGAGTTTAAGTATCTTGGGGTCTTGTTCACGAGTGAGGGAAGAATGGAACGGGAGATCGACAGGCGGATCGGCGCAGCGTCTGCAGTGGTGCGGACTTTGTATGACTCCATTGTGGTAAAGAAGGAGCTAAGCCGAAAGGAGAAGCTCTCGATTTACCGGTCAATCTACGTTCCTACCCTCACCTATGGTCGCGAGCCATGGGTCGTGACCAAAAGAACAAGATCCCGGATACTAGCGCCCCAAATGAATTTCCTCCGCAACGTATCCGGGCTCTTCCTTAGAGATAGGATGAGAAGCTCGGTCATCCGGGAGGATCTCAGAGTAGAGCCGCTGCGCCTCTACATCGAGAGGAGCCAGATGAGGTGGCTGTGGCATCTGATTGGGATGCCTCCTGGACGCCTCCCTGGTGAGGAGGACCCCGGGGGCGACCCAGGACATGCTGGAGAGACTACGTCCTTCAGCTGACCTGGGAACGCCTCGGGATCCCCCCGGAAGAGCTGGATGAAGTGGCTGGGGAGAGGGAAGTCCGGGTATCCCTCCTAAAGCTACTGCCCCCGCGACCCGACCTTGGATAAGCGGTGAAAAATGGACGGATGGATGAATAATAATAAAGTAGTAGTATTTCTCCACATCAAAACAATTATCACAATTACCGTTTGGGGCACGGTAACATAATTAAAAAATCTCATGATAAACAAAACCCCTACACAACAGCACAACACAAAATGAACAGTTAAAATATACGGATGCATATCAGCAGTAAGTAGCACTTACAGTAGCACTGGTCGCTGGAACGCAAGGTTCTTTAATTTTCATGCAGGCCTCAAGCTGCAGGGAGTGCCTTTTGCTGCTTTTTACTTCTCTGGCTGTCAGTTTCAGTAAGAACATGCAGAGAAAAATGATGTAGCAACTTCATACAAACCGATACTAGACTGATAATGCAGTGACAGTTACTCATATCTTGCCTTCCACGGCTCAAAATCCATTTGTGTTATCAATTAACATTTTTGTAGCTAATCGAGCAAAGGGTCAAGCATTATTTCACGGTGGAACTGAACTATTGACATGGTGGACATGCAGAATGTTGAAAACAATTAGTTTTATTACTCAAAACAACAGTGTGATAGTTTCTCATCAGATAAAAACAGTGAAAAACAAATGTAGTATAGTTTACTGCACCATGTGAACGAGTACCAGAAGCAATCTGTGCTGTTTAGTGGCTGTAGTAAAGGTTATTTCTGCTTACTACATTCAAAATAACATTTGACTCCCTTCGTTGGGAAACAGAATACGTTAAACAGGATATATTATGGAAATGTCACCTTTTGTTTCATCTTAGGTGGTACATTCCATCATCATGATATCAATTTTGATCCTTGGGGTATTTTGACCGAATCATGTCACAGAAGTGAGACACCTGAATAATATTTTAAGTAGTAGAAAAATGACATAATGCTGTATGGCCATTTCGAATAAGCTCCATTTGCTACAGTGCCATTCTCTTGTAGGACATGAATGTCTTTCCGAGACATTATGGGTACAGTCCACACTTGCGTGACAAGATGGCCCAGTCAGGTTGATTCTCTTTCTCTCTGTGCTGAGCTTCTTCAGGTGTCTGCCTCTGTAAGATAAGATGGAAGATATCAAAAAATAATAATAAGCACAGAGAAGACTTCATCTTAGGGCTGGTGGCATCTAACTGTCACAATATACCTCGCCTTGGATCTTTCAAATTAGGGAGAGGGGCTGTTTCAAATGGTTGTGCAGCTCATGATTGATTGACTTCAGTATTGAAGGAAAATGTGTTCATTGTGCAAAAAAGAATAGATCTATTAATAGATCGATGTTTTACGTCATGCTCTAATATGGTGATAAACATGAGTACCCCCATTCTGGTGTAGTAAATTGCTTCCGTATGCGCGTGTAAGTGCTGTTTACCTTACTCCACGTGAGCCAGAGAATGTCTGCTCTCTCCCATGGTCACCAAACAGGTAAATCAGATTAGCACAGCCCACACACAGTTTTTGTTTCTCACGACTACACTTTCACAATGTGACATAGACTTCGTCGTATGTGCGTGTATAAATTTAATCTGGATCTGATTTTACTGTGCGCTTGGTATTCATTTAATATTGGGAAAATTCATTCACTGAAAGTGAAATGCCAAGTTTAATCAGATTTCAAATACATTTACTGTGTGTATGCAGGGTCAGGAGCTGGCATTTCAAATCACGTTGAATCTGGATCTGATCTACACTGCTCATTTGGTATCAATTCAAATAAAATGTGAAGAAACTCTTTAAACAGCTTTGATGTTGATATCAACCCCAACTAAATTGGATGTGTGTATATGGTAAAATCAAGTTTGACGTGTAAACAACATTTTCCATGTTCCAAGTGTGAAAAGCAGATCTGGTCCAGATTGTTCATTTGGAAGCAATTTTAAAATCTACTATGAAACATTTATAACGTTGAATGCTCTGTTAAATTAAAAATGAACATTAAATCTGAACTAAATTGTCTGCTAGACAGTTTTGTTTAGTTTTTTTTTTTTTTATTAAAACTACATCTCATCCAGATTGCACCATAGGCAGCAATTTAAATCCAACAAGTCTGATGGTTTCATGTAATCTGGTTCTGATCCATATTGCTCTTCTGCAATAGCAATTAAACATGAACATTTTCCTTTGACTCATCAGGTTTAATGCTCTGTCAAATATCATTTGATTTGAACTAAATTCTCCTTTAGCCATAATATTTAAACTAAAAGCAGGTTTGATCAGGATCAGATCCAGATTTCACTACAGACATTGGTTTTAACAGGAAAAACAGCATTAACATGCACATTCTGTTAAATCTCATTCTGGAGAAAATGTGCCATGTTTAGGTTTAGTATCAATGTGCGAGTGATTTAAATTTATCAAAAAATTTCCATCAACTTCTAGAGCTTTATGCTCTGTCAAATGAAAACAAATTATTTTCCATTAGCCAAATTCTGTAATTCAAACCAGGTTTAACGTAACCTGGATGTGATCCAAATTGCTGATTCAAATCAAAATGGAAAGAAAGCCTTGTTACTCGGTTTAGTGAGGCATAGAAGGAACAATATTCTCTTGTTGCATCTGGAATCATGATTATGAGAGCAATGAGGGTGACCTAAAACTGTGCAACTGCCAAAAATCTATTTGTATTGATAAGGTTTTTTTTGACAAAAACAGAATGAGTATCAGTGTCACAACTAATCCAAATAAAGCAAAAAATGCTGAAGCCCAGCATCAATACAGGGTAAAACAAAAACACAATGTCTTAAGCATCTGCGTTACAACAACTCGCTCACCTGCGCAAAGAACCGCAGAGGTTACCAGCGTGATTGGTTGCTGCCACCTGCTTTGCCTACCCCACATGCAAAACCACTTTAATTGGAAGAGAAAAACAAATGCGCACGACTCCGATTACGCATAATCAGGATGATTAACTCTCTCTGTGCGTTGCTTCTTTTTAAGGTGAGCATTCTGTGCGGCCTAATGGAGGCGTCACATAGCGGACGATTAAAGGACATGCGAATTTGACAGAGCTGAAGCACACCCAATGCACCATACTCTTTGGTACACGTGAAATAATTAACATTAAAGCACCATGCTATCCTAATTTGATTGCAGTCGGTGTATTACCTGAAAATTGCTCGTGTGCTAAATGTGTTTTGACCATGATTGTACGGTGGGAACATATCACAGCGAGTGGCGACCGTTTGAGTCACGATTTTTCAGAACGGTAATCATCCGCATCAGCAGGCGCTTTCAAAAAGTTATTCATTCACAGCTTTCGCTGTGTTTGATGTCTTAACAGTGGTGGTCTAATAGACGCAAGGCGCAATCACACGCGTCCAAAACACACTTGAAAGTTGGAAAATGAGCTGATAAAAATTAACCAGCAGAGCTAATCTACCCAATTTTGTGTTCAGGAACCCATTCAATTGTAGACATTGTTACCCACCTGGTATAAATATTACTTTATTTTCACAATTTTAAATTTTATTCTGATAATATTTTGTTTTTATCATGAAATATTACTTTTTTGTTACAATGAATAGAATTGTATTCTTGTACCTTGTGAAGTTTTTTTCTGACAAAAAGGAAACTATTCTCGTAAATGATGATTTTAATGACGTATTATTTTGAAAAAAAACGTTATTTTGGTACAATCACTTCTTTTTTATCGTAACAATGCAAACTCATTCAGGTAATTTACGATTTTTAACCCTGTAAAATTTTAAGTTTTTCTTGAAATAAATGTCTTACTTTTTGGTTTGCTTCATTAAATCTCTAGCATTGCAATATTTTGAATTTTGAATATGACTATTCTTGTAATATTGTAATATAAAATTGTAACCTTGTAACATTTTTTGCAGTTTTTCCACATAAAAAGAGGGTTTTACTCTCATAAAATGACACGTTTTCTCATAGAAATATGACTTAATTCATGTCATTTTGCTTGCAGCATTTGCTTACGCATGATATTATAATTTTATTTAATATCTTTATAATTCATAAAACTCCAACTTTCCCATGGAATTGAAAAAAAAATCTTACTTCATTCTCATAGTAGGCCAAAATCCATCACCTCCAAAACACACTTGATAATCATTTGGATTGGTCCGTTTAAGGGGGACATTCATTTTGCAAATCAAGCCTCTTACGAGCCAAACTCATCCCCCAACTCAGCTCAGGGTGGGGGCAATTAGCAGGCTGTGAATTGGATGTCGAGGACCTTTGACACACAACGGGAAGTAGACAGCATGAAAATGAGCTCTTTGCTCCGCTCCGTGTCTTCGGTCGGGTTGGTTGACCTTGGCTGGATGTGATGACGAACGGACAATGTGGACGGAGGCAAAGAGAGCGCAAGCAGCAGCCTTACACGTCCCCTCCCGTATTCTTTCCATTAGGACATTACTGCTAATGGTAATGCTACCCCGGACGTTACCAAGCCACTCTCCAGTGCTGGCTCGTACTCTGAAGAGCACAGTCCATTAAGAAGGCAAACAATGACCATTTTTCATAGGGCATTCAGGGCAACGGGTAATTAGTAATATGCTGTGTGTATTTATGTCCCAAAATATTAAATTTAAGAAGATGCTGTGCAGAACTTTCAAAATTCAGACTTTATTTTAGTACAACTGCAAGACTCCTAGGGCCGTGTTCTCCCATCTGTGCGTAAGTATTGTTTTTCACGAGCCTGGCTTGCGCACCTTTCACTCACGTGCATTCTCCCGTCCGGACTTCTGACACAGCCACCGTTTTACTGTCATAATATTTTTTTCTCATAAAAACATGATTTTATTCTTTTCATGTTGCAATTTTATTTTAGAAGTTTTGTTTTCATTAATGTGTGTTTTTATTCTCATAAATTACGATTTTGTTATTGTAAATTTAAAGTATATTCGTGGATCATTTTGAGTTTTTTCCCTGGTAAATATCTTTATTCTCATAAATTATATTACATTTTTTTCACAAATATACAACTTCATTCTTGCAGTACCACAAATGTCTTCTGTCATATAAAGACACTATCAATTCATTCTTAACATTTTATGAGTAAATTGTCATGAGGTTCTTCTTCATGACCACAGATAAAAAGGGGGGGAAAACGTTTTTTAAAGAAATAATGACAATTATACATACTGTTTATATAGCACAATGTATTTCCATCAGCGCCTTAGCACAGCTGTGAGTAAGGGGGTCATCTGATCCAACCTGGTGGTATTATGAATAGGTCACAGTCTCTGTATGGCTTAAGAGCTACTGTATAGCACATGAGTGCTAAGCCTGCATTCTATTCAATTAGAGCTCCTGGCTAAAATAGGAAACTTCATTTGCATCTGCTTCCATTATTTCACAAGCCTATATCGCTGCATTAGAACCAGTCACCCGAACAGCGAAAAACAGTCGATACTCGCATGCATGCGCCATTACTGAGCAATCCCTGTATTGTGAAAACAGGCTGCGACAACGTGTGTAAATAAGCGCTGCATGGGCTATTCCAGAGGGGTCAATAAAAAAGGAGCTGGAAAGCATTACGAGGCCCTCATTGAGGATCTCATTGCTCTTTCGGCCCTGGCGGTTTGCGAGGATATCCCGGTCAATCAATACGAGCACCATAAATCTTAACAAAGCTCATTTGTCTATAAAACGGGCCAAAGATGAAGCAAAGCACCAAAGCACTGGGATACCTGAGCAGATTTTACACGGTCTGGTGCAGCTATATATGTGGTCACACGATAAAATCCAAACGCCTCTGATATATGAATGTGTATTACTTTCTTTTAACCAACATAAACACTTGGGGTTACACCAAATGTTGTCTTTTTAGTTTAATTACTGCAAGGCAAGGCAGGGAGAGAGGTGAACCACGTGAGGCTTCAGTGGGGCTTAGGCTTAGGGTTAGCGATGCCCAGTGCACTTTCTGGGGTTTCTTAAAAGCATTCACTTGGACTTTTCACTGTCTTGGGAGCCATGTTGAGGCCTAATATACAGAAGGAACATTTTTTGAATTGAATTGAATGTTGTTGATTCCATATGAGAGAGAGCACGCTCTCTTGTGCTCTCTCCATGTGGATGTCAGGAATCATAGTTCATGAACCCAAACAATATTTGCACGGAAAACTTGTTTGTACGGTGATTTCTTAGTGAACCAAGATTCCACTTAGAGGTTCCACCTTAGTTGCTTGTTTTTTTTTTTACAACAGTGGAGCTGTGGAGAGCCTGAAGCTCCTAAGTTGGAGCACTCCTAAGTCGAGGTACCACTATTTTTATCTTATCACATATTATGTAGCAGCCTGGTCTGTTAAATTTACAACAATTCAAAGTAATTGGCAGAATATCTCACAAATATTGACTCAAAAATCACAATAGTAAAAAAAAAAAATAATGTTGCACAATACCTCAGTTCAGTTCTTGCAAATAATACTAAATGATGGAAGTCTTGACTTAATGACTGACAACAATCTTCGTTGAAATTCAGGACGAGATTTGTAGTATTCAGGATATGTTTACGCAACTACAACCTAATTGAAAGTTGTTTTCTTTGTATTCCCAAAACCTTTGGGTAAAGACAATACACTGTCAAAATGTTTATCCATTCACAATGACCTGTAAAAAAAAAACAATTGAAAGTAGAGATGTGTGCATGCCAGAACAATAGGTGGCATTGTTTAAATGGCCTTACTCTTCAAACTACTGTAAATTGTCAGATATAATAGGCTTTTTTTTACCCCCCTCAAAAAAAAAAAAAAAAAATAACGATAGTGCATATTATACATAGGTAAAAGTAAATGTTGTCACATTGTATACCGGTCCCTGGTGGTTGTGAAAAAGGTGAACTTTCATTCCAATACGATATGTATGTCTATATATATATATATATATATATACGCACCAAGAGTGCATTCGGAAATTGAATATGACGACATAACTCTACTCTTAGAGTGCACATGTTCCACACATTCCAACGTTTTTAGTTTCCGAATGGTCCAGAGTGGAGCAGAGTAGCACAAATAATACTTCATGTTTTGAGCAATGGATTCCAGCAAATCACTGGTGCGTCTTATATATAGATAAGTAGAATGGAATTCCAAATGTTTTTATTTTGGAGTTGGGTATTACGCTCGAGAGCGTACACAGTAGAAAATACAGGATATATGAGTTTAAAGTTTGATTCAGGTCTTCTTCTCACTTTTTTTATGTTTAGTCCTCTTGCACAACTTCCTGCCAATCAGGTTCACCAGTCTTCTCCATTCAAATCTGTCCATTTCCATTTGTTGTGCTTGGTCAAGGGTCACATTTTGGGTCTTGAGGTCCGCTTCTATGATGTCAAGCCAGCGTGTATGCGGGGCACCTACAGTATATGTCGTCTCCATCCGGCTTGCTGATAACCATTTGAGTCTTTTCAAGATCACTTTGCCATATGTTTGAATTTTAAGAGAAGGACACAGTGATGACTACTCCATTTTGTTTCTGAACCTAATGGCCTTACTTAGCCCGACTGCTTTTGTAATGGTTAATTGGTTGTCATGACAAACACTTATGGGTCTATTCAGAGGCTGTCGCTAACCCTCTCTCAGTAAAAATAAAACATCAGAAGACAGGACGTAGGTGGGTTTGTGATGGACGCTTGCCTATTGCAGGAGGAAGGAAGCGATAACTTGTTACCAACTGTCAGCATGTGAGTATTTTATCAATTCAGGACAGAATGTAACATCTTTATTATGATATAGCACTTTCTCTGTTCAGGTTCCTATTTTCCTCTATTAACACAAAGAGTAGCTTGCTATCATTTTACTAATTATCATTTGACTACAGCACGGGGTATAAAGTCCTTATTGGTGTACCCTAGTGCTTTCTCTACGAAGGTTGCAGCCGTGATATTTGTTAGCATGTTAGCATTTTGTCAATTCTCATTAGAAATACTACTTGACAACAGAGCAACGGGTAATTAGTACAGTCTTGCCTTAGCATTTTCTCTACGCTGCTAACGTGTTATATTTTAGCATGTTAGCTTTTTGATGTTAGCATTTTATAACTCTCAGTAGAAATAGAACCTGACTATAGAGCAAGCTTTAACGTCCTTATTAATCTACCTATGCACTTTCACCACTCAAGTTGCTCTATTGCACTGAGAGCTTCTCTTGTAGCACACCAACGGTTAACATGTTAATTATTCTGTCTTCTATATGTTAGCAAATTAACTGTTAGCATGTTAGCATTTTATCAATTCTAATTTGAAATAATAAGTGACAACAGATCGAGATGTAAAGCCTTTATTAATCTACCATAGAACTATTGTTCTTGGGTACTAGATGTCAGCATACCAACTGATAGCATGTTAGCATTTTATCAATTCTAATTCATATAGTACAGTATATGAAAAGTCCTTATGAATTTTAGCATTACAGAGACATCCTATTTCACTTATACATTCATTGATATTTTTTTATCCCTATACATTTTGAATGACAGGCTATACACAAGGAGATACTTGAAACCAAACCAATAGATTTTTATTTTCAGCTCATTATGGCACAACATTTTTTTTAGCAGGTCTCTTTGGTATTTGTGTTCAATGTCAAAGCAAGAATGCTACAGATTTTTAAAGAGTATTCAACCCAACCGTGAAAAAAAGCAAGTTTCTGCTTCCAGTTTGAAAAAAAAATTTTTTTTTAATGGTGTCCTACAAAATCCTGGATATTTTTATGTTAAAACAAAACCTTCAGGTGAACACGAGATGAAAAGGACTGCAGTATGTGAGCAGTCGACCATTTGAAAGACCATCGTATTTGTCTCCAGACATGAGATAACTCAGTGAAATAGTAGCAATAATAAGAATGTTTTCACAGTTGGAAAAACACCTCTGATATCCTCGGAAACGATGCATAACTGTGTCTGCACACAAGGGCACAGAGTGAAAGCCTTCAACAACATCTTCAAAGTGCTAAAATGAGGGATTCTATTTTATCCGAGAGTCACAAAATTCTACATCAGGGCTCATTTGAACACAATCAATCAATCACAGAGTGCAAAAGCCTCGAAGGGGTGGAGAGTTGGGTTTTTTCTTCTCACCTTTTATTGTTAGCTTTCACGTTGCATTTGTCAATTTCAGCGTTGGTTGGCTTCAAAGTCGCAAAAGCTTTCAATAATTAGCATAAAGTGCAGCTTCGGGATTAACTTTATTCATCTTTTTTCTTCTCTGAAGCATATCTGTGTGTGTGTGTGTGTGTGTGTGTGTGTGTGTGTGTGTGTGTGTGTGTGTGTGTGTGTGTGTGTGTGTGTGTGTGAGAGTCACGTAATTGCAAAGGCTAGCAATATACCACCCATTTTCTCGGTGACACAAAGAACTATTGATTTTATTCCACGTGTTTGCTCACCCCCTTCACGCCCTTCTCCTCCCTCCATTAAAAACTGTATCCAATACTTTATGCTGTGTTTTGGGATTGAAAGAGAAAAACAAAACTCACCTTACCCCATCCTTTCATCTCTTCCTTATTCCTTGCTTTGCTCATCGCCGTTACTGATACATATATATTTTTTTTTTGAATCCTTGAAAAATTGATGACAATGGATGTTGTGAAACTTATTGTAATCAGCAGAATTATGCCTGCAGTTTAAAAGTGTCGTAAACAAACAGCACAACATCTTGAGAAATCAGGTGCGGCATTTACTTTTTAAATTCTAATTCCGGTGACTTACATGGTCGTCGTCACCATAGGACTCATGTGGTGCATAAGTAATGTACTGTCTAAGGAAGTGGCTAAACCTGCAATCTATTCAATTAGGTCACTTAATGCTATACAAAGAAATAGGTCAAAATGATTATGCTGATCTAGTCTTTGTAGCTGTATCACAAAAAAATATATATTTTTGAAAACATTTTAAAAATCTTGAAATGTCTCTGTTTTAATGATTTTGACTTGGGTAGAGAACAAAAAAATATAGTAGTATGCATGTACAAAATACAGATCAAATATTTTATTTATTTATTCATTTAAACCTGTCCTGTTCAGCTGCATGGCATTACAGAATGGTGGATCTGTATGCCTTTGTGCTGGAACAGTTTTGCTGTGCAACAGTGGAGTTTGAAATACTCCCTCTGCTTATTTTTAATTTTTTTTTAATTAATCTGACGTTTATTGAAAATGCAGCCGGACAGAAGGGTTTTAGGAGACAGACAGAGGGACAGAGTGGACAAATGGGTGAAAAGGGGTGAAAACCACAAGAGAACAATCGTGAGAGAGTCTAGATATTCGAACACAAGTAACATTACAACAGTCATTTGTAGATGGTGGGGGTGGGGGGGACATGCAATATCTAACCAAGAGAACCAGATAAGAGAGGACAGAAAGGGGCAGGATAGGATGTGAGAAAATGAGCAAGGCAGTGCTACTGTCGAGTGGTACGGTGGGATTATTTTTTTAGTGTCTAAACACCTGTAAGAACCTGAGTTGATATGTTAGTATAACCCGTGTTGTTGTTAGTGATCCCAGAACAAGTAATTAAAGCCTATAGTGTTTCTATCAAACTTATTAGTGAAAGAACACCATATCACATTCATATTAGTCAACTGGTGTATGGAGTTGTTGAGGCAGCACATCGAGGAAGGGTGGGAGGATTGTGTTAAGGATAAAAAGTGAGGAATCCGTTTGGGTAGAGGCCAGAGGGTTTAATTTGTTCCTGTGGACAGCAGCTACTGTAGTAGAGGGTCAGTCACTATTTAGGAAAATCCATTATTTAGTTTCAACTTTCGTTGTTTCATGCGTCCAAATTGAATAGTCCTTTTTCTTTAAATCCCTGTTATTGTGCTTACTATTTTTTTTTTGTAATTTACCATTACTATTCTGAGCATCATTGTTGCTGTTTTCCCAATTTCAGTCGTCCCATTCCATCTTGCAAATCAGTCATGCATCAGCCACTGAAGGATGTTTCCCTGTCTAAAATGTCACCATCAGATGTTCCAAGGCGATTGATGATTTCACAGCTCCAAGGGGTGTCGAGGGTCTTCTTGTCTGCAGGGCCGTGGGTGTGACACAGGGATGGAAAAACTTGTTGAAAAAAAACAGCAGCGTCGCGCATGTCTGCTTTTGGCAGACCCCCAAAAAAAATCTTATTCCGTCACCATGGCAACCCCTTAAAGCAATAACTGTGTGTCTATGTGCACACTGCTATTTGTTTTTAATCACTTGGCTGCTTTTCCCAATACTGATGTATTTGGGGGGGAGTGGGTTAAATGTCAACATGTTGAGCAAGTTTGTATTGATTGGAACTAATGCGTGACTGCGCTAATTCCCACAAGTGATAAATTAAATAAATGAATTAAAAGTTTGTGTTGTCTCATCAAATCAATAGATAAAATAGCAGATCTGAAGCTAAATCAATGTGTCTTTCTTGCTTTCAGTTATGAAAGGACATTTGTTTTCGAGCCTACATGAGCATCTGTGTGGATGATGCAATGTGGAAAGTATGCATGATGATGATGAAAGCAATCAAAGCGGATCATCCATCCAACCTTAATAGCTCCAATATGTCTCAACGATCATACTGTACTCGATACCGTGTGTGAGAGATATGGAATACAGTAATTTGGTTTCATTAAGATGTTCCCATAATCCATATCAGCAATCAGATGCTTGTGGTCACGTTTAGTCTAAGCATTGTTGACCTTGTTTATACTGCATTGTGTATGCTCTGCAAAGCCTCTCCTCTTTCTATACTAATGAAAAAAGACAACTCTTGACATTTCCAGTTTTTATTCACGTAATATAGAACATTGCCACAGCAGACACAGTAGGCAGATGTGTAACATTTAATGACCACTTATATTTAAAAAAAAGAAATATTCTCCATTTTGATTGACACTGTTAAAGGTGTTAATTTACCAATATCCTTATTATTGTGCTTCTTTACAGAGTCAAACTGCACTGTATCATACTGAGAGCTGTTTGGATAAAATTATAAATCACATGACTCGGTTTACAATGGATCTCATGTGATCATGCAGGTGCACCCCGTGGTGTGCAAAAAGGGGTTGGGGGTGGGAGATGGCATCCAAACGGGTTTGGGTGGGCATCCAAAACCGCCGGCGCGTATTTTGCTCCAGAAAAATGTAATTGAAGCAAGTTAATTCAGCATCTGCATCCCGCCCACCCGTTGACGAGGGGGTTTTAAAGGGGCAACATCAAAGCCTATTGTGCACCTTTGCACACATGGGTGTACAAAGACAGCATCTTTGCAACCAGTCTTGAGGAAAACATCAAATTCCAAAATATATAGCTCAGATGGATTGAACAAAACAGTCTGATGAATTTTTGACACTGAAAGATCATGTTGTACAGTGGGAATGGCAGGGTACATTCGTCAAGAGTCACAATCTGTTGAAATAAGACGAGTTGTGATTGGGATTGATGTGGAAAAGGAGGGTGTATTTCACAAAGTGACTGCGATAAATTATAAGCCGCAGGGTTGTTAAGCAGGGTACACACATACTGATTTTTCACATCTTATTTGATTCTGACCCCACACATACAGTACTTTTGAACTTAAGTACATTTAAGAGTATTTTAAGGAGTGGAATTTGCTTCTAATGTTTCCAGTCTTTGTTTATACAAGTATATATCCTTCTACTACAGTGTAAGTACTCTTGCCACCTCTGCTTTTAATAGCCCCCACACCACTGGATAATCACTCAGGAAAAGAGTTCAGAAACATCAGAGAATTGGACCTTTGCAAAACCTTGATTGGAAGATAGGAATAACTACAAAATTCGACCCGATTGTCAATATAAGTGAACCCCGCTTTAGGCAGTCGCAAAGCCAAGATGATGCGAGCTTTAGTTGGAGCAACAACCCTGTATTTTATTTTATGCAGTTATCTTAAAACAAGCAAACAGGAAGCATCTGTCCATCTTAAGCGCAGAAGAAATCCATGTTCTGCAATGACAAACAAGTAAAATGTAGACCAACTGGAACAACATAGAAATACAGTGTCTCTATGTTAACTTTACCCACTGTTGTTGGAATCTGGACCGTGTCCTCTCTAAACGTGTGTGTCTCCTTCACCACAGGAGCGGGAAAGTATCCGATGATGCCCATCTGGTCCACGTAGCGGTCACTGTACACCTATCAGTAAACAGACAGCACAGCCTCACTAAAACCTTTGACCTTAAAATCTCAGTGTCATTTCATCCACAGTGGGGTTTGTTTTGGACATACACTGCCAGACCAAAAGACTCCACCGCCCTCCTCTGGCACCAGTTTAGAATACACGTAAACCTTCTGACCCATCTTGATGTTGATGAATCTGCAGTCTGGAGCTATGAAGTCGTCCAAGGCTGTGGCCATGGACAGAACGTCTAAAAAGAAAAATGACAAAGAGAAGAAGCTGTGATTTAACAATTGGGGGAGTAGTATTGGATTAAACACATGTACTTACACGAGCACTCTGCATCACCACAAATCTTGTTGTCTGCTAGCTTTTCCATGAGGATGGCCTCTGAGGTGTGGTGCAGCATTCCCACACAGAGCACAAGCACAAGCGGATGTCGCATTTTGAAAAACAGTGTTGTACGTGTGCACGAATTCATGGATATTTGAAGGAATCTGAGATAAAATTTCTTGAAGAACGGGGGTGGGGAAATGGGCTATGGCCCGACATCACAGGCAGCCTGACCAATCAGGGTTGACTTTCAGTAATGTCTCACTCTGGAAACAGTTACACCCTGAGTGGGAGTTGGTTGTTTACACTGTTCATAACAAAGGGAAACTGGTGGACTAGATCTTAAAAATGGGCAAAAGTGCACCTATTATACATAAATGTAAATACTGTACAGTATATTCAGAAATTAGGCAAAAGGCAGGATACACCCTGGACGGTGAAATGGTGACAGACTGGTTAGCACATCCGCCTCACAGTTCTGAGGTTCCTGGTTTGAATCTCGGCTTGGGCCTTCCTGTGTGGAGCTTGCATGTTCTCCTCATATATGTGTGAGTTTTTGTCAGATAGTGTGCCTTTCTCCCACATAAAACATGCATGTTAAACTCTAAATCAGGGGTCACCAACCTTTTTGAAACTGAGGGCTACTTCTTGGGAACTGAATAATGTGAAGGGGTAGGAGTTTGATACTTCTGATATAATCACAATTTATTTTAATTATGTTATTATTGATAATTAATGGGCAGCACGGTGGCCGACTGGTTAGAGCGTCAGCCTCACAATTCTGAGGACCCGGGTTCAATACCCGGCCCCGCCTGTGTGGAGTTTGCATGTTCCTGCGTGGGTTTTCCCCGGGCACTCCGGTTTCCTCCCACATCCCAAAAACATGCATTAATTGGAGACTCTAAATTGCCCGTAGGTGTGACTGTGAGTGTGAATGGTTGTTAATTTGTATGTGCCCTGCGATTGGCTGGCAACCAGTTCAGGGTGTACCCCGCCTCCTTTCCGATGACAGCTGGGATAGCACGCCCGCGACCCTAGTGAGAAGCGGTGAGAAGCGGCTCAGAAAATGGATGGATGGATGATAATGATATTCATCTCTGTCAAGACACTGATCATGTAAATGACTTCTCACAATAATTAGCAACAATGATTTCACAAGGTAGGAAATAAGATAAATATCAATATGCAACACTTAATTTCTGTCAATCACTGCAAGCATTTACATTTTCAAATTAATTTCTGTCAATCACTGCAAGCATTTACATTTTCAAATTCTACAATATTTCTAGGCAATCACAATATGCCATCACTGGTAAGCTATTTTTAGAACAGGCCTGCAGGCTACTTATGTGGTCACCATGTTGGTAAAGCCTGCTCCAAATTGTCAGGCATGAATGTGACTTTGAATGGTTGCTTCTGTATGTACCTTGAGATTGGCTGGCGACAAGTCCAAGGTGTACCGCGCCTTTTGCCCAGATTCAGTTGGGATAGGCTCAAGCTGAACCACCAGCCCTTAATGAGAATAATCGGTTAAAAAAATAAATAAATAAATAAATAAATAAATGGTTGGATGTTCCACTGCAGCAGTATGGCCCATATACAGCTCTAAAGGGCAAACCAAAGCTCAAAACAAACCACAAAGGCTCATAATGTATTAACATTTGTTGCATCTTGATATTTTTTATATAAACTTACTATGGCCCTCAGAGGTCATTACTATTTATTATTTTTTCTTTTGTAATTTATTTATCGTTTGTTCTTATTCTTGAAACACAAACTTGGAGTTGCACCCCAATTTCATTCACCAAATGATAACAATAAAGGCTTTCTATTCTATTCCATTTTGATTATGTTATGATGTGTATAGAATTTTTTTAAATCAACGAATAAACTCTTAAATTGAAATAAATAATTATTTAACAGCCTAAAAAGTTGGAGCTAAAATGTTAAATTATTTGAAATTATTTTACCCAACCTCACCTAATACTGAAAATCTTCCTCCAAAACACTAGATGACGCCATTGTTGTAAATATAAACGTCACGCTGATAAAACATTGCAATACATTACTATTGTTATTATTTTTATTTTATATTGTTTTACATTATTCTAGATCATAAAGAAAGCAATTGATGTTAAGAACTATACTGACCCATTGGTTGGATAATCCATTCAACTGGTTGGAAAAAGATGTCATTAAAAAAAAATAAAGTAATATGGCCCATATGCCGATTGCAATACTGAATAAAACTACAAAAATAATACACATTTGTTGTACATGTTTTTTAAAACATGTGTCGGCATTTTCGGGCATTATTAGCCTATTTGCCCCAATCACAAAGAAACGTACATAATAGTTCCATTTCAAGGTTTTTTGTTGTTGTTTTTTTTTTTTTTAAATACAAGTGCAGTGGTTTAGTTGCACTTAACTCTCCTCACCTGAGTGTTTGATTTCATCGTTAAATGCAAACTTTCGTCAGTGTTGGTGTCAAACGTTGACTTCCTCGTCCGCTGACGCAAAGCTCTGCAAAGTGGCGTATGCTGTAAAGTGTACGCACGCGGTTAGACACCGGGGTAGCTCACACGGGCGGTGCTTTAAAAACTATGTACGATTTGGGAGTCTGCCGCCTTCTCGCGCTGCCCCGTTACACAAAAAACACTCTTTCCTTGACGTTTCACAGTGTGACGTGTAGCCTCGGATAACTCCAAACCACCGTCTCACCACCGCGGTTGTTGTTGGTGTTGTTGAGGACTTCCGAAGTCCCACTTATTCGGGGTAGGGCGGGGGGCGTCTTAAGATACCATTTGACCGAAAACAATCCCCCAATTTCGAGTTGGAAAAGTCCCATTCGAGCCAGACAACTTCCAGTGTGCTCTCCCCCCGGTGTGTCTGAGAGCCCTCCCGGTCCGCAGTCTCCTTGCCAAGCAGCTTATGGATGCGAGGTTCTCCGAGTTGTTTTCTTCACATAATGGACGCGACTGCGGCGGCTCTCGGACTGAAGTGAACACGGGGAACGGTTGCGGGCTGACTCCCGCCACCAAAAGGGCTTCTGGCAAGAAGAAGAGACCGAATGCGCGACACGTTCGCAGCTTCAAACCGAGCTACAACACCTCGTATCTACCCCCAGAGGTACGCATGTCTCGGGAGGAACGCCGGCTCACAACGCCGATGTTGTGTTAGCCCAACTTTAGCATGCCATTGGTAGCATTAGCTGTGTGTGTAAATAGTATAACATGGGGGCGGCTAAGTGTTCTCAGTCGTGCTAATATTTGTTGTCCTCGAGCTACGGTAAAGCGTTATCATGAGTATGCAAATGTAGAAAGTCGGTCGTAGTAAGTGCTTGACTAGGTAAACATGAATGCAATTTGACACGCATTTGCTTATGACACATTTAGTGGCGCAATGTTCAGCTCAGTATTTCACTTGCCACAGTGCTCGTTTAGTCAAATGGCTTTCCTTTGTGACCTTTTTTTTTTTTTTTTTAAATCAATTGCCTTTTGGTTCTGATTGTCTATGTCTGACGCGTTGTTTCTCATCTTCTAGGTAGAAGAAGGGAATATAGAGTACAAGGTAAGGACTTTCACGCAAAGCAATAATAGGATATATGCCAACAAAGTCCGTTAGTTAACTGGGTGGTATGAGACACATAAACTAACCATGATACTAAACAACTTACTTTGCAAAACAAAAAAATCACAAAAGTGACCCTGTCAATGCGGTTTATTTAATCAATATGCCTAGGTAAGGTGTTTTTATTTGGTATCTTACTAATATTTTCGAAATACCTGTATATCAAAATAGATTTTCAAATTTTAAAAAGTTTTATATCAAAATAGATGATATCATTGGATAGAGGATTGATACATGAGGAAAATGAGCCCTCGTTTGTAAGAATCGGATAAGGATTAAGGATTTTATGCTACTTTCTGTCGCAAAGCAGCCCACATTTTCTTGGCCAGTCATCATTCATGTCAAACATTAGGAAAAGTGTGACCGAAACTTTGACTCTTCTGTAGAAAACTTCCTGTATGTGAGTCTTATTAGTTGAAAATGAGACAGGCCATTTTCAGATTTTTCAATGGCGTCCACTCGAGCCATCTCATTTTCTGGGTCAAACTGAGAGAAAGCGCATCATCAGATTTACTTCAAACTTCACCTACTTTTATAGCATTGCATGGTATGTTACGTGTGCATTTATATGATTACTTATGGTCTATTGAGCTTTACAGCGACAATAAATTAATTGAATGTATTGAATTGTGTTTGCTTTTATCCAACATTTTAAGTCCACGACAGATAGAGCCTACACTAGTTGTTCTTTTTAGTTTTAAAATTGTTTCCATAGGATGTATGGTTTGAGTTCTTTGGGTACTCCGTCTTCATCCCACATCCCCCAAAAAAACATGCATGTTAGATTCATTGAACACACTAAATTGTCCATAGATGAGAATGACTATAGGTGCCCTGTGATTGAGTGGCAACCAGTCTAGGGTGCACCCTTACTCACCCAGAAGTCAGCTGAGATAGACTCCAGTTACTTACAACCCTAATGAGGACAAGTGCTATACTGTAGCTGGATGAAGTAATGGATATTGATGACTCCCAGTCATCATAAAACAATTGTAAGCTCTGTAGACAACATAAGTAAAATTTTAACATGACATAAAAGTTAATCACTGTTGACATTCAAACAAACTATTTAAAGCGTGATGGTTTTGTGCAACTTTAGAGGCATATTTGCACACCTATTTTGGTTGAGTTTTGTCTGCGAAGCTCTGTTATTCTACTTAATACAACACTGGCATTGTAATAGTGTAGATTGTAGAACATTCTCCCATAACAACTTTAGTCAAATGCCCATCCTCTATATACCCTCAGTGTAGGTCCCCTCAGTTACGAGTCTGCTCTTAAGGGAGGTTTACAGTAGAGTCTACACTTAAGAAAGTACTTCTAAAAATTCAGGTTCTGACCTGAAAGCAGCCCTTAGATTGCTCAGAATACACACTTTAATATTGACATACCAGGTCAGATGCCATACTTGCACTTGAGACACAACATCCCATTTTAGTTCAGCCTGCCATGAAAGTGAGCCTCACAATAAGGTCAGCGTGAAGAACATTTGTACGGTCAACAATTTGCCAAGTCTGTTCCAGTCATCTCATGTCGAAATCTGACACCGACGCGGATTAGCAACACCAGCGTTAGTATCGGGCTATCGTTTGTTGATTTCTGTGATATTTTCTCCTGCCGTTTAGCTGAAGCTCGTGGACCCTACACAAAGCCGTTTCGAGCACCTGGTGACGCAAATGAAATGGCGGCTCCAGGAGGGTCGCGGTGAAGCCGTCTATCAGATTGGGGTGGAGGATAACGGCATGTTGGTGGGACTGTCTGAGAAGGACATGAAGGCGTCCCTCACCACCCTCCATGATATGGCTGAGAAGTGAGTTTTGAAGTTAACCCAACCACTAATCCAAATAAAATTTTGCTAATGGCCCCAATGTGGTCAGGGGCGGCCCTGCTGAGCTGCACCAGTTTTGTAAAGAGGAATGGTCCACAATTCATCCTGATCGTTGTGCGTGTCTTATCTGCAACTGTAGGATCAACCAGTTATTAAATTCAAGGGTTCACTTACTTTTTCCTCCCTGTCCTGTGAATGTGTTTTATTATTTTAAATAACAGTATGATAACATAATTGTGAGGTATTGGTTTAAGTATACCCTGTTTATTCTTATGATTTAGATGATGATCAGAGTATTATCATTTTATGACCAATTTATGAAGCAATTTAAGAAATTCCAAAGGGTTCACATACTTTTTCCTCCCACTATACCTGTTACATATTTAACAGCCAAAATATTTTTTGTCTGACAGAGTTGGGGCTGACATCACTGTCCTTCGACACGCAGAGGTGGACTACGACGCTGATCAGCCTCTTACCATCGCCGAAGTCTTAATTCGTAAGGTGCCGGATGACCAGCAGGTGAGCAGGCTGCCATGAAGGATTTGCATCCATTTTAATTTTTCCTTTTTTTTTTTTTTTTTTTTTCTTTTTTCTTTTTTTGTTATAGTTCTTTGCTTTTTCCTGCAGTTCCTGGACCTGCGAGTAGCCGTACTTGGTAATGTAGACTCGGGCAAGTCGACGCTGCTGGGTGTTTTGACGCAAGGCGAGCTGGATAATGGACGAGGAAGAGCAAGACTGAACCTCTTCAGGCACCTCCATGAAATACAGACAGGGCGTACGTCTAGCATCAGCTTTGAGATCCTTGGTTTCAACAGTAAAGGAGAGGTGAGTAAAAAAAGTCCAGACAAGAAGTAACGAACAACAAAGACTGTTCATTTTCACAATATTCCAATTTGTCTTTTCCAAGGTTGTGAACTACAGCGAGTCTCGAACAGCAGAGGATATTTGCGAGAGTGCCTCTAAAATGATCACATTCATTGATCTGGCGGGCCACCACAAATACTTGAAGACTACCATCTTTGGCCTCACCAGCTACTGCCCTGATTTCGCCATGCTCGTCGTCGGTGCAAATACCGGGATAGGTGAGTGGGCATTTGTTGATTTGATGCGTTTCTCAAACCAAGCAGTTTAGTCCATCGTGTTGGCTGGGTATTCCTGGTGGGCGTAAATATGTACAGTATCCTTATTCCCATTAAATAGCTATTGTCAGAAGTGGGACTTTAACCCACACCTCCAGGGGAGAGTGCAACGCAAACTCATCGCCTTAGACCACTCGGCCATCTTGACATGAGTCATAGGCATCTACTCACAGTGTTTTCTGTCTGCTGTCCGTCTAAAATCTCCATTCTTTATTGGGAGCTAATGTTGTACAGTTAGTTGTATAGCCCAAGTCCATTTTTTATCCTGGTCTCAACTTGTGGAGCTAACCAGCTGTGGCTTAAGAGCGCTGCAAACATAAGGTCTGATCTTATGTAACAAACCAGACAGTTTCTAGCTAAAATTATCATCATGGAGTAGCTGCATTTGATGCTCCTCTGATCTAGGCGCACTAAGCTGTCAGCCTTGGCTCAGCAAAACTCTCCTAATTAAAACCTAAAACCATTTGAAGTAATTGATATATGTTGGATTTGTTTGATGTGGATGTTCTTATGTATGTATTGGTGTCAAAAATAGACTGCGCTGTTTGAAATAGGTTCAACAATGTTGATCACCCCCTTCCTCCCCCTTCACTTCTCCAATTGACTTAAGCGTTTTCGCTCGTCATTTGAACTTGAGATATAACATTACTTGCACGCCTGCCACCTTTTATGACATAAGCAGGATTTAATGGCATTTTAAGTCAGCATTTAATGGCATGTTAAGTTGGGAGTTATCTGTTTGATAACACATTACGTTCAGGCAAAGTTGCTTCTCAGACCCAAATGTTTTCTCACATTGAAGTCGACAAGCTGGAATTAAGAAGAATGGGAACTAAGTGGGAGTAGTTTGGCTAGATTGTTCAGTTTTTCCACTGTTCACTTGCTATCCAAATACGAGGAAAAATAGAGTTTCTGAAACATCTAATAGTTGAAAACTATGAAATTGGGTGATTCAGATGCTTCCTCTTCCAGTTTGAATTTTTGTTGTCCAGATTGACATAAAAATAGTGCCATAAAGTAGTATCAAATCCACGCCTCCGGGAGACCCTGGGATTGTATACCACTCGGCCATCCTGACACGCACTTCTGGACTTACACAGAGATACACAGAACATAGTCGGTGGGGGAGTAACTTGGGTGTTGGGTTGCTTTCTTGATCAGTTGTCGAGTGCTTTGAACTGCTGCAGCTAATGAATTTCCTTTGGCACCCCTGATCACCGTACACTAGTGTGCCACGGTACCCTGGTTGCAAATGCCTGATCTGGAGTGCTAACTTGTGTTAACAGGAAACATGAGCAGTTAAATGCTCGCTCTGTAGTAATTTCATTATTTCATTTCTTTACGTCTCCAAAGTGTTCTGTAAATTGACTGTCTGTTGTACTAGAGCGGCTCCAACTACCGGAGACAAATTCCTTGTGTGTTTTGGACATACTTGGCAAATAAAGATGATTCTGATTCTGATTCAGAGAGTTATCGAAGGCAGTTTGTTTTAAGAGCGTAACACTTCATGTAGTTACACAATAAGTGCTTGAGTCGTTTCAAAATATTTATATTGTCAGAAGTGGGATTCGAACCCACGCCTCCAGGGGAGACTGCGACCTGAACACAGCGCCTTAGACCGCTCGGCCATCCTGACATGTACAGCTCCTACTCCACATAGTTTCATTGGGACTTCTTGCGATTTCTTCATTGAGCGCTCAGCTGCTGCAGCTCGTGAATTTCCTACAGCACCCTTGATGATCTCTCAGCACAATACGCCATGGTACCCTGATTAGGAAGCCCTCATCTGGATTGATAACTTCTGTTAACAAGAAAAACGTGGCTTTGAATACTCACTATGTTGACAAAGATAATCAGTGGTTTGTTTACCATAGTAAGCACAAAACACAGTTTGCATTTACACTGGGTGCTTTAAGTTTTAAAAAGTTAGTGTCAGAAGTGGGATTCGAACCCACGCCTCCAGGGGAGACTGCGACCTGAACGCAGCGCCTTAGACCGCTCGGCCATCCTGACGTTGCCGCACATTGGTATGCGTCACAAGGCTTAAGCACGTCAGCAGTGCTCTGGTTTATTTTTATTTGCAATGAAAAGGAGCAGATCTTAAAAGTTAACTTCCTGTCGGGGAATCGAATCCCGGTCTTCTGCGTGACAGGGGGAGATACTGTCCACTTTACTAATGATGAAATTAGTAAGTCCAATTGCAGCATTACTTTCTGTCAATTGACGTAACAGGAGAAAGGTCCCCAGTTTGAAACGAGGCATTTTGTTTTTTTAATCTGCCACGAAAAAGAGCCACAAAAAAGATGACACTCAAAAGAGTCATCTCCCCGTCGGGGAATCGAACCCCGGTCTTCCGCGTGACAGGCGGAGATACTGTCCACTATACTAACGAGGACTTATCTGAAGTTTGCGGTCTGTTGCAGCTTATGCCTCAGCAACAGTTTCTGTAGTGATGTTCCGCAACGCGGCTCCAGAAGATAAGTTTTTTCTATTCGAGTGCATATTGCATCAGACGCCCTCTGCACTTGCACGCCCTACAGTGACATGGCACTCCGAGGTGCCGCCCCCTCGGCACATACACAATGAATGGGAAAGTCGATGCCAAGTGGAGTGTGAAGTCACGTCTGAGACCAATATGTTCTCCTCTGATGTTGGCACGGTGGAATTTTGAAGAATGTAAACCACACACCTTAAACAATGACCTCTCCTTCTTTTTAGTTGGCACGACGCGGGAGCACCTTGGCCTGGCCATGGCCCTGAAGGTGCCCATCTTCATTGTCATCAGCAAATTGGACCTGTGTACGCGGGCCACTGTGGAGCGAACGGTGCGGCAGCTGGAGCGAGTCCTCAAACAGCCGGGCTGCAACAAGGTGCCCATGCTCGTGGCCAACACGGACGATGCCGTCGCCGCGGCACAGCAGTTTGCCCAGTCGCCCAAGTGTGTACCAACCTCTGAAGTAGAACACAAGTAAAAAATGAAATGCAATAATATGTACAGTGGACCCCTGCATATTCGTGGTTCAGCACCCGCGGATTCACCTATTCTCGGATTTTTGTTTGACATTTTTTAAATCTTTTTTCAATTATTTTTAAAAAATATTTTTCTTTCCTTTTTTAATGTTATCTTTTTTTGGGATGGGGGGGTATATCCCCACAGCTGCCAAATGTTACGGAACGTCCGTCAGAGGCACTCAAAATACCAATCACAGAAGATCCAAATCAAAGTCCTTTGGTCACAAAAAGGTGGTCAATACCAGACAAAACAAAACAAAAAAAACAGGAAGTAGCTACCAACCAACGTAAAACCAGTAACAGCGTTAAACATGGCTTACCAGATGCAAAACTTGTTCATCCACATGACAACTGACTGATCATCCTGATATTGAAACATTCACTTGGCAAAGGTACTTGGACACCATCATAGTTTTGACCATGTGACTCCCTCGGCAGTATTACACCCGTCTTCACCGTGTCCAGTGTGTCCGGAGAGAACCTGGACCTGCTCAAGGTCTTCTTCAACATCATCCCCCCACTCAGCAACAGCAAGGAGCAGGAGGAGCTCATGCAGCAGCTCACTGAGTTTCAGGTAAAGCCAGCTGCACACCGAGTGATGGAACACCACTGAACAATTAACTCGCGTCAGCCAGTGTGCAGGGTTCTACAACTAGTTTTCATTAGTTGCCGACTGCCTGCAACTAGTTTGTCTTCGCGTTTAAGTATTAAACCTCAAGTAAATGGCCCCCACTGATTTAAAAGCTTTTCCGTGAAGTATTTGCATGTATTTTATTGGTCTTTAACAGTTTATTTTTCTTGACAAACGACGCCACGTCACCTTGAAAAATGCTTGCTTATTTTATAGTACATTTCTGAAAAGCCCAAAACATAAGGTTTAACGTTTTTTAAGATATTTGCGAAATCAGACATACTTAGTTACAAAAGAAACAATATTCACCTGTTTGAAAATACACAATCTTCCAAAAATCCATGGATTTTGGGCACGACTTCCAACTGTCCAGTACAGTGCTGCCCGATCGATGCAGCGTAATACCACAATTGCAGTTACAAATAACCCAACTGGTGGAACAATGGTCAATTGTTTTTGTGATGTCAAAGCTTTTAGAGGTGTAGGTGGCCGAAATTAGGCAGGAATGGCCGCCTCCCAATTTTTCCCTTGGCTTTATTAAGTCACGGAATACGATTATCCACCGGCAGACTAATAATAGTGACAGTGGCCTGGGAAATCTTCTTTTCCTTCGACAATCGCGCCATGTTGTTTGTGGTTCAATAAAATATTGTAGATGGCGCCTCAAAATGTTTTTTCCTAATAAGAATGCTGGGTTTTCCTGATAAAGATTATTCTTATTCTGATAAGAACGCCGGGGCCGCATTTTTTGGTTTCAGCGAGTTTGGGATTGCCCGTACATGTGCAAGGGTCAGTCACAAACTGTAATTTGCTCGCGATTGTCCACTTCCGTCTAGTTTGGTGTGGCTAACTTAAAACAGGATGAGCGTGCCAGTTAAGATGTGACTGATTGACGAATAACATTCTTCTTAAGGTGGATGAGATCTACACGGTGCCCGAAGTGGGGACTGTGGTGGGCGGTACTTTGTCCAGGTTAGTTTGTCAGCAACAAGCACTCAACATATACCATCGATATTTTTTGACTGAGAGTTTGGTGTTGTTTTTGTTTGTAGTGGTATTTGTCGTGAGGGAGACGATCTGGTGGTCGGACCCACAGACTCTGGCCAGTTCCACAAGTTGACCGTTGGGAGCATCCAGAGGAACCGTTCCGCTTGCAGGGTGCTCCGGGCCGGACAGGCTGCCACGCTGGCGCTCGGCAACTTTGACCGCACGTTGCTGCGAAAGGTCCGCCTCGGCAACTTCTCTATGCGAGAATATTTCCATTTCGTGTTAACCAATGCAGTGCATCTGATTGTGTTTTCCTTCCACAGGGAATGGTGATGGTGAGTCCAGAGATGGACCCGACCATCTGCTGGATATTTGAGGCCGAGATTGTGCTGCTCTTCCACTCCAAGACCTTCCACAAGGGCTTCCAGGTGACCGTCCACATAGGCAACGTGAGACAGACCGCCACTGTGGAAGCCGTCTATGGCAAAGTGAGTGTCTGGAGGCTGCTTGAATTTGCTGAAAATGCTTGAATTTGAAGTCTTCAATTTGAGAGATTTTTTTATTTCGGTGGGCATAAAGTGGTGCTTGAAATTACTATTTGTGAGATGTGCAAAACTCGGAATTTCCAAGGTTATAAACTTTCAATTAGAAAATGTATTTGTTATTGTTTTTTAATAAAACAACAAAAATAAAGAACCTTGTTAGAGTAGCAGAAGAAGAACCAGAAGAAGGGGGAGAAGGAGAATGTCATAGTAAATATTTTAAAGAAATTCTTCATGTAATTTTCATGGCAAATGTCCAATGTTGAATGTTTACAAAAATTCCCCAGCCATTGAAAACTTCTGGAATTTTCGAAGATTTGATGGCATTTTCTGAGAAATGACCAGAAATATGTTGGACAGTTTCCAAATATTTACTGCATAAAAATAATGGAAATTATTATCATTATTATTATTATTAGTAGTAGTAGTAGTAGTAGTAGTAGTAGTAGTTATTATTTGCAGAAAAAAAAACTGGACATTTAGATTTGAAAAAAAAAAGATTATGGAAAAAATAGAGGATAAATGGTACGGGAATAGAATTACTGAATGAAAAAAAAATACCAATTTCTTTTAAAAACTCTCATCATTGGTTCTATTCATCTCATTTATGATCTGGTTTCTGCCACCCCAAAAAAGCACCTCTAAGAAGCAGTGCATTAAATATTTTCTTCTCAACCACTTCCATTAAATGAATGAGAAGAATAAAATAATTTTGTGTGTTTGTACTCAGTCATAACCATTGTAAAGCTTAAAATTTGATCTCGGAAGTGACAGAAAAGTGTTCATTCATGCCTTGTTTTGAACCACCATACTGTGTATGACAGGAGGAGTTAAGGACGGGGGAGAAGGCGTGCGTCCAGTTCAAATTCCTCAAGCATCCCGAGTACTTGAAGCTGGGGGCCAAGGTTCTCTTCAGGGAAGGCGTCACTAAGGGCATCGGCCACGTCACCAAGCTGCATCCCATCGTGCAGTACCACCACGCCCCAGAGAGCGACGAGGACGAAGACGACGACTAGAAAGTGAGCGCGCTCCCGTCCCTGAAAAACACAACTGCTGTCTTTTTTTAACAGACAAGCTTCCTCCAAAGGCCAGTTTGCACTCTTTGCCTCACCCATATGATGTAAATAAGTTGGCAGTTATAGATCGCCTTGCCTTTATACCTTTAAGATACTCGTTAAGCCAATACAATGTAGCCTCACACACACATTCACACAATAAAAGACTTGCACTGTCATGAAATGAAAGTCAACAACTCATTCATACTTACAGCTGAATGATTAATTTGATAATTATAATAATAATCTAAAATATAAATAAATATTACAAAACTGATTTAATTCATGTGAAAGAGTATTGCCATATGTCGTAAAAACTATGAAAGAAGTCACTGATGGTGTAGTGGTACACTCGTCTGACTTTGGTCGTGGGTTCAGTTCCCACTCAGTGACTATGTGAATGTGAGTGCGAATGGTTGTCCCTGTCTATATGTTCCCTGCGACTGACTGGCGACCAGTTCAGGGTGTAGTCCTCCTTTCGCCTGTAATCAGGTGGGATAGGCTCCGGCGCCCCGTGACCCTAACCAGGATAAGCGGTGTTGAAAATGGATGGATGGATGGATGGAAAATATGAGAGAAGAAAAGTGGAAAAACTCAGCATCTAAAATATTACACTAGTAAAAATTATAATTATTTTCAGCTACATTCACAAAGTAAAATTTAAAAAAAACACACACACATAAGAGAACCCACCTTAAGGTATTAAGGTATATAAGGTAGAATTGTTTTTGTATATTTTGGGGGGGAGCATCACGATTAGATATTTTTTCCCAAATTGTTCTTGCCATATTTTGGTTGGGGAACATTGTACATTTTCCCCCAATTTGTATGAGCACATTGTTGGAGAAAAAACATAACAACTAGACATTTTTTCCACATTTTTCTCAAATATTTGGGGTGAAAAAATCATCACAATTACATATTTTTCCCAAAATTGAAATCATCACAATAACATATTTTCCCCAAATAATTGCTGCAATATTGAGGGTGGGGAGAATCATCACAATTAGATATTTTATTTAATATTTGGGGCGGAAAAAATCATCATCCATCCGTCCATCCATTTTCTGTGCCGCTTCTCCTAACTAGGGTCGCGGGCGTGCTGGAGCCTATCCCAGCTGTCATCGGGCAGGAGGCGGGGTACACCCTGAACTGGTTGCCAGCCAATCGCAGGGCACATAGAAACAAACAACCATTCGCACTCACAGTCATGCCTACGGGCAATTTAGAGTCTCCAATTAATGCATGTTTTTTGGGATGTGGGAGGAAACCGGAGTGCCCGGAGAAAACCCACGCAGGCACGGGGAGAACATGCAAACTCCACACAGGCGGGGCCGGGGATTGAACCTGGGTCCTCAGAACTGTGAGGCTGACGCTCTAACCAGTCGGTCACCGTGCCACCAAAAAAAATCATCAGTTAAATATTTTTCCTTAAAGTCATTCAGCTCTATTATTCACACTTTTTTCACTTTTATGCTGATATTTGCGTCTATGAGTGTTTTTGTGTGACAAAATCCCAAGTTTAACTCTCCTTTAAACTCATCCAGTGACTGAGCTTTAAACTCCCACCTGCAGGAGTAATGTGGAGGCGTTTACACCGCAGTGCACACCGAGCACACATTTTGGGGAGGGGGAGAAGCTGCGCTCACTTGCACTGACACACACACACAACCTTCCTACAGATGGTCTTGACACAGCTGATGCAACTGTGAAGCGTTCTTAAATACACACAGCAGCTCGTCTTTGTCCAAACAGCAGCATGATTTGACTGAAGACTGTAAAGGGGGATATAGGCGCAACATTCCACGCCTCAGAATGGTAATAATGGCACTGTCGATCTGTTGGACATCATCCACAAACCAGGAAGAAGTAGCCAACATGCCCCACAATTCTTATATTTGTCACATTTATTGCCAGTTCAGCCTCAGCTAAGGTTCTCGAGTGAGTGTGTTTTATTAGACAGCATTGATACAAAAAAGAAAGGGCAACCCAAGACTTGCTGCACAACGTGCAAATTTGAAATTAAAAACCATTATGTTTCAAAGGTATTTGCCGCAAGTTCTTGAAGTTACTAAAGTTGCACGCACACACAGTGCCTCATAGAAGTGCCTTCCAACACAACACAGGTCATTCAAGTAGTTGGAAAAAAAAAAAAAAACTCTTGGTGCTAAAATACAAACATTTGTACCAAATCGTTTGACTCTTAAGTACTACTCCAAATCAAGACTACTGTGGGGCTTACAATAACTATCTTATTACTGTCTTATATTACTGCCGCACTGTCACATCAACTTTATAGTGACACACCCCACTCTATCATTGTGTTGTGTTGTTTTTTCAAGAGCATGTTTCAACCTTTGTATTATATATCTGGTTATACATTTGTGTTTTTGCGCATCTCAGGTGTATTTTTTGTAGTTTTTACATTTTACAATCAAACCCTTGTTGAAGCTTTATGACTTGTTTATCCGATTTTTAATGGAAATGTGTATAATCACGTGTGAACTATGTACAGATCCAATTGGTGTATTAAATAAAGCTTTTATCACATTAAAATGTGATTTCTCTTTGTAGTTTAAAAAGTGTCTATTGTTAAGACTTGGAATTGGTGTGATTGAAAATTGACATAATAAAAAGCAGCATTTTTAGCCCTTTTTTTTTCCAAATAGGCAACCCAAATTTCAGGCAACCCTGTCCTACATGATGAAAGACCATGCAACAAACAACACTAAAGTAAACAACGGGAGCCACCATGCCTTTTAGTCATTTGCAAGGTCAATGCAGAAGGTAACGCCTTAATATAATACACCCGTTCATACATTTTCTATAGAGTTTGTCCTCCTTAGGGTGGCTGACAATAATACGTGCTGGCCTAAATACACACAGATATAGGTTTTATCTTTATAAATTACATAGCTTGTTAGTAGCATCTGCTGGTGTGTTACGGTACAACAATAAATACCATGGCGTCCACCTTATTCCTGAGCTTTTGCCTAAGAAAAATATCCATCCATCCATTTTTCTGAGCCGCTTCTCATCACTATGGTCGCGGGCGTGGTGGAGCCTATCCCAGCTATCATCGAGCAGGAGGCGGGATACACCCTGAACTGGTTGCGAGCCAATCGCAGGGCACATACAAACAACCATTCACACCCATATTCACACCTACGGACAATTGTTGTCAATTAACCTACCATGTTTTTGGAATGTGGGAGGAAACCGAAGTGCCCGGAGAAAACCCACGCAGGCACGGGGAGAACATGCAAACTCCACACAGGCGGGGTCCGGGATTGAACCCCGGTCCTCAGAACTGTGAGGCAGACACTCTAACCAGTCGTCCACTGTGCCGCCTCATATGAAGCAGTATTGTCTAAATTGTGCACATTTGTCATTTGGTCAACATGGTATAGTGTAGCTTTCCACACGCTGTATACATAATGCAACAAACACATTTTTTATTCTTTATTTACATTTCATCATGTTTTGTTATGTTTATTATTTGTGTAAAGAAAAAATATGTGGTTAATGCCAAAATATATGGTTTTATTCCACATTTTAGAGGAAACATCCAAGAGTCCTGCTGATACATTCATTCAAAATTAAGAAACGTAATCAAATCTACACAAATTATTTAATTTACTTTGAGAAAATAATTTAAATAGTTCCACTGCTATAACATTTTCAAAAGGCTAACTTGTAATTGTAACCCATTACATTTCTAAAGTAATCTTCCCGAATCTCAGCAGTGATCATACCTGACCCAAAAAAATATTTAAACCTGTGAAAGGTTATTCCCAGTTGCCTTTCATAATTGGACGGCGTTATGCGCAACCGTACGCGGCAAAATGTGCTGGCACCCTTGTTCTTGCCATCCATATTCATGGTTGACTGACGACTGACGCGCTAAGCTTTGCGCCGCTGTAGACACACAACTCATAAGGGGCAAGTTGTATCCTGAACCTATGTTCATATATATGGTACATCTTATTTCTGGGACACAGGGTTGGGAAACCTCCCACCAGGGCCTAACTTTATGATAAAAATCAAATGCCACAGTCAAACAATATATTTTATTTATTACAAGCATGTGTGGGTTACATTTTGGGGACTTTTTATAAAGTTCCTCTGAGGTTTTATTAAGGTCTGCACAAACAGTGCAAAGGCGTACTTAATTTATTTTTTCTTTGCTATGTATATAAAAAAACAATGTGTAAAATAAAATAAGTATAAAATCATTTAGAACAGGTTCAGTTGGGGTCCAATATTGCTTTTTATTCTTTAAGAACAAATCACATTGACAAACAATTAAGTTATTCATAATACATCCATTTTCTGTAACCCAGTCCTCATTAGAGTTGCGAGTGAGCTGGAGCCTATCGCAGCTGACTTTGAATAGGTGAGCTGCTCGCCAGCCAATGACAGGCCACAAATAAACAACCATTCACACCTATGAGCACTTTAAGAATCTTCAATTATAGTTATTACAGAGTACCTTAACTTGAGTTTAATTTATTCCGTGACAAAACTTGATTAAATCTACAAGCATTATCATCACATCAATTAAAATTAACAGAAATGGCATTAATCCATTACAGCCAATAAAGAAAAATAGTACTTACTGTATTGTATAAAAAAAAAAGAGAGAATGTTAAATGTTCTTTTAGAAACTAATGACTGTACATAGTGTAGTATTCATGTTGAAAGTGTGCTTTCAAGGGGCGTGGCCTAGTGACTGACGTCAGGAGCTGGGCTGACCAGAACTGGCAATTGTTCTCATTTAGTATTTCTGTAATTGACTGTTTTTTCCTTCCGATAAACGGCTGAAAGCGCATCGGTGACTGTGGCTGTCCTTGCCCACATGTGAGGCCATAACAACAGTACTTGAATTGCTCCATTTCGAGTGGCGTATCTGAAGTTCTCCCGTAACTTAAATTCTGGCTTGCAACAGCAAGTTAAAAAAAATAAAAATAAATACAAAAAAATAAGTCATAATAATCAATAAAGGAACGGCTCGAAACTCCAAAAACTCTCAAGGCATTACTGTATTCATGAAATTTAAGAAGGCACATGCAAAGATTAATGACATGCAAAGATTAATATCTTTGGAAAAAAGAATCCAGAGTACGCGCACTTCCTCCTCCTCCTTGCGTGCGATGTCTTTTGGGATGGGGTCCTCCTGACACTCTGCTTTTAGTTTTGACCTGAGAGGATAGCGCTGGTCCTGCAGGAGGTTCCCTTCTGACGAAGGAGGACGAATAAGAAGGGGAAAAGGATTTGTGCAGGTCCAAGGCAAAATGATGGTCGTTGTGTTCGGGCATCTCCCAGGCCGGCACGTTCTGGCCGCAGCGGTGACACTTGAGCACGTCTTCCGCGTTGTCCACACTGGAGGTGGGCAGCGAGGTGGGTAAACCATCAGCGCGCTTTTCATCATCGTGGCTTGGATTCAAACCTGTTTCTGCGTTTTTCTTGTGGAAGAACGAGGCGATGCTTGCGCGAGGGTCTACCAAAGCGCCTTTGGAAGGACTCGGAGAAGAGACGGAACATGATGGAGTCGACTGGGATTGTGTTTGCTGCCTGTGAAAGAAGGACTGAATGGTGGCGGGCGTTTTGCGTGCGGCGTGGCTGGCGGAGAGAAAGCTTTGAGTAGAAGGCACATCTGCGCTCAGGTTGTGTTCGGGCATCTCCCAGGCCGGCACGTTCTGGCCGCAGCGGTGACACTTGAGCTTGTCTTCCGCGTTGTCCACACTGGAGGTGGGCAGCGAGGTGGGTAAACCATCAGCTCGCTTTTCATCATCGTGGCTTGGATTCAAACCTGTTTCTGCGTTTTTCTTGTGGAAGAACGAGACGATGCTTGCACGAGGGTCTACCAAAGCACCTTTAGGAGGACTCGGAGAAGAGACGGAACACGATGGAGTCGACTGGGATTGTGTTTGCTGCCTGTGAAAGAAGGACTGAATGGTGGCGGGCGTTTTGAGTGCGGCGTGACTGGCGGAGAGAAAGCTTTGAGTGGAAGGCACGTCTGCGCTCAGGAAGCCTGCGATGCCCCCCGCTGAGGCTGAAGGGGCGTCAAAGAATTTGCTGGCAGAGAGGTGCAGCAACGTGAGCGGTGGAGTCCTGCGTGACAGGCAAAAATTGTCAACATTTACTGCCAAGCCTAAAAGAACACTTGAACTTTATTTTGTGTTAATCAGAGGCCAAATTTGAAATGATTTATCATGGTCTGTTTTTTTACATTATAAAATCCCGGCCTTTAAACAGGGGTGTGTATAATTTTTATATCCATTGTAGCTGTAAAGTCAACATTTTTACAAGCACAGTATAAACAGGACGAGTAGTCACTATTTGCCTCAGAGAACTTCCTGCGTCATGAAGTGCTTTAATGCAGACTCTTTTTATTTGAGTGATTTCTCTGCGTTTTACCATTTCGAACAGGAATAAATAGATTAATAATAATGATAACAAGTTCATCTTTTTATAACTAAATTTGAAAAAAATATTCATAAACTACATTATAAATTAGAACATAATTTTGCTGTATTGTATTAGTAATAATAATAAAAATAAGTATAACACCTAAAGTAATTACTAACTGGATAAATAGAATGCAGTACTTCTAACTAAATCCAAGTAATTACGAATTTTGAAAAAAATATCCTGTACTTTCCATATAAACCCATCTACAAGCATTTGAATGACTAGGAAAAAAATTACAAAGTATAGAAAAAATTGGCTTCAAAATCATGAAAAATCAAGCATTTATCTCAGCTCTCAAACGCTGTGGGCGTGTCTGCTCAATGCACTGAAACCACACCCCTCTCAACAGTTAACTGTCAATCAAACACCACTACTATGACCTGGAAAAATGGATGCTACTTTGTTGAGCATCTTCATGTTTGAGCTGCGAAAACATATCCACTTAAAGCCTCTGGTGACTGGAATATATATATATATATATATACACACACACACACACAACGAGGCGCTCTAACAGTCAAGGGTTTATCCCAAATCTCTAACAATTACCTACCAGAATGTATGGTGAGGAAAAAGCTAAAGCAGTAGACCTGAAGGTAGGCTCACTATCTGGCAAGCAGGAGGTCATGCTTGCAGAACTAAATGGTCTTTATAAAGTGTTAATGACCATAGAAATAACCAACTGAACGGTAAAATCAGTAATATTGAGACTTCACACGTGCGTGTGTGGTCACATTGAACCTACCACGCCACCTGCTGGTTTCCCGTCACGTTGAGGCTCTTGATAATGGCGAAGCTGTCGGCCGACAACTTGGAGGCGTCGTAGCGCACGAGAGCGCAACAGCGGGAGAAACTGCTCGGCCGCTTGTCACCCAGTTGTCGGACGCCGACCGTTAACTGCTTTGCCACTCGACCGTTCTGGAAGAAAAAAATATTCTATTGCTAACGTCGCGAGGGCAAGTTACAGGAAATGTTACAGTAATATACCTTTTTTTTCTCAAGGGAAAAAAAATGCATGTATCATTAGGTGACTAGCGTTATATATCTTCCTTAAAGTGTTATAATACCGCAAACTAGATGCTATTTGTTTGACCATCTATTCCCGTTATATGTTAGCATTAAGCAAGCGTAAAACTAGAAACGCAATACTTGAGGCAAAGTTATGTGGTCATTTTAAATACACGTCATTTTCTTTATTTTATGATTAGTTCAACCGTAAACTTACTGGGAGTACTATTAACAGCTTGATGCCTTTTTTTTTTTTTTTTGCTCACTGTGCTCAATTGCAGCTTGTTGTGAAGTGAGTTGAGTTTTAGCTAAAAAAAAAAAAAAAAAGTCAGAATGGCAGCTCATTTCTAAAATTAAATAAGTAAAATAACAATTTTAAAAACATGTCTCACTCGTATCTCAAGGCACCACTGTATATATAAAATATATATTTTGTAATATTTTTAATTTAAATCATCAGTACTCATTTGTGGACAAAATATATATGATTAATACACGTGGAAAAAAGGTACCCCCCTAATAACTGCTTGGTACTCTACTAGCCACAAAATGAGGAAGTAGGGTCGTTCCAAAGCCTTTTTCTTTACCACTTCTCTGTCCTTGGTCAGCCTCTCCTCCAGCTCCAAAGCCAGCTGATGAAGCCAGTACTTGACCTTTGCAGAAGAATTTAACATAAACAGAAATAAACAGCCACAACATTAGGTACACTTGCATCATAAGAAAAAGATCCAGCTGTATTAAATAGAAGAATACACCACAGTAGCACCGATAATGTTAGATGCGTGTGAGTACCTGCTCTTTTGTAGCCAGTGATGTTTTCCCAGGGAAGTTCTTACTGCAGCCAATTGATTTTGGCAACTGCCTGGGTTTCACTGCTTCCAAGTCAATGCCCCGACACAAATCATACAGCCACTGACTGAAAAACACAGACTTGATCCAATAAAATAAAGATGGGCTCAGAGAAGGTTGTGGTTTATCAGCCTTACCCGGTCTTCTCTCCAAAGTGGTGCCCCAGTTGAGCCTGAGAGAAGCGAGTCAGCTCCCCCATGTGCTCCACATGAAGCGCTTCAGTGACCGAGACCCCCAGTTTTCCTCCCAGGTTGCGTCTGTGCAAATGAAAGTGAGCTGGATTGATAAGTGAAAGGGTCTTATTTGGCGGTGCCTTCACTGAAACGCTCACATCTTGCTAATGGGCAGCGTGTTGAAAAGTTCAGTCACAGAGTCCAGCGGCAAAACGGTCTGTCGATTTGGTTTGTTCAAACCGCACGCCAGTTTAGCCAGCACCTGGAAGAAACGCACAGGAATTTCATAGGACTTTCAATACAAATACTGCACTACTATACTGAACAAAAATATAAACACAACACTTTTATTTTTGCTCCCATTTTTCATGAGATGGTCTCAAAGATCAAATTTTTTTTCTACATACACAAAAGGCCATTTCCCTCAAATATTGTTCACAAATCTGTCTAAATCTGTGTTAGTGAGCATTTCTCCTTTGTCGAGACAATCCATCCCATCTCACAGGTGTGGTATATCAAGATGCTGATGAGACAGCATGATTATTGCACAGGTGTGCAATAAAAAGCCACTCTGAAATGTGCAGTTTTGCTTTATTTTGGGGGTCTGGGGGTCAGAAACCAGTCAGTATCTGGTGTGACCACCATTTGCAGTGCAACACATCTCCTTCGCAGAGAGTTGATCAGGTTGTTGATTGTGGCCTGTGGAATGTTGGTCCAATCCTCTTCAATGGCTGTGCGAAGTTGCTGGATATTGGCAAGAACTGGAACACGCTGTCGTATACGCTGATCCAGAGCATCCCAAACATGCTCAATGGGTGACATGTCCGGGCAGAATGCTGGCCATGCAAGAACTGGGATGTGTTCAGTTTCCAGGAATTGTGTACAGATCCTTGCAACATGGGCCGTGCATTATCATGCTGCAACATGAGGTGATGGTCGTGGATGAATGGCACAACAATGGCCCTCAGGATCTCGTCATGGTATCTCTGTGCATTCAAAATGCCATCAATAAAATGCACCTGTGTTTGTGGCCCATAACATACGCCTGCCCATACCATAATCCCACCGCCACCATGGGCCACTCGATCCACAACGTTGACATCAGCAAACCGCTCACCCACACGTCGCCACACATGCTGGATGTGGAGGTCCTGGGCTGTTGTTGTTACACGTGGTCTGCAGTTGTGAGGCCGGTTGGATGTACTGCCAAATTGTCTGAAACGCCTTTGGAGACGGCTTATGGTAGAGAAATGAACATTCAATTCATGGGCAACAGCTCTGGTGGACATTCCTGCAGTCAGCATGCCAATTGCACGCTCCCTTAGAACTTGCGACATCTGTGGCATTGTTTATTGTTACGAAATTTAAAATTCAAGTTTGTTTTTTTTATACGGTTCGATTTTTTTTCTCTCCAGACTGTGAGAGCATTTGTTTTTAAGAAATACAGTGAGCATTTGTCCTACTTTGTTGTGTGAGATCCCAGCTGAACACTGGAAGCTTGTGTGCTGCTCCACGGCCGCCCTCATTTCCTCCACAATGAGGGCCCCCACGGTGAGCTGAAGCGCGGCAGAATTGTCCATCGGCATGGACGCCAGCCACTGCTGGACACCTGTGGACCTCATCTTCTCTGTGGGACATACAGTACACTGAACTTTTAACATGTATGGATTTTGTCCATCCGACCATTGTGGGTGAGCTGGAGCCTATCCCAGATGACTTGGGTCAAGAGGCCTTGACTATGAAGCAGTGTAACCCAGGGGTAGACCCTGGATTGGTCACCAGCCAATCGCAAGGCACATTCACTGATTTAATGGCGAGCAATCAACCGATTTTTGTTATGCAACAGAGACAAGGTCAGAAGCTAAAGATGCTATTCTACATATTACTAGCCAGTCATATCAACAAAGCTATATTATTTCAATGTCAAAGTATAATACAGTACAGGGAGTTGAATTTGTTCCATGACCTCGCTCATAACTCAAAATTCTTGTATTTTATATCATCTTGCTCCATTGAAATGAACGCAAATGCAACTATTCCGTTCCAGCCCCACATTGTGCTTCTTCTAAAGTTTGTGCCTTGGGAAAGTTTTGCATCGTGTTATCAATAAGCTAGCAAACTTTCTTCAGGTAAAGTTATGTTGTGTTGTGATTTGGAAAATGTATGTTTCATATATATCAAATATTAGTTTTATATAACCTTTACATGTTTTATTGTTCCATAGCTCTTAGTGTGTCCTTGATTGTTTTGACTACTGTACTCTTCCTTTTCTAATACTCAGCATGCAACCATTCCTTTAAAGATAAGTTTGAGTGCAGCTGGACAAAGTTAATTGTGTGAGAATGTTGTAGGAATGGGAGGCCTGTATTTCTTTTTTTTCTTTTCTTCTGTCTTTCTCGCCTTTGTATAACAAAGCTGATTTTTTTGCTTGCGCTTCAGTAAGGGGTAACAACTCGTGACAACTTCTACCTTTTCCTCTCTTTGCTAAGATTTATTTCTGTCTTGTAATAAAACTCACAAAGACAAGATTGTTTCCTTGTTTCCTCTTATTCTGTCAGAAAAAGACTTGCTAAAACAGTTGTTTTAATTACATAATGCGTAATTCTCTTTGTTTGATGTTTAGTTTGACAATAAATGTCCACCAGGAGTGGCAATAAACAGCTTGAAGCTTCTTTTTAAGGAATTGTTCACTATCTACCAAACTGCTACTTGTTTCCACCATCTAGCCGTCATATCTCAAATGTTTGCTTACAAGTCAAAGCAAAAAAATCTTCCAAGCAATCATAAGTTGGGTCATTCATAAGTCAAGGTACTATGCTTCCTCATACCGGAGACATCATGCCCTAATTATTTGTATATATATATATATATATTTACACTAAACCATTAACTGCTGAAGCCCTATGAACTCTGTTGGTAAACAAAAACAGCAGCACCAAAGCACATCAAAAGCATTTCTGTTTCTCTGCACTTCTCCATAATAGATATTTTGTCTTTAAACTCCACTTGACATAAATTCTAATATACAGAAAGGAAATAAGATTATTCAAAAAATGCGTTCATGTCCCATGTCTTGAAGACGATTGTGTGTATTGTAGGAATTAGGCAAAGTTTTGGCAGTATAAAAATTTCATAGCGTTCTGGCTTTACAGTGATAATACTATTCATAAATGTTTATTACTGTGGTCGCAGTGCATGTTTCTATTACTTTGGTTAAATCTATAAGGGAGACAAGGTATGGCCACACCTACCTTTGTCCAGAATGGGATCCTCAGCAGCTTCTTCCTCTCCTTCAGATGAATTGTGAGGGTAACCTTGGATGCAGGTGGTTCTCAGCAGGTGAGGCTGTATTTGTTTGTCCGCCATGTCCTTCAGTCGCTGCTGAACAGCTGCGGTCAAGTCCATGTAAGCCTCGTCAATGCTGGCCCGCTCGACCACCGCAAAGCGAGACATCACTTGGATTACCTCCACGCTGGCCTCCCTGTAACTGAACACAATGGTTGATTTAAATTGTGCTTCATTGATATCATTATTACAACGACGTGGGCATTGCTCACGGGCTCAGGTCCGCCTTGCCGTGAGATTCGCGCACTCGTGCCACCTGGAGATCTGGGCACAGCTTCTTGGCGTCGTCCACCCACATGTTCTTTGTGACGCCGTGGGCCCTGGCCTCGTAGCTCACAGCTATGATCCTAACAGAGGATAGAAGGTGCGCAGAAGACAGCAGTTTACGATAATAACACATTTATTATTGCTTTTGGAACTCAGTCATCCATTTCCCACATCGCTTGTCCTCATTAGAGGAGGAGGAAAATCAGAAAAATTACACTGCTGCAGTTTTTAAATTATTACCGGCGTGCCAATGTTTGAATAGCATACAATCTATTAATCAATTTTTTCATACTTTCAAACTTTGGCCGAGAGGCTGAGTGCATCTTGGACTCGTCAGCCAGCCAATCGGTGGGCACATATAGACAACGGTTGATAATCACATTCACATCTAAGGACAAATTAGTCTTCAATGAACCTAACATGCATGTTTTGTTAAATGTGGGAGGAAGCCGCAGTATCTGGAGAACATTCAAATGGAGCTGAGATACATAAAACTGCTCGGATTTACCAAACTATTTCAACTCATTACCCAAATTACAAGTTTGGTTCCTCCTATACTTACTAAAAAATACATCCTGTATTGCCTTAATGCTGACATATAAACTGAATAACTGATTGTTTAGGGTCTTTTATTACGGCTTCTGTGAGGTTTTATTTGTTTTACAATAAAAAGTTGGGCGTGTCCCTCACAGGCAGTAGGTTCCCCACCCTTTCTGTAAAAAAACAAAAATAAAAAATTGTCACTAATAGCAGAGGAAGCCGAAATTAAATCGAAAGCCTGTAATTTTTCAAGGGTTATCCACATGGATTTCATTTAATTAATCGATTAAAAAGTGAATAATTCTATTTAATAGCTGCTTGTAGTATTGGTTGTAATTCTGAACAGTTTAACTATAAATTTAAGCATTTTAGGCAACTCTGTGCACCATTCGAGCATTGTCCCGACGACAATGGATTATTTTTTTAAAAAAAGTATCTGTTAGAAACTCACCCGCCCCCTTTCCAGGTCTTGTACTGGGCCACTACACAGGGAGTTTTCTTCAGGGCAGGATTCAGCCTTTGCTCTACTTGCACGTAGAAACAGTCCATGTCCACCAACGCCACAACTCTTTCCTTCCCGTACTCCATTAGTGGAACAACGGAGCTTTTCTGTACCGATATATCAAAAAGGTTTTTCTCTCACATTGTTTCGTCAATGAATGTTTGCTAGCTTTTGCTTTCCCGCAATTGCGTTTGTTACATAACTACGTCATCAAAGGTGGACGGAAACCTGTTATTGTTTTTTTTAATGACGCAATTGTATCAACCAATCAGCGCGAAGAATTGTATCGCCCCCCCCCCTCCACTCCCACCCCACCCCTTCACACGCACACACACGCGCACACAAACTGTTATACTATTAGCACTAATAATAGTACTATACTATTAAAAACATACATAAAATAAAAAAGACAAACATACATATATACATAACAACAAATCATTAGAATAGTAAGCATAGAACGTTTGTCACTAAAGTGTTCTATTTTTGTGGGGAGGTGTTGTTTTAGTTTTACCTTTTTTTTTTTTTTTTTTTTTACAACATAAGTGTACTGGCACTTGTAACACAATAAACGACAGGTATATAGATTAAATATAAGTATATACTTTACAATCTATTGCCAATTAACTGATTTGGCGGCTGTTTGGTGGCTGTTGGGAAGCCGTGATGTTTATTTTGAAGAACCGGGGGAAAAAAGCTGTTCCTCTTCACGTCAGTCACAACCCCGTGAGCGGTGCGGTCATTACAAGGGTTGTGGGGAATTATTAACACATGAATTCCATGTATTTATTGTTTTAAATAAGCATTTCTCCTTATTATCACATTAATGAAGTTGAAGAATAGCAGATCAGTGCTGGTCTCCACCGGTCTCGACGTTAAATCCCGAATCCGTCAGGTCCGAGACCGAAACAAGGCCAAGACTCGTGTGTTACAACACGAGAAAATGTATTTAAAATGTTGAAGCAGAAAATATTCGTGATTGTGAAAAATAAAATGTATTGTATTGGAGCGTATTATATTTACTCAGGCAAATGATGGCCAGCCCGGGTCCTCAGGCAGGATGTGATAGGTCGGGTTTCATGTGAGCGCAGTCTCCTTCAGCTCGTCCTCCAACCAGCCAAGCCTGCCTCGCCCGTGCGGTCTGAGGAAATCTGTCTTAAAGTCACTTGAGCTCACCTCCACATACTTCTCCGACCGGTAAGAAACGCATTTGAATGCGTGTAACTAGAAACGTCTCCATCGTTGTTTAACGCGCAGAAAGAAGCGCTCTCACCTGCTTTTGGGCACTCGCCGGTAACTCTGATAGCTTTAGCAGAGTTCGCTAAGCTAGGCAGGGGCACGCCGTGTCTGCCTCATGTAAGGTTAAACCCTTTTTACTCTTTTAATAGAAAACTTTATTTTATGTATATTACGGTGTTGCAATGACAGCCCGTGCGTTTTACACTTTGGGTAAGGTTAATAATACATTTACCGTACTTTGGCCTTTGCCGAGTGACAGTCCTCAGCAGCGCACATCATTTTGACGGAGGGCCAACATGTGCCCTCAATCCCGCCTAACCGTTAAACCAACTCACGGTAAGAACCTGCAGGCCCGGGGTGCCAAAATGGTAATTCGTCCCACATTAACCATGCTCACGGGCCATCAGGCCACTAGTAGTGGTTGGTAACGTCACAGTTACGCGCTCAGTAACCACGACGAATCACATCTGAAATCGTGCTGGGCGAATGTTTGCAAGCTTTCAAAACGTGTGCATTCAGTTTGTGAACATTAACTTGACTCGACATTTGAAGAGAAATCTCATCTATCCTCGTGTTCTGGGAGCTGGTGAAACGCAGGTTGCTTTTGCTAGTTTGCAGCTAGGAAGGTCAGTGATTACATTTTCGATTGCTTTCTATGTACACCCTCACGTAGTGGCCCATTGCATTTCCCTTCCATTTTTGTATAGTGCTTGTTCTCATTGGGGTCTTGGCGAGCTAGACGCTTATCCCAGCTAACCTTGGGGGCGAGAGGTGGCATACTCCCTTGGACTGATCGCTGGGCACGTATAAGCAAAGCAACCATATGGACAATTTAGAGTTGTCAATGGACCTACAATGCATGTTTTGGAATGTGGCAGTAAGAGAAAAGAAAACCTATGCAAGTACAGGGAGAACATGCAAATTCCACACGGGAGGGGCTAAGTTCGAACCCATGACCTGTCCTGTGAGGCATGATGTCCTAACCCCTGGAGCCCTGTGCTGCCCACCCCTTCCATATTACAGTGGTGCCTAGACTGATGAGTTTAATCCGTTTGGTGACCACATAATTTAAAACACTCACCTTTCCCCGTTTAGAGGTCCCGTATTTTGCCAAACCAACATTTTAGTGGTTGGGATGTAATATTGTCTCTATGGCAGTGATTCCCAACCAGTGTGCTGTGGCACACTAGTGTGCTATGAGCGATCTTCAGGTGTGCTGTGAGAAATTATACTTAACTGCTCAAAACATTATTCATTTACAAGAAATAATGTATCTTTGTGCCTCTATTTATGCCAGTGAGGCATAGTGACGGACAGAACAAAGATGCTCTTCTATTTGATGGCAGGAAGTACATACAGTAATTACTGTGTATCTACTTTTTGTGATGTTTTTGTTTGTTGGTGTGCTGTGAGATTGTAAAAATACTTGTAAAATATATGCCTTGGCTTCATAAAGGTTGGAAATCACTGCTCAATGGTGACTCAGTAAGCATGTGAAATATGAATTTAAATCATCCACGCATTGCTGAGTCACAGACGTTTTTCTGCCGAGAGGCCTGAAATCAGCTCATTTGAATTTCTAGAGCTTATCGACGTAACTAGCGAAGATCTCAGCCTTCCCTCTGCACCCGAGCCAGCGCTGTCAACATAACAAACACGTGTGCTCACAAGTTGGTCTTCTACACGGAGGCACCCAATCAGAGAAAAGTGGGCGGTCATAGCCAAATCTGGACAAAGCGGATACAAAACTGGGTCAAGCAGAAGTAGTGGTCAGAGGGGCTTTTTCTGCACAATCGTATGACAAAGACAAGGTGTTTTCTTTAATGAATTTGACACTTTTATACCAAGTCTATATTAGTGTCACTCTAGTAAGGTCTAAATAGCCAACATATTTAAAGCCAAAATTTAAAATTAATGCACCCATCCACCCATTCCAGCCACCCTAAAACACCAAAACATTTCTGTTTCTAAAAATAAATATAGTATGCTACAGTATTTGACTTAATATTAAAAAATGCACAAATAGAATGTAAAACTGTTAAACTGTTTGTTTGTCATGTTTTCATGCTTCAATGTCCATTGACGTTCTGCTGGTCTATGAGCTTTGGCCACCAGGGGACGGTTAATGCTTAGATAATAAATGCACGAATATGTCCTCTTCTAAGCTCAGTAAGCTGCAGTAATCGTTGTTTTTTGCAGATGATAAGAAATGCATGCCTGTGAGTATTTTTATATTGTCTGTCTGTGTTACTGCGCCGTTAGTGTTCAAAATCAGTGGGAGGAAAAAGTCTGTGAAACCCGGAATTTATTAAATTTCTGCATAATTGATCAAATGTAGTCTGATCTTCATCTAAATCACAAAAATAAACAGTCTGCTTAAACTAATATCACGCAAAAAAAAAAAAAAAATCCAGATTTTTTTTCGAACATAGCATGTAAACATTCAGAGAGAAAAAAATGAACTCAAATTTTATAACTGGTTGACCCACCTGTGGCATCAATAACCTCAACCAAAAGTTTCCCGTAGTTGCAAATCAGACGTGCACAACGATCAGGGTTAATTTTGGACCATTCCTCTTTTAAAAACCGTTTCAGTTCAGCAAGATTCCTGGAATGTCTGGTGGGGAAAGCTGTATTGAGGTCATCAGGACTTTGACATTCTGCTGCTTCTGTGTTTTGCATCATCCTCTTTTGAGCTTCAACTGTTGGACAGATGGCCTCAAGTTCATCTGCAAAATATCCTGATAAACCTTTGAATTAATTTTTATGTTGATGATAGCAAGCCGTTCACAAGCCCTGCGGTAGCAAAGCACGCCCATACCACGATCCTTCCTTTAACATGCTTCACAGTTGGGATAATGTTTTGATGTAGGTCTGCTGTTCCTTTTTTTCCCCTCTCAAACAAGTCAACTTTGGTTTCATCTGTCCAGAGAATATTTTGCCATTAGTGTTGTGGGACATCAAAGTGCTCTTTAGTAAACTTCAAATGTTCAGCAATGTTTTTGTTTTTTTTGTATACTGATGAACATCAAGACTTTGAGATACTTTTGTAACCTTTTCCAGCTGTAGACAAGTGCACGATTCTTAATCGTAAGTGTTCTGAGAGGACTTTTGAGCAAGACCTGGTACACTTCAAGCAATGCTACTTGAAAGGAGACAATTCTAACTTGCTGTGTGTTTTTTAGTGGCCAGAGCAGCTTTAAGCCACACCTCCAATCTTGGTTCATTAACTGGACTCCAGATTGGATCACCCCTGACTCCGAGTAGCTTTTAGAGAATCTGCATCCTAGAAGTTCACTTACTTTTCCCTTCCAGTCCTGTGAATTTTATTTTTAATAAGCAATATGAAACCATATAATTGTTCGTATGGTATTAGTTTAAGCCGACTCCGAACTCCCCCTGCCCCCCCCCCCTTTTTTTAATTCTTTTTTAAAAATTTTATTTATTTATTTATTAAGAGAATATTTCGCCATTTACTGCTTGCGAAGTCCGCTGCAATCTGGTAGCGTTTGTAACTCAAATCTTTGCTCGCAACTCATGACAAAAACATTGGCTGAGTGTCTTCTCCCATTTTAAAACTTGTAAGTAGGGTCGCTCCCAAGTCAAGGCACTACTGTACCAACATTTTTAAATTTATTATTTTTTTACCCAAAATAAGTTTTTCCCAAAACCTGTTCAGTTTGAGATGAAGCATCTTGATGCTGCACCTATTATGTCCTATCAATACATGGATGTGTCCAGAAATCTTTTCAACTGGCTCTAGACCAGGGGTGTCAAACTCATTTTTGTCACGGGCCACATTGGAGTTATGACTTCCCTCGGAGGGCCGCTACGACTGTGAACCCATATAAATGAAAGATTACCTCATATACTGCAATTACATACAGTATATGGGACACATTGATGAATTACCAGTTTTGAAATCAGAAGCCACCAGTTTGACAACTGTGCTCTAGACCCTTTCAAGTGTTGGCAGGCTGGATTTAGGCGGCAGGCGTCCTCTTGTCAGCACCTGTACTTTAAACACTTGAATTGTGCAATATAACGCCATCTGTTAAATGATTATACATGCATCTTTTAATACTAATCCATACTTGCCTACAAATGATCATTTTCACCTTTTAATACATTCACAGGAAGTTTAAAATTCAACTTAATTGATGCATGACTCCCTTTGTGGAAAGAAGTATTGGGCCACACTGAAAAAACAGGAATACTACAGTAATTAAATTGTAACCAGAAGTCTTAATGCACCGTAGTTTATCAGTGACCGACAGTAACTCAGTCGTAAAGTCATGATTACAGTGAATATTTTAAGGGGGGGGTGAAGCAAAGGTAGGTACGTCTGTAACTGAGCAGGCCTTGTTTAAGAAAATATATATATAACTGAACCATTTAGCCATGAAATTTGTATTTATTTGTTTCTTTTTTTGGTAACATACTGTTCTCCTATGTTTTATTTTTTTATCATAAAAATGGCCTAAAACTCGTATGTTACCATACTTTGGATGTTTTGCACACCTGAAATATATTTTCTTTCCATTATTAATAGAAAATATTCCCCCCCACCCTTTCTGTAGAAACTATGGCCGTGCCTCCTTCATATGTTGATCTGGGCAAGTCTGCCAAGGACATCTTCAACAAGGGCTACGGTAGGAATTCATGTTGTTGAAACGTTAAATTAATCTACTATACCCAGCCTACTCTGGCAGGATTGGATTAAAACAACTCTTTGTTTAGGATTTGGCCTGGTGAAGCTCGATGTCAAGACAAAGTCAACCAGTGGAGTGGTAATTATAGTATTTATGTACGCTTGGACTGGATACACACTATTGAAACTGCTTGGAGTCAAATGGTTAAATCTGTGAAAAATGCATTTTTAATTTGTTTATTATTACTCTGGTTTTGTTAATGTAATACCCATCCAGAAAGTTGGTGCACACTGTAACTACGTAAACCAGGATCTCTTACGCTAGTTAAAAAAAAAAAACACAAAACTGAACAGTATGTTTGAAGTAACAATTCTACCTGTAATATGTGTATAAGTAGAAGTTAACCTCTGTGTAATAAAACCAAAACCACTTACTCGCTGATATTTGAGTAATTGTATGGCTCACTGTGCCTATGTTACAATAAGTTCCGGTTGGAGGGTTGGCACATTCCTCCTGTTTGCCTTTACTGGTACCCATCTGTGGTAGCATCACAAAAAAAAGCCAAAAAGAAAGCATACACTTGTGGAATTAATAATTTGAGATACTCACTGAGCTGTAGTCATGAGTAGGGATGGGTAGTTTGGGTACCTTTCCCATTTGAACTAGTACGGTACCAATTTGCAGTACCTGAGAATCGATACCGGTACTCAACTGCACCAATTTCGGTACTTTTGTGTGTTTATATGGTAATAATTTGTTCAACAATAAAATCTAAAGAAATTTCAATTTAAAATGTATTTTTCAATATATACACTTTGACAAATATAACAAAACAACATCCTAAGCATAAAACAATTGTGCAAAAGAGGGTGGGGTAAAAAAAATAAAATCAATACAGTAAACAAACAAACAATAATAAAGTATAAATTATCCAAACAATGAATAAAGCATTACAAAATACTCTTTGCCTGGATGACACGACGTCCATGATTTCCAAAAACAATTTGAAATGTGGACATGTCAGACCACAGCATACTTTTCCACTTTGTTAGTCCATCTCAGATGAGCTCAGGCTGGAAGTACTCACTTGTGTTTGTAGATGTAGTGATGCACAGCGTTAACTGGCAATGGTTTTCTGAAGTGTTCTTGAGCCCACGTGCAGGCAATATCGTTTACACAGTGATGCCAGTTTTTAATGCAGTCCCTGCTGCCAGAGGGATCGAAGGTCACTGACATTCGTCGTTGGCTTTCGGACTTGCTGCTGACGTGCAGAGATTTCTTCAGATTCTCTGAATCGTTTGATGATGATATGAACCATAGATCATGAAATTCCCAAATTCCTTGCAATGGTACGTTGAGAGAGGTTCTTAAACTGTTTGACTATTTGGTCAGACAGTTGTTGACAAAATGGTCAACCTTCCCCATCCTTGCTTGTGAACAACTGAGCCTTTCGGGAATGCTCCTTTTATATCCAATCATGACTCACCTGTTTTCAATTGACATGTTCACCTGTGGAATGCTCCAAACAGGTTTTTTTTTTTGGTTTTTTTTAGCATTATCAACGTTCCCAGTCTTTTGTTGCCCCTATTCTAGCTTTTTTGGAATGTGTTGCAGACATCAAATTCAAAATGAGAATATTTGCAGAAAAACACTTTGTAGTGTATTCAATTGAATCTAGGTTAAGAAGCATTTGCAAATCATATTTTCTGTTTTTATTTTCATTGTACACACTGTCCCAACTTCATTGGAATTGGGCTTTGTATCTTATTAAAATTTTTTGGGGGTTTACAGGAATTCAAAACATCTGGATCCTCCAATACCGACACCAGCAAAGTCATCGGCAGCCTTGAAACCAAATACAAGAGGGCAGAGTATGGCCTGACCTTCACTGAGAAGTGGAACACAGACAACACCCTGGGAACAGAAATCACCATTGAAGATCAGGTTAGGGCAACTATCACTATTTAATATTACACAGTTTATAATGACAGTAAACCACATTGAACACAATACCGAATAATTGCATTGGCTTTTTTCTTTTCTTCACAGATTGCTAAGGGACTGAAGTTGACTTTTGACACCACCTTCTCACCAAACACTGGGTATGATAATTATTTGACTTGAGACTTGATTTCATTGAATGCTTTACAATACTTCAAGATGATCTACTTTGCCTGCTGCCTTAGCAATATGATCTGCACACTGCCCTGTCACGATTTGTTGTCAGTTATCCGACGACCTCCAGTCCGAATGTGGAACACGTCTGTCACTGACAGCGAAACACATTTGTGACTCCCCTCTCAAGCTTTCACACCTTTTTAAAAATCAAGTTAAATAGAAGCACACTCAGTTCCACCTCAGAGGCATATTGCTTTCTGTCAGGTATTTATGCCCCCCATTTCTGTGTCAAGGGTGAAGTCACGTACAGGAGTCAGGGTGTCATGTTAAGAATAGGAAATAAACATCGGCATGGGTTTTGATAAGGCATTTTAACCAAACTTAAAGGAGATGTTATGCATTTTTCCCCCCTACAGTTTCAAACGGTTCCCTGGGGCCTCATGTACAAAGACTTGCGTGGATTTCCTACTGAAACATCGCGTACGCTCAAATCTAGAAAACGTCGCAACCAAAAAAAAATCCAGATATATGAATCTGTGCGTACGCATGAATCCAAGCACATTTTCTTCGTACAACCCAACCAATGTAGAATTGTGCGCACGTTTGAGTAGCTGACCCCTCCTTGTCCACGCCCACATTTAAATATGCAAATCATATTTAAAAGAGCCCTGCACCTGAGATCCCAATCTCTGCATGATCAGGAAAAAAAGGAAAATGACCAAGGTAATGAAGAAAAAAAAAAATTCTGAATGTGAATTTGCTCAATGAAGTGGAGGTGCACAAGAAAATCCTCTTTTGGCACACTGTCCTCTGGCGTTAACAACAAGTGAAAGAGGAGTGAATGGGACAGCGTGTGTGCGGCTGTCGATGCCGTGGAGTCAGAACAGCGCACACACGCTGAAGTAAAATAGAAGTGGGCAGACATTAAGGTGGATGTGAAGCTGAGGACAGCTGCCCACCGCAAAAGTGTGGCCAAAACAGGCGGAAGAACCGGTGCGGAGGGCCTCAGCCCGTTTGAGCATGTACATTGGTTGCACATGATTTAAAATGTGTTAAAATGACAACCCTCCTAAAAAAAAATTTTTAATCATGTGCAACCGATGTACATGTTAAGTAAATTCTAAGGAGTCTTTTTATCAGTGCAGTCGCAGCCATGCGCTACATGTTCAGGGGATTCGTCCACCGTTCCTGGGGTCTCCTCCGGCATCCCCAGCGTCTCAGACGCTCCAACAACTGGCTGATGCTGCACCCATCCAGACTGATACAAAGAGTCCTTTTTGAATTTACTTAATTTGAACATATACATTGGTTGCACGTGATTGAAATGTGTTAAAATGACATTTACCCCGCTTCTCCTAAAATGCCATTTTAACACATTTTAATCATGTGCAACCAATGTACATGTTCAAATTAAGTAAATTCAAAGGACTCTTTCTTTTCCCTGCATGTGCTGGAGTCACAAGAAGCGATTGTGAGGGCAATAAGCGTCATAACCTTGATCAATTAATAGGTTTCCTCACAAATATCAGTGATTCATTAAATACACTGTTTAACAAATGAATTCTTAGTCCTTGCCTCTATTACATTGTGGAAATCAAATGTTGCTTGGCATTAATTGTGCATCAGTGCTAATTGTTAATGTCTCTGATGTGCAGATTTATTATAACAGTTTCCCAGCATCACCTCTAAGTGTCGCCAAAGTACCAACACCAGCAGAAACGTGCGTACCCCAGCCATGAAGTTGGCGTGAGGGACCACACATTTCCACGGTCAATTCACTCTCGATATATCTGAACTTTGCCGTGGAAAAACAACTTGCGCCACGTTTTTCTGCGTACGCACCTTTTGTACATGAGGCCCCAGGTGTTTTGTTTTTAAGGGCACGCTATGGAGTCATCTCAAGTCTTACTTTCAATGTTCCTAGCTCCTCGCTCCTCACAACATTGAAAGCGACCCAGAAGTTGTTCTCACACTGCCATATTAAGGAGCATCTCAATTGGCGCATCGAGGTGCAAGGCTCGAGAGTCTGATTCAACTGTTTGCATATTTTTTATTTTTTTATATTTTTTTCAATATTAGTTTTTTTTTTTTTTTTTTTTTTTTTTTTTTTTTTTTTTAAGGGTTGGGAACAACCCCTATTTTTTTGTGGAAATATATACAAGATTAAAAAAAAAATACTTTATTTTTCTCTATTAGCGGTCGGGCCCTGTCCCTATCCATTGTATTAAAATTTATTTAAGTTTTCACTGTGGCTTCTTAGCCAACAGTTGAGCTGATATTGTTTTATTGTGATGTAAAATAAATGTCAATGTTGTCTTACTCGTATTTTTGTCATGTGTGTACCTCGACAGCAAGAAGAGCGGCAAGGTCAAGACCGCCTACAAGCGTGAGTACGTGAACTTGGGCTGCGACGTGGACTTCGACTTCGCTGGCCCCACCATTCACGGGGCAGCCGTCGTCGGCTATGAGGGCTGGCTAGCTGGCTACCAGATGACCTTCGACACCGCCAAGTCCAGAATGACCCAGAACAACTTCGCCATCGGCTACAAGACGGGAGACTTCCAGCTGCACACAAATGTGTAAGTAACACTTACAGTCTTTAAGATAAATTTAATTACATTTTACTTCTGTAGCGCCCGTTCACAACAGAAGTTATCTCAAGGCACTTGACATATGGAGCAGGTTGAGAACAATGCTTGTCACACATTGAGACCCACTGAATCCTGCATGAGCTAGCACTAAGTGACAGAGACAAGGAAAAACTCTCTTTAAAGGAAGAAACCTCCAACAGACCTCAGACTTGGTGTGGGGCGGCCATCTGCCTTGACCGGGTGGGTTGAGATACTGTACATTGATAGAGGAGAGGGACAGTAAGGAGAGAGAGATAGGATAGAGGAGTGTTCCTCAAATTTTATCACCAAGTTGCAATATATATATTTTTTTAATGCTTGGCTCCCAAAGTACCACCATAATGACCAAAACTAAGTTAAAATAGCGTTGTGGGCCCAAGTGTTTATCAAAAACAGGGATGAGATTTCCTTCCTCATAGTTATATTTAGTATTCTTGTAAGCCTTTGTAATATTATGCACAGTTTGAGTACTAACACAGTTTAAATATAGAAAGAAAAAAAAGAATAACGGAAATAATGATTAAATTAAAATGTATTACTCGTGAAATAAAAATGGTACCTAAATGTTTGAAAAAATATGAAATGCATGTATTGTACATAAGTTAAATACAACAGAACTGTACATAACAAATGTACTGTACTGGATTAAAAGAAAAGTATGAAAATTTTTAATTCAATGATTCTTTCGTATACCACTAGAGGAGACCCACGTACCACTAGTGGTACGCTTACCGCCAGAGGTGGGTAGAGTAGCCAGATGTTGTACTCAAGTAAGAGTACTGTTGCTTTACAATAAGCAAAAAGTAGTCTTCCAAATAATTATTTGATTAAGAAATTACTGTGTAACTGTAAGTAACTACAGATTTATTTTTTTTAAACCAGAGCAGAAACATAAAATAAAAATAACTAAATAAAATATAAATGTGCAAATTCAGATATTGCTGAATATCACTATCTAAAACATAATAAATAAAATCTTTATAAAATAAAATATTTGTAAAATAACAAATTAAGGTAAATTCAGCTCCAAGAAATGGTCTTGTATTCTTTCTACTTGTTAAACAGCACAATACTGCAGGCTCACCAGGCAGATTACAAAAACAGGAACAAAGCTGCAGGGGGTATAAAAAGTATACACGCCCCTGTTCACCCCTGTTGTAAAATAATTTTGACCAAGATAAATAATTTTCAAACTTTTTCCACCGTTAGTGTGATCTAGAATTTTTACAATTCAACTGATTTATTTTTGTATTTTTTTGGAAGGGGAGGTGAAAATAAAGGTGGAAATAAACTACTGAAATAAATTTGAATGTGATTGACTTGGACTTGTTTAAATGTTAAAATGACGGAATGAAAGTAAGTTGTGTGTGTTAGAGAGAGAGAAACATACATCTGCAACTTACTGTAAGGTTTTCTCAAGTTAGAAGTGGGCTGAAATATCCACATTTGAGCAGTGACAAAATTACACTGCTTGTTAAAGATGTTTTTCGTAGTCTTTAATGTAAACACGAGTCGCGTGCGGCTGACACGACAAACTTTGATTGGCCTGCGAAGCCCAGTAGAAGACCTTGCGTGCAGACATGTGACTTTCTTTTGCTTTTGATTGGTGAACGTGAGTAAAACATCACTGTGGTAATCACGGTAGATTGGAGCAACGGTGCCCAACGTGGAAGTTGAAAACGAAAGTCTAAAAATAAATCGCACACACACTTATTGATGAATGAAAGTAGCGAGTGGCATGTAGATTATTGTAACAGAGTAAATGTACCGTTTCTTCTTAGTATAAATACTTAAGTAAAAAGTATGCTTCACTAATAGTACTCTGAGAAGAACAATTTATCCAAAATGTTACTTGAGTAAATGTAACAGTACTGTAATTTCTCGTGTAGAATGGACATTTTCTTTACCCCCAAAAATTGTATGTACTTCAGTTGTGCACAGACTGAAAATAACTTGCGTGTTGTTTGACTGAGACACCGCAAAATAGTCCCACACCGACGGCGTGTTTTTTCACTGACAAAATTGGGTGGAAAACGTTATTGGCCATCAGATGGTTACAGTACTATGCCACAAGACACATGACAAGGCTAAAAATAAACTAGCTTTTGGATTTATACACTACTGCGACGCAGAGTAAATGTCTTTTGCTGAGCGATCAATGATGTCGTTGATCAGCTCGGTGTATTATGACAAAGCCGTTTGGCCGATCAGCATTAAATGCTAATTATCAGGCGATACCGATCAGATCGGTGTAAAATCTAATGTACAGTTGTGCTCAAGTTTACATACCCTGGCAGAATTTGTGAACATTTTTTATTTTATTTTTTTATTTTATTTTATTTTTTTTTCATACGATTTAATGATTGAACAACAACCATCATTAATTTCTTTATGGTTATGTTTTGTTAGATAATGCTTCTCCGAATAGAGGAATTTCAGCAGGGATCAGGAAGCAGTGTGTACAGTATTAAATGAATAATATTATGGTACCATGTTAATTTGAAGATCTTAATTGTTAAGTCTCACCAATTCTTGTGCTCTTTTAAAGCAACGACGGAGCAGAGTTTGGCGGCTCCATCTACCAGAAGGTGAGCGACAAGCTGGAGACTGCCGTCAACCTGGCGTGGACTGCAGGCAGCAACAGCACACGCTTTGGCATCGCTGCCAAATACCAGCTGGACAGGGATGCCTCCGTCAGCGTAAGTACAGCACCGGTGGTGAAACAAAAATAAAGTTGAAAAAGTACTGAAATACTTCCTTTTCTCTCTCTCTCTCTCTCTTTGTATTTTTATTTATTTAATTTTTTTTATTTTTATTTTTTTTAACCAGGCTAAAGTGAACAACAACAGCCTTGTTGGTGTTGGCTACACCCAAACCCTTAGACCAGGTGAGCTGCCTGCACCCAACACTGCTCCTTTTAGCACACATTTTGCAAATTGCAGCCTACATTTACGCCTAGACTCTCTGTGAAAGTCCAACCTGTTTTACAGCATTCGTACACATTCAGCAGACATTCCATGTCATAAAATGAAGAATGGGGTAGAAGTCAAAAGGAAATGTTACATCTTCCGAGGTAGCATCAGAACTGTAACAGATGGGGCGAACCCTGTGTAGGTTATTATTGTACAATGGTAGTGACAGTGCTGTTTAATTTATCACCAGACAGTCAAGCCTCCCGGAAGTCGTTCAGTGTTTTTTACGTTTGGACTGCACAATATTTTGTTTGAGCATTGTCATTGTGATGTATCTGTGCGCAAGTGTCACATCGCAGGGTCTGCTGCAATGTTGTTTCTGTAATAAACAACGAATCAAATGTAATATTAAAAGTGACCAGGAGAGAGACCTGTTGGGACATGTCAATAGAAAGAATGTACGCCTGGTGCATTTCCTATTTCGCTTTTCAAAATGTAACTACTGTAGGCAGGCACGTGGCAGCTGTGTGAGTGCGCAAGGTATGTTTAGGGAACCTGCGTATATGGGAGTGTATTCTTTTGTAATACAGTACATAATTGTAAAAATTGATTAGTAGGGAAATTATTTGTATCAGAATGCTTTAGTTAAAATACTGTATGATCACACTGATAATATGGAATTTATTTTTTTGTAATGTTAGAGTAGATAAATTTTAATATAGTCAGCCAAAGCTGAGAGGAATGCAAAGTTATCAATGTCCTTTCCTGTCATTCTGTGTTGCGTGTTTTTGTTTGCACATTAAGGACAAAAGTCCCGTTTTTGTTTTAATTCCACAAAAAAACACCACTCATGCAAGTTTTTTTAAGTTGTAGGGTGAAAGCTGCAGCTGGCAATTAGTGTGGACTGAATGGGGGAACTGAATTATGAACTGATCTTTGTACTAGTTTGTGTAGAAAATGAACTTTCCGAGCACGGATCCTGTATTATTTCACATCGCAATATATATCTGTTTTAAAAAATATATCATCATAATTTTCAATATCGTGCAGCCTTATTGTACGTCACACCAGATGCTGGCAGTGATCGCTTCACACATCAAATTATGTAAATGTTAGGTTCTGTATACAAGGCAAGTGGAAGTATTCCGGATCGTCTGTTACAGCTGTGATACTGTCATTTTGGTTATAGTTCTCAGTTTCCAATGGTCACGACGTACAGTAAATTGTCTCCAGCTTACCAACGGTGTGCAATGAAGTAGTTTGCTCAGCGGCGTATGAAGGTGTCATCACGGGGCACCAAGAGGAACACTCGGATACTGCAGTACATACTGTTTTTCATTTATTTTATAGTAATGGCACAGAAGTATTTTTCATACAAATATTTATTATTATTCCGACTTTACTACTGCATTAACGTAGGTTAGGGCTAGAGTACGGCACGTTCTGACTTGAAGACAAATCTGGGTTGCACCGCTGCCACCGTTGGAACAAAACTCCATTGTAAACTGAAGACACCCCTCTATTTGTAAATTTGTCTACCCTCATTTTCATATTTTAATTAATACTGCGGGCGGGGGGCCGCCCAGTCCAACTATACTTCATGTAAAGTTTAATACCAGAGTTCGCGCTGCCCGTTCGCCACCTCACCAATGGCTAATTAAAACAGGATGTGGCGAAGCGAATATTGCCCACGTTCGCCACGCTGGTGAATCAATATCGCCTGCGTCAAAACCACTTCTTGATAAAAGTTAAAGTGAGCGTGCTCATCCTGCTGTGTGTGAACGGTGTGAGTGGTTTAGGTTTTTTCCCTTGCTTCATAAAATGCTTCAATCCGCCGTCCAGCTGCTGCTGGCTATAAGCAGTCAGACTCACGGGGTGCAGGGAGCAGCGCATCAGGGAAGACGAGACCAATGCCCCTTGGCGCCCAATTGAAGCATGCACATTTATTACAGCGACGTACGTACGTGTCGATGGTCAATGTGTCCTGCAATTCTCATTAGTTCTCGCAGCTAGCTAGATGCCTTCTTCATCAGTGCATGAGCCGCTAATCCCACTTTGGTTGTCATGCCGAGCAGTGGCAGCACTGGCTCGAAGCAGGCCCGTAGCTAGTCATTTGGGGGCCCAAGGCAAACCTAGTCATGCCTCCCTTGTGTAATTTAAACTACTTTGTCCTGCATTTGAAATCTGTGACCAATAGCGTTGTCTCCTGTCATTCCCAGGTGTGAAGCTCACCCTGGCCGGCCTGGTCGATGGCAAGAACATTAACGCCGGAGGCCACAAGCTGGGTCTGGGCTTGGAACTGGAGGCCTAAGCTTCTCATCCCACACCATGCAACTCCGGAATATCAGAGGAAATTTGGCCTTACGCATTTCCCAACCAGCAAAAGGGGGGGACATCTTGGAAGAGATCGAGTTCACAAAGGCTACGACAACAAACTCTTAACTTGTTGAGTGAGCACCACCGTCATAGTGGTGCTTTTCCTTTTTTTGCTTTCTAGTTGCAAGAGTCAGGTGGCATATTATTTATATAACTAACATCATGGTTCCTATCCAGCACTGCCATAAACCCAATACAGTCCCAGTTGTGCGTGCATCACTGTGCCTGTGTGGCTTTATTGTGATATTACAAGAAACTCCTTATTTGTGTGGTGAGTGCTGTCGTCCCAGCTGCGATTTCTTTTTAAAACGCCACTGTCTGATATTCCTCAGTTTTAAAGTACACTAGGCTTTCTTCCGTTGCTATTTAAATAAAGCTGCAAGCCTCCTTCACACGCACAAAGGCGTCCTGTCGGCCTTCAGAAACCAGTCAACTCGGCCGACCACACAAACAAAAACACAGGGAGGAAAGCGATGCCAAACTTATTAAATGTAAAGTAGGAGTTAACTGGGTCTCCTTTCACTACAAGAAGGACATGGAGGTCCTTTTGTCTGTTACCTTTTCAATAAAATCTCCAACCTTCAACTGGCTTAAGGAGTGTTGCAGAAAAACACAAAAGACTTTTGTCATTGTGGATAGTTTTACTTACTGTAATTTTGTTAAGTGAGCTTAACTTTTTTTCACTTAAATCACTGCTAGCAATTTTAAACATTGTATTTTATAAAGTTTTCATGGTGGTGATGAATTTACTAGACCAGGGTGTTGTGGGAAATTATCCCATTTCACTTGTCTGCATATTATCAACTATTACAGAAATATATTCGCTTATCCACCTATGCCAGCTGCAAATAATAATGATAGGCAGAACATTTTCAGTCCAAAGGGGCACTTTTGTCCTCTGAAAAATTTTGTTTTGGGGGGTGGGGGGGGGGGGTGGTTAACTGTTCTGCCGCCTCTGATTATATCTGACGTAAATGGTTATAGTGTGATGGTCTTGGGCTGCCTTGTACCTTCAGGACCTGGACAACTTGCTGTGATTGATTGAACCTTGAATTCTGCTCTTTAACAGAATTTCCTGAAGGAGAATGTTAAGCCATGAGTTTGTAACCTCAAGATGAAGCGGACTTGGGTTCTGCAGCAGGATGATAATCAAAACACACCAGCAAGTCAACTTCTAAATGGCTTAAAAAACAAAATGGTTTTGGAGTGGCCTAGTCGAAGTCCATACATGAATCCGATTGAAACGGACAACTGACCCCACCCAAAAACATCTGCAATTGCCTATATTTATACTTTCAACTCTAAATATACCACAAACCATGATCCCCAAATGGTTAATTTCTGATTCATACATTACCCTTAAAATAAAATGATTTGATTTTGATAACATGCACCTTAAGTTCTCATTTAAAAGCACATAGCATGATGACTCTCTGTAACAACCCAGACTAAACTTAGCTCCTCCCTGATGTAAAAACCTCATTTCACTTGAGATGCATCTCTTCAACATAGTTCCTTGGACTAAACTATTGAGACAGGTTTTTGATGCCATCAAATGTGAATAGGTTTGTTTTTCAGCAAATAACAGGAGCCACATTGCCCCCAAAATTTCAATACTTAACTGTGAATGTGCAGGGATTACTGTCATACAATGTAATAGTTAAAAAATACCATAAAATATGCCTTTAGACATGCAGATGTTAAATCTTTAACACCTTTTAGCGTTTAATGGCAATAGTCAGCCCGTCCCCCACAGTGAGCATGCTCAGATCGATCCTCTGGTCCTTGTGGAGCTTCTTGTTGAGAGCATCCAGAGTCCTGGAGGTGACGTCATCAGGGGCAGGATCCACAACCCTTCCGCTCCACAGCACCTTCACACATCAGCACACACACACACAGTGAATATCTGCTACATGTCCAGTAACATTGTGTACAAGTTGTGGGCCTACATTGTCGATGGCAATGATGCCCCCTTTTCGAATGAGCTCAAGGGATTTTTCGTAGTATCCGTCGTAGTTGGATTTGTCGGCGTCGATGAACACAAAGTCAAAGGTCCCTGTTTCACCAGCTGCTATCAGTTCATCTACAGGAAATGGGGATAAATGTCAACAATTCCAGTGGAAGTCTATCTTCATCATAAATCACTTACCAAGTGTTGTCATTGCCATCTGTAGTCGTACGTCAATCTTATTAACTTCGGCCTGTTGAAGAATATGTTGAATATAAAGTACTGTAGTGTAAGACTTTTACTATTTGGGAATTACAACCATTTTCTACTCCAGAGTGCCTACATTTTAGGGGCTAGTACAGTGGTGCCTTGAGATACGAGTGACCTAAGAGCTTTTTTCTGGCTGATTTTGCGCTTTGAGTAGGAGGCAAAATTTTGAGATATAAGCACTGTATGGTGGCAATGAGCTCAACTCCATAAGCAGCAGTTTGGTTGATGGTAAACGTTTGAACACAAACGGCTTACTGGCATCTATTCTTGATCCTCTGTGCATAACGACTAATATTACTGCAGTTTATTGTTTCCTACCTTGTTAAATCCTTGTGTATAATTGTTGTGAGAGATTGATCTCTCTTATTATGATTATGATCAGTGTCTTCACATAGATGAATATAACTAATTAGGTAGTTTGAGCAAATGCGTTATTTCAGAAGTGTGTATCAAACTCGTAGCCCTTTGCATTAATCAGAACCCAGATGCAGCTCTCAGTTTCAGAAGGTTTGGTGATCCCTGCTGTAAATAAACATGCCAGATGACTTTACCTCTTTAAAAAAGGGCTTGGCGATATCTACATAGACCTCATTTATTTCACACGCTACCACGTGTCCATTCTCTGGCATGGCCAAAGCCATACTGAGTGCGTTGTACCCCGTGTACATCCCTGTAGGGTACAAAAAAAAGATAAGATACAAACAAATTAGATGCATTCCAAATAAGTTGAATAAAATGTATACTTTACTGTAGTGTCGCTGGGGGTATGAGCTCACCAATTTCAATAGCCTTGGTTGCGTTGATCAGTTTCATGAGATTGGCCATAAACTGGGCTTGTTCGCTGGAAACCATCATGATGCTCCACGGGTCATCGAGAGTTCTCTGAAACCAAAAATGGGCCTCAAAAGTCAAACAAAACCATCATCACTGGATTTTGTGACACTTCAGGTCAGTGAGCATCTATCGTTTTAAGTCCAAAAGTAGCTTTTTTTTTTTTTTTATGCCGCCATAGAAGGGCAAATGTGATATTCATTCATTCATTCATCTTCCGTTCTGCTTATCCTCACTAGGGTCACGGGCGAGCTGGAGCCTATCCCAATCCCAGCAATCTTCGGGCGAGAGGCAGGGTACACCCTGAACCGGTTGCCAGTAGGGCACATATAAACAAACAAAGACCATTTGCGCACACATTCACACCTAAGGGCAATTTAGAGTCCTCAATCAACCTACCATGCATGTTTTTGGGATGTGGGAGGAAACCGGAGTGCCTGGAGAAAACCCACGCAGGCACGGGGAGAACATGCAAACTCCACACAGGCGGGGCCGGGATTCGAACCCCGGACCTCAGAACTGTGAGGCAGATGTGCTAACCAGTCATCTGCCTGTGATAATCATAGAACATAAAATTGAATTTACCGCGACACAAAAATACTACATTTTTGAAATACACAAACATAGGTGACAGTTTTTCTCTAAAAACAACGACCTTTTCCCTCTCCATTATGTACAGTATTAGTTTATTAGTTACTTTTACTCCAATTAGACAGTGGTTTACTTGTACACTTGAATGGCATTTTGGAATGTTAAAATGGTATTTAAAACATTGCCTTTACATTTACTGAAAGTTTTATGAGAGTGGCAGGACATTTTGATTGATCAAATTGATTTTGACAATTCTACTGGGAATTACACTGGGCATTTTGTACATAGTACAGTACCTCCATTTTAGGGTCTCAAAAGACTAATGTTAAGAATGTTCTTTGTCTTTACAGCATATAGGCTATCCTACAGTATAACAGGGCATGAAAGTAATGAACTAATATGTACTGTACCTCTATTTTAGGGCTCAAATGTATTTGGACAAAGTGCTTGGATGAGCATCCTTTGTAGTCAATGACTCCCTGAAGTCTGGAATGAGCAGTTTTACTTTATTTTAGTTTTATTATTCAGTTAACTTTTCTTTACACTTCTATGACAGTTAATAATGCTAAAAATGTGACATATCATTGCCTGTAGCGATACTAAAGGTTTTATGGTGGGATAGTTTGAGTCTACAACAACTTTATTCACTTTACAGTATTCCGCTATGAGAATTACAACCATTTTGTGCACAATACTTCCATTTTAGGGCCTAAAAATAAAAAGTGAGTAGTTTTACTTCATTTTAGTTTGATTATACTGAGGTTAACTTCTCTCTTAACTTGCATGACCATTAATGTTTAAAAAAAAAAAAAAAAAAAGTTAAACATCCTTTTGCAATGGGATGTTTGGCACTATACTTTCATCTAGTGGCCAGTAGGTTACCTGCTCAAAACCAGAAATATTGCAGGATATTTTAGTTGTCAAAATGGATGGTTGTTTATTTGAATATTTACCATTCTGAGTTTAGTCAGGACGGGATGCTCCCTCAGCGAGTTGTTGACAACATACTGCAGCACCGGGTCAGCCTTTCCTCTGCTGTGACTCTTTCCAACTAACACAGAGCTTCCCATGCCTTCAATACAACAACAGTCACTTCAAACCACAGTTCAGTTTATACATACACACACACACAAACCCACTTAATCTCATACCTGTGAGTAGCACAGAGAGTCCGAGGCAGAATAGAAACTGGATGTCTACCGCCATGTTCTCTCACCAAAGGACAAATTCAACTTTTTGTTTGACTCCAATGTTCACTGTTAGACATGTGTTTGTTTGACCTTTGGCAGTGACGTTCAGTGTGTTGATTTTTCAGTCCTATGGCATCACTGTTATAGTTCAATATCTAAGGGAGTTATTTTATTGTGGTGCATTATATCCAGTCATTTATAGGCCAAGGAACCATATTGGGTGTCAAACTTATGTTGAAAATTGACTGCGCATGCATCAATTTGAGGATTCATGTGCACCCACTTTATAGGTTTCCCTTTTAACACAGCTTCAAAGAAGGTACAATATAATGAGCAGTGTTTTGTACAAGAAGATTGTTTCGGATGAGCCACGTTTCCGCTGCAGCTTCCAACCTGCACACAAGCGAAGGGGAAGCGTGAATTCTGGGATGGGAGGTTTCTCTAAGGACACGGTGCTTCCTCGTTAGAAATGCACAAACAAGAACACATCAGTGAAATGAGACATGACGTGAATTGTCTGGGCAAAAAAAAAAAAAAAAAAAAGTTTGGGCTCTGACAAGAAGGAAAGGAATAGAATTTCTCACAGCTCCGTTAAAGGTCCCCTCAGTGATAATGGGAAGCTGTGTTTTATCGCCATCTTTGCCCCCCCCCCCCTCCCCCTTTGCCGCTTCGGGGCTCTGCTTCCATGACGCTAATTGTTTCTGCTACTTGTGCCAAGTACCGACTCTTCCCCGGCACGTTCTCGCAGACGAGCCCCGGTCCCTCGGCTGCCTTTTGTGTCGGTTTAAGCCATGAAAAAGAGAACGAGTTACGCCGCCGCCGCCATCTCCACGCCAGCGTTCCTCCTCGCGGCCGCGACTGTCAAGAGTGCCATGGCGTCGCACATCCTCGCTCGCTCTCAGAGGTAGCTAAATCAACACAAGAAAACTAAACTGACACCTGCTGCTGCTGCTAACATGAAACAAAATAATTCAAGAGGTCTCTGTTTTGACGAAGGGTATTGGGAGCACACATTATATTTTAAAACACTTGAGTTTTTTAGTCGACCCAGCAAAGAAGAAAGTCATTCATTTATATATGCTGGTTCCAAGCATTTTCCCCCCCTATCCCAATTACAGCGAACCATTCGCGGGGATAAGGGATAAGCCGTGCCGTGAAAATCCACGAGTACTTGACGCCCCCCAAAAAAGGTTTTCTAATTGCCTTTAGATGCCACAAAATGGTGGAAAAGTTCAACGTAAACGTCACCATACTGCCTTGACACCAAATATGTCACCAGATAGCGCACACAAAAAACAGCGAATAGGTGAGTCTTTCAACAATTAACGGAGGGTAGGTTCCACAAAAAAAAAAAAAAAAAACAGGGCTAATTTGCAAATACTGAACCGCGAGGGGTTACTGTATTGCAATAATCCTTATGTGTAAATACGCCCCAAAACAAATTTGACACGTACCTTGGTTTGAATGTCATGGTTCAGTAAAGAAAAAAGGAACAAAATAGCTTGCCTTTTCTTTTTAGGAAGGTGCAACATTCATAGTTTGTCTTCATTTGAGGAAATGAACAATGCAGACACGTGCAGCAGTAACATTTAACATATCTACGACTCTTCAAAATATCTCTTAAATGAGATATTTTGAAGAGTCGTAGATATGTTCCACAGACAAAAACGCAAAGTGGTGAATTTGGGAATAGTGAAATGAGAGTATCTGGGGGGTATTTCTGTAAAGGTAACTTTGCTAAAGCAAGTCTTATTGAGGCATATCAGTCTCTGAAAATAGGGAAACTATTGACGCTAACTTTAACAAATAACTCAGTCGAGATGTGTTGAAGCGTTGAAGATATGTTCCACAGACAAAAACTCAAACAGGTGAATGTGTTAATCGTGAAATCACTGAAATACGAGTATGTGGGGGGATTACTGTAAAGGTAATCTTTTTGGGCCAAGTAGAAAATCTGAAAATAGGGAAACTGCTGATGTTAACTTTATCTAATAACTGTTAATTGTGTTTTGGTGTCACAAAATACTTAATACTTAATCACTTGTTTTCTGCCTTGATGCAAAACATTAATCAGCTTCTAACATGACTGGTGAGGTGCATCTTTCGTTAATACTATACCATGTTATTGTCGCAATCACGGGCCAATGATTGTGAGCTCAACTTCAGTACTTCAGATCACTTAACAGCTCCATGGAAATTGCAGGGTGTAAAGTTATGTTGATGTAAAAGACTCATGTGCTATATATCCTATCTAACTTTCCAGTTGACAGTACCAGAGCGGCATTCAGTGTACACATTTAAGGCCCCTATTGCGCATAGAGTGCACTCCCTAGTTTGCCTTGATATTTTTGTAGCATCATCATTTTACCAGTAAGTGGCACTGTTGTTTAGCTAATCCCGACGTTTAGAGCCAGGCTGGAGTCTCCCTCTGTGGGAGGTAATATCACTTTCCTCTTGTTGAATTGACCTGTGACACCGACAGAGAGCACAAAGCAAGGCTCGTACTGACATGCCGGTAATGCCAAGCTGCTGTTGCATCATCAGCGTGTTTAGCACAAAAAGGGAGGAGGTGGATGTCTTATGACGCTCCCTAATAGCAGTAGTCACTTTGGGTGTGAGCAGACAGATAAGCAGCCATGAATATTTAGTGACACTAAGCACAACGGAGAGACTGACAGACGTCTGGTGGCGTTCAATTGACACGTTCGGCATGCGTGTCTTCTGTTTTTGACAACGTGACAAGTCAGCTCTGACGCGGGCATCAGCCCGCGTGATAACGAACGTTTTGACACCGGTTTCACTCAATCTGGGCCATGATGGTGCCCTGCACCAAGCTTTCCTCAGCTCAGGCGTGTGCACAAACAGCGTCGGTATATGTAGGCCACGTGGAAACTTACATCACAATGAGCTTGTAAGGAAATATTCCCAACACCTGCTGCTTCTCAGTCATGTAAATCTAGCTTTATTGAAGCTGTATTAGATATGAATATTGAGGATAAGCCACTCAACCCCTGACGATCCTCTCTTTTGTGCGTTCAGGCCCCACAGAACAAAACAGGAGATCTTTCCCAGCAAAAAAAATAAAAAATGCTAACAAACAAACAGAAATGAATGGCAGGTGTGGTTGTTTGACTTACAAATTACCCACAGAATCTATTCTATTAACCCAGAGTGTAAATAAATGCAGAATTGAATTTCCATAGATACGCACGGTAAGTTGACAGTACTCAAGAGAGATCAAATAGGCCTTGTGAAGCTCAGAGAAAACGCTTGCGTGTGTGAAAGGTGTTGACACTTTGAGCAAGCCAAGAGAAAATGGAAAACGTCACATCCGTGGAAACAATTACCGGGAAAACCTCTGCTCTTTATTTTGCGTCAGAAGGAAACATCTTATTGTCAATGTACCATATATTCAAATTGCAACAGCTAGGTTCAGGATCCACTGAACTTACTCACTTTAATTACAGGTGGTCCTCGGTTTACCATTCCTACAGTGGCTACGTAACCCAGATTTATACACAAGGTGAAACCTACACTAACGCAGTAGTAGTCATAATTACAGTAAATATTTGAATGAAAAACACTTTCAGGCTGTACATATAAAACAATCAAATGAAAAAGTACAGTTGTAACGAGTGCATCCTCTTGTGCTACGTGACAACACAATCTTACATCACCTAGTCTTTATTGTAATATAGTTTGCTGTCCTCGAAACTAGGGCTGCAACAATTCATTGAATAATTTGATTTAAAAAAAAAAAAAAAAAGGTTGACGCAAAATCTCTGCCGCGTCGCACGCAACACTACATGAAGTTGGTGTGATGGCAGCGAGCCAGAGGAAGGACAGACAATTTTCAAAATTTGGTAGCGTTTTACACTTAAGTAAGATAAAGTACAATTTGTTCCACAACAGCATGTCTATGATCGCCAGCACAAAGCAACGTATCGATGTTAGCGAATTTAGTATAGCCTAGCATCGCTAGTTAGAATGTATATTTATGACCCCGCAAGTGTTCAAAGATAAACCGCTGGTCCACTTTCAATCCTTTTACTGAATGAACGGTAAGAAATCAAACATGTAATGAGCACATTCATACATGAGCCACTGACGGCTGTAACTAATGCCAAGTCACTCGACACATAGACAACAAACAGCAAGCCGACTGTACACTCTCATTCGCCATTGCGTCACATGTGTAACGTGCGAGTAAAATCCACAAAGAAGAAAAATTTCACTGTGCAGTGCTGTTCGACGTCTTAAAATCTTCAGTCATGTAAAGGGTGTCCTCGGTTTACGGCGAGTACTTTGCACAGAGGTGTAAGAATGCGTTGTAATGTGGCACAAGAAGGCACTCGTTACCGCTGCACTTACTGTTTTTCCATTTGATTGTTTTTATTTTTATGGCCTACGATACTTTTTCAAACAAACATTGACTTTACTACAATGTTCGAGACAGCCGTGTACAATTTCGGGTTAGCATGCCGACATAGGTATTGGACGGCGTCCTAAACGTTGGACCCCGAGATGCGGTTTTAGCATTAGCCTTTCTACTGCTACTAGCCATGTAAATAGCAGGACATCCTAGCAACAGGATAGCACATAACTCCTAAATGAATTTAACAATGAAGAAAATCACAGTTAATTTCTGTTTGCATAATCACATGTGTGGTTGTGGGAACAATTAGTTCTCCTTGGAACTTAGAAGTAACAAACGACCACTTATATAAAACAGGCTTCAAATAAAACACCCCTGCCACAATATCGTGAAGTAAGGTACACAGTCTGTTTCATTGACTAGCCTGTATTTCTACAAAGCCAGACTCAAAATTTGCCTCACTTCTTGTTCAGAGTCACAAAATGTACCCCCCTGCTATTAGTCTCCCTCTCATCTGACTGCTGTGTCCCACTGTGACCGCACTTGAGGCGCTAATGATAATGTTATAACCCAGACCAATTACCATGGCAATCAGACTCACTTAATTGAGTTGATTATGAGCGCTCCCTCTGAGATGACCCCTCTGGACTCAAGAGAAAGGGAATACAAAGAGACAGAGGGCGTGGACGCAGCGATGGAGTGTTTCTTCAGGCGTTGTGTGTCATTGCGCGGCAGACACATGGGATATGATTGTTGGTGTTTGTGTGTGTGTGTTGTAGGGGGTGTTGGGAGATGGCGTGTAAGGAAGAGAGCAGGCCTTCAGGGACGTGTGAAGGAGGAGAGGGGTAGAACGGTGGCGAGAGAAAGGGGGGTGGGGGTTACGTCTCAAACTTGAGGATCGGAATCACAACCCGGTCTGTGTAATTGACCCGGACGCACACAACATCTGAAGTTAATCCAATCGCAGGGGGGCGGGGGGAGCACGACACTCCCATCCACACAAGACACACAAACATAAGGTCAAGAGCAGCTTGTATTAGCGCAATGATGTCAGGGACAAGTGGTGTGGATAATTGACTTTCACCACGCTTAAAAGGCACACACAGAGAGATGGAAATATGAAGGAAAGCAGCAGGTCCACTCTGCCGGATGACAAATGAAGACTAAGTGACTCAGCAGCAGACTGACATTGAGACTGTAGACTCGCACAATATTAACATTACTTTGCACTATATGTCACCACACTGTGGAGGTCAGCTTACTACAACACAATGTGTGACTCAAATATAGTTTGTGCGGGAGCTGTTATTTAGTTACAATTTTAGCCAGAAACGAACACTGAGAATGTCAATATACTCCCCCGTAAGTGTTTTTAGCTGTTATTAAATGAGGATTAAATATAAGATTATGATTTTAATTTTAGGAAGAAAATGTAAAAGTGATGTCGACAATTAAAAATGTTGTCTTTTGTTTTTATTGTTGATCTGCAGTTCATCCTAATGAACAATGGAATTCAGCATTATCGATGCAGTGTCATTTTGTTAAATGTTCTACACTTTAGTGTGTTTTGCATTGTATGCATTCACCTGCAACAGTGTTCTTTTCTGTGTGTAGCACAAGCTTTCCAGTGTTTTAGTTGCCTGTTTGGGCAACATGAGAGGTTAAAAATATACCATACTCCATAATAAACATGAATACATCAGACAGTCTCAATCAAAACAGAATTTTTTTTTGCTAATATTTGATAAGCGTATATTTACATACATATATTTACATACTCCAAACATATGCCTCCGTCTAAAAACCCAAAGTAGTAGAACTACGGGCTTCAGTGCTTGTTTGTATTCCAATAGCGAGGGAGGGACAACCATGGGAATGCTTCCTGAGAGTGTTTCCGTTTCATTTACAGTAAAAGAGGAGGACATGCTGATAAAGAACTCGGACCGGAGTTTGCGAACATCTGGGGGTTGAATGCAAATATGCTTTTGAGAGCCAAGTGCACAGTATACTTTTCATAGGGCCGTCGTGATTGAATGCAACGTTCTAAAAGGACTATTTACTCTCTTCATTTCCCCTTGCGTACAACAGATGCGAGGAGCGTACCAAAACAGGGCCTTCTCTAATGTTGCATGAAGACCGTGATGAATTCATATTGATGGGAAATGCGGCTTCGCAAGCCTGGCAGCCATGATTTTTTCATAAACCGCCGGGAACAAGAAGTCAGTCAGCTGACAGGTGCTAACGGCGCCAATTGTGGCGTGGATAGGAGATGGGGCGTGGAGAACGCGGCGAGAGAGAGCGAAAGCAAAGGCAAGCGCTGTCTCCACTTTTCTGACGACTTCTTGCGCTGCTTTGTGTGTATCCCACTCCCTTCTGTAGCTGGAGAGGATTTTATGGTGGAGCCTGTGTAAACACCAGAATGCATGTCAAATATGATGAGTCTTGATGCCTGTAAAAAATACCCAAGCACTGCTTCTCAGCGACAGTCTCCAACAAGACGCCTCCTCCCCCTGGAGCTACGTCTGCATCCCGCTGCCATCTTTCCACGCTTGTCGTGCCACAAGTCCCCCTCTGGAAGGCATTGATTATTTTCAGGGAGAAAGAGACTTGTGATTTCTTTTGTGTTTCTTGAAGAATGGGAGGGAATATTTTTTGTGAGTGCGGTGTAGCCACATGAAAAATAGGAGCTCATTGGGGAAGAAATAAAGATGATGGATTTTCCCGGTGACGCCTGTGCTTCTGTGTGCTTGCCGGTGCTCTGCAGAAATTCTTTCACCCCATTTGGCGAGTTACACCCTGTAGAACATTAGCATTAGCTGTCGCTAGCATGTCACTGTGCAAGTGTGTAAGGATGTCTCCACACTTGCCAGGTTCGGTTCAAATGAACTCCACTGCGATTGCTCTGCGATTTGGGTTCTTTAGGTCACGTGTGAATGCTCTCATCTGGTGCGCACCGAACAAACATCTTCAGGCAGTCTCTGTTCGCTTATTCGTGAACTCTGGTGCGGTTTGGTTCAAGTGCGTAAATTGCTTGAATCTCAGACAAGGATCTGGGTTAAAATGACAGCAAAAAGCATAGTTCAATCACAAATATTTAACGTGTCAGAACTGTTGTCTCCATCTAAGTGTGAGTGTATGTTGGGGCTTTTCAAAATACATTTTAGAATCTTGAGTAGAAATGGCACAGTATAAAAATAATTAATATGCCACATTTTCTCAAATAGTGGCCAACCATCAAATCACGCTGTAATCCAATGAAGACAAATGCCTTCCACAAATCTCCTTTGTCCAGTCTAAGATTTTTATTTTTATTTTTTTTTGTGTAGAAACTATAATTATCGAAGTTCATAGATGGTATCATTCACGCACAAAGATTGAAAAGCTAACTGGTGAGCCCATTTGAACTGCTGGTATCCAACACAATAGTACCAAATAACAAACAAAACTCATGAATTTAAGTTTGGAGACTTATTGCATGTTGTAAAGGAGTTACAGTAGTGCAGTATTAAACATGAGCTTGTGTTATGCGGAGACATCTTTTCGCTGTTTAGCATTGCAGACACGTTTTCACTCCACTATTCCGTTTTCCAGTTTGCCTCAGTTCTTTCTGTTTTGGATAAACAAATGCCCCCTGTCGCTGTTTGTGGAAATATAGTATGCAACCCAGCAGACATGGCGCATGTTTGTTTGTAATATTAACTTAACATGGTTTAATCAGGTTTTGACTCTATGCTGTTTGTACCGTGTGACTTTTAATGCTATGATAACTCTGATCTGGACCCTAGGAGCGGACTTTGAGTTTGAACACAGCCTAAGTGGATGAGGCAAAAACACGTGCAGAATTGAGGAAGCGAGGCTGCGGGCAGTGCAAGGCTCCAGGGAATCACTTGAGATTGCAGGCAGAGGGACTGATAAGGCAACGGGCCATTCTTCAGGCCAAATGAAGGCAGTAAAGTCGA